>NC_053497.1:13687093-14354593 GCF_905171775.1 Rana temporaria
CCGACGTAAATGTGCAGGAGGCGGTCCTTAAGTGGTTGAACATTTTATTGGATATGTTTTATAGCAGAAAGTAAAAATATATATATATATTTTTTAAATTGTCTGTCTTTTTTTGTTTATAGTGCAAAAAATAAAAAAAAAACACAGAGGTGATCAAATACCACCAAAATAATGCTCTATTTGTGGGAACAAAAACGACATAAATTTTATTTGGGTAAAAATGTCAACTTCAAAAAACTTGTCATGCCTCTTACTAAATACCTTGGACTGTCTACTTTCCAAAAAGGGGTCATTTGGGAGGTATTTGTGCTATCCTGGTATTTTAACCACTTAGGGACCGCCTCCTGCAGATATACGTCTGCAGAATGGCACGGCTGGGCACAAGTACGTACCTCTTTAAGTGCCCAGCCGTAGGTCACGGTCCGAAGCTCCGTGACCGTGGCCGCGGGACCCGATCGCCGCCGGTGTCCCGTGATCGGTCACAGGAGCTGAAGAACGGGGAGAGGTGAGTGTAAACACACCTTCCCCGTTCTTCACTGTGGCAATGTCATTGATCGTCTGTTCCCTGATATAGGGAAAGGTGATCAGTGACGTCACACGTCCAGCCCCGCCCCCCTACAGTTAGAAACACATATGAGGTCACACATAACCCTTACAGCGCTCCCCTAGTGGTTAACTCCTTAAACTGCAATTGTCATTTTCACAGTAAACAATGCATTTTTATAGCATGTTTTGCTGTGAAAATGACAATGGGTCCCAAAAATGTGTCAAAATTGTCCGAAGTGTCCGCCATAATGTCGCAGTCATGAAAAAAAAAAAAACGCTGATCGCCTCCATTAGTAGTAAAAAAAAAAAAATTCTAATACAAATGCCATAAAACTATCCCCTATTTTGTAAACCTAAAAAATTTGCGCAAACCAATCGTTAAAAACGCTTATTGCGATTTTTTTTACCAAAAATATGTAGAAGAATACGTATCGGCCTAAAATGAGAAAAAAAATGTTCATATCTTTTTGGGGGTATTTATTATAGCAAAAAGTAAATAATATTGGGCTAGATTCACATACCTTTAGGCGGGCGTAGCGTATCTCCCATACGCTATGCTGCCGTAACTTTGAGAGGCGAGTATAGTATTCTCAAAGATTTTGCGGCCGAAGTTACGGCGGCGTAGCGTATTAGGGCCGGCGTAAGCCCGCCTAATTCAAATGTTGAAGCTGTGGGTGTGTTTTATGTATATTAAGTGTGACCCCCACGTAAATTACGCTTCGATCGTACGTATCCCAGTGCGCATGCTCCAAATCACATCGGCAAATCGTCAATGCTTTCGACGTGAACGTAACGATGTAAAACTTGAAAAATTCGACTTGGTTCCGACATCCATACTTAACATTGGCTGCGCCATCTTTTTGGTGGTTTATCTTTACGCCTGAAAACCCCCTACGTAAAAGGCGTATCTTTACTGCGACGGCCGGGCGTACGTTCGTGAATAGGCGTATCTAGCTGATTTACATATTCTAGGCGTAAATTAGCGTACACGCCCCTAGCGGCCAGCGTAAATATGCAGTTAAGATACGACGGTGTAGGAGACTTACGCCGGTCGAACCTGAGCAATATATAAGCGTATCTCAGTTTGAGAATACGCTTAAATATACGACGGCGGGGATTCGGACTTACGACGGCGTATCTACTGATACGCCCGTCGTAAGTCTACCTGAATCTGGCCCATTGTTTTTTTTCAAAATTGTCGCTCTATTTTTGTTTTATAGCGCAAAAAATAAAAACCGCAGAGGTGATCAAATACCACCAAAAGAAAGCTATATTTCTGGGGAAAAAAAGGACGCCAATTTTGTTTGGGAGCCACGTCGCACGACCGCGCAATTGTCAGTTAAGGCGACGCAGTGCTGAATCGCAAAAAACTGGCCAGGTCCTTTACCTGCACAAAGGTCCGGGTCTTAAGTGGTTAAGGGCCTCAAGAAATAAGATCGGTTATCAGTACATCAGGACTGATTAATTTTCAGATATATATTTCATAGTTTGTGGACTCAATAACTCTATAACTCATCTACAGACTAAATAATATAAACTGAATTGGGTTTCTTTCACCAAAGAAATGTAGCAGAATACATTTTGACCTTAATTTATGAAGAAAGATTATTTGCAAAAGTTTTTTAACAGAAACACGTTATTTTTTTCAAAGTTTTCCATATTTTTTATTTATTTAGCAAAAAAAAAAAAAAAAACCAGTGGTGATTAAATACCACCAAAAGAAAGCTCTATTTGTGTGAAAAAAAATATACAAATTTCATCTGGGTACAGCGTTGCATGACCGCGCAATTGTCATTCTAAAGTGTGACAGTGCTGAAAGCTGAAAATCG
Organism: Rana temporaria; assembly: GCF_905171775.1. NCBI lineage: Eukaryota > Metazoa > Chordata > Amphibia > Anura > Ranidae > Rana > Rana temporaria. Next base: position 13,689,469 of record NC_053497.1, read on the forward strand.
TCCTGGGCAGGAAGAGGGGTGAAAGTGCCCGGTATTGAAATGGTTATTTCAAAGCTCCGGGTTTGGGAAATGTAAACTCCAAAGTCATAATAACAAGGAAAGAATATTATCACAATGAAAAGAAACCTATCACAAAACAAAGGAACACGCTGATAATAATGTGATAACAGCCATTCACTGTGCCGAAAATATGTGCTGAAAACTCCACGCCCCAACCACTGCACAACAAGGATCTGCAGAATCTGGAACTCGGGGTCAGAAGGAATCAGACACAAGTTGGGAAGCTTCAAACAAAACCGGGAACAGCCCCATACTGATTCTTCTGCTTCCATACATATGAAAGAAGCTGTATTGCTATCAAGTTTAAAACGATTGCATAAATAAAAAAAACTAAAGCAAAAGTTTAGTTAAAAAAAACGAAATTCTCCACAGCTTTAGTTACATTTCTTACCTGTAATGAAGGAGGACCTATGATAGGCAGGCTGCTAGGTTCTGTAGACCAGGGTTCGATGAAATCCGGGTGCCAGGTCGCAATTGCGACTAGAAATAGCAACCTGGCGCCTGGGGAAAGAAGGATAGGCCTGCAGAAGGCCGCAAAGCCGCGGCCTCAATTACCGGCCAGCGCGGCCAAACGCATATCTCATCCTGTGTCTCCGTGCACCCCCACCTTCCCGCCGCGCGATCGCGTCGGGCCGGCCGGTAATTGAGGCCGCGACTTTGCGCCCTTCTGCAGGCCTATGCTTCCTTCTATGATCTGGCGCCATCTTGTGGTGGCCGTTGGTATGACATACAACCAGCAATGCTAATGGAGTTTCCCCTGTGTTTTCACTCCTTCCCGACGGTTTCCCGACAGTTTTTCGCGTTCGCTACGTTTTTTTTTGGTGCCTTAACTTTACACAGCAATCGTATTGCTGTATAAAGTATGGCCGTCGTTCCCGCGTCGAAATTTAAAAAATAACGTCGTTTGCGTAAGCGGTCCGGGAATACGGAATTTCGCTACGCGCGTCGCCGTTCGAAAAGATGACGTCAATTCGCGCAAAGCACAGCGGGAGTTCGGAAACGGAGCATGCGCGGTAGGTCCGGCGCGGGAGAGCGCCTAATTTAAATGGCACACGCCCATTTGAATTGGCCCGCCTTGCGCCGGAGGCCGCCGGCGTAGGTTTTCATCGCAAGTGCTTGGTGAATCAGGCACTTGCGATGAAAAATTGCGGCGGTGTAACGTATCTACGATACGTTACGCCGCCGCTCATCTACGTGAATCTGGCCCCAAGTGCTTTGTGAATACTGGCCTTGCCTCACTATGTTACGTCGGCGTAGTGCAAATGGGATGCACTACCCCGAACTAAAGATGCGCCCGTCTCTCTGAATCTGGCTCAAAGTATATACCATCCTTTTTCAACCTTTTCAACGTAGAAGAACCCTTAAAGTAAGTTTCCTCAGGAAACAGCTGTTAAAAATTACTATATCTAGAACTGATACATTAGGCCTTGTACTCACGAGCAGACATGTCCGATGAAACCGGTCCGCGGACCGTTTTCATCGGACATGTCTGCCCGGGGACTTCTGTTCGATGGCTGTACACACCATCGAACAGAACTCCGCGCGTAAACAATACGCGGGGCGCGTCCGCGGTGTCGCCGCGTCGATGACGCGGTGTCGCCGCGACAATGACGCGACGACGTGGGCGGGCCTGCCTTTTAAATGCTTCCACGCATGCGTCGAAGTCATTCGACGCATTCGAGGGACGGCGGGCGTTTGGACATGTACGGTAGGTCTGTACAGACGACCGTACATGTCCGGGCGGACAGGTTTCCAGCAAGTCCAGGAAACAGTTGTCCGCTGGAAACCTGTCCGATCCGCCCGAAAATGGTCCGCTCGTGCCTACACACGGCCAAACATGTCTGCTGAAACTGGTCCGCGGACCAGTTTCAGCAGACATGTTTGGTCGTGTGTACGGGGCCTAGTGTGATGGTCAGTGGTAAGAATGATTCTTATAGTTGGGGTCATTAGAAAGAATTGTCCCCTTACAAAACCTCCAGCAAACCCTGGAGGAACCCTAGGGTTCTTTGGAACTCTGGCTGGTATATCCAATGGCTTAGTGGTTATCACATCTACCTTACTGCCCTGTGGTAGTCCCCGGTACAAATCCTGGTCAGGGCACTATCTGTATGGAGTTTGCTTGCTTTCATAGTACTTGTGTGGGTTTCATCCAACACTCCAAAGTAATGTTGGTAGGTTTACTAGCTCCTGTTTAAAGTGGCCCCGGTATGTGTGTGAGATATTTGCCTTATATAATGTTATTATTCAGTAAAAATAAGGATAGGGAATGGAATTTGTACAACAAAACAAAACAATGTACTTTACAGATTAAGCAATCCAGAATTCTATGCCTCTGGTGGAAACCTGTCCACAAGTCGGCTGACTCATGTATATTATTGTTATTGTTTAACAACCTAATGGTGTAGGGCAGGTCTAGATACATTGTAGTAGGACAATCATTTGGATTTATACATAGTAATTATTCATGTTTGAGCAAAGTGTGAGGACTTTTGGGTGACGAAGAAGTCTGGAGATCTTACTTTATTATTGCGTTATTTTTAATAAATATCTTTAACTAGCTGAATACCCGGCGTTGCCCGGTCTTCCTATCTTAACCTTTTGGGGAGGAAAATCATAGTAATATAAATATACCCATCTTTTATATAAGGGTGTAGGTAAGGATTAATTTAACTGTCATATATTTTTATTTGGCATATAAGTAATATGTGTACCAGGTATTATTGAAATATCTCCAGGCGTACAGAAGTTATGTGGGAACATACATTTCCCATTGATTTGCATGGGACTTTAAACAAAAAACCCCGACCCTCACAAATGGGGGTAGTTAAGGGATAAATTAACTACCCTATAGTTTAAGTGGACATATAAGTAACATGTGACCAAGTGTTATCGAAATATCTACAGCTGTTTGGAAGTTATGAAGTAACATGTATTTCCCATAGAGTTGAATGGGACTTTAAAGGAAAACCCCGACCATGGCAAATGGGGGTGGGTAAGGGTTAAACCACCTATCCTTTGTTTGTTGCTGACATATAAGTAACATGTGTGCCAAGTTTCATGTTAATATCTTTAGCCGTTTGGACGTGATGCTGGAACATACATACACACGTTGAGTTTTATATATATAGATAAAACTTTATAAAAGGTTTTACGCCATACAGAGCTTTTGTTTTTTAAGGTTTATAAACCATACATCCACCCATGTGAGCGAGTGGCGCCCGGTGAATATGGGAACGATTTTGTTGGGAAAAAGACCCAGGCTGGGTTTAAGCCAAACACGCTGTTTGATCCCCTGTAACGGGGATCATCTGGAACTGGTAAGAAGCAAACCCTACTATTTGGTGGTGGACTCTTCACATGGGGTGACTGATGGCAGTTTCTATCATCAGTAGTCATCGAGACTCCTAGTTTCTGGTGGACTTTTATAAGAATGTTATGCTTCTATATCTGATGGACTGATTTGCAGAACTATCTTTTTTTAGGGCGATTCCAATTTCTTTTACATCCACAAAAACGTACCTGAAGCCACTGTCACGTAACCCTCCATAGCGCCCCTCCTAGGAGTGAAGACCAATGATTGGAAGATGCTGGCCGGACCACCCATCAGATGTTGCTGCCACACTTTTTAGCATCGTCCCTGGAAGACTTCTGTATCCTATGAGAACCCAGTGGTAGACATTCTTGGCGGCCAATGTAGTGTTGTGGCCACTGCTAGAAGAACCCTCCCACACTACAGAGAAGATAAAAGAAGACATAGACCCCATCTTGTCATAACCACAATTTTGGTTAAGTAAACTGGACTTTTTTTTCTTTTTAATGAAACCTGGGCTGGAGAGGGGTAGTGGTGCAACTGGCCCTGCACAGCCTCTTCGCTAAGGTACTTGTTAGAGGGCCTTCATGGCTGGCTGCATTTGGTGCCAAGAGCACAAGTCCCCACTCCCACTCCTGTCCTGCTAGAACACTATCCTTCCTGCTGAGGCTGAACCCTCCCCCATCTTGTTCCCCACTTCATGCCAGAGGCCTCCACACAACATTGTTGGCTTTTTATATCCCCAAGGTAGGAATGTCCACATGTAAAAGTAGGTCTGCTGCACTTTACTGGTGAAATTCAGGAAATGGAATTACAGTCACATCATTTCGACATATATGCCGGAGTCACTTGACAATGACATTATACAGTCAATCAACATTTAGTGGATGGTCCGCAGTGGTCACAAGTGAAAGCATATACAGCACCTCAACAACCATCTCCCTTACATGTCAGTAGTATTCACAGGACTGTGCTCTCTGTAGTCACCTCTTCACTAGGTCCCTCCACAGGACTGTGCTCTCTGTAGTCACCTCTTCACTAGGTCCCTCCAGATAAGTAGTCTCACACAGGGATCTCAGGACCTGGCCTAAAGGCCTTTGGCAATCCACCCTAATTAGTAGCCCCCACTTCCACAATGGACACAAATACTACAGATGGTTCACCCTGAGTACAGGTCCACTCTTCCTAGCTTCCTGCCCTGTACAGGGCCTACATGTGCTGGTTACATCCACATAGGTGTGGGGTGTTTAGCTCCCATGCCCCAAATACTGCACAGGATCCTCCCAACCTGGCACTGGCTCACAGATTAAATCACTGCAGGACTATTCTACCCAGGGCTTTTTTTCAGGGGGAACTTGGGGGAACTCAGTTCCACCACCTCTGGTTCAGACCCTTTGGTGCCTGCTCACCACAATCACTTGTAAACACAGAAGTCTGGTTTCTGTGTTTACGAGTGACAGCTTTGTAACCCCCTGAACTCTGCACCCTGTATGTAATGCAATTCTGGTATTTAATGCCCCTTTAAGACCATTCTACTGTTTGTGAAATCTGAACGGGTCGTGGTTGAGTTCCTGCACCTATTTACTGAGGAAAAAAAAGCTCTGATTCTACGTAAAAGAGGCCTAGAACCTGATGACCTACAACCTTACTTACTGTAACCAGAACCTATTCTGGTACAAAATCACCTAGTGGCAAAGTATCTACCTGCACCTACCTACACACTCTTGACCATTGTTGCACTCCTGCCTCCACATACAATGCAAGATTATTAGCCCTGCATTGTACAAGATGAGGCTTAAGGACTGCCCACAACCTGAAGCACAAGAAGGAGAAGCCAGAGCTGGCCAGAGCAGGTATTAGGTAAACAATGCAGCCTTCTCACCTCCCATAGAACAAAACATTTCTTTCAGCCTGGAGTTGGGTTTTAACAGACAGAAGCTGTCAGGATAGAAATAACAAATTAAGGATCTATTAGTACTGACTTGTTTAGATATGCAAATGCTTGTTCAGTGACTCACTTTGTAGTGCCTTAAGGGATAAGAATGATGTAATCATGTAATAATGTACTAATTCTGCTCTTCAGTGCTGTCATCTTTTGGACAAGTTACATAATTTCACTGTTCGGTTTAAAAAAAAAATACATATTTATTTTTTTACTAGTAATGGCGGCAATCAGCGACTCTGCCTGTCACTGCCCACCTCACAGCCTGTCAAGTCTTACTCTCTGGGCCCCCGGCTACTACTGGGGAGCGGAGGAAGATCACTCCACCAGAGAAGGCAAGGAGATAAACAGGCAGGCGGCTGGCCGGGACTTGAGCCAAGGCAGAAGAACATGCGAGCGGAGCTGGATGGGCATGCACCTGAAACTGAAGAAATATTCCCTCCGCTCCGACCAGCGCATGATCATCGGAAAGGGGCACATATAATGGAAAAAAATAGACCCCCCCCCTAAGCTAGTAGGAGCGGCGGAGCGGGGGGTGTAATTCTGATTTTTTTTTTATTAATTCTGCACTAACTGTCCTTGAAATTCCCCAGCCCCTGTTCAAACTCCAATCCTGGGACAAAACTGGGGACAGACCTGGTCTGGGGACAATGGGCCAGATTCACATAGAACTGCGGCGGCGTAACGTATCGTAGATACGTTACACCGCCGCAAGTTTTCATCGCAAGTGCCTGATTCACAAAGCACTTGCGATGAAAACTACGCTGGCAGCCTCCGGCGCAAGGCGGGCCAATTCAAATGGGCGTGTGCCATTTAAATTAGGCGCGCTCCCGCGCCGGACCTACTGCGCATGCTCCGTTTCGCAATTCCCGTTGTGCTTTGCGCGCCGTGACGTCATTTTTTCGAACGGCGACGCGCGTAGCGTACTTCCGTATTCCCGAACGTGTTACGCAAAAGACGTTACATTTTAAATTTCGACGCGGGAACGACGGCCATACTTTAGACAGCAATACGATTGCTGACTAAAGTTAGGGCACCCAAAACGACGACTAACTTTGCGATGGTAAACTAGACTAGCGGCGACGTAGCGAACGCGAAAATCCGTCGTGGATCGCCGTAACTCCTAATTTGCATACCCGACCCTGGTTTACGACGCGGACTCCCCCCAGCGGCGGGGACTGCATCCTAAGATTCGACAGTGTAAAACAATTACACCTGTCGGATCTTATGGATATCTATGCGTAACTGATTCTATGAATCAGTCGCATAGATAGAAACAGAGATACGACGGTGTATCAGGAGATACGCCGTCGTATCCCTTTTGTGAATCTGGCCCAGTGTCCTCAATCAAGGGACTGTCCCCGGAAACCGGGGATGTCTGGTCACCCTAACATAAGTCCATCAAGTTCAACCAAAAAATAAATAAAAAATTTGCACGTTAAGACCCTTACACCATGGACTTTAACATATTTTAAGGGGGCCACAGAAAAGCAGAGTTGATTATATGGCAAATACTGTCTTGTTGATTCATTTGCAGTGTATACTGTCAATGATGTTTGTGACAGTGCTGTGCCCTGCCAATGGAGAAAAAAGAAGTACATGAGGTCTGTCCGGAAAGAGTCCAGCCATTGTGAACATAACAGAAACCTTTTGTGTGACATCAATGTAACCTACCTGGCAGACAAGGAGAGAGGACCTGAATGAGCATGCGTGAAAAATGACGTCTTCGCTGTACTAGTCAGTGGGGGGGCGCTAGACCCCATTGCATGAGCATGTGTATTGTGTGGCTTAGAGAAGAAAAAGATTTATCCCCAATTGGTCGGACTTTAGAGGCAGATTGGAACAGCAGTATCATATAAAATATTTTATTCAATAGAAACATATAAACATACAAAAATATAAAACAGTATAAAAAGGTATGTGCCCACTAACAGCCAGTAGAATGACCAGAGAGAAAGGACATTATGGGCCAGATTCAGGTACATCTGCGGCGGCGTAACGTATTGCATTTACGTTACGCCGCCGCAAGTTTTACGGGCAAGTGCTTGATTCACAAAGCACTTGCCTGTAAAGTTTCGGCGGCGTAGCGTAAATCCCTCCGGCGCAAGCCCGCCTAATTCAAATGATCCTGGTAAGTGGCGTGGATCATTTAAACTAGGCGCGTTCCCGCGCCGAACGTACTGCGCATGCTCCGTTTTGAAATTTCCCGCCGTGCTTTGCGCGAAATGACATCGCACCGACGTAATTTTTTGAACGTAGACGCGAGTTACGTCCTTTCCTATTCACGGACAACTTACGCAAAAAAAAAAAAATTTAAAATTTGACGCGGGAACGACGGCCATACTTTAACATGGCAAGTCTAACTATAGGCCACAAAATAGCAGCTTTAACTATACGCCGGGAAAAGCCGACTAGCGACGGCGTAAGAGAATGCCACGGCCGCGCGTACCTTCGTGGATCAACGGAAAATGCTAATTAGCATACCCGACGCGAAAAACGATGCAAACTCCACCCAGCGGGCTCCGAAGTATTGCACCTACGATCCGAAGGCGTACGAAGCCGTACGCCTGTCGGATCGAAGCCAGAAGCCGTTGTATCTTGGTTTGAGGATTCAAACTAAAGATACGACGCGGCAAATTTGAAAGTACGCCGGTGTATCAGTAGATACGCCGGCGTACTTCTTCTGTGAATCTGGCCCTATATACTGTATATCCAAGTAGAACACTTAAGAAGATCTCTGTGCAGGTGTCAGTGCTTGTCCGGATCAGTGAGACCTTTTCTATACCCCCCCAAAGTGTGTCCTGAAGAAGTGACCAAGCGAAATGCGTAGACGCACAGGGGCTCACACATTCTTTGATGCCATTCTGTTGAACGTCATTGTTCTACTTGGGTATATATAATGTCCTTTCTCTGTGGCCATTCTACTGGCTGTTAGTGGACACATACCTTTTTATACTGTTTTATATTTTTGTATGTTTATATGTTTCTATTCAATAAAATATTTTATATGATACTGCTGTTCCAATCTGCCTCTAAAGTCCGACCAAGTGGGGGGAAAAACGTTTTCTTCTCTACATGATTTATACGGATGGCAGAATATGAGTGATTTATCCTTTAATGTATTGTGTGGTTGTCACATTCAAAATGACAGAGCGAGTAGAGCAATGACTCTGCATCAAAGTTTGCGTTAAGCTTAAACATTCCTCCGCAGAAACTATTCAGATGATTCAGAAGGCTTTTGGGGACAATTTAGAGGTTCAAAGAAAAGTTTGGCACAAAAGCTTCAAAGATGGTTGAGAATCTCCTAAAAAGTGATCCATGTTCTGGAAGTCTTACAATAAGCAGAACACCTGAAAATGTTGAACTTGTACAGGCTGCAATCAACAGAGATCGGTGAAGGCATAGTCGTACCAATGGAAGAACTGGGTGTCGGGGAAATAGCCGAGTTATTGGCATTCCTGCCAGTGTCCATCATGGCCGCGCCAGACTTACTCCCATACGCACACGCACGCCGTGACTTTGTGGGCGCACCCCCCGGCCTATTTAAACCTGTCACTGGCGCATACAGGTTGCTGGATTATCATGACCTTCCTCTGTCTTCTGTGTCTTATGCGTCTCCTGTGTATCCTGAATCTCTGGGTTGACCCTTGGCTTACGTCTGAACCTGTGACTCTGCTTTTCTCCTCGCATCTGACCCCGGCTTGGCTGACTACTCTATTATCTTCTGCTCCTGTGTATGACCCAGCTTGTTCCTGTAAATTCCCTTGGACTGATTCCTGTGTATGACCCCTGGCCTGGCTCCAGACTCCGTTCTTGGTTAACCTATGGTACCGCACCAGATCCCTTCCTTGCACGGCTACTGAGTCCGCTCTTCCAGCGCACCCCAGCTACCTTCTGACTGCATCTACCCAGTTAGCAGCAGTACCGGCAATCCGTGCACCTTTGGACCCTGCACTCTCTGTCTCATCCCCAGGGGTGCGGTGCACTTAGCCGCAAGGGGCGTCCTCTCAGCAATCCGGCCTCACACCAGAGACTTGACACTGGGTGAGGTCTCGAGGTGCCTACTTTGAAGGGGACTGATGCGTCATTGTCCTATGTACAATGTTACACGCTTTTTTTAGCACCTGCCTCCTGGGCCGGGCCTTTTGGCTAGGACCGGAGGAATTTTTTTTATTCCTGCCGGAGGGGCCTGGTCATTGTTTCACCACAATGGCCACTTCTTTCACTCTCCTCTCCACTATCCCTTCCCCCACTTTATTTTATTTAAGCCTGTGTTTGTCACTTTTTTGTCTTTTTTTGTTGTGCACGTTTTGTCACTGTGTGATTAGTAGGGTGCGGGTCCTCGGGCCAGCCCTGAACGTCTTGGGAGTGGGTGGACATGGCCTTCTGGCTTAGTTCGCCTGCTCTCATGGGGTCTCCCTTCGGGGAGCCCCACCTAGTACTGGGAGGGTTCTGTTTCGGGCAAGTCCCTCCGAGGAAGTTGGGTCCGTGTCGGCTTCGGTTGCTCGGACCACAGTACCTCAGTCCCCGTCTGGAGCCTAACGCCCTGGGGGATCAGCGTTTGGGTCCCTCTTCACAGGAGGACCACTTGACGTTGCACCCGTCTGCACGTTTTTGTGAACACTCTTTATGTGTGTGCACATTTTTTCTGCACCGGGTGGAGTTTTTTGGGTGTGTTCACACGCCATAGGCTTTTCAAAAAAAAAATGTTTCTTGTATTGTGTTCAATAAATGTCTTTATTTTCCATATTAAATGGCTGGATACTTTTTGGACAGACCTTGTATGCCATTGAGCAGTGATGGCGAACCTTGGCACCCCAGATGTTTTAGAACTACATTTTTTATGATACTCAACTACACTACAGAGTGCATGAGCATCGTGGAAATGTAATTTAAAAACATCTGGGGTGCCAAGATTCGCCATCACTGCCTTAGAGAGTGCTCACTGATGCAGGTTGTTAGGTATTCTAATGCGTCGTTTCCACTGAGCTGATCGGTTAGGTACGGTACGCTATTTTGGGTGTTTCCATTATGAAAGTGTGCCATAAAACCGAACCGTACCGGACCATTCTGGGTCCTGCTTCAGATGTGGGGCCATAGAAAATGGAACGGTTCGGTTAGAGCGGAGCTACAATACATTCCACTGATTGGTGGACGCGCTAGGCATTTTTTCTAAACCCTGTATGGTCCCTGACGGTCCGATTTGCAGTGGAAACGCTCACCAGAATAGACCGGTCCATTCTAACCGTTCCAAATTTACTGACCCGAACCGTTCCATGGAAACGAGGCATTAGTGGAGAAAAATGATTTTGCAGTATTCTCTGGGACTGGTAACTCCTGGATTGGGTTCTGGAGTCTTCAAAGAGTTTTGAGAGGAATGAAGCCTCTAACCCCGTGTCAAAGTCTTACTGGAGACTGGAATATAACACAGAAGGTGGCCGGGCACAAAACACAAGGAAAAGGGTTACTTATGGCAGCAGTAATTGGATCATACTAGAGTTATCGTAAAAAAATCACATATTTTATGAATATATATTGCAAAGGTTTTGGCACTAACTAGGGCCAAGATTTTGAAAAGTGCAGCTTCACTAAGAACTGACTAGTAACAAGTAGCAGTTATGACATAATCACCACATAAACACATATAAACAAAAGACAACACATATAACAATAAAAAGAACGTCCGAACGCTGTGTATCAACGTGCAGTCAGTCTGTCAGATGAAATGTTTCATCATACATTAATTCCTTTAAATAAGGACTAGTGCCTAATTGGCTAATTCTTAAGTGACAAACTGGGCTGTGTGTGACTCAACTGAAATGAGGGGGTTAGGTGTGGGAAAGAGAGGGGAGGAAAGCTAGTTAGGGCCCTTTCACACAGGGCGGATCAGTAATGATCCGCCTCCGTGTGTCCGTACAGCTCAGCGGGGATCCTCCGTAAAATCCCTGCTGAGCTGGCAGCTGACAGGGCGGTCCCCGCACACTGTACAGGGACCGCCCTGTCTTTCCTCCGCTCTCATGAATCGGATGAACACGGACCGTATGTCCGTGTTCATCTGATCCGATAGACGGAAGAAAAATAGGGTTTTCTTCCGTCCGAAAATGCCGATCTTTGCGGAGGCGGACAATTACGGGTGTCAGCGGATGGTCATCCGCTGACACCCGTAATCACATAGGGACCCATGTATGTCCCGTTTTCATCCGCAACGGATGGATGAAAATGTGGACATACTGTCCGTACGTGTGAAAGGGCCCTAAGAGTGAATAGAGTTATCAGGGAGCTTGACCTGCTCCCGTGTTGGTGGTAATTGGGGACTTTGATCGTAGTTGTTCCTTCTGAGAAATAGCCACGGTGACTAGTTGTAAAGCTAGAGACAAAATTGTCAAAAGGCAGTCCTCAGTGTGCATACAAATTGGTTCATAAAAGTCCTGGCATAGATATAAACAGTACTCGTAAGTTATAGATGGATGATTGGATGATATCATTGATCGGACAAGGCAAACTTTAGCAGTAAGTAAACATGGCCTGTTGTGAATTTTAAATCCTTAAAGCCAGTGCGGTATAGAGTATATCATCACGCTTGGGCTAATTGGGAAGAAAGGAGACTTCGTCGATACATTTCCATGTAACAGGAAAAACATCCATGGGCTGAATATATTCGCCCTCTGGTAAGGGTACTTTAACGTCCTGTACTGTGGATGTGTTAGGCCTCGTACAGACGGGCAAACATGTACGATGAAAACGGTCCGCCGGACCGTTTTCAGCGTACATGCCCGCCCGGAGATTTCTGTATGATGGCTGTACACACCATCATACAGAAATCCACGCGTACACGATACGCGGCGACGAGGCCGCGCCGTCGCCGCGACGATGACGCGGCGACGTGCGCGGCCCTGGCAGTTCAATGCTTCCACGCATGAGTCAAAGTCATTCGACGCATGCGAGGGATGGCGGCCACTCGGACATGTACGGTAAGTCTGTACAGACGTCCGACGGACAGGATTCCAGCGGGCATGTTTCTAAGCAAGTTTAGAAACATTTGCCCACTCGAAAACGGTCTGGCGGGCAGATGTACGCTGGAATCCTGTCCGCTCGGCTGTACAGACGACCGAACATGTCTGCTGAAACTGGTCCGCGGACCAGTTTCAGCAAACATGTTCGGTCGTGTGTACGGGGCCTTAGTTGTCTTCATCCATTAGTATCCCATCCGGGCATTAGATAAGGCCAAGTTACTTGCGTCAATGGCACAAAGGTGTTTATCCTTTTGTTAATCCACTGCGTTCGGTATTGGAAGGCATGCCGTCCGTGATCAGGTGTCTCCTAGCCGCATCTAGCATCCTCCAAGCAGGGAGTCTCACGGAGATGGCGTCACATGACGGAACAGTTGTGACATCAACACGTTTCGCTAGGGAAAATAGCGTAGCTTCATTGGGACGGCGGGCCTTTATATCGTCATTATTTTGAAAGGACGCCACCCATTGTGATAAGTTAAAGGGACAAGTGTGTAATTTGGTTAGCTTCACTAGTATAGACTGTCCGCTTGGGGGGGGGGAGTTAAGAAAGAAGAAGGAAAAAGGAAAAGGAAAACAGGTGTGCTCAGCTTTCCAAATCAAGGGGTTGGTTGTGGTTCAGGGCTCCTTTCTCCTTGAAACAAGCAACTACATGACCACTGTGTGTGTATGAAGGACCCGAGGAGAGCATCTACCCTTGCCTTAAGGAGAGGTGGCCAGATCTGACCATGTTGTCACCTGAGAGGTATTCAAAAGACGATATTGTACAGGAGCTTGTACAGCCTAGTTGGGCAAAGCTGACTAGACAAAGTGGCTAATCTATGTGGAGACAGGCTCAGGGACTACAAAGTCCTAATGGCCAGGAGGCTGTAAATTGTATGTTCTGATTCTGAAATCCCCAGCAAGGGTAACCTTCTGAGCTATTTTGAATACTTTTAATTTAAATACGAGTGGGTCAAAAGCCCTGAAAATGTACTTCCCTGGCTGGTCTGAACTTCATGGAAGCCAATACATTGGAGTGACCTTCCCATAATATCACGTGTTACATTGAGGGACCACTCCATGAAATATAACTCTATAGAAGCCCAAGCAAGTTTTAAATTAAAGAAACATTTATGGGTAAACTTGGCAATTTCCCAAAAAAATTCAAAGCTTTGGAAGAAGGGAAAACTATTTTTCTTATAATATGTACATGCAAAAGTAAAACTGCCTGCCTTTTCATTTACTACAATGCAACTGACATAAAAAAAAAACTTGCATCCGTTTATCAAGCCCAAGGGTCACATTAATTGACTAATAAATGATGTTACAACTAAGGCCTCATACACACTCCACATTTCTGCAGCTGCTTCTAAGGGCGTCAGGTGTTTTTTTCCCCCTGAATTTAGTGGCAGGGGCTTTTAGATCATGCATGCATGATCTGGAACATGCATGCAACGTGGTGTCTCTCCCTCTTGCATGAAGGTGCTGCAGCTGCCCCTCTTGGCCTTCCCACAAAATACCCAGCACTTCCGGGTATTATGCAGTGCTTTAGATTCACAGCCATTTGCTAGGTCTGAACACTGTCATGTTCAGGGGTCAGGTTCAGAGACCAGTTGTCACAATCAGGCGTCGGGCTTGAAGGCCAATAGCTAAAGCAGTGGCATGACAGGTATACAGGCAGTCACTTCTGGCAGATAATACAGGTTCCCCTGAGGTGTGGAGTCTTAGGCCCCGTACACACAAGGAGACATGTCCGATGAAAACGGTCCGCGGACCGTTTTCATCGGACATGTCTCCTGGGAGCTTTTGGTCTGATGTGTGTACACACCATCATACCAAAATCCCCACGGACAGAGAACGTGGTGACGTAGAAGACACCGACGTTCTCAAACACCGAAGTGCAATGCTTCCACGCATGCGTCGAATCAATTAGGTGTACTAACCATCGGACATGTCCGACGGACATGTTTCCAGCGGACAAGTTTCTTAGCTTGCTAAGAAACTTTTGTCCGCTGGAAACCTGTCCGCTAGGCTGTACACACGGTCAGACATGTCCACAGAAACTGGTCCGCGGACCAGTTTCAGCGGACATGTTCGACCGTGTGTACGCGGCCTAAGTACTAGCTGGTTTTCCCCAGAGCTCCTGATGGTGGAGATGAATTTAGCTAGTACCAGGTAGCGGTCCTCAAGTTTGCCCCACCAGGGTGTGAGCAAGCCGGGGTACAGTAGCGGATGAGCAGACAAGGATGGAACAGCAGCGTGGTCAGTAAACAAGCCAAGGGATCAATCACGAGTGGCTGCAGGTTGGGATCAGGCAGAAGAGTAGTCAAAGAACAGGCCGAGGGTCAAACACGGGTGGTTGCAGATTGGGATCAGGCAGAAGAGTAGTCCAGGAACAGGCTGAGGGTCAAACACGGGTGGTTGCAGGTACAAATGGCAGTAGAGCAGACAAATCGCAAGGCACTGGCTGGGAAGGCACAATAACCTGGCAATGGGGAAGTGCTGAGACAAGGCTTTTATAGGAATTTCATGGGAGGAGCTAGGGGTTCAACGTTCAACTAAATCAAGACACAAGGCAGAGTATTCCAATGGATCAGGTAGGTTTGTCCAGCAGATCAGACAGGGAGCTGTCCAGCATCCCAGATAGCTCAATGGGAAGAGTCAATGCCAGACACAGAAGAGGTCCCAGGTTCAAGCCCAGGTCCTGACACCAGTAGCTATGGCAGTAGAGAGGCTCCTACCGACCAGCTGGATAAGTACAGCAGAAGGTCACTCTGGCAGATGGCACAGGCTCATCCGAGGTGCGGAGTCTATGCACTAACTAGTGTTTATTACAGCTTCTGATGTTGGAGATGGCTTTTGCCTCGTGGTATCCTCAGGATCGCCTCACCAAGAGGTGAGCAAGTCAGGGTCCAGTAGCAGATATAGCAGGTAGGGATCAAGCAGAAGTGTAGTCAGTAGACAAGCCAAGGTTGGTTAACAAGTGGTTGCAGGTTGGGATGAAGCAGAAGTGTAGTCGAAAAATAAAGCCAAAGGTCGATAACGGGTAGTAGTGGAGATACAGATGGCAGCAGGAGTGACAAGAGCGAGATATTGGCTGGAGAGAGAGCACAATAATTTGGCAAAGGGGAAGTGCAGAGGCATGACTAAAGTAGGAAGTTCATGTGAGGAGAAAAGGGTTCAAGGTCCAAGAGAAACAAGGTTCAAGGCAAGATTGTTTAAGGAATTGTCCAGATGGCTGTCTAGCATCCCAGCTGACTCAGCAAGAAGAGACATCGTCAGATACAGCAGAGGTCGTGGGTTCAGGCCCGGGTCCTGACAGATAGTGACATCATTACTCCTTGAAAGCAGGGACATTAGCAGCACTGGGTATTTGGTGGCAGCCACAACAGAGGAAGAATAGAAGGGGAAGAACTGTATATGTAAGTGTAACTGGGTCTAGTGGTAAGCTTTCAGAAGACTTGGTTAGAGGGCTCATCTACCCCATGACCAATGCTGCTCAGTCTCCCAGGTTAGGCTTCAATCACATGGGCAGATAGTTTGTTGCATTCAGAGTTCAAGGGAGTAGCAAAGGATTCAAGGCAAGATTGTTCAAGGAATTGTCCAGGGAGCTGTGTAGCTTCCCAGCTGGTTTAGCAAAAAGAGACATCGCCGGGCACAGCAAAGTTTGCAGATTCAGACCTGGGTTCTGACAGGTAGTGACTTCAATACTCCTTGAAAGCAGGGACATTAGCCAGCACTGGGTATTCTGTGGCAGCTGTAACAAAGAAAGAATTGATGGGGAAGCACTGTGAAGGTAAGTAAAACTGGGTCTAGAAGTAAACTTTTAGAAGAGTCATCTGCCACATGGACTGTGCTGCTTGGCCCTCCTGCCTCTGCCACCCCCACCCATTTAGGCTACAATGGTATGCTAGGCATAGCCCTCTGACCCCCACCCAGTTAGCCTACAATGATAGGCTAGGCTTAGCCCTCCCACCCTCACCCGTTAGGCTACAATCAGGGCCACCATCAGGAATTTTGGGGCCCCTTACACAGCTTCAGAGAACCGGGGGGGGGGGATGCTGCTGCCGCAAATTGAGAAGCAGGGGGGAGTGTCTCGCAAGTTGAGAAGCGGGGGGGGGGGGTGTCACATATTGAGAAGCAGGGGGGGGGCCGCAAGCTAATTGAGGATAATCGGCAGCAAATCGAGAAGCAGAGGGGTATTAAAGCGGATCTCCCACGCAAAAAAGTTTTTTTTTTTAAAGGCTACTTAAATAGTTAATAGCGCTGCTTATCTGGACTCACGTTTCTGGTGTCCTACAACCGCTCCTCTGGCATTCTGCCTGCAATGTAGACTTTGATTCCCCTGTTCGTCCTGTTGCCATTCTAGCTGTGGGCATTAGAAGCCGACAAGCAGGCACTTCCTCGTTGCGGTGACGATCGATCTCATGCATGCGCACTCGCAACGGGGAGCCGCGGCGTCAGCGTCTTTCTGGTCCCGAAATCACGCGATGTTTGCTGAACACAAGGGAGGTATGAGATAAGGCTCCCAGAGCACACTGCTCTGGGACGGGAAATGATACAATGCCCTAGAAAAACCCGAGAAAAACCCGTAGTGTGCAGACCGGAAGGAGGACGAATATATATGGAACTGTAAATATTTGAGAAACAAAAATATCCGTTTGTGCAATGTTTAATAGCAGCAGTAATCTTATGATTATGTTGAAATTCGGGTGGAGATCCGCTTTAAGGTCAGGGGGGCTTTGGGTGCTGACGATTTTTTTTTATAAATAATAATAATAAAAAAAAAGGGGGGAGCCTCTTAGAGGTTAGGGGGGCTTTGGGTGCTGACAAAAATAAAAAAAGGGGGATGCCATCTGGGCCCCTGGGGACTACCGGGCCCCTTAGAGGTCGGGGGGCTTTGGGTGCTGACGAACAAAAAAAACATTTTATTTTTTTTTAATAGAAAAAAAAGGGGGGTGTCATCCGGGGCCCTGGGGACCACCGAGCCCTTTAGAGGTCGAGGGGGGCTTTGGGTGCTGATGGGAAAAAAAAGGGGGATGCCATCTGGGCCCCTACAAGGTGTACTGCCTGTACCCCCCTGATGGCGGCCCTGGCTACAATGACAGCGAAGCACTGTATGTGTAAGTATACCTGGGTCTATAGGTAAGCTCTCAGAAGACGTAGTTAAAGGGCTGCACCCTGAGCTACTGGCCAGTTAGGTGCAACCAGTTTGTGAGTGTCCAAAAACTCAGCAGAAATGCCGTCCATGAAAGCACACTGGAACAGAGAATCTTCGGTTCGGCAGCACACCCACGCAGAGAGTAAAGTAGAAAGTCTTTATTGAAGCATACATATTAAAATCACTGGATGAGTACAGGCAGGGGAAATGCAGGTGGGTTGACGCGTTTCACACTAGTGCTTTGTCAAAACCACAGAAGTTGCAAAAGCTACAATCACATTCACAGCACATAAATCACATGACAGCACAAGTGCATCTGATTAAAATCAAACTCAGCTGTTGCAACTACAAACCCAATAAAATCTCCTGTTCAGAAAATTGTTTAAAAACAAGAAACACAAACAAAAAAAAGAGAGAGATTCTATTCCATATAGTAACCTTCAAAGAGCGGTGAAGAAAAAAGAAAATTACAACTCCCCTCCCAATCTTTAAAAAGGTTACACACTACTCACATAAGTGGATGAGATGAGATGCCAGATACACAGAAAAGACTAAAAACATGACCAGCAGAGAAAAAAATAAAAAAATAATATAGAATAAAAGAGGATAATCATTGAAGGAAAAATAATGATACATTGCATATGTCAATCAAAGAAGAAGGAACAAAAATAAATAAAAATTGACCAGCAGAAAAAATGAAAGAACACTGGGGCAGATCCACAGAACAATTACGCCGGTGTATCTCTTGATACGCCGCGCAATTTAAAATTTTGCGCGTCGTATCTTTGTTTTGTATCTTCAAAACAAGATACGACGGCATCTCGGCTAGATCCGACAGGCGTACGTCTTAGTACGCCGTCGGATCTAAGCTGCAATTCTTCGGCGGCCGCTAGGTGGAGTTTCAGTCGAATTCCGCGTTGAGTATGCAAATTAGCTAGTTACGGCGATCCACGAACGTACGTCCGGCGCATTTTTTTACGTTGTTTTTTTTACGTTCGGGTTTTTCCGGCGTATAGTTAAAGCTACTGTTATGAGGCGTACTCAATGTTAAGTATGGCCGTACTTCCCGCGTAGAAATGTGAAATGTTTACGTCGTTTGCGTAAGTCGTTCGCGAATAGGGGTTTGCGTAGAATGACGTCACCGTCGGAAGCATTGGCTTGTTCCGGGTTAATTTTCGAGCATGCGCACTGGGATACCCCCACTGACGGCGCGTGCGCAGTTAAAAAAAAACGTTGTTAACGCCGGGTCACAACGTATTTACATAAAACACGCCCCCATCAAACCAATTTTAATTCCGCGCCATTATGCCGCCAAAGATACACTACGCCGCCGTAACTTACGGCGCGGATTCTTTGTGGATTAAAAAAAAAATTAGTAAGTTACGGCGGCGTAGTGTATCTTAGATACGCTACGCCCAGCGCATAAATGCGCCGCTCTACGAGGATCTGAACCATTGTCTGCATCCAGGGACGATTGGAGGCTCTATGTGCATGTAATCACTCAAGTAATTTGCCTGGTTTAGACCCCTTTCACATTTCTGCGACTTGAAAGTCGCGCAAATTTGCAGCGATTTTACCGTGATTTTTCGGCCGCGATTTTGCTGTGATTTCAGAGAAGGACTTTATAGGCAGAAAAAAATCAGAAAGGTAAACATATGTAAAAAAAAACTCACAATAAGTGCTAGTTTTATTAGTATATATCAGGGGTCTCTATAATTTTCAAACATAGGGTCAGTTTACGGTCTTTCAGACTTCAGGGGGGCCGGATCGGGTAGAAAATGCCCCAGGGTCGAAAAATCAGTGAGAATAAACATGGCCCCAGTGTTGGTGGGCAGTAGGAGGAGGAATAGGGCTCCATCATTGCTATTAGTCTAAGGCCTTGTACACACGAGAGGATTTCCGCTGGAAACGGTCCGCCGGACCGTTTCCAGCGGATAAATCCTCTGGCGGATTTTGATCTGATGGCTGTACACACCATCAGATCAAAATCCCAGCGGAATACATCCGCGGTGACGTGCCGCGCCGTCGCGACCCTGGAAGGTAAATACTTCCACGCATGCGTCGAATCATTACGACGCATGCGAGGGATGGGGATCGGGCGGACTTATCCGGTGAGTCTGTACAGACGACCGGATCAGTCCGCTGGACTGGATTCCAGCGGATAGATTTCTTAGCATGCTAAGAAATTTTTATCCGCTGAAAATCCGTTGGCTGGATTTTTATCCGCCTGAAAATATCCGCTAGGCCGTACACACGACCGGATCTATCTGCTGGAACTGATCCGCGGATCAATCCCAGCGGATCGATCCGGTCGTGTGTACGGGGCCTAAGAGATAGTGTCCCATTGTTGGTGCCATTGGGAGGAATAATGCCTCATATCATTGGAAGCAATACTGCCCCAAGGGCCGGATGAAGGCTAACAAAGGGCCACATCCGGCCCTCGGGCCGCAGTTTGGAGACCTCTGGTATATATATATATATATATATATAAAAAAAAAATTTTTTGCATAGAAAATGCAAGAATCACTTAAAATTAGATTAATGAATCACTCATGTACAAGATATATAGATATCAACCCAGAAGCTTACAATCCACTGCCCAAAAAGCAATTAGGGTCAGGCGGACAGAATTACAGCATGGCATCCCTTTCAGGGAATGCCTGTGTAAACTTGAGGTCTACGGACCTCAACTCGTATCAAAGTTGGACTAAAGTAGTACAGGACCTACTTTGAAGTCGATGAGACTTGAAGTCACACAGATATGAATGGTACTCATTGGAAATCATGGGGGTACGACTTCTCATGTGACTTTGCAGTCCCAAGTTGCAGGACAGGTCGCACAAGTGTGAAAGGGGCCTCACACTTAAAAAGTCAATGCAGCATTACAAATTATCAGCCCCTAATATTTACAAACAGTTGTAAAAAAAAATCACAGATTTTTACAAACTGTCTGTAAATTTACTGACGGTTGGCAACCCTGCCTTACATGTCCATACATACACAGTACATGGAGTTTGCAGTGCTTATTTATGAGGTAATGTAGGAGCCTTACATGTACAGCATAAGTTACTATCTATTCTTTATACAGTTAGGTATATTCACGTAGGGGCGCCTAACTTTAGGGCGGCCTAGCCTAGTCTTTTTAGGCTACACCGCCGTAAATTAGTTAGGCTAGTAGTGATTCTCAAACCACTTACCTGCTAATTTTCGGCGGCGTAGCCTAAAACGAGCGGGCGTAAGCGCGCCTAATTTAAATGACTTGGAGGGGGGCGTGTTGTATGGAAATGAGGCTTGACCTCAAGTTTTTTGACATTTTTTGACACTGCGCATGCGCTGGGCGCCTACATTTCCCAGTGCGCATTGCGGCTAAGTAGGCCGTACGGGCCTATTGATTTCGACGTGTACGTAAACGACGTAAATGCCGATTCGCGGACGACTTGCGCAAACGAAGTAAAAAAAATTCAAACCTCGCGGCGGGAACGGCGGCTATACTTAACATTGTTGTTCCACCTCATAGGTGGAATAACTTTAGGCGGCCTATCGCTTACGGAAACAACGTTAATCGACTGCGGCGGGCTCGCGTTGGTTCGGGAATCGTCGTAAATGCTCATTTACATAATCTACGCCGGCCGCAATGGAAGCGCCACCTAGCGGTAAGCCAAAACATTGCAATCTAAGATAGGACGGCGCAAGCCGTCCTATCTTAGATATGTTTAAGTGTATCTCTGTTAGAGAATACACTTAAACATAGGTCGGCTTAGATTCAGAGTTAGGTCGGCTTATCTGTAGATAAGCCGGCCTAACTCTTTGTGAATCTACCTAATAGTACATAGGGTTTGCAGTGCTCACTTATGATATCAGTAGCACAGTGTGGATACATTACATTCAGTAGCACAGTGTGGATACATTACATTCAGTAGTGAAGTGTGGATACATTACATTCAGTAGTGAAGTGTGTATACATTACATTCTCTCTGCTCACGATGAGCATCCTTACATAAATAAAGTGTGAGCTGGCACATCAGATAATTATAAAGTTGCTTAGGGTTGCAAAGTAAGCGTGCAAAAATGTTACACAATCTAAATGGTGTTTTGATTCTTCTTGAGACATAGGACATTGCAAATCCGTCTGGAGACATTCTGTTCTCGAAAGAAGGTTTAAGGAACTTTCAAATATCCTCAGCACAGAAGTTTTTTTTGTTGTCTTTGACCATGTCTGGATCTTTTTATAGCTGACAAGTATTGAGTGTTTACTTCAGAACCGATAATACATTATTTAAAATGACAACTTTCTCCAGCCATTAACATTTGACATACCAAAGTGCTCCTTCACCTACTCAATGCAAGCTACCCTGTATGGGCTTGTGGACATCTGACCATCATATCTATATGAGCTTGCCAGACTTTCCATGTCAAAACCTTGGCCATTAATATGGAGTTAACCCTTCTTTGCAGCTTTCCACAAGATGTTGGGGTGCCTGTGGGAATTTGTGCCCAATCAACCAAAAGAACATTAGTGAGGTCAGATACTGATGTTGGATGAGAAGACGTGATCCCAAAGGTGTTCAGCAGGGTTGAGGTCAGATACCGATGTTAAATGAGAAGACCTGATCCAAAAGTGTTCAGCAGGGTTGAGATCAGGTACTAATGTTAAATGAGAAGACCTGATCCCAAAGTGTTCTGCAGGGTTGAGGTCAGGTATTAATGTTAAATGAGAAGACCTGATCCAAAAGTGTTCTGCAGGGTTGAGATCAGGTACTGATGTTGGATGAGAAGACCTGGTCTCAAAGGTGTTCAGTAGGGTTGAGGTCATATACTGATGTTAAATGAGAAGACTTGACCCCAAAGGTGTTCAGCAGGGTTGAGGTTAGGTACTGATGTTGGATTAGAAGACCTGACCCCAAAGGTGTTCAGTAGGGGTGAAGTCAGGTTTTGGTGTTGGATGTGAAGACCTGGCTTTTAACCATTTAGGCCACGTACACACGGTCGGACAAATCCGATGAGAATGGACCGAGGTTCAGTTTCATCGGTCCAAACCGACCGTGTGTATAGCCCATCGGTCTGTTGTCCTTCGGTCGAAATTTTTTTAAACATGCTTTAAAATCGACCTGATGGCCCGCTGCCCGATCGGTCCAAACCGATGGTTAGTACAGAAAGCATCGGTTCAAAACCCGCGCATGCTCAGAATCAAGTCGACGCATGCTTGGAAGCATTGAACTTCGTTTTGATCAGCACGCCGTGTGTTTGACGTCACCGCGTTCTGACCCGATCGGTTTTTGGAATGATGGTGTGTACGCACATCAGACCATCAGGCCACTTCAGCGGTGAACCGATGGAAATGGCCCGACCATTCTCATCGGATTTATCCGACCGTGTGTACGCAGCCTTAAGGACCGCCTCACGCCGGCAGAGCTGGGCACAAGCACGTACAGGTACGTCGCCCTTTAAGAGCCCAGCCGTGGGTCGCGGGCGCGAACCCGATCGCTGCCGGTGTCCCGCGATCGGGTCACAGAGCTAAAGAACGGGGAGAGGTAAGTGTAAACAGACCTCTCCCCGTGCTTCCTAGTGAGCCTGTCACTATTTGTCTGTTCCCTGTCATAGGGAATGACAATCAGTGACATCACACACCAAGCCACGCCCCCCTACAGTAAGAAACACACATTAGGTCACACTTACCACCTTTAGCGCCCCCTGCAGGTTAACCCCTTCACTGCCAGTGGCATTTATAGCCCCAAAATAGTGTCAGAAATGTCCGATGTGTCCGCCATAATGTTACAGTCACGATAAAAATCGCTGATCGCCGCCATTACTAGTAAAAAAAAAAATTATTAATAAAAATGCCATAAAACTATCCCCTATTTTGTAGATGCTATAACTTTTGCGCAAACCGATCAATAAACGCTTATTGCAATTTCTTTTGCCAAAAATATGTAGAAGAATACGTATTGGCCTAGAATGAGGAAAAAAAAAAAATTATAAAATTATAAAAAAACGAAAATACCACCAAGAGAAAGCTCTCTTTGTGGGTAAAAAAAAGGACGTCAATTTTGTTTGGGAGCAACGTCGCACGACCGCGCAATTGTCAGTTAAAGCGACGCAGTGCCGAATCGCAAATAGGGGCCTGGTCCCCTAAAAAATGGTCCAGGGCTTAAGTGGATAATTGGTGTTCAGTTTGAAAACAGTTGTGTTCAGTAGGGTTGAGGTCAGGGCTGTGTGCACACCACTTGAGTTCCTCCACACCAAACTCACCAAAACCATGGCCACTATAGAGTCTCTCTCTTATTTGTGGTTATAACAGCCTGGACTCCTCTGGGAAGGCTTTCCACAAGGTTTGGAGTGTGTCTGTGGGAATTTGCGCCCGTTTAGCCGAAACCATTTGTAAGGTCATGTACGAATGTTGGATGAGAAGACATGGCTCCAATTCATCAAAAAGCTGTTCAGAAGGGTTGATGTCAGGGTTTTATGCTGACCACGCCACATTAAACTGGCCAAAAACTTATCCCAACGCATCCCAAAAGTGTTCAGTAGGGTTGAGGTCAGGGGTGTGGTTTTGCAGAAGAAGTATTGTCTTTCGAAACGCGTCAACCAGCCAGGGCCTGGGCCTGTTTCCCTCCCCTTTACTTAAGGATTCAAGCCGTCAGGGACACTTCAGCAACGAGTGTGGCTTAACAAATGATTCACATCTCTGTGAGTAGATATTGTACGTTTCCGTTTTTTATTTTAATATATCTATGTTGTATAATGCACTATGCAAGCGCGTCCTCTTTTTTGTTAATTTTTTGCAGGTTTCTCAACACCCACCAGACCATGTCTTTATGGAGCTGGCTTTGTACACAGGGGCACAGGAACGCTAAAACGGAAAAGGGCCTTCACCAAACTGTTACCACAAGGTTACAGAGCACAGTTGTCCAAAATGTCCCTCTATGGTATAGTAATAAGGAAAAGACACACATAGTAGAGACGAAAGAGCTGCATACCCCGGAAGTAATACAAAAATGGAAAGTTTCCCCAGTAGGGCTTTGCACAGTAATGTAACAAGATCAAAAATTAGAATAAAAATAATTATTTATTGGAAGAATAATCCAGTATCATGAATAGAATACAGTAGAATTAATCTGGTCCAATGATACAGTATATGTACAGTACAATAAAAAATAGGAGTTGCGCTAAAAAACCTTATATATAAGTGACCATATAAAATAAAAAAATAAAAAAGAGTTGTGCTAGAAACACCTCGTAATGATGACCAAAAGGTCAACTGTGTAAATAGTCCCAATAAATGTACACATACAAAATTGGTGAGAAAATGAGCAATTGTCCAAACAATAGAAAACGAATCCAATTCCGTGGCTAATGCTGGATCAATATCAGGGTAAACACGTTCAAGCTGACCCTTACCGGAAGGATAGATCCCTATGGATCAAAATGGGCAATCCGTGATGTAACCAATTGAAGATCCAACATAGGACGGTTGAGAAGCTCCCACATCAATGGACTCAGCCCAGTAGAAAAGGAAAAAAAACAAAACAATAGTGCAAAAACGTATGGCAAACAGACACTCTGACTAACTCCCGGTGACTAAAAATGACAGACACTGTGAAGTAAAGCTGAAGCACCACCACCATAGAGACACACTGACCCTTACCGGAACTAAGCGACCCTCAAGGGATCAATAATGCATGGTAGTGTGTTACAGCTGTCAGCAGAGAAGCGTTTCAAACTGGTCCTTTCAATCCAGAGATCAGGTAGCCAGGTCCCATGAAAAATATATACAGACTCATATAGTGAAGTACCGTCAGGATTTATTAAAAATAAAGTAAGTAGAACACTTACAATTAAGACGTTTAAAAACAGCAAGGACAGAAGCAGCCGGCCGGCAAACAAACGAGGTACGTCCTCAATACGCAGTGACGTCAGCACGTCAGCCTCCCAACGTTTCGTCTTCAGGAAGACTTGATCACGGGGATCTTCCTGAAGACGAAACGTTGGGAGGCTGACGTGCTGACGTCACCGCGTATTGAGGACGTACCTCGTTTGTTTGCCGGCCGGCTGCTTCTGTCCTTGCTGTTTTTAAACGTCTTAATTGCATATCGGCAATTTTTATTTGCCGTTAGTCCTTACTTATACTTATATGGGCATATAAACATTCAGTTAAACTTATACTCTGGCTTAACATGCTATGAGTTTACCCTTTTAATCTTTATACTAACACATGGCTAATATCTGGGTGGTCTCCGCAGGTGCCGACTTCTCCCTTTTCAGTGGATGTTTTTTGTGTGTCTCCTTGCAAGCCCCTTGGGGCGGTCCCCCTTTTCCCTTCGGTGGTGCTTCGGGGGGGGGGGGGGTGTGGGTGGCAATCCAGCCCCCTGGATTCATCAACAGTATTATCTCTGGTCACATGAATAGTTATTTCACCGCTGAGTGGTAAATATACCATTATGATTTATTCAACAACATGTATGACATTTTTCTATACTTTTAAAATATGTAATGTAATGTATGTATATATTTTTTAGAACCAATTGCCCCCCTGAGGAGACCGAACAGAGGTCGAAACGCATCGGGGCTCGCACACCCCATAGCCTATGCTATGTAACGATGTGCACAATTTTGTTCTTTTATTGCATTAAATTGTATTTGTAATGTACATATACTGTATCACTGGACCAGATAAATTCTACTGTATTCTATTCATGCTACTGGATTATTCTTCCAATAAATAATTCTTTTTATTCAAATTTTTGATCTTGTTACATGGCTGTCCAAAGCCCCACTGGGGAAACTTTCCATTTTTGTTGTTTTTCTATGGTATAGTATTCCCTGTACCCTTCACTGGAAATGCCTGAACACAATCATTTGGAGGGGTGTCCATATACTTTGGGCCACAGTGTCACAGTCTGGGTTTAGGCTCTGAGTGCAATAGCTATAGCAGTAGAGAGGCTTCCACCAACCAGCAGGATAGGTCTACAAGCAGGTCACCCTGTCGGATGACACAGGCTCACCTGAGGTGCGAAGTTTAAGGACTAACCAGTCTTCACCAGAGCTCCTAATGGTGGGGATGGGTTTTGCTGAGTGTTAGCACCAGGTCACTGCCCTCAGGATCGCTCCACTAGGATGTGAGCAAGCCGCAATTCAGCAGCAGATATAGCAGGTAGGAATCAAGCAGCAGCATATTCAGTAAACAAGCCAAAGGTCAGTAACAAGTGGTTGCAGGTTGGGATCAAGCAAAAGCGTAGTCGAGAGACAAGCCAAAGATCGGTAACGAGCAGTAGTAAAGATACAGACGGCAGCAGGAGTGACAAGAGTGAGATATTGGCTGGAGAAGAGCACAATAATCTGGTAAACAGGAAGTGCAAAGGTATGGCTTAAATAGGAAGTTCATGGGAAGTGAAAGGAAATCCCTGCTAATTAAGGGAATTCCTTGGGAACTAGTGGCCCCATTGGAAGATTCCCCCTTTATTCGTTTTATGGGGACAACCCAAAATGTTGTGATTTTGTTTTACTTTCATTTTCAATGATAACGGTAAACAGGACAAATAGAGAGGGGGAATTCCTTAAGAGGGGCACAGACAGCAATAAAAACCTGACAGGGGTTTTAATCCCTCTCTAATCAATCTGAAATTTTTAAAAATGTGCTACTTCAAAATATGTTGTAGTGGTTCTGCTGCCTCTATGTACCAATGTAAGGGGGCACCTCTTCAAAAACCCCAATATAAGGGCCATTACACTGACCGCCAAAGTAAGGGAGCCCTTCTCCACTGACTGCCTATGTAAGGGGAGGGGGGCTTTCTCCACTAACTAACAATCTAAGGTTACTTCCCCAGTGACAACCTATGTGAGTAGGCACGTCTTTACTGTCCACCATTAGAGGAGGTTCACTTCTCCACTGGCCACCAATATGAGGGGACACATCTCCACTGATCACCAATATAAGGGGCCCTCTTTTATTGACCACCAATATAAGGAAGCACTTGTGCACTGGCCACCAATATAAGGGAGCACTTCTCCACTGGCCACCAATATAAGGGGGCCCTTGTTCACTGGCCACAAATATAAGGGGGCCCTTCTCCACTGACCACCAATATAAGGGGGCACTTCTTCACTGGCCACCAATATAAGGGGGCACTTCTTCACTGGCCACCAATATAAGGAGGCACTTCTCCACTGGCCACAAATATATGGGGGCCCTTCTCCACTGACCACCAATATAAGGGAGCCCTTCTTCACTGGCCACCAATATAAGGAGGCACTTCTCCACTGACCACCAATATAAGGGGGCCCTTCTTAACTGACCACCAATATAAGGGAGCCCTTCTCCACTGACCACCAATTTAAGAGGGCCCTTCTCCACTGACCACAAATATAAGGGGGCACTTCTCCACTGGCCACCAATCTAAGGGGCCCTCTCCTCTGACCACTAGTATAAGGGGGCCCTTCTCCACTGGCCACCAATATAAGGGGACAGTTCTCCACTGACCACTAATATAAGGTCGCTGACCACCTATATAAGGGGGAAATTCTCTGCTGGCCACCAATATAAGGGAGCACTTCCCCACTGGCCACCAATATAAGGGGACACTTCTCCACTGGTCACCAACATAAGGGGGCCCTTCTCCAATGACCTCCAATATAAGGGAACATTTCTCCACTGCCCACCAATAAAGGGTTTGAAGTTTTTGCAAGAACCTACATGAACTAAAAAGGCAAAGCTACAAGAAACAAATCTTATAAACTCAGAGCATTCATATCTTATGTAGTACAATTTTTGACCCTGGCGTGAGCGATCTTTCTATCATATGTGGCTCTAAAAAAGCACCTCAAGCCTGTTGGGAAGGACCCCGGTGTGAACAAGACTAAAGTGCTTCTACAGTTACACTGGTTAAAGGCGTTCACCTTCTCTCCACACAGAAGGCTGCAGGGTATAGGATCGCAGTAACAGCAGATAATGCGATCGTCTAAAGTTTCTATTGGGATTAACCTGGAGCACACCTCTGGCAGGATTTCCATTTGGACAAAAATGCTGCTTAATCAGCAGAATACAAGAGGAAGAATCAGATTCACCTCCCTGGGAGGGGCCCCTGAGAAGTGTACGTGACCCAGAAATCTGTATGTGATACTATGCAGATACTATGCAGTGACAGGACACATAGCGGTCTCTATACAGTGCCTTGAAAAAGTATTCACACCCCTTGACATGTTCCACATTTTGTCATGTTACAACCAAAAACATACATGTATTTTATTGGGATTTTATGTGATAGACCAACACAAAGTGGCACATAATTGTGAAGTGGAAGGAAAATGATAAATGGTTTTCATTTTTTTTTACAAACAAATATGTGAAAAGTGTGGGGGGCATTTGTATTCAGTCCCCTTTACTCTAATACCCCTAACTAAAATCTGATGTGACCACCATATTAGCCAATCACGGCGCTCATGGCATAGCAACTCCAAAGGGGTAAAAATTGTGTGAAATGGAGACAAACTTTAGTACCCTAATATTTCTATAGGCTAACACAGCACATCACCCTGAACACACCATCCTCACTGTGAAACATGGTGGTGACAGCATCATGTGGTGGGGATGATTTTTTTTCAGCAGGGACAGGAAAGCTGGTCAGAGTTGATGGGAAGATGGATGGAGACAAATACAGGGCAAAACTGTTATGCCGCGTACACACGACCATTTTTAATGGTCTAGAAAAAACAACGTTTTTTTCAACGTGATTCTTGTCAAGCCTGCCTTGCCTACACACGATCGTAAAAAAAAATGCTTGAGCAAAGCGCGGTGACATACAACACGTACGACGGCACTATAAAGGGGAAGTTCCATTCGGATGGTGCCACCCTTGGGGCTGCTTTTGCTGATTTCATGTTAGCAAAAGTTTGGTGAGAGACGATTCGCGCTTTTCAGTCTTCGTGCTTTTCAGTCTGTTGCAACGTAACGAATGTGCTATCTCCATTACGAACGCTAGTTTTACCAGAACAAGCAATCCCGTCTCATAACTTGCTTCTGAGCATGCACATTTTTTTCACGTCGTTAAAGCCTACACACGCAAAAAAATAGAGCATGTTCTAAATTTTTAATGCCCATTTTTCACGTCATTAAAAATTCTCTGGAGCCCACACACGATCGTTTTTAATGACATTAAAAAAAAAAAAATTCACTTCATGAAAAACGGTCATGTGTACGCGGCATTAGAGTCTGCAAAAGACTTTTGACTAGGGTTGAGGTTCGCCTTCCAGCAGGACAACGACCCTAAACATACAGCCAGAGCTACAATTGAATGGTTTAGATCAAAGCATATTCATATGTTAGAATGGCCCAGTCACAGTCCAGACCTAAATCCCATTGAGAATCTGTGGCAAGTCTTGAACATTACTGTTCACAGACGCTTGAGATATTGTGCAAAGAAAAATTGGCAAAAATGTCCCTCTCTAGATGCACAAAGCTGGTAGAGACATCCCCATAAAGACTCGCAGCTGTAATTGTAGTGAAAGGCGGTTCTACAAAGTATTGGGGGCGCTATACAAATGTCATGATGCTGTAAATGGCTACAGCTTATCACATGGTACAGGGGGCTGTGCTTAGCCCAGGTACCATGTGATAGCTGTGGGCCAATCACAATAGTAAGCAAAACAGTCATGAATGAAAGGCATTCATGACTGTTTTGCTTACATGTAATCATGTGATCAATATGATCGGTCATAGCAATCACATGATACTGAGCACCGTGATCGAAAAACAGCGGTTGTGGGGATTGTGCCAGTGTTCATGTGCACTGCGATGTACCAGTACGTTGCGGTGCCTGCAGCTGCTGCCCTATCGCAGTAAATGTACTTTGGGCATGCGGCAAGTGGTTAAAGAGGAAGTAAACCCTGATGGGTTTTACTTCCTCTTTGTTTCCCTGCAAAGGTAAAGCATAATGGTCCATTATGTGACACGCGATGTCCCCGTCTTCCTCGCTGGCAGTGAGCGTCCATTCTTCACCCCTCTTCCTTTCAAGGCCTTAAACTCCGGTGTCCTGCCGAAAAAGGTCCGCCGGCGGATAATGCCTGCCCTGTACTGCTCAGGCGCAGCGCTTGCGCAGTACGAAGCACAACAGAGCCTCTGATGAACAGCTGTGAATCAGCTGTACATGGCGCCTGCGCAATTAGCCCGACATTATGCCACACACTGCCACACGCTCCCGATGCTCGTGCAACTCTGCAGGGGGGGAGGGGGGTGTATTACTGTTATATCGTGTAAGGGGCGGATGGCATCTCTGTCCATCAATTTAAAATACGGCCTCTTCTGTAGCCATCCGCCCCTTACACACAAAAGACGTCTACAGCACTCAATTGCTGGGAGGAGGTCCTCCTGTTTACTAGTTCCCTGTGCGCCACCGCGGGCGCGCATCGGGGAAAATCCGTGCCCGCTGCGTCACGCGGGTGCCCATGCGCATGCCTGCCGGCTGCGATGTCCGCCGGGTGACCACGATCAGCATTTACAGAGCCAGGGACGTGGATCTCTGTGTGTGTAAACACAGAGATCCATGTCCTGTCAGGAAGAGAGGAGACCGATGGTGTGTCCCTTGTACATAGGGACACCGATCGGTCCCTTCCCCCAGTCAGTCCCCTCCCCCCACAGTAAGAATCACTCCCAGGGAACACGTTTAACCCCTTGATCGCTCCCTAGTGTTAACCCCTTCCCTGCCAGTCACATTTATACAGTAATCAGTGAATATTTATAGCACTGATCACTGTATAAATGTTACTGGTCCCAAAAATGTGTCAAAAGTGTCCGATCTGTTCACCGCAATATCGCAGTCCTGACAAAAATCGCAGATAACCGCCATTACTAGTTAAAAAAAAAAGTCATAAACCTACCCTTTCAAGACGGCGCATGCGCAGTAGAAGGCATCGTTCAGGGACATTGCAAATATCTCCTAAACCGTGTAGGTTTAGGGGAAAATTTCTTGCACCTACATGATCGATCTACGGCTTACCTGTCGATTAACCACTTGAGACCCGCGCTATTGACAAAAGACGTCCACAGCGCGGCTCTCAAGTGCCAAGTGGACGTCTTTAGACATCCTTTTATGTGCATTACCCGCGCGCGCCACTGGGGGGTGCACAGCGGGTAAACACTGTCCCGGCACATCGCTGGGAAGCCGATGCGTGTACCTGGCGGCCGCGATGTCCGAAGGGTACACACGATCGTCGGGAACACAGCAGATACGTGGAGCTCTGTGTGTGTAAACACAGAGCTCCACATGCTGTCAGAGGAGAGGAGACCGATCTGTGTCCCTTGTACATAGGGACACAGCATCGGTCACCTCCCCCAGTCACCCCCTCCCCCCACACAGTTAGAACACACCCAGGGAATACATTTAACCCCTTCCTCACCCCCTAGTGTTAACCCCTTCCCTGCCAGTCACATTTATACAGTAATTAGTGCATTTTTATAGCACTGATCGCAGTATAAATGTGAATGGTCCCAAATTTGTGTCAAAAGTGTCCGATACGTCCGCCGCAATATCGCAGTCTCAATAAAAATCGCAGATCGCCGCCATTACTAGTAAAAAAAAAAATAATAAAAAAAAATCATAATTCTGTTCCCCATTTTGTAGGCGCTATAACTTTTGCGCAAACCAGTCGCTTATTGCGATTTTTTTTTACAAAAATCTGTCGAAAAATACCTATCGGCCTTAACTGAGAAAAAAAATAGTTTTTTGAAAAAAAAATTGGGATATTTATTATAGCAACAAGTAAAAAATATATATATTTTTTAAAAATTGTCGCTCTTTTTTTGTTTATAGCGCAAAAAATAAAAACTGCAGAGGTGTTCAAATACCACCAAAATAAAGCTCTATTTGTGGGGGAAAAAGGACGTCAATTTTGTTTGGGAGCAAATGTCAGTTAAAGCGACGCAGTGCCGGAAGCTGAAATTTCGCCTGGGCACGAAGGGGGTTTATGTGCCCAGTAAGCAAATGGTTAAAGTGGTTATAAAGGGTTTACAAGCACTTTAAACATTTGATGTGTTTTATGTTCTAGTGTGAATAAAGTATGAGTTAATGAGATTTGCAAATCATTGCATTCTGTTTTTATGTCGATTTTACACAGCATGCCAACCACTGTTGCCAACCTTCCTAAGTGAATTTTACTTACAGGACAGCAAAATTTTACTGACGACACCAATTTTTTAACTGGCAGAACATTGATGAAATTTGCTGACACAGGCTTACCGTTTTCAGTGCAAATATCAATATTTAGGTATAACAAAAGGCAAAAAAAAAAAACATTTCTTTCTCCATTTACATGAAGGTTATCCAACACAGAGTTCCCCCTTACATCAGAGTCTGCAGGATTCCCCCTTACCCACTTTTACCCCCCTTCCTGTCCAGTTCAAAAACAAACATTTTTTCATAGTTTGTTAATCAGGTAATTTTTCTATTCCACAGATGTCCGCTGATAAGGCTGCACTGATGGGCAATGATAGGCTGTACTGATGGGCAATGATGAGGCGGCACTAATGAGGATGAACTGATGGACACTGATGAGGCAATACTGGTGGGCACTGATGAGGCTGCACCAATAGATGGGCAATAATAGGTGGCACTGAAGGGCACTGATTGGAACCGATGCACTAATAGGTGACACTGATGAGGAGACACTGATGGGCACTGATTGGCAGCACTGATTGGCAACACTGGTGGGCACTGTTTGGTCTGCACTGATAATTAGTGTCCTGATTATCAGTGTAGATGTTTCTTTCACACAAGCCGGTTATCTGCTCTCCTCATGCTGTCAGCATGAAGAAAGGAACGCCGATAACCGGTTTGGCCCGGATTCACAGACATTGGCGCATATTTATGCCGCCGTAGCGTATATTTTGTACGCTACGCCGACGCAACGCAGAGAGGCAAGCACCGAATTCACAAAGCACTTGCTCTCAAATCTGCGCTGGGTTTCTAAGGCGTAAGCCGGCAAAGGTGGAAGTGGGCGTGAGCCATGCAAATGAGGCGTGACCCCATGCAAATGATGGGCCGAGTGCCAGACAGATACATATAACGAACGGCGCATGCGCCGTCCCGTGGCCGCATCCCAGTGCGCATGCTCAGAATCACGTCGAAACAACTGCCTAAGATACGTTGAATCACTGCCTACGGCGTGAACGTAACCTACGCCCAGCCATATTCACGTCCAACGTAAACTACGTAAAATACGACGGCTTGTGTTCCCTGGTCCATACCTTTGCATGGGTTGCGCCTCATATATGGGGAATAACTTAACGCCGGACATACGACTTACTCAATATATTATGCGTATATTATGCGCCGGGCGCAAGTACGTTCGTGAATCGCCGTATTTCCCTCATTTGCATATTTGAATTGAAAATCAATGGGAGCGCCACATGTGTCCAGCGTAAATATGCGCCCATGATACGCCGGCGTAGGCAAGTTACGTCGGTCGGATGAAGCCTATTTTTAGGCGTAACTTGGTTTCTGGTTTGGCGCATAGATACGACGGCGCACATTTGTACTTACGACAGCGTATCTGGAGATACGTTGGCGTAAGTGCTTTGTGAATCCGGGCCTTTGTGTTTACATCGTTATCAGCTGTCATTGGACACAGCTGATCACATGGTAAAGGGTTGCTGTGATTGGCCCTTTCCCCCGATATATGATCAGCTGTGTCTGAAGGATGTCCTCCCGGCAATGTAAGCGCTGCAGCCGTCTTTCGGTTATAGTACAGTCGGGAACTAGTTAAAGTGCCAGTGGAATTCTGATATAAAGGGGAACGCTGCGGATCATGATGTAAGGGGGAATGCTGCAGACTTTAGTGTCAAGGGGAACTCTGAAATAAGGATCTCACCGATTTAAAGCGAAACACCAAGAACTCTGATGGTAACAGGGCACCTTTATATCAGTGCCCACCTTACCTTACTGTATTCATTCCCCCGAGCATCATCGACACCCCCCCTCAGACTGGCCTGGTGGTGCTGTGACTGACCTCCTCTCAGGTGCACTGTTCAGGGCTCAGTCAGACTTGGCCTCCAGCTTGGTGACTCTGGTATCATCCACACACCTCTTCCTCCTCCTCTGACCCCCGTCCTGATGGCACTCCCGCTCTTGACTTCTCTCCAGGATTCCACTCAGGGACTGCAGACATGATACAAGAGATGTTCAGAGACTGCGGACATGATACAAGAGATGGTCAGAGACTGCAGACATGATACAAGAGATGGTTAGAGAATGCGGACATGATACAAGAGATGTCAGAGACTGCAGACATGATACAAGAGATGGTCAGAGACTGCAGACATGATACAAAAGACGGTCAGAGACTACAGACATGATACAAGAGATGGTCAGAGACTGCGGACATGATACAAGAGATAGTCAGAGAATGCAGACATGATACAAGAGATGGTCAGAGACTGCGGACATGATACAAGAGATAGTCAGAGAATGCAGACATGATACAAGAGATGGTCAGAGAATGCGGACATGATACAAGAGATGGTCAGAGAATGCAGACATAATACAAGAGATGGTCAGAGACTGCAGACATGATACAAGAGACGGTCAGAGACTGCAGACATGATGCATGAGACGGTCAGAGACTGCAGACATGATACAAGAGACGTCAGAGACTGCAGACATGATTCATGAGACGGTCAGAGAATGCGGACATGATACAAGAGATGGTCAGAGACTGCAGACATGATACAAGAGATGGTCAGAGACTGCAGACATGATACAAGAGACGTCAGAGACTGCAGACATGATTCATGAGACGGTCAGAGAATGCGGACATGATACAAGAGATGGTCAGAGACTGCAGACATGATACAAGAGATGGTTAGAGAATGCAGACGTGATACAAAAGATGGTCAGAGAATGCAGACATGATACAAGAGATGGTCAGAGACTGCAGACATGAAAAAGAGGCTCTGTATGTATTATATTCAGTGAGAGGACATTTTGGAGGCTTTGTATGTAGAAATATTCGGTGAGGGGACATTTTGGAGGCTGTGTATGTAGAAATATTTGGTGAGAGGACATTTTGGAGGCTGTGTGTATATTATATTCAGTGAGAGGACATTTTTGAGGCTCTGTATGTAGAAACATTCAGTGATAGGACATTTTGGAGGCTGTGTATGTATTAATATTCGGTGAGAGGACATTTTGGACCCTCTGTATATAGAAACATTCAGTGATAGGAGAATTTGGAGGCTGTGTATGTATTAATATTTGGTGAAAGGACATTTTGGAGGCTGTGTATGTATTAATATTCGGTGAGAGGACATTTTGGAGGCTGTGTATGTATAAATATTTAGCGGTAGGACATTTTGGAGGCTGTGTATATATTATATTCAGTGAGAGGACATTTTGGAGGCTGTGTATGTATTAATGTTTGTTGGGAGGACATTTTAGAGGCTGTGCATATAGAAACATTCAGTGACAGGACATTTTGGAGTCTGTGTATGTATTAATATTCGGTGAGAGGACATTTTGGGGGCTGTGTATGTATGAATATTTAGTGATAGGACATTTTGGGGGGTTGTGTATGTAGAAATATTTAGTGAGAGGACATTTTGGGGGCTGTGTTTTTAGAAAAAGTCAGTGAGAGGACATTTTGAGGGCTGTTTATGTATGACTATTTAGTGATAAGACATATTGGAGGCAGTGGGTGTAGAAACATTCGGTGGTGACAGGACATTTTGGAGGCTGTGTATGTAGAAAGATTTGTTGATAGGACATTTTGGGGGGTTGTGTATGTAGAAATATTTAGTGAGATGACATTTTGGGGGCTGTGTATGTAGAACCATTCAGTGAGAGGACATTTTGGGGGCTGTGTATGTAGAAACAGTCAGTGAGAGGACATTTTGGGGGCTGTGTATGTAGAAGCAGTCAGTGAGAGGACATTTTGGGGGCTGTGTATGTAGAAATATTTAGTAAGAGGACATTTTGGAGGCTGTGTATGTAGAAATATTTAGTGAGAGGACATTTTGGAGGCCCTGTATATATTATATTCAGTGAGAGGACATTTTGGGGGCTGTGTATGTAGAACCATTCAGTGAGAGGACATTTTGGGGGCTGTGTATGTATGACTATTTAGTGATAGGACATTTTGGGGGCTGTGTATGTAGAACCATTCAGTGAGAGGACATTTTGGGGGGTTGTGTATGTAGAAATATTTAGTGAGAGGACATTTTGGGGGCTGTGTTTGTAGAAACAGTCAGTGAGAGGACATTTTGGGGGCTGTGTATGTATGAATATTTAGTGATAGGACATTTTGGGGGCTGTGTATGTAGAAACAGTCAGTGAGAGGACATTTTGGGGGGTTGTGTATGTAGAAATATTTAGTGAGAGGACATTTTGGGGGCTGTGTTTGTAGAAACAGTCAGTGAGAGGACATTTTGGGGGCTGTGTATGTATGACTATTTAGTGATAAGACATATTGGAGGCAATGGGTGAAGAAACATTCGGTGGTGACAGGACATTTTGGAGGCTGTGGTAATGACATAGCCGGAGTTCCTGTGTTGTTATATAAAGTCACCTCAGAGAATGTTGCTGTCAGTGGAGGACACACACACCTCACAGAGGGGGAGGACATTGTGAGGAGGACACTCCGCCCTATATAAGCTCTGTCACCTCAGAGGGAGACTCCATCCCTCATATCTCCTCAGAGTAGTCGGTATCTTCTCTCACACACACACGACAGCCTGTGTCCCTCATTTCACCTCACAGCCCCGGCCTCAGTCACATCGTCCTTCCCTCATATAACCTCAGAAGGAGCCTCTCTCGCCTCACACTCAGCCTGACAGAACTTTTCTCCCGCCATGTCTGAGGCGGCTCTCCGCTCTCCCATCGGCCTGGACTGCTGCAGCTGCTGCCTGGACCTCGCCAACCGGGCAGAGCCGGAGGACAACAACAACCCGGCCAGCCCGACCTCCCCCGCCGGCCATTTGCGAGCCCTGAGGGAGCGGCTGGAGGTGCTGGAGGACCCGGACCGACTGAACCGGATGATGAGACAGGACTCCCTGGAGCCGGTCCTCCGGGACCCCAACTACCTGCTGGACCAGGGACTATGCGACGGGACCATCGACCAGACCATGCTGTCCATCCTCCTCTTCTTCCACAGGTGGGTCCCCCTTCTTCTCCTCTTTCATGAACTTTTTTATGAGTGTAGACAGGTCCTCTTTACTCACATAGCAATGGCTGAAAGGCCTGGTATCCAATCTGCAGCCCCCGGGGCCCCCGCAGTCTAATAAACCGAACAAAAAAATCCAGTCGGTAGACCAACTACTTCGAATTTTAAATTTTTTTTATATAGTACGGTTGGTTTCCTTTTTCGAGATCAAAAAAGACAAATTTTGCGTCAATACGATTTTTCTAAACGTTTGTGGGTCAGCCTTTTCGAAACATTTTTTTTTAGATTTTACGTGAAATCGATTGGAAAAAAGACGACGTTTGATGTTGAAGACTATCGGAGGAAAGTTGAAACTGAACAAAAAAATTGAATTCGATTTATTTTTATAGTTTTTTTTTTTTTTTTTCCGAAAAATGAACACGACGGAAAGTTAGTTTCATTCAAACAATTTTCTAAAAATGTGTGGGTCAGTCGTAGAAGTGAAATTGATCTGAAAATAAAAGATGACGTTTGGTGAAGACGATCGGAGGAATGTTGGAAATTTTCCAATACAGCGATTGGGTTATCAAATGTTGAGTTTTTGATAGAATTTTGGGGATACGCTAACATTTGGGGAACCACGATTTACATGAACGTTCTTAGGACAATTTTTTTTCAGAAAAATCGAATGTTGTTCAAAAGTATTTCAAAGATTTCAGCTGGCCGCAGACGCTAAGAAAAATAGAAACGATAGGTCGATATCGTGTTCCATACGCCCGACTTTCCTTATTTTTTAGCTTTAAATATTATTATTATTATAGATTTTTTGATCCGAGTAAAACTTTAGGCACATTACTGGGCTGCATTCACACTATAGCGTGTACTGAATCGCAGCGTTTTGTCCCGCGAATTGTGGCGGCAAATAGCAGCGTTTTGTACCGCGATTCGCGGCGACAAAACGCCGCGATTGTGAATGCAGCCTGTGACCCCCTCTATGGAGATGGTTCACATCTCCTAGCCGAACACCGAAAGACGCCTGAAAAAAAGGTCCGGGACCTTTTTTCAGGCGTCCGGCGTCCGGCGTGGAGATGTGAACCATCTCCATAGAGGGCAATGCTAAAGCATCCCTCTGGCGTGTCGGGGCGGCAGCGGCGTTCACACTACAGGCGTATATACGCCTAGGTTTTAACTTCTTTCTCTTGACACTACTCATGCCTAGAAAAACTGTTTGTTCGAATAAAACTTGACCATTTATTTTCCATGAAGAATTGGATATGGATAGTTGAATTGAACACTTTGTTATAAAATCAATCGATTTGTTCAATTCTCTTGAATTTTTGTTCAATATTCTGCCCATCTAAAGACCGATATGTGCAGTCAGCAGCCGCCGCCGCTGATTACAAATTGCCAGATTCTCAAAGAAGCGCCTATCTTTAGGCGGGCGTAGCGTATCTCAGATACACTACGCCGCCGTAACTTAGAGCGGCAGGTCCCTTATTCACAGGGCCAGATTCACATAGAATCAGCGGCGGCGTAGTGTAAGCCATTTACACCACGCCACCGCAACTTACTGTAGCAAGTCCCGTATTCTCCAAGCACTTGCTTCGTAATTTGCGGCGGCGTAGTGTAAATGGCCCGGCGTATGGCCGCGTAATTCAAAGGGGGCGGCTTGTATTCAAATTAAGCGCGCCCCCGCGCCGATCGAACTGCGCATGCGCCGGGCGGAAAAATAGCCCAGTGCGCATGCTCCAGCTCACGACGGAAAACGTAAAGTCGTATTCGCGGACGACTTAGTAAAACGACGTAACCGACGGAAAAAGACGACGCTGACCCGACGCCATACTTAACATGGCATAAGGCGGACTGGCGTAAGGTTACCCCTCATATAGCAGGGGTAACCTTACTCTTACAGAAACGACGTTAACGTCGACGACGCGGCGCAAATTCGTTCGGGAATCGGCGTATCAGGCTCATTTGCATAGTCAAATGAGAACTGAACGTAACCGCCACCTAGCGACCAGCGTCGAATTACATCTAAGATCCGACGGTGTAAGTGACTTACACCTGTCGGATCTACGCCGTATCTATGCGAAAATAATTCTAGGAATCATACGCATAGATACCCGGGGCCAAAAACAGAGATACGACGGTGTTTCCTGAGATACACCGTTGTATCTCTTCTGAGAATCTGGCCCAGAAAGAACTTGCGCTCTAAGTTACGGCGGCGTAGTGTAAATGGGCCGGCGTAAGCCCACCTAATTCAAACTAGGCTGGTAGGGGGATGTGTTGTATGTAAATGATTCGTGACCCCACGTAAATGACGTGCTTAACGAACGGCGCATGCGCGCGCATGCTCAGTATCACGTCGAATTTTCAACGTAAATTACGCCCGCTCAATGCTTAGTCTACGTGAACGTAACCTACGCCCAGCCCCATTCACGGACGACTTACGCAAACGACGTAAAATATGACGCTGTTTGGACGTTTCCGACGTCCATACCTAACATGACTTACCCCTGCTTTATGAGGGGTAACTTTACGCCGGTCAGACGCCTTACGTAAACGACGTATCTTGATACGCCGGGCGCACGTACGTTCGTGAGTAGGCGTATCTACCTCATTTGCATATTCAACGCAGAAATATACGGAAGCGCCCCTAGCGGCCAGCGGAAATATGCACCCCAAGATACGACGGCGTAGGAGACTTACGCCGCTCGTATCTAGGCAAAATTCATGCGTAACTGATTCTAAGAATCAGGCGCATAGATACGACGGCGCACATTCGGACTTACAACGGCAGACGTGGAGTTACGCCGTCGTAAGTCCTTTGTGAATCTGGGCCAAAGTGTTTACATGTCGGCCCTGAATGACCACCGGTGTCCTAGAACCTAAGACGATGGCGGTCGGGGTCTATCAGTAGTGTATAGTCAGCGGCTACACATTCTACTTATCTAAGGAGTGATATGTAAATGCCAGTAATGGACAGTCATCAGCGCTTTCTGCCGCTGATTAAACGGTGTTTACATGAATGGCCGCTGGCGTCCTAGAACCTAATGTGCTTGGTGGTCGGGGCCTATCATCCATGTACAGTCAGCAGCTACACATTCTGCCCATCTAAGGAGTGGTGTGTAAATACCAGCGATGTGCAGTAAGCAGCGTCTGCCGCCACCGATTGCACAAGAGTGATGTTTACAGGTCGGCCTAAATGGCTGCCGGCATCCTAGACCCTAATGCGCTTGGCGGTCGGGCCTATCAATGGCGTGTAATCAGCAGCTACATATTGTTGATATGTAGGTTTGTTCAGAGGGGACGCTGACGCCCGTCCTTCATGCAGGCTCTCTTTGTAATTGCGCCTGCATCGGCCCCAGGCTGCATGCAGGCAGCTGGTGAAGGTGCATGCAGGCGCAGTGGCTGCACGGACACAGATGCATGTAACCGCATATCAAAATGTGATAGGTGTGCAGGAGCAAGTGCGTGGATCTGAATGTTCGCTGTCTGCGTGCAGATCTGTGTACCCGCTCCTGCCTGCAGTCAAATTGTGACATTAAAGGAGTTGTAAAGGAATATTTTTTTTTTGCCTAAAATTAATGTCTGCAAGGTAGACAGACAGAATAGTGTAATGATTCTGTTAAAAAACGAGTAAATACCTAATAAATTCCTTCATCTATATCACCTCCGGCGTTCTAGTTTCTGTTCTCTCATTCACTTCCTGGTTTGCATCGCTCGTTTATGTAAGAACTACATTTCCCAGTATGAATTGCGGCACGCCCAGTAATTCACACCTCTTTGAGGTCTCTAACACGTAGAGAGCGTCCTGCCACACAGATGTAGTTCCCAGGAGGGGGCGAGCACGTTGCTGACCACCGCAGTAAAGCCTCCCATCACGGTGGTCAGTAACAATCAGACAAGCAGGAAGTGAACAGAACATAGAAGAAATAGAGCAACTTCTGAGCAAAAACGAACAATGAGGAAGTGAAAAGAGGAATGTCTGCTAATTATTTGTAATATTATTTTTAATTAAAAAAATTATAATAAAAATAGTAAATAATAATTAAATACTAGTAATATTAAAAATGTTGTTAATATAAATTCCGTACTATCATTATTATTATTATTATTATTATTATTATTATTATTAATAATAATAATATTGTTATTATGTTGTTTTTCCATTATTATTTCTTAAAATAAAATTATTATTATTATTATTATTATTATTATTATTATAAGAAATAATAATGGAAAAACATAAACATAATAACAATATTATTATTATTAATAATAATAATAATAATAATAATAATAATTAATAATAAATATTTCCACTACTAATGATAATCATAATAAATAAAATAAAATTAATCATAATAAATATAATAATAATAATTTTATTATGATTATCATTAGTAGTGGAAATATTTATTATTAATTATTATTATTATTATTTTTTTTTTTGAAAGGTGTTTATAAGTTTTGCAGTTAAGCATAGAATCCACAGTATAATACAAAAAAAGAATACATGAAAAGAAAAAGGGGGGGGGGGGGGGTAACAGGGGACTGACTATACATTGCCTAGGTGTGTGTGTGTGTGTGTGTGTGTGTGTATATATATATATATATATATATATATATATATATATATATATTTATTAATATTATTATTATTATTCTTTACTTATTATTATTATTATTTATTTTATTTCTATAATTATTAGTTTTCGGATCATGTGACAGCCAATCCCGGACGTCACATGCTCTTAAGCCCCACCCTGTCTCCCGGCGTCATGAACTTCCTAATATTAATTGTTTATTATTATTATTCATTAATAATTTTATTATTAACTTATTTATTATGATTATCATTAGTAGAAGAAATATTCATTAGTAGAAGAAATATTCATTATTTATTATTATTATTTTTATTCATTACTTGGTATTATTATTACTATTAGTATTTATATTATTATGATTATTATTAGTAGTAGAAGTATTTATTTTATTATTATTATTCAGGATTTATATAGCGCCAATAGTGTGCTCAGCGCTTTACAATATACATGGAGACAGTACATAAGAGGGCCTTGCTCATAAGAGCTTACAATCTAAAAGTCTATGCAGCCGCTTGCGTTTGCGGTCCCCTCTGTAGGCTGCCCGCGCACAGCCTGGGGCAGACGCAATAACAAAGGATGGGTGTCGGCGCTCGTCTGAATGCAGCTTTATGTGTCAGCCAATAGGATCCATGCACGCTCTACCCTTCCGATGCATGTAAGCGCACACAAACGTTACATACAGAGAACTAATATCACAGAATCTTGCTGCCAGTGTTGTGAAATATCCCCCCCCCCCCCCCCCCAGCTTTATATATCAGCAGCTGGGCAGCGTTATAGGTTAGTAAATATAATAAACGATTGTGACAACTGATCTCTGCCGGTTCTGACCTTCGAAGAAGAAAACGTTTTACAGCTGTCAGGCCCCCGTGCTTGCGATCGGCAGATAAGAACGGTGTCTTCAGGACATGTTATGAAACAGAATGACAGCGTGATATGGGATAAGACGGCGTTTATGTTAAGCGATCGATCAAAAAAAAAAGTAAACTATGTTGTGAAGAGGAGGTGCTCTCCGCACGTGTCGTGTAGAGGAGGTAATCCTCCAGGTGTAATAAGGGATCATAAGATCAAAGAGGGATTACAGATGATGGAGACTTTGTCAGGTTGTACCGATCCTTCCTATTGCAGGTTCACTATGCAGGAGCCAGAACATCCAGCTAAAGTGCAACTGCTGAGGGGTCCTTAACCTGAAGTCCATGGAAGGGTCTCAAGGGGGGGGGAGGGTGTGCGTGAGGGTATTCACTTTCATCAGAGGGGGGGGGGGTTCATGACTCAAAAAGGTGAAAATGATAATTTCTCGTAGGTGGAGTTTGGTAGGTGGAGTCACCCTCTGGTTTCTAACATCTCCTGGGAGGGGGAGATTTGTGGCAATGTGCCGATGACTTGGCGTTAAGGTTCCCCTATCGAGATGGTTCCTGTAAGGACTGCGCAGGCGCAATCCTTGCCAACGAAAATCTCCGAACCTCGGCCGGCATCCAGGCTCAATCCTTAACATCCCCGTGGATTGGAGGATGTTAAAAAAAGAGCCAGGAGGCCGAGCGAAGCGAGGACGTGAGGCCGACTGGCCACTTTCCTCGAATTCCACGTCGCCCTGGATGCCGGCCGAGGTTCGGAGATTTCCGTCGGCAAGGATTGCGCCTGCCCAGTCCTTACAGGAACCATCTCGATAGCCGGAACCATATCGTCAGATCACCGGCCCTGTTGAAATTCCTGGCTTTGTTCCCAGCCACTGTGAAATGTTGGGTGTTTGTCAACCTTGCAGCTCCGGCCTGAACTTTTTAGGAAAGAAGCCATGAAGTGGAACTTTTACACAGAAGTCTATCTCTAGCTCTAGCTCCATCCGCCTAGCAGAGTTGGAACATTCTAGGAAAAGTTTTTTGTTGTGGGGCCCTTTTAGGCGAGACGCGAGCGTGGTTTAGAGATTTCCACCGCTGCTGTCTCCTGGGAAATGCATATCGTAAGTCTCAGAAGGCAGGCTTAGGCCCCTTTCACATTGGGGCGGGAGGCGCGGTGGCGGTAAGACGCCGCTAA
Source organism: Rana temporaria (assembly GCF_905171775.1). NCBI lineage: Eukaryota > Metazoa > Chordata > Amphibia > Anura > Ranidae > Rana > Rana temporaria. The sequence continues at coordinate 13,733,693 of NC_053497.1, forward strand.
AAATACCGGCGATATACCGCCGGGATTGCGGCGGGAATCGCCCGCTAGCGGTGCGGTATTAACCCCCGCTAGCGGCCGATAAAGAGTTAATACCGCCCGCAATGCGCCTCTGCAGAGGCGCATTGTGGGCGGTATTGCCGCGGTTTCCCATTGTTTTAAATGGGAAGGAGCGGTGAAGGAGCGGTATACATGCCGCTCCTCTCACCGCTCCAAAGATGCTGCTTGCAAGAGATTTTTTTCTCTCCCGCCAGCGCATCGCCTCAGTGTGAAAGCCCTCCGGCTTTCACATTGAGTAGGCAGTGAAGGAGTTTTTCAGGCGGTATAGTAGCGCTATTTTTAGTGCTGTACCGCCTGAAAAACTCCTCAGTGTGAAAGGGGTCTTAGTAAGGGAAGCACGCTTGTTGTAAGATCTTACATTGGTGGTCAGTGGGAAGAATATTCCTTACATTGGTGATCAGTGGGAAGAATGTTCCTTACATTGGTGATCAGTGGGAAGAATGTCCCTTACATTGGTGATCAGTGAGAAGAATGTTCCTTACATTGGTGATCAGTGAGAAGAATGTTCCTTACATTGGTGATCAGTGAGAAGAATGTTCCTTACATTGGTGATCAGTGGGAAGAATGTCCCTTACATTGGTGATCAGTGGGAAGAATGTCCCTTACATTGGTGATCAGTGGGAAGAATGTCCCTTACATTGGTGATCAGTGGGAAGAATGTCCCTTACATTGGTGATCAGTGAGAAGAATGTTCCTTACATTGGTGATCAGTGAGAAGAATGTCCCTTACATTGGTGATCAGTGAGAAGAATGTCCCTTACATTGGTGATCAGTGAGAAGAATGTTCCTTACATTGGTGATCAGTGAGAAGAATGTTCCTTACATTGGTGATCAGTGAGAAGAATGTCCCTTACATTGGTGATCAGTGGGAAGAATGTTCCTTACATTGGTGATCAGTGAGAAGAATGTTCCTTACATTGGTGATCAGTGAGAAGAATGTCCCTTACATTGGTGATCAGTGGGAAGAATGTTCCTTACATTGGTGATCAGTGGGAAGAATGTTACTTACATTGGTGATCAGTGGGAAGAATGTTCCTTACATTGGTGATCAGTGAGAAGAATGTTCCTTACATTGGTGATCAGTGGGAAGAATGTTCCTTACATTGGTGATCAGTGTGAAGAATGTTCCTTACATTGGTGATCAGTGAGAAGAATGTTCCTTACATTGGTGATCAGTGAGAAGAATGTTCCTTACATTGGTGATCAGTGGGAAGAATGTTCCTTACATTGGTGATCAGTGTGAAGAATGTTCCTTACATTGGTGATCAGTGGGAAGAATGTTCCTTACATTGGTGATCAGTGGGAAGAATGTTCCTTACATTGGTGATCAGTGGGAAGAATGTTCCTTACATTGGTGATCAGTGGGAAGAATGTTCCTTACATTGGTGGTCAGTGAGAAGAATGTCCCTTACATTGGTGATCAGTGGGAAGAATGTTCCTTACATTGGTGATCAGTGAGAAGAATGTTCCTTACATTGGTGATCAGTGGGAAGAATGTTCCTTACATTGGTGATCAGTGGGGAAAAATGTCCCTTACCATTCGTGGAACCCTGGTTGATGAGGCGGGTTTACAACATTGGATGAGAGTTTAATAAACCTTCTGTCCGAAGTACTTTAATGAATATAATGACGTCCACCCTTCCTGAACATGAACTCTACATGACGTAGTCACTGGACATAATAACCATTGTTAGGCTGATAACATGCTGTTACCAATTCCTTCCACGATAATAATTACTGACAATTGTATGTAACTAGCAAACTAGCAATATTACTACAAATGCTGTACTTTTTTAATGAAATATGTGATAGAGAAAAAAAATTGTGAGTGCACCCTGAACAAATGTTAAACGTGTCACATTTTTACCTTACATTAACACAACTTTATTTATTTTGCGAGGGGTTCGCTTGTTGAGGAATTGAATATGTTAATTTAAAGAGGAACTCCACTTTTGATGAGAAAAAAACATTCCCCTCTGGTTGATCTTTGTACATTTCAAGGATTTTAACAAAGTTTGCTGCAGATTCTGACCTTATTTTCTGAAAAAAAAAGCTGTTTTTGTGAACCCACCCCACAGAAATGTCCTGCCTGTGTAATTGACTCACTGATTTCACAAGAATTATGCAGTGGGAATCACAAGATACATGTCAGTCTGTGGGCACCCCCTGCATTAAAAAAAGCATTCTTTGGGAAAAATCCCATGTAAAGGGATGCAGACCCTGCCACTTTCCTCATTTATAACCATGCAAGTGCAGCAGCTGAGAAGGGGAGAAGAGCGGACGTGTGTCTTCCCTCCCCTCTACCCGGCGGCACCTAACATGGGCAAGTGGAGCCTGGGATACATAGAGGGAGGGGAAGGAGGGGCGCGCGTGGGGAGTGTGGAGCATTAAGGGCGGCAGCCCAGGCGCCAGGTTGAAATTTCTTGTCGTTATGGCGACCTGATGCCTGGGGTTTGTCGAGCCCTGCTTTAAGCTATTTATTGTTCCCCTTCTTACGTTACCGAACTCTTTTATGCCGCATACACACCATAGTTTTTCCTGACGTTCAAAAACCCGTCGTTTTCCACAACGTGATTCCTCTCCAGCCTGACTTGCATACACACGTTCATGCAAAAAAACATCCGACAAAAGCGCGGTGACGTACAACGGGACTATAAAGGGGAAGTTCCTTTCAAATGGCGCCACCCTTTGGGCTGCATACTTGATTCTGAGCATGCACGTTTTTTTTCCCCCTCTGAAAAGCATACACACAACTGTTTTTCGCAAAGAGAAAAAGACTGACGGGAAACACGGCGAGAAAAAAGAGCTGGTTTCAAATTTTTTGCGGGCAGTTTTTTCGTCGAGAAAACTGCTAGGGTGCATACACATGACCGGTTTTCTCGATCAATATAGAAAAGGGCAGTTTTCTCGTTGTGAAAAAATGTCGTGTGTACGAGGCATAAGATAGCAGCTGTGAAAACTGTGTAAAAATCCACTTTATCTTTTTTGGGTATCTCTTATCAAATTTTTTTTCTTATTGGCTGCTGACATTATTAGTATTTTTTTTTTATTATATAATAATTCTTTTTTTTAACTGACCTCAGGCTAAAAGGAATTTTAAATTGTAAAAAATTGTATTTGTGTATTTGGTGTATTTATAATACTGGGAAGTTAGATAACTGTTTATATAACAATTGCTTGCTGTTAAAAATAAACTCAGCGTTTAGTTTGGAGTTGCTGTTATCGCCGTGTTTATTAGTTCATGCAGCGAGGGACCTGCCTAATCAAGTCGCTTAATAGCCGATGTGTAAATACTTTTGCTATACACGGCTGCATTGTGACCTACCTTTTGGCTTGGCCGCCCCTGCGCTAATCTGTGGGTTTGAGACTGATAGGCTTGGAATGCACACGGCGTGTTCCAGCCTCTTAAACCTTGGCGCAATAATAATACTGGGCTGAGAGACAATAACTGTTCGGCTCCTTGTTTTGGGCGTCAGTGTGGCGTCTGAAAAGCAGTATGTACATCGCCGCTGTCCTTGCGGATAGAAGTTAGCATTTTATTGCCGACGATGTATGGCCTGTATTTACTAATACTGTACCAAATACATGCATGTTAATGATACGTTTCATTTAACTGCTTGCCGACCAGCCGCTGCAGTTTTACGGCGGCAGGTCGGCTCTGCTGGGCGAGATCACGTAGATCTACGTCATCTCTCCCAGCAGCCAATATGGGCACGCGCCCCCGCTCGCGTGCCCGGCGGTCGCTCGTTACAGAGCAAGAACCGGGAGCTCTGTGTGTAAACACACAGCTCCCGGTCCTGTCAGGGGAGAAATGCCTGACCGTCTGTTCATACAATGTATGAACAGCGATCTGTCATTTCCCCTAGTGAGTCCACCCCCCCTACAGTTAGAACACACCCAGGGAACATACTTAACCCCTTCCCCGCCCCCTAGTGTTAACCCCTTCCCTGCCAGTGGCATTTTTATAGTAATCAATGCATTTTTATAGCACTGATCGCTATAAAAAAGCCAATGGTCCCAAAAATCGCTGATCGCCGCCATTACTAGTAAAAAAAAAATATTAATAAAAATGCCATAAAACTACCCCCTATTTTGTAGACGCTATAACTTGTGCAAACCAATCAAACGCTTATTGCGTTTTTTTTTTTTTTTAACGAAAAATATGTAGAAGAATACGTATCGGCCTAAACTGAGGAAAAAAATTGTTTTTTTATATTTATATTTTTGGGGGATATTTATTATAGCAAAAAGTAAAAAATATTCATTGTTTTCAAAATTGTCGCTCTATTTTTGTTTATAGCGCAAAAACTAAAAATCGCAGAGGTGATCAAATGCCACCAAAAGAAAGCTCTATTTGTGGGGAAAAAAGGACACCAATTTTGTTTGAGAGCCACGTCGCACGACCGCACAATTGTCAGTTAAAGCGACGCAGTGCCAAATCGCAGAAAGTGCTCTGGTCTTTGACCAGCAATATGGTCCGGGGCTTAAGTGGTTACATTTTGCAAACACGGACAGAAACCGTATATAAACTATACGCAATTGCGCAAAAAAACATAAGTAAAAACATTCCACTTTAAGAGGAAAAACGTGCATCCCAGCATTAGACACCTTTTAGAATGACACGTGTAAGTTGTATAAAAGGTGTTGTTCATAGGACAGAACATATACCTGTCCTCCAAGTTTTAAAATTTGTATTTATCTGTATGAAAATGTGTTAACTGAATATACTCTAACTCCGTCATCTCACTCACCTCTTTTATTATTTCACTTACACTCCTCTGTAATTTTCTCCTCCTTCCTTCTCACATCACTGCGTAAAGTGGGAGGGCTAACGTCATGCAGGAACAGTGCTACAGCCTCATTGGCTGGAATCTCAGAAACTGGCATTGCCACACAGCCATTCAGTGGCGCGAAGACTGAGCCGGGTTTTGCGCACTATGACGTGAGGTGATGGGCAGTGCAGATGGCAGGTCTCTCCCATACCAGCCGGCCGGACAAAGCCAAACATCCCTGGCGGTGCTCAAATTAATGGCTGCTCGACCCATGCAGCCATTACTTTGACATGTTATCACTGAGCCATCGTCCCACCAGTACACTTCCGATAGCCAGTACATGCCTGCCCCCTTGTCTCTACCCTGTCCTACTTCAGAACACTGTCCCTTGTCTCTGCCCCTGACCTACCTCTGGTCACTCTCCCTTGTTTCCGCTCCTGACCTACCTCTGAACACTGCCCCTTGTCTCTACCCCGATCTACCTCTGAGCACTGTCCCTTGTCTCTGTCCCTGACCTACCTCTGAGCACTGTCCCTTGTCTCTGTCCCTGACCTACCTCTGAGCACTGTCCCTTGTCTCTGCTCCTGACCTACCTCTGAGCGCTGTCCCTTGTCTCTGCTCCTGACCTACCTCTGAGCGCTGTCCCTTGTCTCTGCTCCTGACCTACCTCTGAGCACTGTCCCTTGTCTCTGCTCCTGACCTACCTCTGAGCACTGTCCCTTGTCTCTGCTCCTGACCTACCTCTGAGCACTGTCCCTTGTCTCTGCTCCTGACCTACCTCTGAGCACTGTCCCTTGTCTCTGCTCCTGACCTACCTCTGAGCACTGTCCCTTGTCTTTGCTCCTGACTTACTTCTGAGCAGTGTCCCTTATCTCTGTTCCTGACCTACCTCTGAGCACTGTCCCTTGTCTCTGTCCCTGACCTACCTCTGAGCACTGTGCCTTGTCTCCGTCCCTGACCTACCTCTAAATACTGTCCCTTGTCTCTTCTCCTGACCTATCTCTGAGCACTGTCCCTTGTCTCTGCTCCTGACCTACCTCTGAGCACTGTCCCTTGTCTCTCTGTCCCTGACCTACCTCTGAGCACTGTGCCTTGTCTCCGTCCCTGACCTACCTCTAAATACAGTCCCTTGTCTCTTCTCCTGACCTACCTCCTGAGCACTGTCCCTAGTCTCTGCTCCTGACCTACCTCTGAGCAAGGTCCCTTGTCTCTGCCCCTGACCTACCTCTGAGCACTTCCCCTTGTCTATTTCTCCCACTGATACCAATATCGGGACACTATTTCTCCCATTGATACCAATGATGGGGCATTGCTTACCCCCACTGACGCTTGGACATTTTCTGCATCCCCTGTATCCACAGTCTGGCACCCCCAAGGCCTAAAGAACAGTAAACTGGCCCTTTGTTTAGAAAGTTTGGAGCTCCCTGTTTATACAAGTAGATCCAACAAATGATCCCCCCACCACCAATAAACCCGAGAACTGAGCGATCACATGACCGCTGATTGCTCAGTTCTCGGGTCCGCTCACTGACGGTCAGTCACTGCTCTCTGCTCTCTGCTCTGCCCTTCAATCGGTCAATGGAGCCCTGGGCAGGAGTAGCGGCGGGAGCGGCTGGCTCAGGCTCTCAGCCAGTTGCTGATAAGGAAGCAGGGCTTATTCTGACATTATTGTCGGGATGTTCTCAGAGGCTGGAGCAGGTCTATGACGTCAGCTGACAGTGGACTTTGGCCTGCTGTCAGCTGATTCTGGGTCACAGGGGTTGCAGAAATACATGCACTCTTGTGACCCACGTGAGAAGTATGGCCAAACAAACTTTTGGCCGTACTTCTCTTTTAACATAACTAAATGGCTACATTAATATGAAAAAATTAATACAAATTTAAATATAAATGATTGAAATCTCTTGATCCCGCAAAGGACAACAGAAGCATTTAGCTGAATAGACTTCCGGGTGTGTTCACCTCCTTATCAACAATACTTGCTGCTTGAGAGATCATTGATGCTTATCGATGTCTCCAATAGAAAAGTTCCCAAATTCACATGTTTCAGTCCACGGACGGATCTTCTTCTCCGTCATCAATGGAAATTATTGTGCATATTCGGGCCCGGCATGCTGGACCCTGCGGGCTGAAAGCTACAGTTAGGTCTTTGATTTTTTTTTTGAAAACCCACATTTAAAGAGGTTGTCTGTTTGTCATCTTCACTTTTTTGGGAACATCTTGTGGATTACTCAGTTTCCCAGTAACTATCATAAATGGCATTATCTTCAGTCATTCAATCATACCGATGTCATAAAAAGCATTCATTTATTTATGACTACTATGAGAAAAGCTGTCAATTGATCTTCAGAGTTATACTCTACACCCACCATTTTTTTCGTATTTAACCACTTAAGACCCGGACCAAAATGCAGCTAAAGGACCTGGCCCCTTTTTGCGATTCGGCACTGCGTCGCTTTAACTGACAATTGCGCGGTCGTGCGACGTGGCTCCTAAACAAAATTGGCGTCCTTTTTTTCCCCCACAAATAGAGCTTTCTTTTGGTGGTATTTGATCACCTCTGCGGGTTTTATTTTTTGCGCTATAAACAAAAATAGAGCGACAATTTTGAAAAAAATGCAATATTTTTTACTTTTTGCTATAATAAATATCCCCCAAAAATATATAAAAAAACTTTAATTTTTTACTCAGTTTAGGCCGATACATATTATTCCTATTTTTGATTAAAAAAAATCGCAATAAGCGTTTATCGGTTGGTTTGCGCAAAATTTATAGCGTTTACAAAATATAGGGGATAGTTTAATTGCATTTTTTTTTTTTTTTTTTTTGCTAGTAATGGCGGCGATCAGCGATTTCTTTTCTCATGACTGCGACACTATGGCAGACATATCGGACAATTTTGACACATTTTTGGGACCATTGTCATTTTCACAGCAAAAAATGCATTTAAAATGCATTGTTTATTGTGAAAATGACAGTTGCAGTTTGGGAGTTAACCACAGGGGGCGCTGATGGGGTTATGTGTTCCCTGAAGTGTGTTTACAACTGTAGGGGGGGGGGGGGGGGGGGCTGTAGGTGTGACATCATCGATTGTATCCCCCTATAAAAGGGATGACACGATCGATGCAGCTACCACAGTGAAGAATATCAGGCTTTGGTGAGATATTAGGGGTCTTAACAGACCTCTGACATCTCCCCTTTGAGACAGGGAAAGGGACTAAGGACACATGTTCCCCTGTCCCTTTCTCAGAAAATGAAAGGAGAGAAGACAGCGTCTTCTCTTCATTCATAAACTGAAACATTGTAAACACAGGTTACGATGTTTCAGTTATGTGAATGGACAGAGTCAGTGATCACTGACTGTCCATTCGGAGCAGTAAGGAGCCGGATTTACCGCCTCCTACCCCGCTCTCCATCCTGACAATTCCAGGGGTTGGAGGAGCAGCACGGAAGGGGAGAGATACAAGGTGGGATACACGGTGGGAGAGAGAAACACGGCGGGGGACATGGAGGGAGGGAGGGAGACAGACTGCAGCAAAACGGAGGGGGGCTGGAGGAGGACACGGGACAGTCAGCGGTGATCGTGTGTGGGGGAGTTACAAGCACCGATCACCGCTGATTTTAAAGCAGCTGAAAGCCGCGCGGGGGGAGGCGTGTAGAGAGAAGCGGAGAAATTACTTTTAAATCTATACAGTGGTGATCGGTGCTTGTAACTTCCCCACACACTGATCACCGCCGACAGTACAAGTATCGGGTGAAGCATCAGGAGCATTTGCCCGAGTACAAGTACTCGGGCAAATGCTTGGTATCGGTCCCGATAACGATACTAGTATCGGTATCGGGAAAACCCTAATAATTTTCTTTCCACTTCACAATTATGTGCCACTTTGTGTTGGTCTATCACATAAAATCCCAATAAAATACATTTACGTTTTTGGTTGACATGACAACATGTGGAAAATTTCAAGGGGTGTGAATACTTTTTCAAGGCACTGTATCTTAATAAGAGTATTAAAATCGAACCTATTAAATTTTTTATTTGTTTCCCTTAAAGCAATTGAACATCCTGCACATCCGCTTTAACCCACGCCATTGTTTAATGACTGATGGCATTGGAATGGATGGAGACGGTTACATTTTCGTGTCCAAACAAACAGCAGGTGTCTGTGAACTTGTAAAGACAAGTTCAGACAGATCAAGACATCGTGTAAAGTGACCCGTGGAATGACAGGTCACATTACACTGCATGGGATTCATGAACTCTTATTTTTTTGCTCATAACAAGACAGAACCTTTTTTAAGACACTCTCTGGCCTGGTATGTTTGAATCTGATGCCTTAAAGTAACTGTTGCCCAAAACATTTGCCCCCCTATAAAAGCAGACATAAGCATACTCATGTCACTTCTTTACTTTGTTCAAGTAATGTGGTCTCTGTCAGAATCTTTAGCATTAGACTCTTCTGGAACTATTGAATACATGAGTCCTCTTTCGCAGGCTGTGGTTCCATCCTCCCACTCTGTGTCCAGAAGTGATGTAGGGGTTGGAGGATGAAACCATGGGGCACGGCTGGGGACACCGGACTCTGACACTCCCAGAAGTGTCAAATGCTAAAGATTCTATGTGGGTTACAACACTGAAGCAGAGTCCATTGATGGACTTGGCCATTTTAAGAGGGACTGGCTGCGATTTAATCCATCTAAGGGCAGGCTGATTATACCCAAGTCGATCCATCGGTCGACTATGGGTACAACCAACCTGTTGAATTTTTAGCATGCGATTACTTCTGGCAGCTATAGAGGGCTAGCAGTAATCATTGTATTCTGCCAGCCAGGAAGGCTGCCACTCCGTCGGCACAATAAAATAGCACTACGGGAGGCATCCTTCCATCAACACTGACTGTGTTAATGGGGGAATAAAGCTATTTTTTTTTATTCCTTCCACCTTTGGTGGAAGGAAAGAAAAACGATTAATCCCTTGAAACTAGCACCTCCCAGCCCTTTAAGGGGTTTAGGATAGGTTGACCAGACATCCCTGGTTTCCGGGGACAGTCCCCGAACCAAGTCGGTCCCCGGTTTTGTCCCCGGATTGGATTTTATCAGGGGCTGGGGCAATTTCAAAGACAGTCAGTGCAGAATAAAAAATAATAATTTGAATTACACCCCCCCACTCTGCCACTCCTACTAGCTTGGGGGGGGGGGGTATTTTATTTATTTATCTGTGCCCCTTTCTGATGGTCATGTGCTGGTCGGAGGGGAGGGAGTATTTCTTCAGTTTCGGGTGCATGCCCATTCCACTCCCGCTCGCATGTTCTGCCTTGGCTCAAGTCCTGGCCAGCCGCCTGCCTATCTCCTTGCCTTCCCTGGCAGAGTGATCTTCCTCCGCTCCCCACCCATTAGTAGCCTGGGCCCGGAGAATAAGACTTGACAGGCTGTGAGGCGGACGGCGGTGGCGACGTGCAGAGTCGCTGATTGCCGCCATTACTAGTAAAAAAAAAAAAATGTCCCCAGATTTCATTTAAAAAATGTGGTCACCTTAGTTTAGGATGCTGGGAGGTGGGGTTTATGATCATGTGACCACAGTGATTGGCTGGTCCCGACACAGTTACAGTCAGCAACGAGAAGGTCCAGATTGATACTTGCCGCCAGTAACTGTGCTGGGAGCGAGCAGGGTGCACGTTCTTGGCACAGCTGTATTTACACTAATGCACGCAAACATGCAGCCGTTTGGCGCCAAGGCCCACCCACCGAGAGGCCGCATATTTCTGTGCGTCCGGTGCTATATGGGTTATTCTATGGCTTGCGTAAGGGCTCGTTCACATAAGCGGGACATGCGTGGTATAACCAGGTGTTTCCCAACCGCCTGCCTAACCAAGGGCATACAGCCACACAGGTCTGCACACATGCCACGGCCAAAGTGCCTTGCTTTGCTGCTACCATAGCAAAAAGGAAATGGATTGACGCTTTTTGGCCAGCGGTACCTCCACCGAACGTGACCCGTTCAAGTAAATAAGCTGCGCCACAAACACCCTGTGATGTGATGGGTCAGCATTTTGAAGGTTAAAACATTGCCTCCTCAATGTCTGTTCAATTCCCTCTGAAAAGTGATACGCCCTGGGATGACTGTTAGCTGCACAGGTAAACAAGCCCTAATCGAAGACATGGACCTCCTGAGAGGTGAATATATTGTGTCTTTTTTTTTTTTTTTGCAGAAAATTGCTTTGACCACATGTTTGAGATGATGACAAAGTCACTTTGATTGAGGTTGACATCATATAATAACTACACTACACTACATGTATTGTTTTTGGAAGTCGATCAGATTTCCTGACGCTTGTGTGATGGCAAAATAGCAAATCCCATTCATTTCTATGCAGAACTGATACAACATGGCTAAGGGAGATATGCAGTGCTCTTTGAGTAAGAGAAGTAGAATGTGTTGTAGCATCCTTTGACAGAAGCTACTCTATAGAGAGCAATCGGTAGCCATGTTTGGAAGACTCCAGATAGCCTTTAGTCCAGGGGACCCCAACCCCTGGACTGCAGACCAATGCTGGTCTGTGGCCTGCTGGGAACCAGCGGTCAGCGGCGGGCAGAGCGAGCCAGGACAACCTGCGCTGCCAAACGCCAGTGGCCGCCCACTCTTCTTCTAGCACCACTACTCTCTTCCCTCTCTGTGGTGATGAAGAAGAAGAATCCCAGAAGGATCTCAGAGAACTGGTGAGATTGGCTGCCCCCTCTTCGACCCTGAGGTGACAGGTTGCACTCCCAACCAACCCTGCCGAGGTGAAAGGCTGCATCGATCAACCTACAACCTCCCCCCCAGGTGACAGGCTGCACCGTCTAAACACCCGCTTACCTTCCCCCACCCCCAGTCTGTGGAAGGGGGTTGTCTTCCACGGTCCCTGGTGCCGGGAGATTGGGGACCACTGCTTTAGACCACGAGTTTGCTCATAAGCTGCAAAGTGTAGACCAAGCCAATTCAGGTCCGTACATACAGTACCTTTTAGCGCTTGTCGGGGGCAAAAGCACCTGCATAGTCCATGAAAACACCCCATGTGGAACTGCAACGTGGACAAGCCATAAAAAGGGTACAGGGGTTGCTATGCAGAAGATCTTGTTTTTTGTTGTTATTAGGCACCCAGATAATCTGTCGTTTATTACTGCACATTTTTTTACACTTTGACCTGAACAAGCTTTATTATCAAGATCATTTGTCCTTGGCAGTAATGTGTTGTTGATTATCGGGCTTGTCTCATTCTAATATTCGTATTACTCCCGTGTTTTATTTAAATGCGTGGTTATGTGTACACGATCTGTAATGCACCCCCCTAATGAGCCGCTGGTGAACGTTCTTCCTTTGCCCCAGTAAAAGCCCATTGAATTTTCTCCACTGTCTCTGGTTAAAATGGAACAGTCTAGGGGTGTCTTTTTGAAGATTTATTGAAAAGTGGAACTTGGATGGGCTAGAGAGGGCATGGGATACGCCAAATTGTATCCCTAAACTCTTTGAGGACTCTTCTCTGTCTCAAAGCTGCAAAACACAAGTCCCACGTGACTCTCTGCTGCCAACAGGTGACTGTCTTCCTTCAAGAAACTAAGAGCTACATATAGTCACTATGGCCCCACACACGTCGTTCACTGAGGATGCCACAGGTTCATTGTTTGCCTCCTGATATCCACCGGACACTCATCGGGGATGGACTCAGACTCGCACTACCACAGTACAGCTGGACACCTTTCCCACCAACTTCCTCCTGGTACTTTCCAGTCAACTTCTCCAGACCCAAACTGAATCCAGGACCTGATTTAGCAAATGGACCCCCAGCTTAAAGCGGTTCTCCACCCTAAAGTGGAGTCCCGCTGATCGGAACCCTCCCCCCCTCCGGTGTCACATTTGACACCTTTCAGGGGGGAGGGGGGTGCAGACACCTGTCTAAAGACAGGTATTTGCACCCACTTCCGGCCACACGCTACGGGCAAAAGACGGGCATTCCGTCACATCCCGTCTGTCGCCCGTTGTGTGCTGGGAACACTCGGCTCCCAGCACACAGCGTGTGAGCCAATCGGCGGGCACAGCGCGCCTCGCGCATGCGCCGTAGGGAACCGGGCAGTGAAGCCGCAGCGCTTCACTTCCTGGTTCCCTGAGCGTGGATGGAGGGGGGAGCAGCAGAGAGACGAGCGATCGCTCGTGCTCTGCTGCGATCAGCGCTGGACTCCAGGACAGGTAAGTGTCCTAATATTAAAAGTCAGCAGCTGCAGTATTTGTAGCTGCTGGCTTTTAATATTTTTTCCCCGTGGCACATCCGCTTTAAGCACCAGCTGAGACCTCGATGTCTTCAGAATGGCACCTCCAGCAATCCTGCACAGGGGTCCCTTCCAGAACGTCTGGACCCAGGAACTCCTCACCCCTCAGACTATTTATTGGATCTGAAAATAAGGTGCTACAACCCAATGCAGTAAGGAGAACTTCTAGAGCTGCCGGGTACAGAAAGGCAGTTGTACAGCAGCAGTTAGTCATGAAAAGAGAATGGCCCAGATTCAGATAGAATTTACGTCGGCATATCTATTGATGCGCCGCGTAAGTTCTAGGAAGCGCCGGCGTATCTTCTTTCTGTATTCAGAAAGCAAGATACGCCAGAATTTTACTAAGATACGGCCGTTGTAAGTCTCTTACACCGTCGTATCTTAGTTGCATATTTACGCTGGCCGCTAGTTGGCGCTTGCGTAGAATATGCAAATTAGGTAGATACGCCGATTCACGAATGTAGTTGCACCCGGCATATCTATATGCGTCGTTTACGTAAGGCGTCGGACCGGCCTAAAGTTACCCCTGCTTTATGAGGCGTAGCCAATGTTAAGTATGGGCGTCGGGACAGTGTCAAATTTTCCGTTGTTTACGTAAAACGTTCGCGAATAGGGCTTTGCGTAAGTTACGTTCACGTCGAAAGCATTGACTATTTACGACGTGATTTGGAGCATGCGCACTGGGATACGTCCACGAACGGCGCATGCGCCGTTCGTAAAGAGCGTCAATTACATGGGGTCATGATAGATTAACATACAACACGCCCACTACCAGCCAAATTTGAATTAGACGGGCTTATCCCGACACATTTACACTACGCAGCCATAACGTAGGGTGCAAGTTCTTTTTGAATACGGAACTTGCGCCCTAAGTTACGGCTGCGTAGTGTATCTCAGATACGCTACGCCCGCCTACATTCTTTCTGAATCCGGGTCATAATCTACAACTCCTTGCTTTGCTCTTAAAAATCTTCAAAATGTATTGATTTTCCATAAAAGACACAATAACCAGACAGCAGATGTTAATGTTTTTCAGCAATGTGGGCCTTGTTCACAACCACCAAGGTCTGGACCCAGGAACTCTCCTGGCCCCTGCCTCAAACCTCAGACTATTTATGGGCCCCTCCAGCCAAATACTGGGTACATCTCCCCAGGGATTGGCTGGATAGCAATAAATATCCAGACTGCTTCTCTCATGTTTCCCAACACTATAATTCTAGTATCCTTTAGAATACAGGGGGAGTAAACAAAGCAACAGCCTGTGAGACACTGAGCAGGCCAGAACAATCAACACCTGCTCCACTGATTAAAGAGGAGCTAAACTAAATGTACCTATCAACCTGCACTAAGGGTTCAACAAATATACAGTATATAGTAACTACACAAAAAACTTTTATAAATAAGCAGTAGAGAGCTGATAAACAGGCTAGAGCTACCCTTGTCAACCCTTTTTACCCCTGAGGAATCCTTGAAATCATGTTTAGATCTTGAGGGATCCCTGCTTAAACCAATTCATGAGAAAATGACCCTTACATTGGTGGGCAGAAGGAAGAATTCTCCTTACATTGGTGGGCAGAAGGAAGAATGCCCCTTACATTGGTGGCTAAAAGGAAGAATGCCCCTTACATTGGTGGCTAGAAGGAAGAATGCCCCTTACATTGGTGGCCAGAAGGAAGAATGCCCCTTACATTGGTGGCCAGAAGGAAGAATGCCCCTTACATTGGTGGCCAGAAGGAAGAATGCCCCTTACATTGGTGGCCAGAAGGAAGAATGCCCCTTACATTGGTGGCCAGAAGGAAGAATGTTCCTTACATTGGTTGGCAGAAGGAAGAATGCCCCTTACATTGGTGGCCAGAAGGAAGAATGTTCCTTACATTGGTGGCCAGAAGGAAGAATGTTCCTTACATTGGTGGCCAGAAGGAAGAATTCTCCTTACATTGGTGGCCAGAAGGAAGAATGCCCCTTACGTTGGTGGCCAGAAGGAAGAATGCCACTTGCCTTGGTGGCCAAAAGAGAGAATGCCCCTCACGCTGGTGGACAAAAGGTAGAATGCTCCTTACATTGGTGGTCAGTAAGAAAATGTTGTCATATTGCCACCCTAGGTATCATTACGCTAACTCCGTCATTGGCCGTAAAACTATGCAGGCTCCATTAAATGGGAGATCAAATAGCCACAGCTCAAGGAGCCCGTAACAACCTCCAGAGGAGACCTAGAATTCCACAGAAGCCTGGTTGAGAATGACTGACTGGATTCGAGAGAGAGGTAACTGCTATAACCAATATGGGTGTACTCCTACTAGGCACAGTTGCCTTGTACCATGTCTGAATATGGACATCGTCACCATTGCCTCACACGGAAACATAGCAAGCCCAAGTCCAACTTGACCATGCCCGAACCCACCTCTTCAAGCGGGCCAGGGCTTCTTGGTATGTTGGACCAGTTCCTGAACACGGTTTGAAGCAATTAGACTAGTCAAATAAACTGGACCTTGGGGGTCAAACATACTCACTCGGTCACGGTACGGATTGCCTAGTGTGAGCACGCCCTTACAAGCCAAGGGTCATCACTAGCAACTGTTTACATGTCACACTGATTTACATCCGTTGTCTATGCAAACCTTGGGTGCCTAAAGGGAAAGTACATTCTTGGCCCATGGTCCTTTTTTTAAAAGGGTAGAACATGTAGAAAAATATGTTGATAACTGTGTTTTGAAGGTCAAAGTTACACACACTTCATTTAAACGTTCTTATCAATGGCCCAGATAGGAGATACGACGGCGTATCTCCTGATACGCCGTCGTATCTCCAAGGCCGGCCGGTCGTATCTATGCGACTGATTCATAGAATCAGTTACGCATAGATATGCCTAAGATCCGACAGGTGTAAATGACTTACACCGTCGGATCTTAGGCTGCAATTCCAGGCCGGCCGCTAGGTGGCGCTTCCGTGTCTTTTACGCGTCGAATATGCTAATGAGCATTTACGGCGATTCGGAAACGAACGCCCGCCCGTCGCTTTTTTTTTTACGTCGTTTGCGTTCGGCTTTTTCCGGCGTATACTTACCCCTGCTATGTGAGGCGTATCCAATGTTAAGTATGGCCTTCGTTCCCGCGCCGAGTTTTACGTTTTTTACGTCGTTTGCGTAAGTCGTTCGCAAATACGGCCGGACGTAAATTACGTTAAAGACGAAACCAATGACAGCCTAGCGACGTAATTTGGAGCATGCGCACTGGGGGAAATCGCGGCCGGCGCATGGGCAGTTAAATCGGCGCGGGGACGCGCCTGATTTAAATAGTACACTCCCCCTAGCCGCGGAATTTGAATTCCGCCGGGGGAGTTACGATACGCCGCCGCAAGTTTTGAGGTAAGTGCTTTGTGAATACAGCACTAGCCTCCTAAACTTGCGGCGGATCTTAAATCAGATAGGTTACGCGGATCTAAAGATCCGCGTAACCTATCTGAATCCAGCCCAATGTGTGCATACTGTTTAGTAGTGCTGCAGTGCGATCATGCTATGCTGTTTCTCTCTCTGAATGCAAATCTTTCAGCCTGCTTGGAAACAACAGACTCTATCTGCCAAAATTCCTTCGAATAAAAAACCCCCAAAATAAACAGAAAATGTTAAAAGCAATCTTAACAGGCTTTCAGTAGTAAGTGCGTGTGCCAGTATACAGAAGCATGGCAGATTTTCCTCCTGCTTGCGTGCCTGTTATGATTCACTTGGCTTGCCGCACAGTGGGGTTGCAGACTAGGGGCGGCACATTTTAACAGCTTACGCTGTCAGCACTTAGTGAGCTCAACACCTCACAGGAGGATATGTTCCGAAGAGTGAACTTCGGGTATAGTAATGACCGCAGAACCATTAGTGAAACCTAAACTGTCTATGACTTTATTTTCAGAGATTGTAATAAATAGGACTGTAGATGGCCAATCTTGGTTTGTAAGGTCACGCATCACAATCCTTCATATATACAGGTACCAGGGAGCTGATCAACAAATCTGTATAGGAAACAAAAACATAAAATTGTGAAGCAAGCATGTAAATGGTAAAAGCCATAACAAAAATTACTTTCGGGTAAATGTCTGCACCAGGGGTGTCGCACTCAATTTTATCACGGGCCGCATCAGCATTATGGTTGTATCTGTATACTGTACATTTATTCAGGATTTTTTTCTCACAGAATAGGTGCAGGAACCCAACCACAACCTCCTGCCTCCCCCCCCCCCCGAACTGCATTAAAGAGTGGGTGTGGACAAATTGCAGTGGGGGGGGGGATCTTAAAAAAGCAATAAATTCCAGGAATGCGTTATGTGCAGAGTTCAGGGGTGCGCCATGTTCAGTGTACAGTTTCAGGGGTGCGCCATGTTCAGTGTACAGTTTCAGGGGTGCGCTATGTTCAGTGTACAGTTTCAGGGGTGCGCTATGTTCAGTGTACAGTTTCAGGGGTGCGCTATGTTCAGTGTACAGTTTCAGGGGTTCGCAATTTACAGAGTGCAGAGTTCAGGGATGAGCTGTGTACTGAATGCAAAATTCAGGGGCGAGCTATGTACAGTTTCAGGGTTACACTACGTAGAATGTGCAGTTTCAGGGGTGCACTACGTACAGAGTGAAGGATTCAGTGGTGCGCTACGTACAGAGTGCAGGGTTCAGGGGTGCGCTACGTACAGAGTGCAGGGTTCAGGGGTGCGCTACGTACAGAGTGCAGGGTTCAGGGGTGCGCTACGTACAGAGTGCAGGGTTCAGGGGTGCGCTACGTACAGAGTGCAGGGTTCAGGGGTGCGCTACGTGCAGAGTTCAGGGGTGCGCTACGTACAGAATGTTCAGGCTTCTGTGTTTACAAGTGACAGTGGTGAGCGGGGAGAAGAGCCGGAGGTGGCTACTGATCTACTGATACGCCGGCGTAACTCTACCTGAATCTGGCTAACTTACTTTAGCAGTGCCAGTGATGTCACCAGCACATGCGGCATGCCGTCCGTTGAGAGCCATGACACGGCCTTGACTCCCGCGCACATGACGTCATCGCGGCTCATCCATTCAAACGGCCGTTTAATGCACATCCACTGGTGTGATAGGGCGCTTTGAGTAAATATTAAGAGAAGCAATGAAGTCTATAATAAACCACCTTCTTGAAGCATATATAGATTGTGATAATAACTTGTAAATTGGATATTAAAAACTTCAGAATATAAAACGCAGTAGCAAACAAATCTATAGCCCGCTGAAGTGTGTATATAATGCATGCCTAGACATACGGAATGAAGGGTTACTATTGCTTGCAGCAAAAACATGTTGTCTTGGAATGTGCGGAACGTTATTCGGAATATGTTGCTCGGTAAGTATAATGCTGCTTGTCGTCATTCCAGCAGCTCAGACCAGCCTGTCTGATTGACATTTCAGATGTAAACTGATGTGAGCAGACTGGAACACCCACCAATCACTTATCTCTTGTAGGGAAAGTTGCCAGGTACACCCCTCCCCCCCCCCATGACCAACATGAGGGCACCCCATTTTCTTTATTTGATATCCACTGCATGCAAGTGGATGTAAACCAGGGGTGCCCAACCTTTTGAAGAGCGAGGGCTACTTAGGCGATATCGTAACCAGTCGCGGGCCACAATGAGCAGAGTGGGTGGATGACCGGTCCCTGTCCACTCTGCATTTGTAAAGCGGACACAGACACATCCCACTCTACTCTATGGGCCCTCTGATCCGATGGAGGGGGACCGATCCACTTCTGTTTTTTTTTTTTGCAGATCGGATTGGAGGTAGGCGAGTGTAAACGGACACAAGTTTACCTCATGCAGATAGAAGAAGAAAGAGGCAGCAGACAGAAATTACACTTTGTGCTCTGACTGAGACAAGTACACACTATAGAGGGATATGCTTTGTTCATATTTCATGTCTCATATTTCATGTCTGAGGTTTACAACCACTGTAATAAATACAGAGCTGCATCAATCTGCATCTTTTATGTCTGCCTGGAGTCCATCTTTAACTAATATTACATGGATTTAATGAGAAACAACGTTGAGTTATTTTGCGTATAAGTGGATAATCGGCACAAAAAACGATGGGCCAGATTCACATAGAATCTGGCTACGTTGCGGCGGCGTAACGTATCCTATTTACGTTACACCGCCGCAAGTTTACAGCGTAAGTGCTTGATTCACAAAGCACTTGCCTGTAAACTTGTGGCGGCATAGCGTAAATCCGCCCGGGCGCAAGCCCGCCTAATTCAAATGAGGCGGGGACCATTTAAATTAGGCGCGTTCCTGCGCCGAACATACTGCGCATGCTCCGTCCCTAAAATTACCCGACATGCATTACGCTAAATGACGTCGCAAGGACGTCATTGGTTTCAACGTTAACGTAAATGGCGTCCAGCGCCATTCACGGACGACTTGCGCAAACGACGTGAAATTTCAAATTTCGACGCGGGAACGACGCCCATACTTAACATTGGCTAGACCACCTAGAGGGCAGCCTTAGTTTTACGCCGCGTATCTACGGAAACAACGTAAATTTAGAGCGACGGGCAAAGCGTACGTTCGTGAATCAGCGTAACTAGTCATTTGCATATTCTACGCCGACCGCAATGGAATCGCCACCTAGCAGCCGGCCTGGAATTGCAGCCTAAGATCCGACGGTGTAAGTCAATTAAACCTGTCGGATCTTTGTGAGATCTATGCGTAACCTGATTCTATGAATCAGGCGCATTGTTACGACGGGCGGATCTCAGAGATACGACGGCCTATCTCTTTTGTGAATCTGGCCCGATGTGTTTAGGATCTGAAAAGATGCCAGTTTAGAAAATGATTATTACTATTATATAAATGATAAGGCTTGAAAATGTGAGTGTTGTGTTTGCTGGGTGGGGCATTTGGTGAGAATAACAATAGGACTAGTCTTCTAGTCTTCCTCGAAGCTCTTTGGGCAAAGTAATGGAATTCTGCTGGATGCGTAGACAGCGGTACATTAAGATCGTTCTGGGCTTCCATTTTATTAAGTGGTTACGTATTTTCCTGTATCATTATTTCCTAAAATGAAAGCGCTGCAAATTCATGTTTTTTTTTTTGGTTTAAGAGCAGCTTCTTTAACCACTTCCTGCCCAGCCTATAGCAAAATGACGGCCGGGCGGTGGTTTCATCATATTATGTCTTTCAGGATAATGGCCCGGCACGTGCTTGTGGGGGCACGCAGCGCGGTGATGCGGTGTGTCAGTTTGCTGCTGTCAATCACAGGGACATACCCCCCATGACCAACATGAGGGCATCCCATTTTCTTTATTTGATATCCACTGCATGCAAGTGGATGTAAACCAGGGGTGCCCAACCTTTTTGAAGAGCGGGGGCTACTTAGGCGACATCATAACCAGTCGTGGGCCACAATGAGTGCAGTGGGTGGATGACCGGTCCATGTCCACTCTGCATTTGTAAAGCGGACACAGACACATCCCACTCTACTCTATGGGCCCTCTGATCCAATGGAGAGGGACCGTGGACATATCCCAGTACGCATGCTCCAAATTACGCCGCAAAGACTTATTGGTTTTGACGTGAACGTAAATTACGCCCAGACCCATTCACGGATGACCTACGCAAACGACGTAAAAATTAAAAAATTTGTAGCGGTTCCGACGTCCATACTTAACATTGGCTGCGCCATCTTTTTGGTGGAATAACTTTAGGCCTGAAAACGCCTTACGTAAATGGCGTATCTTTACTGTGACGGGCAAGCGTACGGTTGTGAATAGGCGTATCTCACTGATTTACGCGTTCTAGGCGTAAATCAGCGTACACGCCCCTAGCGGCCGGCCTAAATAGACAGCTAAGATACGACGGCGCCCGCGGTCGTATCTTAGCTAGATTTAAGTGTAAGTGTATCTCAATTTGAGAATACACTTAAATTTACGACGGCGCAGATTCAGTGTTACGACGGCGTATCTACTGATACGCCAGCGTAACTCTCTCTGAATCTGGCTATATGACTTTAGTAATAAACTTACCCAGCCTATAGCAAATTGACGGCCGGGCGGTGGTTCCATCATATGATGTCTTTCAGGATAATGGCCCGGCGTGCGCCTGTGGGGGAACGCAGCGCGGTGATGCGATGTGTCAGTTTGCTGCTGTCAATCACAGCCAGTGAGCCAATACAGAGAGAGCAAGGGCGGGGCCAAGCCAAAGCTCTATGTGTCTTATGGACGCTTAGAGCAGGGCTCAGGGGCAACCACCCACCAGTGCTCCCATGGCAAGCAGCTTGCTATTGGGGGCATTGGTCAAGGGGCAGAATCCTAAAAGTGCCGGTGAGGGATCCGAGAAGAGGAGGATCGGGGCTGCTCTGTGTGAAACCATTACACAGAGCAGGGAAGTATAACATGTTTCATATTTAAAAAAGAAAGTCAACCAAGTTCCTTTCCAACTATAATTTGACTGTATAGGAAGGAGAGGAACCCCCTGAACACCGTACATCAGATAGTCACGGCAGTCATAGAATAAAAGCAGCCTCAACCCAGCTCCATCAGGGACGTGCCACCGATGCGTTTCGCACCACCCACGGACCTTAGTCATGGTATAATTTGACTGTGCTACTAATGTGTTCTTTGTACTAGAAACTACTTTTGTCTATCCTTTTGGCACAACTGGTATTTAAGTATTTTACATTTACATTATATGCCAATAATTTATGCAGTGCTTTCCAGACTGTGCCTTCACGTCAGTCCCTGCCCTCAGGGTCGGTTCACACCATTATTCACATGCGATCTGGGTGCAGTGCCAATTCAGCCCATTCATTTGAATGAGCTGAAATCGCACTGGACCGCAGCAAAAGTAGTGCATGCGCACTTTAAAAAGAATGCAGAGCAACTGGATACTTCTGTACCATGCAATCCGCTGCACACAGACGCACCGCGTTTTCGGCATGCATTTGTGAAACCTGCTGCCGATCGGAAGTGCAGTGCGATCTGCAGGCCCCTGGTGTCTCATAATTGACAGTGAATGTCCCTTTCTCTGCAGCCTCAGCTGCACTGGATAGTGAGGCCCTGTACACACGATCAGTCCATCCGAAGAGAACGCCCCGAAGGACCATTCTCATCGGTTAACCGATGAAGCTTAACCGATGAAGCCTACACACCATAGGTTAAAAAAACGATAGTGTCAGAACGCGGTGACGTAAAACACGACGACGTGCTGAAAAAAACGAAGTTCAATGCTTCCAAGCATGCGTCGACTTGATTCTGAGCATGCGTGGATTTTTAACCGATGCTTTTGCATACTAACCATCGTGTTTGACCTATCGGTTAGGCGTCCATCGGTTAAATTTTAAAGCAAGTTGTTTTTTTTGACCGAAGGATAACTGACCGATGGCGCCCACACACGATCGGTTTGGACCGATGAAACTGATTTTCCGTCCGTTTTCATCGGTTTTGACCGACCGTGTGTGCAAGGCCTGAATGATTAGAAAGTGCTCTGAGGCTTCCTGTTCATAAACAAACTGAAGCATAATAAACACAGTTCAGTATGCTTCAGTTATGAATGGACACGGGAGTGATTTGTACCGAATGCTCACTATGTTCATTCTGGAAAAAAAAGGGGTCGGTAAATATGACATATTACTGACCCATCCCTTGATGTGCCTGCAGTGCGGCGGGGGAAAGGGTCTAACAGGGGTGACCGGAAAGCAGGTTCATAGGGGGCACAAATCCAAGAACCGATCTCCCTACAGGGCAGCTGGAGGGAGAAAGAGGAGTAGAAGCCGGCAGCGCTGCAGAGAGATCTACAAGAGTCAGTAATAAGGCAGTACAAATGGCCCTCCTGCTCCGGAGAGAGGCCCTACAACTGGCCCTCCTGCTCCGGAGAGAGGCCCAGTCTCCCCTTTTGAACTGATGGGGCCCAGCAGGCATTATACAATGGGGCCCAGCAGGCCCACTACAATAGGGCTGTACTGCCCTACCAGCGGCCCTGAATATACTGTACCTACCAGCATGTCACCTGAGAACCCCAGTGCCGCAAGGCAGAATCGTAGCCACTTTTTATCCAGAGGTCAGTATGGAAAAGAGACAGAAACCTGATCCATACACGCAGACATACACAGACATACTAATTGCATAATTAGGTTTCAGAGATCAGTTTGAGTGACGGGAGGTGACAGCCGGCTCTCTATATAATACTTTTTGTGCTGTAAGGCACAATGATACAAATGCTTTCTACACAAGACATGTTGTTGTACTAAAATAAGAAAACTCAGAGATGAGGTGTCTTTGTGAACCGGCGTGGATGAATGTTCACATGTACACCGAGAAGTCCTCATTCTTATGCCTGACATACGACACAGAGAGGGGGAGAGGACCTGTTAGGACAGGATCAGTCTGTGTTGTGTTATTGTGTCTGAGCTCCGCCTCATATTACAGCCACGGTGCATACCGCATATTAGCTTTCAGCACCTCATAAATCTTGTTTTGCAGACAGCACTGCACCTCCTGTACATGTCATGGTCGTGGAGCGCTTGTCATGGTCGTGGAGCGCCGCTACCAAAGAGGCATGTGCTGGATTCCACCGTAGACACAGTTATGTCATTCATTTCTCTGAAGTTCTCTGCAAGCCCCGAATGCTGTAGCTCCTGTGCATGCTCATGTACGTTAACTTTGTAGCGGCACAGATTGGTGCTGCGACTGTGCTATTTTTTTGGGCCTCATGCACACTGGGGCCCAGATTCACGTAGACGCGCCTATCTATAGGCGGACGTGGCGTATCTCAGATACACTACGCCGCCGTAACTTAGTGAGGCAGGTCCCATATTCACAGAACTTGCTCCCAAAGTTACGGCGGCGTAGTGTTAACTGTGCCGGCGTAAGCCCGCGGAATTCAAAGTAGGCTGGTGTGGGCGTGTTTTATGGTAATGAATAGTGACCCGACGTGATTGACGCTTTTAACAAACGGCGCATGCGCCGTCCGTGAACGTATTCCAGTGCGCATGCTCAAAATTACGCCGCAAATAGTCAATGCTTTCGACGTGAATGTAACTTACGTCCAGCCCCATTCACGGACGACTTACGCAAACGACGTAAAATACGACGCTGTTTGTACGTTTCCGACGTCCATACCTAACATGACTTACCCCTGCTTTTATGAGGGGTAACTTTACGCCGGCATATGTCTTACGTAAACGACATATCTTGATACGCCGGGCGCACGTACGTTCGTGAATCGGCGTATCTAGCTAATTTGCATATTCAACGCGGAAATCTACGGAAGCGCCACCTAGCGGCGCCTCTCTCTCTCTCTCTCTCTCTCTCTCTCTCTCTCTCTCTCCTCAGTGGCTCACTGGCTGTGATTGACAGCCAACGGTTCCCACTGCTGTCTCCAGCCAATGAGGAGGGAGAGTCCCCGGAAGCTGAGGCTTCTTTTGATGCATTTCCCCCCAACCACCGGGGCTTAGTTATAGAGCTATGGCTGGTTGTGCTAGACATTCGGCTCTTTAGGGCAGCACTGAGGTTAAAGGGGAATCTTAAAATGTAGTATTACTGAAGTGCATAAAATATTCCCGTAAGGCTTGGTCCACACTACTGCATGCATAGTCTCATCTCGTGGAAAATAAATCCCTGATTGTTTTTTCCAAAAACGCGTCGCACCAAAACAGTGCACACGAACATGTGTGCTTAAAGATACAGTACAAGGGGGTGCTATTAACAATTAATGGAACCACATGTGTGTTTTCTAAAGTGCAATGCGTTTCTCTTTGTGTTGGCTGATCCAAAATAAATAAATCCATCTATAGGCAGCTTCAGATTATCTTTCATATTGAAATAAGTTTATAGTTACCATCCAGCTTCTGATACAACTACCCCCTCCCATCTGCACAGACTTGCTACCACCAGGAAGGCTTTGTGTTTTTTTCTTTTTTTTTCATCACTAAAGAATTATGTTGTTTTGAAACAGTAGCTTTGTATCTGACATTGTTGTTCAAAAATAACGTGATCTTCAGTGTCTCGAGAGTGCGATGAACCGTCAGAAATTCTGGTGTAAGTAAACAGGTGTGTCTGTCTTTTTCAGGCAACGTGAGACGTGATTTTCACACTTGAAAAGTTCAGCATATAAGATGCACAGGGGAGCTTATGTGTCGTGTGAAAAAAAAAATCCCTTTACTAAGCAGAATGGGAGATAAGATCGATTGTGTTTATCCTCTGTTATTCTAAATTTTCACGAACGTCTTAAAAACAACATGCATTGTAGTTACCGTCTACGCGCCGAATCCTGTCATGATAATTTGTTTAGTAGGAAGACGTTTTATGGGCTAATGAATACATGCGGATCTGTTTTTAAAAACCATCTCCACCCATCGTCTGTATTTTTTTTTTCTTTTTTTAGAGGATCCACCATTCGCATGCAATTTTTTACACCTTCACCTCCGAAAGATTTACTCCTTTCATGACCAGGCAATTTTTTCTATACAATACTGCGCTTTTTTTGATGACCATTGCGCGGTCATGCAACACTGTACGTGTGAGCGCAACGCGGATACAATATCCCCTCCATGCTCCCTACTGGTCCCGGCTGTATACCTGCTCCCTGGACATCAAGACAAATAGTGCATTAGCCACGGGATTACCTCCTATGCTTTGCTGGGGCTACCATTTTTTTACCCTACCATCTCTCCCCCCTTGATGTCCAACTTATCCAACACTTGGAGACACATCAGCTTTTGGGACACTTTTTAGGGACCCTGGTTGGGATAACCACTTGCCTACCTTCTTCTACCCTCCAATCAAACGTGCTTCAGCTATTGTTTTTTATCGCTATATACAACAGTGTTTTAAAGGACCTAACACATACCCTCAAAGCTGTTTAGGCAACAACACTGTATATACTATACTTTATTATTAACGGTTTGCTCCACAAACCTGTGCGGAGACCTGTTTAATCTACCTCTATGCTCCTGATGAAGCGTCCTGTACGCGAAACATGTCGATAGTAAAAGCAAGACTTACCATTCTGCATACCAAACTCAGTTTCAAGGTTTAAAAGTTTACATATACCCTTCTGTGCTATATGATCTCATGTCATGAGTATATTTGCATAAGTATAAGCGTTTTTCTAATACTCTCTGAGTTAGTATGCTGATGTTGTACTGTTTTCATGATAATTTGTATATTCTTTTCCATATTCCTTTTTTCATGAATAAATATTTATAGATTTTTTACATTTATCACTTGTACCATCCAAAGTCCACTCTAATAGTCCAGACTAATCTCCATTTCCAACACTGTACACCAATGAAATTTATATAATTCCCCCCCCCCCCCCCCCCCCCCCACAAATGGAGCTTTCTTTTGGTGGTATTTGATGACCTCTGCATTTTTTTTGCGATATAAAAAAGACCAAAAATGTTGTAGCCATATGAGATCAATGATATCATGGGCATCGCCGCCCCTTTGTTATGTCACTCCCACCAAATTGGTACCCAATCACCTATGGCCAGGGCATTCCCAGCACAATGTCATTGGCCAAATATATAGCCATGTGACCATCTGAGGTCAATGATGTCATAAGCATTCCCTGCCCCTTTGTTGCCCCTTTGTTATGTCACTCCCACCAAATCGGTTCCCAATCAGCTGCAGCCAGGGCATTCCCAGCACTATCTTCACAACGTCATTGACCCGATATGGCCATGTTAGGTCAATGATATCATGGGCATCGCCGCCCATTTTTTTTATATCACTGCCACCAAATCGGTACCCAATCAGCTGCAGCCAGGGCATTCCCAGCACTATCACCACAACGTTATTGACCCGAGATGGCCATGTTAGGTCAATGATGTCATGAGCATCCCCTCTCCTTTGTTATGTCACTGCCACCAAATCAGCAACCAATCAGCTGCCGCCAGGGCATTCCCAGCACTATCCCCACAATGTCATTGACCAAATTTGGCCATGTGACCATATGAGGTCAATGATATCACGAGCATCCCCACCCCTTTGTGTGGCTGCGTTAATTACCATGGTTGCGGCATATTGGACACTGATTTGGCTGTAGTGTGATAAATTTCTCCAAACCTAAGTTCTTATCTCTAATACTAATGCCTCCTGGGATATGCAATGTGAACATCCCAAAAGGCATTATTATCCTCCTTTCATAGAACAATATGGAAAGAGATAGCGGCAGATCTAGCTAGCAGTGAAGTGTACACCTGAAGGACACCACCTAAAGTAAACGGAAGAGGAGAGGAGGAGACTGGGGGCTACAGCGTCATTTGACCGCGGCTTTAGGGGGAACGGCTGGCCATACATTATGCCATTTTCTTTTCTTCAACCACAGGTTGAAGAAAATAAATTCAAATGATCCCCCCCCCCCCCATCAACACAATCAGTGTTGATGGAGGAATCCCTCCCACAGGACTATTGTATTCTGGCAGAGGGAGCCATCAGAATACAATGATCACTGCTGCCGGCTATAGCCATCGTAGGGAAAGAAAATTAACAGGCTGGTTGCACTGAAGTTAATTGATAGGTTGACTTCTGTACAACCAGCCTGCACATAGATGGACGGAAAACCCAATAAAAAAGTCTTATTTACTTTCTGAACTTTACACACTGGAAAAATGAAACCCAGTTGTTTGGAAAACAGAGCATCAGATGTTTTGTCGTATCCAACAGCAAATCTGCCATCATCCCACCGCTTAGGGGAAAGAAAGGCAGCTGTACTTCGAAAATGTGAAATTTAACTCATTGTGAACCCTACAGAAGCCACAGAAATTCCTGAAGCATGTATGTGTAGCGGCGTGTTGGGAGCAGCACGTCGCATGGGATTCCTACACCCACATGACACGGAGTATACTTGAGATTATTGAACACAAGCTCACTACATAAAAACAAAACAGATCATTATGTGACGGCCTGTTTTTATTGTTTAGAGCTTTTCACTGGACGTAGAGTGCGGGGGATATGAGAGAATGCCTTCATTATGTGTGGTCTGTTTTGTTTTTCGGCTCATATATTTTCCTTGTGTATGTTACATTCTCTGCCTACATCTCAATTTTTGATGTTTGTCTACACCAGCGTTTCTCAACCTTTTCAACACAGAGGAACCCTTGAAACAACTTTTCAATTACTATACTTACAATTCATGATACTTTGGTGTGATCGTAAGTGGGAAGAATGCTCCTTACACTTGTGGTTAATGGGAAGAATTACCCCCTTTCAGATGGCTAAAAATATCAATAGTGTATCTGAGAGGCAGAGGTTGTTCATTGCTAAAGGAACCCCTAGAAACCTCTGGAGGAACCCTAGGGTTCCATGACACCCATAACAACCTCTGGAGAAACCATAGGTTTCAAAGGAACCCCTAGCAACCTCTTGAGGAACTCTAGGGTTCCATGGAACCCCTTGCAACCTCTGAAGGAACTCTAGCATTCCATAGAACCCTTAGCAACCTCTGAAGGAACCCTAGGGTTCCATGACACTTATAGCAACCTCTGGAGGAACCCAAGGGTTCAAAGGAAAGAATAACAACCTCTTGAGGAACCCTAGGGTTCCATGGAACCCATAGCAACCTCTGGAGGAACCCCAGGGTTCCATGGAACGCATAGCAACCTCAGGAGGAGCCCTAGGTTTCCATGACCCATAACAACCTCTGGAGAAACCCCAGGGTTCCACGGAACCCATAGCAACTTCTTGAACCCTAGAATTCCATGAAATCCATACAAACTTCTGAAGGAAGTCTAGAGTTCCATGGAACCCATGGCAACCCCTGGAGGAACCCTATAGTTTTATGGAACCCCTAGCAACCTCTGAAAAAGCCATAGGATCCCACAAAACCCTGGTGGAGAATCCCTGGTCTACACAGAAGATTTGAATAGTATTTTTAAAGCTTTTAGTGAGTAATAGGAGAGCTCTAGCTCATCGCTTAGTGCGATTGATTGTGGTTTCAGTGAGTGAGTTAAGCTGGAAATGCGCATGTAGAATATCGAACAAAAATTATTTAAAAAAATTCTTAGGAAAATTTGTAAAAAAGTTCAATTGTGGTTTAAAAGTAGTTCAAGATTTTTATTTGCTATCTTTTTTGGCCATACTTTTCTTCTCGGTAACAGGAGTTCACTTATTTCTGCAATCGTGTGACCCAGATTCAGCCGACAGTGGGCTAAAGGCCGCTGTCAACTGATGTCACAGAGCCGGTCGAGACTCTGGAAGAATCTCGCCTTTTGCCCAGGTTCACACTAGAACGCAGAAAACTTCACCGCATTCAAAACGCACCTCCCTTGCGATCAGCTGCTAGTGTCAGTGCAACGTTATCAACACCCTGAATGCCAGTCGCAAATGCAATGCGTTTGCCTTCATCGGATCACTTTTTACAGAAGGACCATGCGATCCGATTGCATTGTGTTTTGAAAAGTATTTCACGTACTTCTTTGATGCAATGTGATTTGAATACATTCAAAATTAACTGAATGGCATGTTAATTGCACAGGGATCCTGTGCGATTCATAGTGTGAACCTAACCTTAAGGGCCCGGATTCAGATACAATTGTGTATCGGCAGGCATAACGTATCTCAGATAGGGCGCAAGTTCCGTATTCATAAAGAACTTGCGCTTTAAGTTACAGCTCGTCTAATTCAAATGTGGATGATGTGGGCGTGTTTTATTCAAATTAATTGTGACCCCACGTATTTTACGTTTTTTACGAACGGCGCATGCGCCGTCCGTGAACCTTTCCAAGTGCGCATGCTCCAAATTACACCGCAAACTGTCAATGCTTTCGACGTGCACGTAACTTACGTACAGCCGTATTCGTGAACGACTTGCGTAAACAACGTAAAATACGACGCTGTTCGTGTGTTTCCGACGTCCATACTTAACATGACTTACTCCTGCTTTATGAGTGGTAACTTTACGCCGGAAAAAGCCTAACGTAAACGACGCAAAAAAATGCGCCGGGCGGACGTACGTTTCTGAATCGGCGTATCTACCTAATTTGCATATTCCTCGCGTAAATCGACGGAAGCGCCACCTAGCGGCCAGCGTAAATATGCAATTAAGATACGACGGCGTAAGAGACTTACGCTAGTCGGATCTTGGCAAAATTCTGGCGTATCTTGTTTTCTGAAAACAGAAAAAAGATACGCTAGAGCATACTAGAAGTTACGCGGCGTATTAATAGATACGCCAGCGTAACTTCTCTCTGAGCCAAGGTTGGGATTTATCTAGACTGGCTGCTGCTTTAGTTTCTCGGTGCGCCGCTGAGTCGCTTCCACAACCCTTCACGCTCTACACATGAGAACCCTGCCAAAAAAAAGTCCCTGAACCTTTTTCAAAATCGGGCTGCAGCACCATGTGGTTTGGAGTGTGCGGAAAAAAATGAGCGTATTATTAGATGCTTGGGGGGTGCCATTGACAATCAATTGCATCTATTATAGGGCAGCGAGTCTGTGTACGTGTCGGTAAAGTGTGTGATTTTTACCCACGTTCTCGGCGCACACACAAGGTGTGATCTTAGCCTGAAGCCTAAATGCTTAGATAACATTTAGCAGTGTCAGTTTACATAGGATAAAGTGTATGTGAAGGTAAAACTTTTTTTTTTTTTTTATATATATGTGGAAGGGCTAAACCCTCTAGCCCTGATTCAGATAGAATGCTCTATCTATGGGTGGCCGTAACGTATCGCAGATACGGTACGCCGCCGTAACTTAGGGCGCAAGTTCCGTATGCAGAAACAACTTGCGCCCTTAGTTACGGTGGCGTAACGTATGTGTGGCGGCGTAAGCCCGCCTAATTCAAATGGGGATGATGTGGGCGTGTTTTATGAAAATCCACTGACCCCACGTATTTGACGTTTTTCACGAACGGCGCATGCGCCATCCGTGGAATTTCCCAGTGTGCATTGCTCCAAAGTACGCCGCAAGGACGTATTGGTTTCGACATGAACGTAAATGACGTCCAGCCCCATTCACGAACGACTTACGCAAACGACGTCCATACTTAACATAGGATACCCCTCATATAGCAGGGGTAACTTTACGCCGGAAAAAGCCTAATGTAAACGACGTAAAAAGATGCGCCGGCCGAACGTACGTTTCTGAATCGGCGTATATACCTAATTAGCATATTCCTTGCGTGACTATACGGAAGCGCCACCTAGCGGCCAGCGTAAATATGCAACCTAAGATACGACGGTGTAAGAGACTTACGCCGGTCGGATCTTAGGGAAATCTATGCGTAACTGATTCTCTGAATCAGTCGCATAGATACGACCGAGCGCACTCAGAGATACGACGGCGTATCCGGAGATACGACGGCGTATCCGGAGATACGCCGTCGTATCTGAATCCGGCCCTCTATCAAGTTTTTATTAGCACTGCCTTCGTCCCCATTGGGGGGATTGAACCTCTTTATTTGTCCTGGTGAACACTGAGACAGAAAATTTCATGGAAAGACAACATTTTAGAGTTATTTTTTAGAGTAAGAGATGAGCATTTGGTTGCTTACTGGAAGCGGTTGGAGACCATACACATGGAACTCCACAATGGTGGTGTCCATGTGATCTATGGGCCAGATCCACGAAGCCCGGGCGCAACTTAACTTTTCTGATTTAAGTTACACCGCCGCAATTTTTCCAAGTTAGTGCCCGATCCACAAAGCACTTACCTGGAAATTTGCGGCGGTGTATCCTAAATCCGGCCAGCGCAAGGCGGGCCAATTCAAATGGGGCGAGTCCCATTTTAAATTAGGCGCGCTCCCGCGCCGGACGTACTGCGCATGCTCCGTTTCCGAACTCCCGCCGTGACGTCATTTTTTCGAACGGCGACGCGCGTAGCGTAATTACGTTTTCCCGGACGGCTTACGCAAACGACGTTGATTTTTAAATTTCGACGCGGGAACGACGGCCATACTTTAGACAGCAATACACTTGCTGACTAAAGTTAGGGCACCAAAAAAAAAGTGTAAATTTGCGACGGGAAACTAGACTAGCGGCAACGTAGCGAACGCGAAAAAACTTTGTGGATCGGCCGTAACTCCTAATTTGCATACCCGACGCTGGTTTACGACGCAAACTCCGCACCACGGGGGCCGCGGTACTGCATCCTAAGATCCGACGGTGTAAAACAATTACACATGTCGGATCTTAGGGCTATCTATGCGTAACTGATTCTATGAATCAGCCGCATAGCTAGAAACAGGGATACAACGGCGTATCGGCAGATACGCCTGCGTATCCCTTTTGTGGATCTGGCCCTGTGTGTGTGTGTGTGTGTGTGTGTGTAGCTGGTTTGGTTCTGGCTAGCCATTCTGACCCCTCTTGGGGAAAGGGAGATCTTTTTTGTTTTTTAGAATTGACTGATACGTAGAACTATATTGTACATTGCAGACACCCAAAATAGATGTAGTTCGAAACGCGCTGGGTTGGCCCCAGCTGTGGAATATGTAAAGGAACACCAAGTACAACGTATCTTGTAGATCAGGGGTAGGCAACCTGGAGCACGCCATCTGTTGCAGAACTACAAGTCCCATCATGCCTCTGGGAGTAATTGTAGCTACTAGCCTTGCACTGCCTCATGGGAAATGTAGTTCCTCAACACCTGGAGGGCCCCAGGTTGCCCACCCCTGTTGTAGATGATCCCTTGTGGGACAACTTGGGCATACTATATGATGTACAAAAATTTAAAGTTGTCTTGATGTACAAATGTTAACCGTTTTGTGGGTTCTTTTAACCACTTGACCTCCCAAACGTTTTACCCGCCTTCATGACCAGGTCATTTTTTCTATTCAGTACTGCGCTACTTTAACTGGCAATTGCGCGGTCATGCAACGTTGTACCTAAGGCCTCTTTCACACTTGTGCAACTCGGCCTGCGACTTCGGACTCCAGAGTGGCATCACGAGTCGTTCCCCATGGAGAAAAGTCATTGCTTATCATCTAAACCTCAAACGGCACCACATCCCCTTGAGAAAGCATTGATATAGAAAATTAGGGATTTGGGATATTTTAAAGGTGCAAATTTACAACAAGGTTATAATGAAAAAATATTTAATAACCACAATAGTGAATTGACGTCCGTGAAGTCGTTCCGTTATCCTGACTGGACATCTATTGACCAAGTGGGGGCGCGCAGTGCGGCGATCAGTGATGCGGCTCTCCTGACAGGGGGGGTATATGCTGATTGTTTATCAGCGTAGCCCCCTCGCGGATGCCCACACTGGACCACCAGGGAAGGGGGCAACATGTGGATGGCCAGGTATGTACCCCATGGCCATCCACATGTTAAAAAAAATTCACAATAGATGCCAATCAGTGCCCACAAATGGGCACTGACTGGAAAAATATAAAACAAGTGATGACCAGCAATGCCACCATCGGTATCCTCAGTGCCACCCCTCAGAGTCCATCAGTGCCACCCCTCAGTGTCCATCAGTGCCACCCCTCAGTGTCCATCAGTGCCACCCCTCAGTGCCCATCTGTGCCACCCCTCAGTGCCCATCTGTGCCACCCCTCAGTGCCCATCTGTGCCACCCCTCAGTACCCATCTGTGCCACCCATAAGTACCCATCTGTGCCACCCATAAGTACCCATCAGTGCCGCCTATCAGTGACCATCATCAGTACCCATCAGTGCCACCTCACCAGTGCCACCTCATTGGTGACCATCAGTGCAGCCATATCAGTGCATGTAATTGAAAAAGAAAACTTACTTATTTACAAAAAAAATTAACATAAATAATAAAAACTTTATTTTTTTTAGTAGTTGCGCAAAAAATAAAAATCGCAGAGGTGATCAAATACCACCAAAAGAAAGCTCTATTTGTGGGAACAAAATGATAGAAAAAATTGTTTGGGTACAGTGTAGCAAGATCGCGCAATTGTCATTCAAATTACGACCGCGCTGAAAGCTAAAACAAAGGGTCCAGTGACATCAATGGGTACAGTGGTGACAAAGGGCACAGTGACATCAATGGGTACAGTGGTGACAAAGGGCACAGTGGCGACAAAGGGCACAGTGACATCAATTAAAGGGCACAGTGACATGCACAGTGGTGACAAAGGGCACAGTGGCATCAATGGGTACAGTGGCGACAAAGGGCACAGTGGCATCAATTAAAGGGCACAGTGGGGACAATGGGCACAGTGGTGACAATGGGCACAGTGGTGACAATGGGCACAGTGGTGACAATTAAAGGGCACAGTGGTGACAATTAAAGGGCACAGTGGCTGCTTTGATGGCATGGCACAGTGGTGACAATTGATGGCACAGTGGCTGTGTTTGATGGCATGGCACAGTGGTGGTAATTGATGGCATAGTGACTGCATGCAGCTGGCCCTCCTGCTCAGCAGGTACCCGGGCCCCTCCTTTTGAACTGATCAGGCCAGCCCCAGTACAGCGAGGGCTGGCTGTACTGCCTTATCAGCGACCCTGACTGTGCTTGTACCTAGCGCTCGTTCGCTTGAGGTATATTTACTGTGAGCGGTCGGCATTCAACTTTTTTTTTTTTTATGATGTGCAAATAAAAGCATATGTTTTATGGGATGTCTTGTTGATGGTATTTGCCGAGTATAACGAACCCTTCAAACCTTCCATACCGTCTCCACCTGCTGACCCCGACAGGTGCAAATACATGAAATGGATGCATGACTTGGCATAAATACGAGGTAGACCGGCCGTGCCAAGTTTATGAATGTTGTTTTGCAGATTTGTACGGTATGCGCCGTGTTCTCCAGATCCCGATATATATTTACTGATATGGCATTTGATAGTACCTGTCCATGACCTCTGCAGTGCAAGACTCGTATCAGTAATAAGTCTGAATAGGAAGGTCATTTAATAAAGTAATAAAGTATTAAAGTGATCTTGCACAATTCACTCTGTATATAATAACATATAATCATAATTCCAAAATCAATCAATATCATAAATCATTGGTGGATGAAATAAAATATTGAAACAGGAATGTCCAAGTATCTGTAAACAAATAAACTCCTTCTTAACCACGTCATTACTGGGCACTTAAACCCCCTTCCTGCCCAGACCAATTTTCAGCTTTCAGCGCTGATGCATTTTGAATGACAATTGCGCGGTCATACAACACTGTACCCAAATTATATTTTTATCATTTTTTTCCCCACAAATAGAGCTTTTTTTTGGTGGTATTTGATCATCTCTGCGATTTATTTTTTATTTTTTGCGCTATAAACAAAAAAAGACTTTTGAAACAAAAACACAATGGGCCAGATCCATGTAGCGCGGCGCATGTTTTACGTCCGGCGTAGCGTATCTCAGATACACTACGCCGCCGTAACTTACAGCGTATTTCCCGTATCCACAAAGAATTTGCGCCGTAAGTTACGGCGGCGTAGTGTAAATGTGTGGGCGTAAGGGCGCGGAATTCAAATCACTAAGTTGTGGGCGTGTTTTATGTTACTACGTTTTGACCCGATGTAAATTACGTTTTTTTTGAACGACGTATGCGCTGTCCGTGGGGCTATCCCAGTGCGCATGCTCCAAATTAACCCGCAACAAGCCAATGCTTTTGACGTGAACGTAATTCTACGCAAAGCCCTATTCGCAAACGTTTTACGCAAACAACGTAAAATTCGACGCTGGCCGACGTCCATACTTAACATTGAGTACGCCTCATATAGCAGGGGTAACGTTACGACGAAAAAAGCCTTACGGAAAGGACGTAAAAAAATGCGCCGGACGTACGTTTGTGGATTCGCGTATCTAGCTAATTTGCATAATCGACGCAGAAATCGATGAAAGCGCCACCTAGCGGCCAGCGTAAATATGCACCTTAGATCCGACGGCGTACTAAGAAGTACGCCAGTCGGATCTAGCCCAGCTCCAGGCGTATCTTGTTTTGTGGATACAAAACAAAGATACGCCGGAGCAACCTAGAAGTTACGCGGCGTATCAATAGATACGCCAGCGTAACTGCTTCGTGGATCTGGCCCAATATTTTTTACTTTTTGTTATAATAATATCCCAATTAAAAAAAAAAAAAAAAAAAAATGTCCTCAGTTTAGGCCGATACATATTCTTCTACATATTTTTGTTAAAAAAAATCGCAATAAGCGTATATTGATTGCTTTGCGCAAAAGTTATAGCGCCTACAAAATAGGGGATAGATTTATGATTTATTTTTTACTAGTTATGGCGGCGATATGCGATTTATTTTTTTATTTTTTTATTTTTTTGTCAGGCCTGCAATATTGCGGCGGACATATTGGACACTTTTGACACAATTTTGGGACCATTCACATTTATACAGCGAACAGTGCTATAAATTTGCACTAATTACTTATATACAACTATATATATAGATCAGACCAAAATGAGGGACACACGAGGAGGAAAGGGGGACAGAGGGGCTTTAAATCAGGGACAGTCCCTCAAAATCACGGACAGTTGGGAGCTATGGTTATGGGCTGATGGTCCTTCCTTGGTAAATTTCTTCCCTTATCTCATCTATATGGAATCCAGACTCTTGAAGTATCGCTAGTAACTCCAAAACACGTGTGGGAATGAAATAGATAGCATGCCTCCCATAGTGTAAGGACTAGTTTACACTTTGCTTCAAAACAAGGCTTTGGACAGGCTTTGTTAAAGCTCTCTGAACGCCAGTCAAAGCTCCTGTCACTAAATAAAATGGTTAGCTTACAGTCCTGTTTACACCTTGATTTTGCTTGGTGCTTCGATGAGGCTTTGATGGGGCTTCGATGAGGCTTTGGTGGGGCTTCGCGAAGGCTTTGGTAGAGCTTCAATGGGGCTTCGATGAGGCTTTGGTGGGGCTTCGATGAGGCTTTGGTGGGGCTTCGATGAGGCTTTGGTGGGGCTTCGATGAGGCTTTGGTGGGGCTTCGATGAGTCTTTGGTGGGGCTTCGATGAGTCTTTGGTGGGGCTTCGATGAGGCTTTGGTGGGGCTTCGATGAGGCTTTGGTGGGGCTTCGATGAGGCTTTGGTGGGGCTTCGAGGAGGCTTTGGTGGGGCTTCGAGGAGGCTTTGGTGGGGCTTCGAGGAGGCTTTGGTGGGGCTTCGAGAAGGCTTTGGTGGGGCTTCGCGAAGGCTTTGGTAGAGCTTCAATGGGGCTTCGATGAGGCTTTGGTGGGGCTTCGATGAGGCTTTGGTGGGGCTTCGATGAGGCTTTGGTGGGGCTTCGATGAGTCTTTGGTGGGGCTTCGATGAGGCTTTGGTGGGGCTTCGATGAGGCTTTGGTGGGGCTTCGAGGAGGCTTTGGTGGGGCTTCGAGGAGGCTTTGGTGGGGCTTCGAAGAGGCTTTGGTGGGGCTTCGAGGAGGCTTTGGTGGGGCTTCCAAGAGGCTTTGGTGGGGCTTTGGTGGGGCTCGAGGAGGCTTTGGTGGGGCTTCGAGGAGGCTTTGGTGGGGCTTCGATGGAACTTCGAGGGGGCTTTGGTGGGGCTTTGGTGGGGCTTCGAGGAGGCTTTGGTGGGACTTCGGTGGGGCTTCAAAGGAGGCTTCGATGAGTCTTTGTGGGGCTTTGTGGCTTCGATGATGCTTTGTTGGGGCTTCAATGATGCTTTGTTGGGGCTTCGATGATGCTTTGGTGGGGCTTCGATGAGGCTTTGGTGGGGCTTCGATGAGGCTTTGGTGGGGCTTCGATGAGGCTTTAGTGGGGCTTCAAGGAGCCTTTGGTGGGGCTTCAAGCCAGCTTTGCCATAGACTTCTATGGAGGCTTTGAAGACGCTTTGAAGCACAACTAATGCGACACGGGGTATAATTTTTGAAGCGAAGCCAAAGGAAAGCAAAAGCTAACCATTTTATTTAGTTGACAGGAGCTTTGACTGGCGTTTTTAGAGAGCTTTAACAAAGCCTTGTTTTAAAGCAAGTGTAAACTAGCCGTTCATGTGTGTTGAGGCCGAAGCAAGTATAAATGAGCCCTTAAACCATTTAAGAATGTGCAATTTATTAAAGGACAAATGGGTGCTTACATCTATTTAAGTTTCAAAGCACATATATGTAAAAACATCGGCGTAAGATCGCCTCTCGCATCACTTCCGGTATGCTATTCAATACAGCCACGCCCTACCTTACATCACGTAGGACATTATGTCACATCCTGTGACTTCATCGGGGGGGGGGGGGGGGGGGCGACTGGATTGGATGTCTAGTGATTGTATTCATCTGGTGGGGCCAGGAAGTCAATCGGCGGCCATTTTGTTGAAGTTTCTAGATGATACACTAGCTCGGGGATAAGCAATTAGCGGACCTCCAGCTGTTGCCAAACTACAAGTCCCATCATGCCTCTGCCTCTGGGTGTCATGCTTGATGCTGCCAGAGTCTCGCTATGCCTCATGGGACTTGTAGTTTGGCAACATCTGGAGGTCCGCTAATTGCTTATCCCTGCACTAGCTAATTTAAAACAATAGAGGGCAATGAGAGAGATCAATGTAGCCATTTAATTGTAGCGCATATAACAGTCCGTCGGCCATTTTCTTGAAGATTAATTATATGGGTAAATATTAGACCTCAAAAGCTAGATCGGATGAGTAAATTGTATTGGCAACAATGGATGTAAAAAGGAACATCTAAGGCAGGGGTCTCAAACTGGTGGCCCTCAGCTGTTGCAGAACTACAAGTCCCATCATGCCTCTGCCTGAGGGAGTCATGCTTGTAACTCTCAGCCTTGAAATGCCTCATGGGACTTGTAGTTTCTCAACAGCTGGAGGGCCGCCAGTTTGAGACCCCTGATAAGGGCTAGATAACTCCGAATGCGGGTCGTCGCATCTCGGTGCCTGATTCATAGAATCAGATACACCTCAATGTTGCCTAGATACGAGCGGCATAAGTCTCCTACGCCGTCGTATCTTGGGGTGCATATTTACGCTGGGCGCTAAGTGGCCCTTCCTTTGATTTACGCGAGGAATATGCAAATGAGCTAGATACGCCGATTCAGAAACGTACGTGCGCCCGGCACATTGTTTTACGTCGTTTACGTAAGGCTTTTTCCGGCGTAAAGTTACCCCTGCTATATGAGGCGTAGCCAATGTTAAGTATGGACGTCGAGACAGCGTCGAATTTTGCGTCGTTTGCGTAAGTCGTACGCAAATAGGGCTGTGCGTAAGTTACGTTCACGTCAAAAGCATTGACTATTTGCGGCGTGATTTCGAGCATGCGCACTGGGATACTTTCACGGACGGTGCATGCGCCGTTCGTTAAAAGCGTCAATTACGTGGGGTCACGATTAATTAGCATACAACACGCCCCCTACCAGCCTAGGATACTTTCACGGAGGGCGCATGCGCCGTTCGTTAAAAGCGTCAATTACGTGGGGTCACGATTAATTCGCATACAACACGCCCCCTACCAGCCTATTTTGAATTAGGCGGGCTTACGTCGGCCCATATACGCTATGTCGCTGTAACTTTGGGCGCAAATTCTTTCAGAATACGGGACTCGCCTCTCAAAGTTACGGCGGCGTAGCGTATATGAGATACGCTACGCCCGCCTAAAGATAGGCGATTCTTACTGAATCTAGCCCTAAATCTTTATTGACTACATAAGTGTACAAAAACTACACTTCTAGGAGGAGAAATTTGTGGATAATTTGGTACGAGGATATTTACACATTTACTAAAGTCACCCCAGACTCCAGCACATTGTTTCTGAGAGTCTGCGAAAAAAAGATGAAATAAGTTTTAGAAAGTATAT
Organism: Rana temporaria; assembly: GCF_905171775.1. NCBI lineage: Eukaryota > Metazoa > Chordata > Amphibia > Anura > Ranidae > Rana > Rana temporaria. Next base: position 13,773,470 of record NC_053497.1, read on the forward strand.
ATGCCATTAAATTACACCGCAGCGGGTTTCCAAATGCCACTGCTGCTTATAAATAGATTCCATTTGCTCGTTCGGTGCCTCCTGCTGCCTTTCAAAGGTTAATATGTTATTCTGGAAAGTTACAGGAGCTCCACCAGTACTTAGAAGGGGATCCTTGCTTGACTTTTCTGAGCGAGTACAGCAGGACACAAGCGTAGTGCGGCACGGGGGGGCGATGACAGATCAGCGGCACATAAAACCAAAACAGCGGTTCAGATGTAGACTGGGGGACAAGGACAGGATATGGGCTGGGCACAGCAGGACAGGTAAATAGTACCGCAGCGGGAAATGGATACCCCAGCAGGACACAAACAATAGCGAAACAAAGATAAGGAATAACAACATAAAACAACTGCAGACAGCAGTGCAAACATGTTTAGTACATGCATCCCATAACCCATACTATTTTTTACCCTTAGTTTAAAACAAGAATAAATACAAATGCAGAGTACAGTATAGATTTCTGAAGCAACGCGTGATTATTTTCAAGTAGATGTAAATCCCAAGGGCTTGTGCACATCGGCTTGAAAAATGCAGCGTTTTTATCTGTGTTTATTCTGTAAATTTTATAGTATAGTTTTCTGTGGGCCTTTGCACACAGCTGCGCTCAGATCCATCAAAAAGGGAAAAAAGACTGTTTGCATTTGAGGTCCAATACCGTATTTTATGCTGCATGTTTGTAATAAAGTTTATGTATGTGCAGCGCAAATGCACAGTATTGGAGCCACCTGAATCCTAGCAACAGAAGCACACAAGGCTGCAGAAGCCGCCGGCATCCTAGCAACAGAAGGACACTAGGCAACATAAGCTGCTTGCAGCATAGCAACAAAAGGACACTAGGTGACAGAAGCTGTCTGCTTCCTAGCTACAGAAGGTCACTAGGCAACAGAATATACTTGCAGCCTAGCAACAGAAGGACTTTAGGCGACAGAATCTGCCTGCATCCTAGCAACAGAAGGACACTAGGCGACCGAAGCCACCTGCAGCCTAGTAACAGAAGGACACTAGGCGACAGAAGCCACCTGCAGCCTAGCAACAGAAGGACACTAGGCGACAGAAGCCACCTGCAGCCTAGCAACAGAAGGACACTAGACGACAGAAGCCACCTGCAGCCTAGCAACAGAAGGACACTAGGTGACAGAAGCCATCTGCAGCCTAGCAACAGAAGGACACTAGGCGACAGAAGCCACCTGTAGCCTAGCAACAGAAGGACACTAGGCGACAGAATCTGCCTGCATCCTAGCAACAGAAGGACACTGAAGTTGCCTGCATTCTAGCAACAATATTTCACTAAGTGACAAAGTTTCCTGCATCCTATCAACAATAGGACAGTAGGCAACAAAATATGCCTGCATCCTAGCAACAATAGGAGACTAAGTTTCAAAAGACAGCATCCTAGCAACAATCGGACACTAGACGACAAAATACTTCTGCAGCCTAGCAACAGAAGGACACTAGGTGGCAGAAGATGCCTGCATCCTAGCAACAATAGGACACTAGCCGGCAAAAGATGCCTGCATCCTAACAATAGGACACTAAGTGACAAGACGACAGCATCCTAGCAACAATCGGACACTAGGCGACCAAGACTTTTGCAGCCTAGCAACAGAAGGACACTAGGTCACAGAAGTTGCCCATATCCTAGCAACAATAGGACACGAGGCGACAAACGATGCCTGCATCCTAGCAATAATAGGACGCTAGGTGACAAGACACCTGCGTCTAGCAACAGGACACGGCGACAGGAAGCCGCCTGCATCCTAGCAACAGAAGGATGCTAATCAGCAGAAGCACTTTGTATGCAGGATCTCGGTGCCAGCAGTATCTTGCAAATTGCTGTATTTTCATATGGCCAAATTAATGCCCAGGTCCCAACAATGAAGTTAATAGATCTATAGGACATTTTTACTTACTGCGCAAGCATCAAATATACACAAAAATTCATCTGCCGTTTTAATTTTTAGCAATCGCAAACCCTACAGTTATTTTTTGGGGGTAAAAAATACAAAAAATAAATTCAATTTTTTTCGCAATTTGTTTTCTCCAAAAAGCTCTGAGAAATAGAAATATATTTATACAAATCTGCTACCAAATTAAAGCTGTATCTATTCCAAACAAAATGATCTTACATTGGGGTGGACTACAAACGCTAAATGCATAATGCGTGGAACCCTGTCATCTGCCAAAAGAGAAATAAAATAAATAAATAAAGAATGCTCTGGGACTCAGAGGTATTAATGGAGAAAAGGCCTGGAGGCTCAAGTGGTTAAAATGCAGATATTTTATTACACCTGCATGTATGGAGTCAGCAGGTGAAGGAAAGGGAAAATTAAACGTTTAAAATAGATTGTGTGCTTATACATTCTGGGCTCAGGTATGAACCTCGAGGGGAGAGTTAACCTTTAAAGCGCACTACGCATGAACCCAGGCTTCCAAAGTATTCATGTCGAGGGGAGCTTCGAACAAAGCCCCATTTACATCTAGTGATTTGTTTTTTCCTTGTGCGCCACACATTGGGCATAGTGTGTCGCGCATTAATTTAAATTGGCTGCCCTACATTCGACAAATGCAGCAAAGCAGCCCATGGAGCTTTATGCCATGTTCCCATTTGCATGGGTTTTAATGCTTTCTGTGTAAGTATTCCAATTTATGACAACGCAAGTGCAGCCTAGCAACAGAAGGACATTAGGCGACAGAATCTGCCTGCATCCTAGCAACAGAAGGACACTAGGCGACAGAAGCCACCTGCAGCCTAGTAACAGAACGACACTAGGCATCAGAAGCTGCCTGCATCCTAGCAACAATAGAACATTAAGTGCAAAAAGCCACCTGCATCCTAGCAACAATAGGATACTACAGGGCTCGACAAATCCCGGTCGCCATGGCGACTAGAAGTAGCGTCCTGGCGAGTGGGGTCTTGGCTGGGAAGGTGGACATGGCCCAGGTCTCATAGGCCTTCCAGACACAGTACTGCCTGTACTGTCATTTTGGAATGCGATTAGCGGCGTCGGAGCAGTAAGTGAGCAGTGCAGCAGCTACTGATGTTTTTTTTTTTTTTGTTCCATAGGACCGGCGCTCTGCGGACTAGGCCGAAGCCGAGGCCTCGCCTAAAAACATCCTGCCCGCAGCGATCCTGGGAAAAGGCCGCGAGCATGGCGGGACGGGGTGCGTTTTCTGGCTCCTAACTTTTTTTGCTGGCTCCTAGATTCCAAGCGAATTTGTCAAACCCTGGGATACTAGGTGACAAAAGTCGCCTGCATCCTAACAGAAGGACATTAGGCGACAGCAGCTGCCTGCATCCTAGCAACAGAAGGACACTAGCCGATAAAAGACATTTGCAACTTAGCAACAGAAGGACATTGGGCAACAGAAGCTGCTTTCATCCTAGCAACAGAAGGACACTAGCCGATAAAAGACATTTGCAACTTAGCAACAGAAGGACATTGGGCAACAGAAGCTGCTTTCATCCTAGCAACAGAAGGACACTAGGCGACAGAACTGCCAACAAACTCCTGCATATTAGTTGATGTATTTTCATCGTTCTGGAAACAGATGTGAATGAAGCCTAAAGATGCACTTTATGGCCCAGATTCTCAAAGGAGATACGACGGCGTATCTCCAGATACGCCGTCGTATGGGAGTCTGAGCCGTCGTATCTATGCGCCTGATTCTTAGAATCGGTTGCGCATAGATTTGTATTAGATCCGACCGGCGTAAGTCTCTTACGCCGTCGGATCTTAACTGCATATTTACGCTGGCCGCTAGGGGCGTGTACGCTGATTTACGCCTAGAAATATGTAAATCAGCTAGATACGCGAATTCACGAACATACGCCCGGCCGACGCAGTACAGATACGCCGTTTACGTTAGGCTTTTCCCGGCGTAAAGTTACCCCTGCTATATGAGGCGTACATGCGGCGTACCAATGTTAAGTATGGACGTCGTTCCCACGTCAAATTTTTTAAATTTTGCGTAAGTCGTTCGCGAATAGGGCTGGGCGTTATTTACGTTCACGTCGAAAGCATTGGCTTCTTGTGGGTTAATTCGGAGCATGCGCACTGGGATACTTAAAAAGCGTAATTTACGTGGGGTCGCACAAAATTAACATAACACACGCCCACATCTACCAAATTTGAATTAGGCGGGCTTACGCCGGCCTATTTACGCTACGCCGCCGCAACTTTGGTTTGAGAATACGGCACTTGCCTGTCAAAGTTGCGGAGGCGTAACGTAAATAGGATACGTTGCACCCGCGCAAAGATACGCCGCTGTACGTGAATCTGGGCCAATATAAATCATTTGAAAGGCTCTTTGCGTTGCCTGCATGCTGAACACACTGTTTTATCATGCAGGCAACTGTCAGTTTTTGCATGCAGCTTACTTTTTTTTTTATTAACTTTATTTGATGTGCGGGGGCATGCAGTGCCTTTGAGTGCATTGCGATTGAAGAGCTTCGTGCCTGCATTTTACCGCCCCTCCTAGCTGCATGGCAGTGTTGTCCCCCAGTGACCTGCGCCGATCCAGTGCAGAAAAACGCAGGGTCAGCACGCTATGTTTGATCGAGCCCTGAAAAGAAAACAGAATCCGGTTTTCCTCGGGTATGACGGTGGATATCATTCATGGCTACAGACGTTTCCTTTTGCTGAATCGGTCTTCATCAGAAAGTTATCACACGGAAACCTCTCCCTCTGCGAAGTCTGACACGAATGCTGAGATCATTCTTCTCTTAGACAGACTTGGCAGAAAGTCAGACTTTGCATGATAAGTTATATAAGTCCTTTAAAAAAAAAAAAGATAAAAGAAAAGAAAACTTCCAGCAGTTATATCATACAATGATACAGTTACTGGGCTAGATTCACATAGATTACGCAGATCTAAAGATCCGCTAATCTATGTGATTTACGATCCGCCGGTGCAATTTATCGAGGCCAGTGCAGTATTCACCAAGCACTTACCTCGAAAATTGCACCGTCGGATCGTAACTCTCCCGGTGGAATTCAAAATTCCGCGGCTAGGGGGAGTGTACAATTTAAATCAGGCGCGTTCCCGCGCCGATTTAGCTGCGCAAGCGCCGCCGGCGAAATTTCCCAGTGCGCATGCTCCAAATGACGTCGCTAGGACGTCATTGTTTTCGGCGGCTACGTAAATTCCGCCATCCGTATTCCCGATCGACTTACGCAAACGACGTAAAAATTTGAATCTCGGCGCGGGAACGACGGCCATACTTAACATTAGCTACCCCTCATATAGCAGGGGTAACTATCCGCCGGAAAAAGCCGAACGCAAACGACGTTAAAAAAAAGCGACGGGCGGGCGTTCGGACTTGAATCGGCGGTTCTCCTCATTTGCATATCCGATGCGTAAAAAAACGCGACGACACCTAGCGGCCGGCGGTAGATTGCAGCCTAAGATCCGACTGGTGTAAGGCACTTACACCAGTCGGATCTAAGGGAGATCTATGCGGAACTGATTCTTATGAAAAAGTCGCATAGATCCGACCGTCGGATCTCAGAGATACGACGGCGGATCAGGAGATCCGCCGTCGTATCTCTTCATGAATCTGGCCCACTGTATGTAGTGCAGATCAAAGATGTTTAGATTGCAGCAACCAATCAGATCATCTGTCACAGATCTGAGTAAAGTACACCGAAACCTGATTGGCGGTTCTGGGTATTTTTTTTATTTTTGTCTTTTGCATAGTATCATCGCTCTTTTTGCTATGGGTTTTTTTTTTTTTTTTTGCTTCTTAGGTACAGAATCAATTAAAATTCCCTTTGTTAAAGTCGTAACGATGCAGGAAAAGTCCTTAGATAAACTCCTGGAAAACAGCTTGTATTACTGTCCATCCAGTCCTGTCATTTTACACAGCCCCTTCACACAGCACATTCAGGAGAATGATGCTTGGGGCACGTTCACGCTGGTGGTGCCCACAGAAGGGCAAGCTGCAGGCTGAGAGGAATCATTATATTGCCTCCCCACCGCATGATTTACCTTGTAAATGCTACACTACTGGGCAGCAATCCGTGCATCGCATTTAAATGAAACTTTGCAATTGCCCTCTGAGTGTGTGTGTTGATTTTCTATATGTTTTAAAGGGGTCCAGGAGAACCCCAACTCGGTAGTACCCCCATTCTGCAGATCCCCTGTCCAGTAGTACCTCCAGCTTTGCTGATTTATGCTCAGTAGTAACCTCTAGCTCTGCCGATCCCCTGCTCAGTAGTAATCCCCAGCTCTGCCGATCCCCCGCTTAGTAGTAACCCCCAGCTCTGCCGATCCCCCTCAGTAGTAACCCCCAGCTCTGCCGATCCCCCGCTCAGTAGTAACCCCCAGCTCTGCCGTTCCCCCGCTCAGTAGTAACCCCCAGCTCTGCCGATCCCCCGCTCAGTAGTAACCCCCAGCTCTGCCGATCCCCCCTCGCAGTTGTAACCCCCAGCTCTGCCGATCCCCCCCTCGCAGTTGTAACCCCCAGCTCTGCCGATCCCCCAAAAAAATGTTTTTTTTTATATATTTTTGGGGGATATTTATTATAGCAAAAAGTAAAAAATATTGTTTTTTTTTTTCAAAATTGCCGCTCTATTTTTGTTCCGCTATAGCACTCCCATGTTGCACACCACGTGTGCCGTCTGCTAGTTGCTCCGCTCCAGTCCAGACCCCGCTCACCTTCCTGTTGCTTGACGCTGCACACCAGAGGTGATGTCTGCACCAGACCCTCCCAGAATATATATATATATATATATATATATATATATATATATATATATATATATATACACACATGAACCAGAAGTGACTGCTAATGACGTCTTTCTGGTTTGCTTGTTGGATTCCCAGTGCATCCTGGGATATCTCATACCTACAATAGCGAAGCCAACTTTGAATAAAAGCCTCTCAAATCTTCAGGTGCTGCTAGCGAGCATTGTCATAGACTTCTATGGAGGCTTTGGAGATGCTATGAAGCATATTTATTATAGCAAAAAGTAAAAAATATTGAGTTTTTTTTCAAAATTGTCGCTCTATTTTTGTTTATAGCGCAAAAAATAAAAACCGCAGAGGTGATCAAATACCACCAAAAGAAAGCTCTATTTGTGGGGGGGGGGGGGGGGAAAGGACGCCAATTTTGTTTGGGAGCCACGTCCCACGACCGCGCAATTGTCTGTTAAAGCGACGCAGTGCCGAATCGCAAAACCTGGCCGGGTCCATTAGCTGCCTAAAGGTCCGGGGCTTAAGTGGTTAAAAAAAAAGCGTGTCCAGTGCCACATCCTGAAGCAAGTCCTAAAGCTTCACCAAATTTGTTCCCTCTGATCCCTCCTATATTGAATTGTATTGTAACTCTACTGTCTGCCCTCACGTTGTAAAGAGCTGCACAATCTGTTGGCTCTTTATAAATCCTGTATAATAATAATATAATAATAATAATATAATGATATAATAATAATTGTTGAAAGCTCTGCAAAGGCTCTGTCAAAGCTTGCAGTTTTGGGTGGAAGTTTGCGAAGTGAACACCATATCATGGCAAGCAAAAAAAAAGAATAACAATACCTGGAAAAGGTATAAATGACACACTATAAAAATAAGTATTCAGCCAAGAAAGAAACCAGCCTAACTAATCCTTGTTTTTGTTGAGCTGTTGTTGCCAGACTCATATTTCAACCTTTATCCGCCTCTTCTTCACATGTTGTTCTGCCCGGCTTCTTCACGCTTAAGAAGGCAATAAAAAGTGTTGTAAATAAATTATGAAACACATAAAGCACAGCCTGGAAGCCTTTGGAGTTTGCCTCCGACCGTATCCATTTGTTTTATATCATTTAAAAAACATTTTTGCATACAAAGAAATAAAGAAGAAAAAATATTTACACAACATTAATGAAAAATTATACAATGATTATCGATACAGGGAAAGCTGATGCAGTATACGGCGTATATATAGGTGCCACGTTGTAGTAGGAGTACAGTATATGTGGCAGGCCTTACTTAACCACTTAAGCCCCGGACCAATAGGCTGCTAAATGCCCAGAGGCGTTTTTTACAATTCGGCACTGCGTCGCTTTAACAGACAATTGCGTGGTCGTGCGACGTGGCCCCCAAACAAAATTTGCGTCCTTTTCTTCCCACAAATAGAGCTTTATTTTGATGGTATTTGATTGCCTCTGCGATTTTTATTTTTTGCGCTATAAACAAAAATAGAGCGACATTTTTGAAAAAAAATCTAAATTTTAGTCAAACATTTAGGCCAAAATTTATTCAGCCACATGTCTTTAGTAAAAAAAAAAAAATCGCAATAAAAAAAAAATTAGCTACCTAGCGGCAAAAGTGACACTAATACAGCCATCAGAAAAATGATCACTTAGTGACACTGGCAATAGGGAGTGAAAGGGTTAACTAGGGCGGTGATCAAGAAACTTTATTGGGGGGGGGGGGTACGGGGGCTACCCTGAACCTAACACTAACTGTCACACTGACACTAAATGCAGTGATCAGTACATATATGATCACTGCATTCACAGACACTGTGACAGGGGGGTGGGGGGGGGGGTAATTGCAAGGGGTTAATGTGCCTATGTGTACTGGTGTCAGTGTAGTGTTTGTGCGACTTACTGTGTGAGTGTTCTCTCCTCTCGGCGGTTTGAAAATACCGCCGAGAGGAGAGCTGCATCACTTCCTCTGCCAGTGTTTACATTACACAGGCAGAGGAAGTGACACGGCGGGACACGACGGGATTGGCTGGGAGCGATCACGAGGAGGGCGGACAGAAATGAACAGCCGCCCCCTCAAGACGGATCGCTCCCGGAGGTACGCCGCACGCAGCGGAGGGGGTCCCGATCGAACCCCCGACCAGCTAGAAGGCAGGGACGTATATATATACGCCCATCTGCCTGTACGTGCCATTCTGTGGACGTAAATAGGCGTGCGGCGGGCGTTAAGTGGTTAAAGGGTAACTCCACTTTCATGAGGAAAAAATAGCAAATAAAAAATAATATAGCGTATACAATTACTACTTTTACCGCGATTTGCAGCCACGATTTCAGGGAATGCCAGTCTATAGAGCTGAATTCGCATCGCACACGGATCAAATTCGCACAGGACCCTGCAATATACATAGATAACCCAGACAAACGTACAGCTGCTTCTTCAGAACAACGAAAAAATTAATAAATGCAATAATTATAAAAATAAATAATTAATAAATAACACATGCAATCCCTGCAATGTACATAGATAACCCAGTCAAACATACAGCTGCTTCTTCAGAACAACAAAATAAAAATGCAATCATTTATATAGAAATAATAATAAATAAATAATAAATGCAATCCCTGCAATGTACATAGATCACCCAGACAAACATACAGCTGCTTCTTCAGAACGACGATAAAAATAAAAATAAAATGCAATAGTTAAATAAAAATAAATAATAATGAATTAATAAATACAATACATTAATAATAATAATAATAATAATAATAATAATAATAAATAACCCTCACAACAATATTGGCCACTAATATCAAGTCCTAATCTAACAAAAAAATAAATAAATCGTAAATAAATAAAATAAATATCTACATTTACCCATAACCTTTAACCCTATATTTGTTTTTGTTTGTTTAAAAATCTAATAAATAAATAATAAAGCAGATTAAAATGCTCAAAAACATAGCAACAAATGATAAAACAGATGATTGGCTAATAAAAATAAATAAAAATGCAAAAGCTTAAAAACGCTGTACAAAAATGTGCATCCAAATGCCCCCCCCAAAAAACTTTGAATAATGCAACATTCAGGTGTGAGTGCAGCCTGAGATGCAACAAAGAATGTTAAAAAGGTAAAAATGTTATCTTATAACAACAAAAAAAGGTAATAGTTTATGATACACAGTGCTTAGGCAAACTAAATGGCATTGAGTTCAGGTTTCATATCCACATGAATTCCTTACATGAGCTGCTAAACAAACATGCGTCTCTGCTGATTTTTTTTTATTTATTTTTTCTTAGATGGCCGCTGTCGGCTTTAGTTTGTTTTTTTTGCTTTCTTCTTGTTTTGTGTTGTCTTTTTACTGTATGTAGGTCTGAGAAGAGACGTAGAGAAAGGAGGGGGCCCTTGTACAAGGGTTGTTCTTGTCTGGGGCGTAGCTGGGATGCCAGACGTTAAGAACTGGGAGTACTGCCAGGGGTTTTATCAAAGGAAGCAGATCAGCTGGCAGCTGAAGATTGGAGCGTGCCAAGCTGTCCGTCTTTTTCTCGTTTCTTTATCTCTTATTTTATTTTTCTCGATGTGCGATTCTATAACAGCCCTCCTGTTTTTTAATTTTTTTATTTTTTTTATCCTGCTATAAAAACTCCTTTTATATTGGCTATGATTTTATTTTCAGTTCCTTCTTTGTCCCCCCCCCATATTGTCATGTGTTGAGTGTGGTAGAGCTGACTCATGGTGTGCTTAGAAGGTTTACAGTCAGTAAAATTATCACCGGGTCACACCAGGCTGTGCTGTGCAATGCAAAGACAAGGCAACAAAAATAAATAAAAATTGCTGAGTAGGGGGGCCTTTCTGCACCAACATGCAGCCTTGGTTTGTGTTGCAAATGGTGCATGTATTATTTTATTGCAGCGCAATGTGCTGCAGCCCATAGGATCAATGCAGCAATACATTACCAATGCATGTCAGTGCAGGCAGTGGCGTCACTAGGGTTGGTGTCACCCGGTGCGGTAAAACATGGTGTCACCCCCCCTGTCTAGGCTGCCCAGCACCAAGCAGGCAGCGCACGGGGCGCACCCCAAACCAGCCCCTGTAAATGATAGTATAGGGCAGTATAGTGGCAGGTTAGGGTAGTATAGAGTGGTATAGTGGCAGGTTGGTGTAGTGGGGTGGTATAGGACAGGTTAAGGTGGTATAGGGCATGTTGGGGTGATATAGGGTAGGTTGGGGTGGTATAGGGCAGGTTGGGGTGGCATAGGGCAAGTTAGGGTGGTACAGGGCAGGTTGGGGTGGTATAGTACAAGTTAGGGTGGCATAGGGCAAGTTGGGGTGGCATGGGAAAGGTTGGGGTGGTACAGGGCAAATTTAGGGTGGCATTGGGCAGGTTGGGGTGGTATAGGGCAAGTTATGGTGGCATAGGGCAGATTGGGGTGGTACAAGGCAAGTTAGGGTGGCACAGGGCAAGTTGGGTGGCATGGGAAAGTTTGGGGTGGTACAGGGCAGGCTGTGGTGGCACAGGGCAGGCTGGGTGGTACAGGGAAGGCTGGGGTGGTACAGGGCAGGCTGGGGTGGTACAGGGCAGTTTGGGGTGGTACAGGGCAGGCTGGGGTGGTACAGGGCAGTCTGGGATTGCACAGGGCAGGCTGGGCATGTCAGCTAAAAAAATAAATAATAAAAAAAAAAAACGGGATGGTGTCACCCCTCTAGCGGGTGTCACCCGGTGCGGACCGCACCCCCCTAGCAACGCCTTTGAGTGCAGGCTCACTACACATGGCGGCACACATGCACTTACAAGATAAATATTGCCATATGGTGCGGTGTGAACCAGCCCGTCATTCAAACATTATTCATGCAGTTTTATGTAGTAGTGCGCAGAAATAAAAATTCTGGATCAAAACCGAAAATAAAGGATGCACCTGGCCAAAAACTGAAACCAAAAAAAAAAAGTTAATTTAATTAATGTGGCCGGCGTTTTTGCATTAAAGTCAGTGGGAGGCATTTTTGCATTTGAACTGAAGTCAATGGGACACCATTTTTGCATTAAAGTCGATAGTGGGCGTTTTTGCATTGAAGTCAAAAGGACATGGTTTTGCATTGATAGACAGTTTTGCATTTAAAGCGGATGTCCGCTGAAAAAAAAAAATATTAAAAGTCAGCAGCTACAAATACTGCAGCTGCTGACTTTTAATATCGGCACACTTACCTGTCCTGGAGTCCAGCTCCGTCCGCAGCAGAGGACGTGCGATCGCTTGTCACTCTGCTGCCCCCCCCCCCGCCATCCTCGGTGAGGGAACCAGGAAGTGAAGCACTCCGGCTCCACTGCCCGGTTCCCTACGGCAAATGCGCGAGTTGCTGATTGGATCCCGCTGTGTTCTGGGAGCCGAGTATTCCCAGAACACAACGGGGGGGGGGGGGGAGGATGGGAGGTGACAGTCTGCCCGAGACTGTGTGGCCGGAAGTGGGTGCAAATACCTGTCTTTTTAGACAGGTATCTGCACCCCCCTGAAAGGTGTCAAATGTGACACCGGAGGGCGGGAGGGTTCCGATCAGCGGGAGTTCCATTTTAGGGTGAAGCTCCGCTTTAAGTCAATAAGATGCAATTTTGCTTTGAAGTCAACAGGGGGTGTTTTTTTGCATTGAAGTCAATGGGAGGCGATTTTTGCATTTCCGTCAATAAGATGCAATTTTGCCATGAAGTCAATAGGATGCAACTTGCACTGAATTCAATGGGGGGGGGGGGGGGGGCATTTTTGTATTGAAGTCAATAGGACACGATTTTGCATTGAAGTCAATGGGACGCAATTTTGCACTGAAGTCAATGAGATGCAGCATGTCTTTCTATAGTCAAAACGCAGATGGTCGATGTATCGTTGCATAACTAATCTCATGGTTACTTTTCTTACCTTTTTAGATTTTTATTTCTCGCATTGATGAACTTTAAAGCAAATCTTTACTGCATCTGAGCACCACAAACCCAAAAAAACACCGCAGGGAAGTGTGAACTGAGCCTAAAATAGCATAAAGTAAATGCATCTGTATTTATTTTATTTTTTTTTCATATAAAAATTAAAGTGAGTGAATGAAAAACTTGTATAGCGCAGCACATGCGAACTAAATCGCCTCTGGGCGCTTGTTGTTCCTTTCTCCTTTTGAGATCAAAAGAGATGAGTTTTGATCTTACTTCTGAAGGCCAAGTGGTTCTCCTCCAACCGAATGCTGGTTGGTAAAGCATTCCATAGCCTGGGGCCTTGGAACGCAAATCTTCTTTCCCCTTTGGATTTGTATCTGGCTTTGGGTATCTGGAGCAGATTTTGGTCGGTAGATCGTAGAACGCGATTGGGATTGTAAGTTTTTATTTTTTCGCATAGATATTGGGGGGCCTTCCCATGGATGCACTTATGCGTCAGACAGTGTAAGTGATTCTTTAAATCAATGGCCCGGATTCAGGTAGAATTGCGCATTATTTACGGAGGCGCAGGGCAACGTTTTTGCCCTGCGCCCCCGCAAATTTGCTCCGCTGCCCTTGATTCACGGAGCATAAGCTCCGTAAATTGCGCGGGCGTGCCGGCAAAATGCCCGGCGCAAGATCGCGCAATTTAAATGATCCCGTAGGGGGCGGGAATCATTAAAATTAGGCGCGTTCCCGCGCCGATCGTAGAGCGCATGCTCCGTCGGGAAACTTTCCCGACGTGCATTGCGGCAAATGACGTCGCAAGGGCATCATTTGCTTCAAAGTGAACGTGAATGGCGTCCAGCGCCATTCACGAATCACTTACGCAAACTACGTAAAATTCAAATTTCGCGACGCGGGAACGACGGGTATACGTAACATGGGCTGCCCCTGCTAATAGGGGCAGCCTTGCGCGAAAACCGCTGTACGTAAACGACGTAAATTGCGTACGCAGGGCTCGCGCAACGTTGTGAATCGGTGTTAGTATGCAATTTGCATACTATACGCTGAGCACAACGGGAACGCCACCTAGCGGCCATCGCAAGAATGCAGCCTAAGATATGCGGGCATAAGAGCCTTATGCCGCGCAGATCTTAGGCTGCAGTCGGCGTAACAAGGTTCCTGAATCGGGAGCACTCGTTACGCCGGGGCAAGTAAGCAATTGCGCTGTGTAACCTATGGTTACACAGGCGCAATTGCTTCTTGAATCTACCCCAGTGTGTGCGAGTATCAGTAAAATGTTACACCGGGGTAGAGATCTGCAGTCTATTGGAAGCCGCACAGCTGAGCCGCGGTGAGCCGGCAGGAGCATGTAACAGGAATCTGGTGAAATGCAGAAAGCAAACGTCTTCCTGTTTCCTGACCTTGTGTAACAATACATTGGCCTGAATGAATGGTGAGGCTTTAATGTCGCTCTTTTGCATAGATATACAAACAACTGCAACCAATGCTTTGCTCATAAAAAAAAAAGAAACTGACAACACAAAACGTGTTCACACAGGGGCAACCCGACTTACAGTGCGACTATGCAAGGTGATCTGCGCACGACTTCAGCGGCGGCTTGCAAAATGACTTCTGTATAGAAGCCAATGCAGGTCGTCCCAAAGTAGTACAGGAACCTTTCTAAGACTTGACTTGAGTACAGAACGGAGCGCGACTTGTCAGGGGGCTAGGTCGCCTGACAAGTCACCCCTGTGCAAGGATACTAATATATGATCGCTTATTGATCCTGGGCTTGATTCCTGTGGAGGGCAGGGGGAGACTTTGGAGGTTTTTATAGACTGGGGCTCAACAGACCCCAGGCGCAAGGTAGCTGTTGCGACCAGAAGCTTTGACCTGGCGCCTGGGCTGCCACCCGAATGCTGCACAGACCCCGTACGTGCCCCCCTTCCATATATGTCCCTGCCTTCACTTGGGGACTTTGGGTGTAACCAGTGTTAATTTTGTCGACTAAAACTAATACTATTACAGTCGACTAAAATACGACTAAAACAATTGAGATGACTAAAATACGACTTAAACTAAAATGCCATTATAGCAGGGGTCGACAATTACCGGGCGACAGGTCGCAAGTGCGACAAATTGTGACCTGGCGCCTGCGGTGGCCGGTAATTGAGGCCGCGGTCTACAAGGCCGCGAAGCCACAGCCTCAATTACTGGCCGACGCGATCGCGCGGCGGGGAAGGTGGGGGCGCACGGAGGCACAGGATCCTGTGTCTCCGTGCGTTCCCACCTCCCCCGCCGCGCGATTGCGGCGGGCCCACGACGGCCGGTAATTGAGGCCGCGGCTTTGCGGCCTTGTGAAGTCCCTTTGTGTCCTTCTGTGAGCTGGGGAAAAAATACACTTTTTTGGAATTAAAAAATAAGACAACAGTAAAGTTAACCCCCCCCCCCCCAAAAAAAAAAAATCTGAGGCCCCCACAAACAACAACCTACGCCTAAAAACGTTGATTGCAGAACACACGTTACATATGTCCATGCACACCAGAATGAGAGAAATAATTCTAGCGCTAGGCCTCCTCTGTAACGCAAAACTGATGACTTATAGGGGGCTCTTAGAGTGTCGCCTATGGAAAATATAGGGTACTGACATTTTTAAAGGGTAAGTTCACCTTTACAGAAAAATCTGTAATGGTGAGCTTACACAGGACCCCTACTCAAGCCCCCCCCCCCCCCCCCCCCCAGACCTGCTGACCTGGACCGCAGCCATCACTCGCTAGGAGACATCGGGTCGCCACTTTGCCGGTCCGGGACTCCTAGAAATCCTCTGCAGTTTAATCTCCAAAACGTACCTCGTCAGGAGGTACGTTTAGGAGCATTCTAATTTGTCGATCACATGGACGGCACCGACCAATCAGGACCCGCGTAGCCCGTCCTGTCACAGCAGGCGAAGAGGAGAGAAAGCCGTGGGGGATTTTAAAATCCCCCCAGACCGGAACAACGGCGATATGATCTGTCAGTGCGGGGGGATCGCTGGACTCAGTGCCAAACCTGACCTCCCTGGGGCCCTAAGCAAAATGACATGTCACATTAAAGTTGAGAAGTGGGGGGGGCTGCCGACAGTGACATGTCACATTAAATATTAAAGTTGAGAAGCGGAGGGAGGGGGTGTTCTGCTATCGGAACTGACATCTTACATTAAAGTGAGAAGGCGGGGGTGCTGACTTCTTACCTCTTCTCCCATGCAGCCAGCGAGTTGAGAAGCTGGGTGAGGGGCCAAAAATTACTTCTCACCAGGCGGGGCCTCTAGTAATTTGGGGGGCCCCCTGCAGCTTTGCGGGGCCCTAAGAGGCTTGCATAGTGAGCCTATAGGGTGGATCGGCCCTGGCTGGACTCCAGGTTACCGGGACCGGGTGCAAAGGGAAGGGGGTCCGGTGGAAGTTCACCTTACAGATTTTCTGTAAAGGTGAACTTACACTCTAAAGTGGAGGTTCACCCGGAAATGTTAATTTTTAACATTAGATTGAGGCTCATTTTGTCAAGGGTAATCGGCATTCCTATTTTGATTGACAGGCTTCCGACGGTCGCATCCATCGCGTCACGATTTTCCGAAAGTAGCCGAACGTCGGTGCGCAGGCGCCGTATAGAGCCGCACCGACGTTCGGCTTCTCGTGATGCGATGTATGCGACCGTCGGAAGCCTGTCAATCAAAATAGGAACGAACGCCCAGTCCCGAAGACCATACCCGGAAGCGGCGGAGAAGATCGCTCTCTACAACGGTAAGTACAGCATCGATTTTAAAAAAAACACCCGATTCCCCTTCACAAAATGAGCCTCAATCTAATGTTAAATTTTTTTTTTAGGGTGAACTCCCTCTTTAAGGTTTGTCATGTTGGGTGCAATCTCATCTTTCATATTTTACCCCCAAAAAATGGGTAATTTTATTGCGTTTTTGTACCCCCTAAACTTTACTTTTAGACCCCTTTCACACTGAGGGCGCATTGCAAGCGCTAAAGCATTAAATAGCGCCTGCAATCCGCCCTTAAAAAACTGTTCCAGCTCAAACTGGAGCGGTGCGCTGGCAGGATGGTAAACAAAAGTCCTGCTAGCCGCATCTTTGGAGTGGTGAAGCAGCGGTGTGTGTATACCGCTCCTGCCCATTGAAATTAATAGGACAGCTGGGGGGTTTAACCCTTTCTTGGCCGCTAGCGAGGGTTAAATGCGCCCCGCTAGCGGCCGAAATCCGCCCATAGCGTTGCCGGTAAAAATAGCGGCATTTTACCACTGACACTATGGGTGGCTGAGTGTGAAAGGTTTTTTTTTTTTGCATGATCGTGTGTACGTGGCATTAGGCCCCTTTCACAAAGTCAGTCCGACCCAATTGGACCCTCCATTCACCTCTAAGGAGAAGCAAATGTAAATGGACTTGTGTCCGTTCACAAACACCTACCTCCAATCCAAAAAAAAAAAGTAGAGTGGGCTCTGCTCATTGTGGCCCGCGACATTGTGGCTCGCTTAAAGTGGAGGTTCCCCCTAAAAAAAAATTCTAACAATACATTCAGGAGACTGATTACACTGCGGGGAATGCTGTTTTTTTTTTTTTTTTTTTCGTACATACCTCGTTATCGCCGTTTCATCCCTCGGCTTCCGGGTATGATTCTTGCTGGACCTAGTTGATTGACGTTCCTCCGACCGGCGCATACTGCCACGACTTTCCGGCAGAAGCCGAACGTCATTGCGCAGGCGCCGTATAGAGTCGGCTCTATACGGCGCCTGCGCAGCGACGTTCGGCTTCTTTCGGAAAGTCGTGACGTCAAGTATGCGTCGGTCGGAGGAACGTCAATCAACTAGGAACGCCCAGCCCCACAAGAATCATACCCGGAAGCCGAGGGATGAAACGGCGATATCGAGGTATGTACGAAAAAAATTAAAAAGACCAGCCTACCCGCAGTGTAATCAGTCTTCTGAATGTATTGTTAGACATTTTTTTGAGGGGGAACTACCGCCTTAAGTGGCCCTCACTCTTCAAAAGGTTGGGCACCCCTGTATTAAAACATAAAAAGTCTTCTAGAAATATGTACCGTATTTATCTGGGTATAGCGCGCACCGGCGCATAGCGCGCACCCAGTTCTAGGAGGGAAATTTCCTGGGGAAAAAAAAAATTACTTGCAGTTTAAATGTCCCTCTTCGGTGTCTTGCACGGCATCCATCGGCGGCCTTGTCCGGTCCGGCGTCCATCTTCGGCCCCCGTGGTGTCCTCCCCGCTTCTCCCGCGCTGTATCTGAGCGCCGCCGCCGACATATACCAAGTGCAGTACACTCGGGTACACTCAGCTAGGCTCCTCTCGCAGGGCGTGACTGGGAGCGGAGCCGAGCATGGCCGAGCCTAGCCGAGTGTACTGCGCTCGGTATATGTCGGCGGCGGCACTCAGAGACAGGCGGATCGGCGTATAACGCGCACCCACGATTTCCCCCTGTTTTTAAGGGGGAAAAAAGTGCACGTTATACGCTGATAAATACGGTATATAAAGTGTACTGGCTACAAAGGTGTAGATTTTTTTTTTTTTGGTGGTATTTTAGTCATAGTGTAAGGCGGTGGGAGTCTCTGGCAAACATCCGGTGTTATAAAAGGTTATATAATATAATAAAATGAAGGGATCCTCCTCTGTGTGTATATTGTGCGATGTTTTCATCTCTGGTATACTGAACTTGTACAGGAAGCCAGACGACTATCCTGCTGCTTCTATTTTCGGCCGGCTCTCTATTTCTACGTTTTTACAGTCTGGGAACACTCGCTGACAGATGAGATGTTTTCTCCTCGCACTGCGTTGACCTCTAATTGTTTACTGCTGCTGACAATGAACTTCTTAAAGTGCAAGTTCTGCCCGTTCCCGATATGGTGTTATCAATGTAGAAGACTAAAGTCCATTTAGGCCTAGCTACAGGCTAGCGGACAGATTTCCAGCAGACAAAAGTTTCTTAGCATGCTAAGAAACATGTCCGCTGGAAAGCTGTCCGTCGGACATGTCCGCTGGTTAGTACGTCTTACCAGCGGACCGAAATCCCGCGCATGCGTCGAATTGATTCGACGCATGCGTGGAAGCATTGAACTCGTGCGATAGAGAACGTCGGTGTCGTCTACGTCTCCGCGTTCTCTGTCTGCGGGGATTTCGGTTTGATGGTGTGTACAGCCATCAGACCGAAAACTCCCAGCGGACATGTCCGATGAAAACAGTCTGCGGACCGTTTTCATCGGACATGTCTCGTCATGTGTACGAGGCCATAGAAAGGAGGATTACTGGCAGAGAAGAGCCGTCTGAGACCTTTTCTGCAGATACCGTGTATCAATCGGAAAGGATCTTTTTTGGGATAATTTCTTCTCTTCCCAATTTTTGGGATAATTTCTTGATGCACCAATGTGTTGGCAAGCAAAATTTTTTTTTCGGCGGTCGCACCCCCTTTCACTGAAGAAGGGGACACATCCCTTGAAACCTTTTCTGCAGATACTTTGTATCAATCGGAAAGGATCATTTTTGGGGATAATTTCTTGATGAACCAATGCCTTGGCAAGCAGAAGTGTTTCAGAGGTCTCACCCCCTTTCTCTCCGACATATCCCCTGAAACCTTTTCTGCAGATACCTTGTATCAATCGGAAAGGATCATTTTTGGGGATAATTTCTTGATGAACCAATGCGTTGGCAAGCAGACATTTTTTCGGGGGTCGCACCCCCTTTCTCTGAAGAAGGGGACGCATCCCCTGGAACCTTTTCTGCAGATATTTTGTATCAGTCGTGGAGGATCATTTTTGTGATAATTTATTCTCTTCCAAATTTTGGGGATAATTTCTTGATGCACCAATGTGTTGACAAGCAGAGTTTTTTTGGGGGGTTGCACCCCTTTCTCTGAAGAAGGGGGCACACCACTGAAACCTTTTCTACAGATATCTTGTATCAATCGGAAAGGATAATTTTTGTGATAATTTCTTCTCTTCCAAATGTTTGGGATAATTTCTTGATGCACCAATGCCTTGGCAAGCAGAAGTGTTTCAGAGGTCTCACCCCCTTTCTCTGCGACACATCCCCTGAAACCTTTTCTGCAGATACCTTGTATCAATCGGAAAGGATCATTTTTGGGATAATTTCCCCTCTTCCAAATTTTTGGGATAATTTCTTCTCTTCCAAATTTTTGGGATAATTTCTTCTCTTCCAAATTTTTGGGATAATTTCTTCTCTTTTTCAACTTTTTGGGATAATTTCTCGATGCACCAATGCCTTGGCAAGCAGAAGTGTTTCAGAGAACTCACTCCCTTTCTCTGAAGAAGGGGACGCATCCCCCTGAAACCTTTTCTGCAGATATCAATCGGAAAGGATCATTTTTGGGATAATTTCTTGATGCATCACAGCGTTGGCAAGCAGAAGTGTTTCGGGGGTCGCACCCCGCTAGTATGCATTGGGAGCTTTCCGGGAACACGCCGGCCACCGCACACGGTAAGTAGTTTTACCAGGGCCACATATATGCAGCATTAAGGCCCACCCGCCGAACGGCCGCATATGTGTGTGCGGTCGGCGTCAAGGGGTTCAACTGAAAGTGGCCTCGGCAACAGTTTTGGCTCCCCCATTCCTTTGATTGACAGTGATAAGGAATGCAATGGACTCGGAGAAGTTCCCCTATATATATATATATATATATATATATATATATATATATATATATATATAATCTTCTCTGCAGCATGCTGGCAGGGAACAGGCTTTTCCACTCAGGCTGTGGCTGCTTTCTAAAGAAAATGAACAGTAAAGCCTCGTACACGCGCTCGGTTTACTCGACAAGAACCAGCAAGAAAACTGCTGGCAGAGCTTTCTTGCCGAGTATACCGTGCGTGTGTACGAGGCTTTTAGGTTTCTCGTCAAGAAAACCTGCCTAAAATCTTGACGAGAAAAATAGAGAACCTGCTCTCTATTTTCTCGCCATGATTCTTAACCACTTAAAGCGGATGTTCCGCCAAAAAAAAAATATTAAAAGCCAGCAGCTACAAATACTGCAGCTGCTGACTTTTAATAATAGGACACTTACCTGTCGTGAAGTCCAGCGCCGTCCGCAGCAGATGACGAGCGATCGCTCGTCACCCTGCTGCTCCCCCCTCCATCCACGCTGAGGGAACCAGGAAGTGAAGCGCTGCGGCTTCACTGCCCGGTTCCCTACGGTGCATGCGCGAGTCGCGCCGCGCCTGCCGATTGGCTCCCGCCGTGTGCTGGGAGCCGAGTGTTCCCAGCACACAACGGGGGGCGACGGGATGTGACGCAATGCCCGTCTTTTGCCCGTGAATGCCGGGCCGGAAGTGGGTGCAAATACCTGTCTTTAGACAGGTATCTGCACCCCCCTCCCCCCTGAAAGGTGTCAAATGTGACACCGGAGGGGGGGAGGGTTCCAATCAGCGGGACTTCACTTTAGGGTGGAGAACCGCTTTAAGGACCGCCTCCTGCACATTTACGTCGGCAGAATGGCACGGCTGGGCACATGCACGTACATGTACGTCCTGTGCTAGTACCTAGCCGTGGGTCGCGGGCGCGCGCCCGCGACCTGGTCCGACGCTCCGGGACCCAAACGCCGCTGGAGTCCGGCGATCGGTCCCCGGAGCTGAAGAACGGGGAGAGCTGTATGTAAACACACCTTCCCCGTTCTTCACTGTGGCGGTGTCATCGATCGTGTGTTTCCTTTTTATAGGGATACACAATCGATGACGTCACACCTACAGCCACACACCCCTACATTTAGAAACAGACATGAGGTCATACATAACCCCTTCAGCGTCCCCTTGTGGTTAACTCCCAAACTGTAATTGGCATTTTCACAGTAAACAATGCATTTTTTGCTGTGAAAATTACAATGGTCCCAAAAATGTGTCAAAATTGTCCGAAGTGTCCGCCATAATGTCGCAGTCACGAAAAGAAATCGCTGATCGCCGCCATTACTAGTAAAAAAAAAAATTGCAATAAAACTATCCCCTACTTTGTAAACGCTATAAATTTTGCGCAAACCAACCGATAAACGCTTATTGCGATTTTTTTTTTTCCTTACCAAAAATAGGTAGAAGAATACGTATCGGCCTTAACTGAGGAAAAAAAAATGTTTTTCTTTTATATATTTTTGGGGGATATTTATTATAGCAAAAAGTAAAAAATATTGCATTTTTTTCCAAAATTGTCGCTCTATTTTTGTTTATAGCGCAAAAAATTAAAACCGCAGAGGTGATCAAATACCACCAAAAGAAAGCTCTATTTGTGGGGAAAAAAAGGACGTCAATTTTGTTTGGGAGCCACGTCGCACGACCGCGCAATTGTCTGTTTAAGCGACGCAGTGCCGAATCCCAAAACCTGGCCGGGTCCTTTTAGCCGCCTAAAGGTCCGGGGCTTAAGTGGTTAATGCACACCTTTGTTTTGATGGGCCTGGAATGCATTTAGCTGAACTGAAAGTTGAATGGGGTTTTGAAGGACAATTATACTTTAAAAACCAGCTTGTGGCTTCCCCCTCACATCTTGTCCATAACTGGGCCACGCTGACGGGCAATATGATGGTAAAGTCTTGCCACTTGCTTCGGAGCAAAATAGTTTTGCAGACCCGTCTCCTCAATGTTGGCACTTGGTTGTGCAAAGTCCAGTCGGTAATAATATGAAGCTGAACATGGAGCGCAGGCTTAAAAAAAGGAGAGTGCGGTCACAGAAGCTGAATTTGGTAATGTAATCAAACAACTCGGCGATATTGGATCATTTCACATCTCCTTCTGCCTGGTGAGATTAACATTCCATTGACTTGAGTCAGAAGCGGCTTTAATTGCATGTTATTGTGTGATCTTGTTTCTAAAACACTCCGTGATTAATTGTTTGGCACACATTTCACCGCAGGCAGATCCAGAGTGTCAAGAGTACGACGTGCACATATCATATCCAGAGTGTTCACCTGTATTGTCAACACCTCGGCCCAGACACATTCTCATGTCATAGACTGGGCGGTGAGCAGAGGAGGGAAAAATAAATATTAAAAGATCAATAGGGTGGGCAGGGCAGCAATCAGAAATTTTGGGGTCCCTTACACCGCTTTAGTCCTGCAGGGGTCGCCTGTCCAGAGATTAGGGAGGAACAAGAGGGCAGTCTGTCTCCTGCCAGGGATTACGAGCTGCTGTCTGCTGGCATGGTCCAGGCTCAAGGATGGTGCACACAGGCGAATGTGCGTTTGTACCGCCCCCTCCTGGAGCTGGGGCCCCTTGGAACTCCCGGGTTCCTTGCATGTGTATGAGCTGTACCCCCCTGAGGATGGCCAACAACCACTGACAGTATGCCTCTCCTCGTGATGATCTGAAGCAGGCCTCGACAAAATCCGGGCGCCAGGTCGCAATTGCGACAAGAAATTGTGACCTGGCGCCCGCCGGTATTTGAGGCCGCAGGGTTTGCGGCCTAGAAGGCCCCAAAGCCGCGGCCTCAATGACCGGCCGTTGCGGTATGTTCCTTCTCCCCTCCTGACACCTTCTCCCTTCTCCCCTCCTGACACCCAGCCTATCAGTGCACGTCAATGCCATCTCATCAGCGCTCATCAGTGCAGCCTTATCAGTGCCGCCAATTAGTACCACTTCATCAGTGCCACCTCATCATCGCCGCCTCATTAGTGCTTATCAGCGCCGCCTCATTAGTGCCTATCGGTGCCGCCTCATCAGTGCCGCCTATTGGTACCACCTCATTAATGCCCATCAGTGCAGCCTTATCAATGCTCGTCAGTGCTACCTATTAGTACCACCTCATCAGTGCAGCCTATAAGTGCTTATCAACACCAGCCTCATTAATGCCCATCAGTGTCACCTATCAGTGCCGCCTCATAAGTGCCTCCTCATCAGTGCCCATCACTATGAGTACCACCTCATTAATGCCCATTGCTGCCGCCTCATCAGTGCCCATTAGTGCAGCCTATCAGTGCCCCTCAGTGAAGGAGAAAAATTACTCATTTGCAAAATCTTTCTTATTTTTTTTATTTTTATTTGGTATTTTTTCGCTTGGCACCAGCTGTGAGCAATTCTTATTGCCCCGGACCCCAGTTCTGGGCAGCTGATTAAAAAAACTGCCTGATAATATTTTTTTAGCTGGCTCCTAGATTCTAAGTAAATTTGTCAAGCCCCGATTTGAAAATACTAAAAGCAATTTACATTGAATTCTTTGTTATACCTTTTGGCCCTTCTCTAAGCAATTGTAAATATTGTTCCAGTTTCTGCCAGCAGAGGGCAGATGAAGATAACGCAGATTTTCATGATCATTGCGGCGCTCAGTTCCCTGTTTATATTTACATCATCAACATTCGGATTTATCAGCAAAATATTTGGCAAAAACAAGAGATAGGCCCCTTTATTGTGTTTTGTAGCATCAGAGCTTTTGATCTCCAAGATTCACTTTATATACCCAATAACAGAGTCCTTAATAGTTCCAGTATTTACAAACAGATGAGGTAATTTAAACACCAAAAATCCATGTGCTTGTGCTGATAACAGTACTGTGTGATTTCTGTTGGCACTGACCCCCGTATGGCCTGTGACACTTCCAATTCAGAAGAACTGACTTCGGATGTAGAGGAGATTTCAGAACCGTTGTCACCAGTCACAGATCTTATTTACAGGTTGCGCAGAATGGAGAATTCGTTTATCTTCCTTTTGTCCTCGGAGCATCTGATCATCCCGGCCAGCACTGAAATTAACCCTGTATTCCCAACGCAGTCTTCCTCAGGCTGTACAATTCCCAGAGTGTCTCCAACTAAAAACTATGAAGTAACACATGTGGAATTATACAGAACAAAAAAGTGTGAAACAACTGAAAATATATTTCATATTCTAGGTTCTTCCACCTTTTGCAGCAGACACATCTCTAGAACTGGTAAGAGGAGACTGTGTGAATCAGGCCTTCATGGTAGAATATCTGCTAGGAAACCACTGCTAAAGAAAGGCAACAAGCAGAAGAGACTTGTTTGGGATAAAGAACACAAGGGATGGACATTAGACCAGTGGAAATCTGTGCTTTGGTCTGATGAGTCCAAACTTGAGATCTTTGGTTCCAACCCCCGTGTCTTTGTGCGACGCAGAAAAGGTGAACGGATGGACTCTACATGCCTGGTTCCCACTGTGAAGCATGGAGGAGGAGGTGTGATGGTGTGGGGGTGCTTTGCTGGTGACACTGTTGGGGATTTATTCAAAATTGAAGGCATACTGAACCAGCATGGCTACCACAGCATCTTGCAGCGGCATGCTATTCCATCCGGGTTGCGTTTACTTGGACCATCATTTATTTTTCAACAGGACAATGACCCCAAACACACCTCCAGGCGGGGGAAGGTCTATTTGACCAAGAAGGAGAGTGATGGGGTGCTGCGCCAGGTGACTACCTCTTGAAGCTCATCAAGAGAATGCCAAGAGTGTGCCAAGCAGTAATCAAAGCAAAAGGTGGCTACTTTGAAGAACCTAGAATATGAAATATATTTTCAGTTGTTTCACACTTTTTTGTTATGTATAATTCCACATGTGTTACTTCATAGTTTTGATGCCTTCAGTGTGAATCTACAATTTTCATAGTCCTGAAAATATATATATATATATATATATATATATATATATATGTATGTGTGTATCTATGTATGTATATGTATATGTGTGTGTATATATATATATCTTAGCCCTATCTATGCGTATCTGATTCTATGAATCAGGTGCATAGATAGGACCAATGTAAGTCAGAGATACGATGGTGTATCTGTAGATACACCGTCGTATCTCTTTGTGAATCTGGCCCTACGTGTGTATGTATGTATATATATATATATATATATATATATATATATATATATATATATATATATATATATATATATATACACACACATATACATATACATACATACATACATACACACATACACACATACATATATATATATATATATATATATATATATATATATATATATACATACATACATACACACGTAGGGCCAGAATCACAAAGAGATACGACGGTGTATCTACAGATACACCGTCGTATCTCTGACTTACATTGGTCCTATCTATGCACCTGGTTCATAGAATCAGTTACGCATAGATAGGGCTAAGATCTGACAGGTGTAACTGTGTTACACTGTCGGATCTTTTTTTCAATTTAAAAATGGCGCCGGGGGCGTTCCCGCTGATTTACCTTGAATAATATGTAAATCAGCGAGATACGCAAATTCACGAACGTACGCGGACCCGACGCAGTCTTCTTACGACGTTTCCGTAGCGGCGTACCCGTCGCATACTTACCCCTGCTTTTATCAGGCGCAGCCAATGTTAAGTATAGCCGGCGTTCCCGCGTCGAATTTGAATTTTTTAACGTCGTTTGCGTAAGTTGTTCTAGAATACGGATGGACGTCGTTTACGTAGGCGCCGAAACCACTGACGTCCTAGCGACGTCAGTGGGAGCAATGCACGCCGGGAAATTCCCCGGACGGCGCATGCGCATTTAAATCGGCGCGGGAACGCGCCTGATTTAAATAGTACACTCCCCCTAGCCGCGGAATTTGAATTCCGCCGGGGGATTTAGGATCCGCCGCCGCAAGTTTGGAGGTAAGTGGTAAGTGATCTATAGATCCGCTGATCTACGTGAATCTGGCCCATAGAGATAGATAGATAGAGAAATAGAGATATATATATATATATATATATATATATATATATATATATATATATATATATATATCCCGTATTTGCACTTCTCAGCCCCAGGAGCAGAAGACCTTGTAGAGGAGAAGAGGACGTGCTGTTCCCTCTCTTCCTCTCTGCATCGGCTGCTTGTTGTGCAGATAGCCCAAACCATCTCTATGGAAAATTTTTCTTTTACTCGCTGTTAATAATAAATGAGAAAGTGCTTGCCATCGCAAAGTTTACCTAATCCTTGGATAATATTGAGTCATTCTCCAAAATGAGGTCACATTAGGGAAGACCGCACCTTGCAAACAGCTCTGGCGCGCAAACACAATGTAACTGGTTTGCTTAAGAAGCCACAAAACACTTTGCCTTCGGTATTGTTTTGGCTGAATCCTATCAAAGGGAGAACACAGTGTTCTTGTCTTCTGAACGAGTGTAAACACGACTTTGGTGTGTGTGTTTTTTTTTTTTTTTTTTGTAGAGGAGCGGAGAGGCCAGCAGGGGGAGCCAGGGATTCAGAGGTGTAGATGGACATCTAGGAATGCTGAAGCGGCTGAGGACTTCCCTCTCACAATGTGTGTATATACAGTCTGGGTGTAATGCAGAATCAGCATTTCTACAAGAGCCATATGTCACTCAGGGAGATCATGTGTGGACACTGTTACTGAAATATTTGTGTCATCATACATATATATATATATATATATGTGTGTGTGTATGTATGTATATGTATAAATGTGTGTGTGTGTGTGTGTGTGTGTGTATATATATATATATATATATATATATATTATATACACACACAATGATCATCAATGCTTACATCATTAGAAAAATAGATTGTTTACGTACTGCAGGAACATTATGCCATATTCGTATCAGTTAGATAAGGCCGAAACTTGTTCTGCTGCTCAGCCGTGCTAAAAGGTTTTCATTACCCTGATACTCGGGGGGGCCTAAGTAGCAATCCCGGAGCCTCCATTTGTAATAGGGCCCCCCAGCAACATGTATTCATGATGCAGACCCCATAGTTTGTATTCTTAAAGTGACCGTAAACCCTTCATTTTTTTTTTTTAACAACAAACATGTTATACTTGCCTGCTCTGTGTAATGGTTATGCACAGAGCAGCCCCAACCCTCCTCTTCTGGGGTCCACAGCTCTCCCCTGAGTGCCCACCATAGCAAGCTGCAGGGCGCTGATGCAGGCTCGCTCCTGAGCCCATTCTATCCACACACAAAGGTGCCCGCTTGAGTGCCCACCATAGCAAGCTGCCGGAGCGCTGGTGCGGGCTCGCTCTCGAGCTGGTTCTGTCCACACACAAAGGTGCCCGCTTGAGTGCCCACCATAGCAAGCTGCCGGGCGCTGGTGTGGGCTCGCTCCCGAGCTAGTTCTGTCCACACACAAAGGTGCCCGCTTGAGTGCCCACCATAGCAAGCTGCCGGGGCGCTGATGCAGGCTCGCTCCTGAGCCCATTCTGTCCACACACAAAGGTGCCCGCTTGAGTGCCCACCATTGCAAGCTGCCGGAGCGCTGGTGCGGGCTCGCTCCCGAGCCGGTTCTGTCCACACACAAAGGTGCCCGCTTGAGTGCCCACCATAGCAAGCTGCCGGTGCCCTGGTGCGGGCTCGCTCCCGAGCTAGTTCTGTCCACACACAAAGGTGCCCGCTTGAGTGCCCACCATAGCAAGCTGCCGGGCGCTGGTGCGGGCTTGCTCCCGAGCTAGTTATGTCCACACACAAAGGTGCTTGCTTGAGTGCCCACCATAGCAAGCTGCCGGGCGCTGGTGCGGGCTCGCTCCTGAGCTGGTTCTGTCCACACACAAAGGAAGGTGCCCGCTTGAGTGCCCACCATAGCAAGCTGCCAGGCGCTGGTGCGGGCTCACTCCCGAGCTACTTCTGTCCACACACAAAGGTGCCCGATTGACTGTCGCCATAGCAAGCGTCTTGCTATGGTGGGCGCTCGGTGGGGGGGGGGGGGCGCTAGGAAAGGGGACCCCAGAAGAGGAGTCGGTGAGGAAGGAGTGGAGCATGGGGGTCAAGCTGTGATCTATGGGGTTGATTTACTAAGGACAAATAGACTGTGCACTTTGCAAAGTTGCAGTTCTCCAGAGCTTAGTAAATAAGGTAAAGCTTCACTTTGCAAAGAATGCCCAATCACATGCAAATAACAATATGCATCTTTACTTACATATGATTGGATGATGTCAGCAGAGCTTCTGCTCATTTGCTAAGCTCTTGCAGTACTGTAAGGGGCACTGCTTTGCAAGGGGCTGGAGTTCTGCAGCTGGTAATCTGTAGGGCTCTGTAGGTGAAGGTTTAGGGGCACTATGTGGGGCTTGGCATTCTGCCAAAGGGTACAGAGGGCACTGTGGCGGGCTGAGGGGCTCTGAAGGCAGGCACAGGATGAGAAGGGTGGCTCTGGTGGAGGAATAGGGGCACGGTACTGTAAGGAGCGCTACATTGTAAAAGAAGTAGAGGGGCACTGCTTTGCAAAGGTGCTGGAGGGGGGGGGGGGTGGCATTTGCAGGGTACAGTGTGTGAACAGGGGCTGCTTCCCCCACTCTACCCCTACCCTACTGCTCAGAGCTGCTGTCACTAAGGGGTGCCCCATGGGAAGTAAAACTGAAACCTCCCCCTTCCTCTTCACACTGTTTATGTGGCAGGTTACATGGCCGGGAGAGGAAGGACAGCAGCAGGCTTTGTTGGAAAATGAGAGTCTCTTTTTTTTTTAGAATACAGTATCCCAGCAGGGGGATTCCTCTACCCACCGCGCTTGTGTGGATGGAAGGAGGCATTTGAATCATCTGTGACCAGCTTAAATCATTACTGCGTTCTGTAACACTTGCCTTCCTCCCCCAATCCAGTGATCCTGCCCAGCGTCACGCAGTCTATGCAAAAACATCCTGCCCATCTCCTCTTCTACCATACATACACATGCATACATACATACATATATACATACATTCATACCCATACTTAAATGCATGCATCCATACATAGTTATATGTATTGGTATGTATGTATGTATGAATATATAACTCTGTGCGTGTGTGCGCGCGCACACAGGCCCGGATTCACGTAGAATGGCGTATCTTTGTGCGGGCGTAACGTATCCTATTTACGTTACGCCCCTGCAACTTTTACAGGCAAGTGCTGTATTCTCAAACGAAAGTTGCGGCGGCGTAGCGTAAATAGGCTGGCGTAAGCCCACCTAATTCAAATTGTGAAGAGGTGGACGTGTGTTATGTAAATTAACCATGCGCCGTCCGTGGACATATCCCAGTGTGCATTGGTCCAAAGTACGCCGCAAGGACGTATTGGTTTCGACGCGAACGTAAATTACGTCCAGCCCCATTCACGGACGACTTACGCAAACGACGTAAAATTTTCACATTTCGTCGAAGAACGACGCCCATACTTAACATTGGTACGCCGCATGTACGCCTCATATAGCAGGGGTAACTTTACGCTGGGAAAAGCCTAACGTAAACGGCGTATCTGTACTGCGTCGGCCGGGCGTACGTTCGTGAATTCGCGTATCTAGCTGACTTACATATTTCTATGCGTAAATCAGCGTACACGCCCCCAGCGGCCAGCGTAAATATGCAGTTAAGATCCGACGGCGTAAGAGACTTACGTCGGTCGGATCTAATACAAATCTATGCGTAACTGATTGTAAGAATCGGGCGCATTGATACGACAGCGTATCTGGAGATACGCCGTCGTATCTCCTTTGAGAATCTGGGCCACAGTGTATCAGGAAATTATTCACAGCGCTTCACTATTTCCCCATTTTTGTTATGTTATAGCCTTATTCCAAAATTAATTAAATTCATTATTTTCCTTAAAGAGGAGGTCCAGGAAAAAAATTTAAAAGCCATCAGCTACACATACTGCAGATGCTGGCTTTTAATAATAGAACACTTACCTGTCCTGCAGTCCCTCGATGTCGGCACCCGTAGCGGATGGTTTTATCAGCTGCCACCGCCATTGCGGGTAAAGGAACCCGGCAGTGTAGCCTTTCGGCTTCACGCCGGGGACCCTACTGCGCATGCGCAAGACCCCGCTCCTCTCTCCTATTAGCCCGGCGGCAAGGGGAGGGAGGAGGGAGCCCTGCAGTGTCGTCACTGTCACGCCCGCGGCCGGACTCCCGGTAGTGGGAAAGGTATCCTCTCCCCCCTGAAAGGTGCCAATTGTGGCACCGGAGGGAGGAAGGAATCCGATGAGCAGAAGTTCCACTTTAGGGTGGAGCTCCGCTTTAAAATTCTACAAACAATCCCCAATAATGGCAGGCACAGGAGGAGAAGGGTGGCTCTGGTGGAGGAATAGGGGCACGGTACTGTAAGGAGTGCTACATTGTAAAAAAAGTAGAGGGGCACTGCTTTGCAAAGGTGCTGGGGGGGGGGTGGCATTTGCAGGGTACAGTGTGTGAACAGGGGCTGCTTCCCCCACTCTACCCCTACCCTACTGCTCAGAGCTGCTGTCACTGAGGGGTGCCCCATGGGAGGTAAAACTAAAACCTCCCCCTTCCTCTTCACACTGTTTATGTGGCAGGTTACATGGTCGGGAAAGAAAGGACAGCAGCAGGCTTTTGTTGGAAAATTGAATTTTTATAGTAATCCAATGCATTTTTATAGCACTGATCGCTATAAAAATGCCAATGGTCCCAAAAATGTGTCAAAAGTGTCCGCCATAATGTCGCAGTACCGAAAAAAATCGCTGATCGCCGCCATTACTAGTAAAAAAATAAAATATTAATAAAGATGGCATAAAACTACCCCCTATTTTGTAAACGCTATAACTTTTGCGCAAACCAATCAATAAACGTTTATTGCGAATTTTTTTTTTTTTTTTTTTTTTAAGAAAAATATGTAGAAGAATACGTATCCGCCTAAACTGAGGAAAACAATAGTTTTTTTATTTATTTTTTTGGGGGATATTTATTATAGCAAAAAGTAAAAAATATTATTTTTTTTCAAAATTGTCGCTCTATTTTTGTTTATAGCGCAAAAACTAAAAACCGCAGAGGTGATCAAATACCACCAAAAGAAAGCTCTATTTGTGGGGGGAAAAAAGGGCGTCAATTTTGTTTGGGAGCCACGTCGCACGACCGCGCAATTGTCAGTTAAAGCGACGCAGAGCCGAATCGCAAAAAGTCTTTGACCAGCAATATGGTCCGGGGGTTGAGTGGTTAAAACAATTTTTTTTTTTTGGAAATCTTTTTTATTTTATTTGTAAAGACACATAGACAATACAAACGTTACAATAGCACAGCCAACATCTGGCTGGTTAAAACTATTTTTACACGGATGCTACTTTTGGGAATAAAATACAAGAGATATTCCTTTTTTGGTTCTTAGGGGGGCATTGCATGATTTATTTCAGTGCAAAAATGCATGGAATATCAGTGGAAGTTCCATAACTGCCACAAAACAACATCCTTTTATCACATGTCGGTTCAGGTCTGTTTTTTATTTAGTTCCAGGTTCAGAATAGTACAATCAATGTTGTCTGCGCAGACGGCTCGACTTATTTTGCAAATCTATGTCAGTGTGCTGCAGTGAACCGAGGCTGTTTATTAGCTCTCTGGTTTGGAGTGAAGAAAGGAAGGGGGGGGGGGGGGGGTGAGTTACGACAGCAGCTTATTTGCATGAGAGGATGACACCATATGATGTCACCAACCACAGCTATATAAGGACCGGCAGCTCTGAAATAGCAGTCAGTCTGTGCCTTGGTTGCATCAGCAAAAGAAGTCAAAAGAACAGTCCTAAACGTAGTTCATTCAAACACCCCCGCTACCTACCGTACACTTAGATACACCCCAGCTGCTGGAGCTTTTACATTTTGTAGCTTGTGGAAGCCGAGATTATTTTTTTTTCCTGCAAAGATGAGTACAGGAATGTGTAAATACCCCATGGAGGTGGCAGTCTACGAGCTGCACAATTTTTCCATCTCGTTTTTCTCCTCCCTTCTGGGGGCCGACACCGTCTCCGTTAAACTGGATAACAGGTAAATATTTTTCATACCCTTTTTTTATTTTTATTTTTTTATGTACATTGGGCTGAGCGTCTGATAATTACCTTCGTAGTGTCGCTGCAAGAAATAAGGCACCTGTCTGCGCAACAGGAAACAAAAAAAAAAAAAATCGCCTTTAGTAATATTTTTATATAGCCGCCAAATTGCAGTAATTTTTTTTTTAATATATATAAAGTATGTCTGGCGTGTTTGCAATCACCCAAAATCATTTACTAAACGAATTGCTAAAACTTATGCAGTGAATAATATTATTATTCTTTTTTTTTTTATGTATTATTATTAATATTATTATCATTATTATTCTTTTTTTTATTATGTATTATAAATATTATTATCATTATTATTATTATTTTATTATTACTATGCAGGATCTATATGTTTTGATGTTAGAATACCGTATTTAATTGTTGCGTTATCGCCATTAAAAATAAGCAGCATAAATCGCAGTATTTATTATTTTTGGCGTTGCAAGGTTACATCACAAATAACCTGTTTACTGATAACGCCAACATGCCCAAGCTTTGTTACAATACCTAAAAAAAAAAAAAAAAAATCCACAGCTGGTCGGTTAGATCAGGATTTTCCTGGTTTGGACTGGAACAGCTAGACGCTTCCTCCTCCTTCTTGGAGGTTTGCACGAGACGGCTGCTGCTTTGTCTGTGCTGTCAGGTTCAAAAACCCCCTCAGGGGATATGCACTGCATTCTCTTGCCAGAAGAACGCTATAGTCATCCTGTTATATAACTGGTATGATGGTTAATATTTTTATTTTTTTGCATGGCTATAAAATTAAAATTAAAATTGCATTAGTAAAATAATATATCATTTTTTTTATTTATTTTTTTATGTTTACAGTGCTTCTGGAGCAAGCGTGGTGGCAATTGATAACAAAATCGAGCAAGCCATGGTGAGTATTATCTCAGTATATATGCCCAACTGTTTTTTTTTTAAATATGTCTGCCTTATTTTTTATTTGCAAGGGACAATCCTAATGGTTTGCAAATAAATAATATGCAAAATGCAAACCATATTTACTTGTATCGCTTTAATTACAGTAAAGCTCACCTGCAGGACACGTTAAAAAAATAAAAATAAAAGCACCTTTTGCTTAATAATGCTCCCATGAAGATGGTATTTTGCACTGTATTTTTTCGCTGCAAGTGTCCCGATTTTGCAGAAATGTGTCTTTTTTTTTTTTTTTTTATGATTATTATTATAGAGAAGTCCCATGATGTTTGAACCCAGAGGCAGCGTGTGTTTACTGTACTGTAATCGGTGCAGAAATCCGATGCAAAGCTGGCAAGCGAAGGAGCATTTCCAGTGAAGGTCTCCTTGTTTTTCCCCAAAAGGCTGCATCCTGTGGCAAAGCTTGTTGCTGAGCAGATTTTTTTTTTTTTTTTACCACCAAGGTCCTGAAATATCATTGGATAGCACGCGACTGCAGTGTGAACTGCGGACCGTCGTGTCTAAGGCCTATGGGAAATCCCATTCCTTGGAAGGGAAACTGAGCAGACTTATTTATACATTGAACAATACGTCCTTTTTTTTTAAGTTCCTTTTAACCCTTAACTTTTTTTTTTTTCATATATATTTTTTTTTATACAAATAAGTATCCAACAAGGGAGTACATGAGAAAATAATAACAGTGTCATGTAAGAGAGAGACACAACCCTTTAACATTTATATGCTCCAGCCTTAGTCCCCTTTCAGGCCCCGTACACACGTCCGAGGAACTCGACGTGCCAAACACATCGAGTTCCTGGTCGAGTTTAGTGTGGAAGCCGCCGAGATCTCGGCGGGCCGACTTTCCTCATTGAACAACGAGGAAATAGAGAACATGTTCTTTTTCGGCCCGACGAGTTCCTCGTCGGCTTCCTCGCTGAAAAGTGTACACACGACCGAGTTTCTCGACAGAATCCAGCTCCGACCGAGTTTCTGGCTGAATTCTGCCAAGAAACTCGGTCGTGTGTACGGGGCCTCACACTTGTACGACTGCAAAATCGTATGACAAGTCATTCTCCATTATTTTCAATGACTACCATTCATCCTGGCACGACTTTAAGTTGTGCCTACTTCAAAGTAGTCCTTGCACTACTTTGGTCCGATTTTGATGCCACTTACACAGGCATTCATTGAAATCGCGGTAAAATCGCGCGACTTTGAAGTCGTACAAGTGTGAAAGGGGGCTTAGAATATTAAAGGTCCTATAGGAATATTAAGGTCTTTTAAATATCAACTATTAGTTTTATCCTGGACATCGTATTATTGGTTTAACTCATGGGTCTTCAAACTACGGCCCTCCAGTTGTTCAGGAACTACAATTCCCATCATGCCTGTGAATGTCAGTGTGTTTACAATGCCTCGTGGGGTGTGTAGTTCTACAACAGCTGACGGGCCGTAGTTTGAGGATCCCTGGTTTAACTTATAGATGTTTTAATATATGATTAAAGCTGATTATTGTAATATTTATCTATTTTATAATTGGTGTTCTATTACAACAGACCTTGCATTCTCCAGCAACTATGCCCTATATATATATATTAGCCCTCCACCCCCTGATCCTAAATCTCAAAATCTAAGAAAACAGAAATACATACCCCACTTTTAAGTACACAATGGGGTTTATTTACTAAAGCTGGAAAGTACATAATCAGGCTCGCTTCTGCATAGAAACCAATGAGCCTCCACGTTTTATTACCAAAACCTAATTGAACAAGCTGGGTGTTAGAAGCTCATTGGTTTCTATGCAGAAGTGAGACTAATTTTGCACTCTGAAGCTTCAGTAAATAAACCTCATTGTGTACTTAAAAGTGGGGAATACATGTACATAATTAAGTCCCCAGCATCTGTGCAGGAGCAAACTTTCCTGAGATTTGGCATCCTCGGCTTTCTCAGGAACCCATAAAAGCACTGACTTCACCCTCGCCTAGTTCAGGGTTTCTCAACTAGGGTTCCTCCAGAGGTCTTCTAGGGGTTCCTTGCGAGTTTTGGGATCCTCAGCTTTCTCAGGAATCCATGAAAGCACTAGGTGACTTAACCTTTGCCTAAATCAGGGTTTCTCAACAAGGGATCCTTCAGAGGTGGCTAGTGGTACCTTGAGCAGTTTTGGTATCCTCAGCTTTCTCAGTAGCCCATAAGAGCGCTGAGTGACTTCACCTTTGCCTATGTAGGTTTTATTTTGGTATTTTGAAGCAACTAAGCCCATATATTCTAGCCCTCTACCACCTGATACTAAAGCTCAAGACCTAAGATGAAAAGAAAATACATACCTTGTACCCTAGTCTCGATGCAGGAGCAAAATCTCTTGAGATTTTGGTTTCCTCATCTTTATCAGGCACCCATGAGAGCGCTGAGTGACTACACCTTTGCCTAGATGGTTTTTTTTTTGGGCATTTTGCCGCAACTAAGCTCTTTATATAAGCTCTCCACCACCTGATCTTAAATCTCAAGACCTAAAAAGAAGAAAAAAAAATACATACCTTGGTCCCCAGTGACAGTGTAGTAGCTGACTCTCATGAGATTTGGCATCCTCATCTTTCTCAGGAACCCATGAGAACTCTGAGTGACTTTACCTTTTCCTAGGTGGGAGGTAATTTTGGCATTTTGTAGCAACTAAGCCCTGTATTTTAGCCCTCCACCCCCTGATCCTAAATCTTATGTCCCAAGAAAACAAAGATACATAATTTAATCCCCAGCAACCATGCAGGAACAAACGCTCCTGAAATATGGCATCCTCGGCTTTCTCAGGACCCAATTAAAGCACCTTCACCTAGATCAGGGTTTCTCAACCAGGGTTCCTTCAGAGGTTGATAGGGGTTCCTTTACGTTTTCCTAGATCAGGGTTTCTCAACCAAGGGTCCATGGCATCCTACGGTTCCTCCAGAAGTTGCTAGGGGTTCCTTTTCCCTCGCCTAGATCAGGGTTTCTAAACCAAGCTTCCATGGAACCCTAGGGTTCCTCCAAAGGTTTATCATTGCTGAAGGAACCCCTTTTTTTTCTCGCCTAGATCCGTTTCTAAACCAAGCTTCCATGGAACCCTAGGGTTCCTCCAGAGGTTGCTAGGGGTTTCTTTACCTTTGCCTAGTTCAGGGTTTCTAAACCAAGCTTCAATGGCATCCTACGGTTCCTCCAGAAGTTGCTAGGGGTTCCTTTTCCCTTGCCTAGATCAGGGTTTCTAAACCAAGCTTCAATGGAACCCTAGAGTTCCTCCAGAGGTTGCTAGGGGTTCCGTTACCTTTGCCTAGTTCAGGGTTTCTAAACCAAGCTTCCATGGCATCCTACGGTTCCTCCAGAAGTTGCTAGGGGTTAATTTTCCCTCGCCTAGATCAGGGTTTCTAAACCAAGCTTCCATGGTTGATCATTGCTGAAAGAAACCCTAGCAACCTCTGGAGGGACCCTAGTTGAAAAACCCTAAGTATCAGGAGCATTCTTCCCACTGACCATCACAGTAATTCATAATGACTTGTAGCTATAGTCAGTTCTAGCAGGGGTTTCCTAAGACCAGAAGGTTATTTCAAGGGCTCCTTGATGTGGAAAAGGTTAAGAAAGTCTGGCCTAGACGAACGGATAATTTTAGTTTTATGGTTAGGCCTTGCAATGTAAGATGCAGGGCTGGGAGCTTCCATGCATGGGTGCTCAACCTGCGGCTCTACAGCTGTTGCAGTACTACAAGTTCCATCACGCCTCTGCCTATGGGAGGCATGCATGTAACTTTCAGCGGCTTGCAATGCCTCATAAGACTTCTGGTTCCTCTAAGGGCCACAGGTTGAGCACCCATGATATAGGGCTGAGTTGCAGCAGACTGTAAGGTTCACTTTAGGTTGTGTAACTCCAATGTAGCACTTGTTGGTAGGATGTTAATGTAGTTTTTGGATGTTTTAGTCTATGTAGGGCTTTTTAAATGGTTACTGATCTCTGTTTGGTGAAACACTGGTCATAATAGTGTACAAATTTGACAATCGGAATGGTTCACTAATGTCTTCTTTAATTCGTTCTCCTAGGACTTGGTCAAGAACCATCTAATGTACGCAGTGCGAGAAGAGGTGGAGGTTCTAAAGGAGCAGATCAAAGAGCTAGTAGAGAAAAACTCTCAGCTGGAAAGAGAGAACTGCCTTCTAAAGAACCTGGCCAGCCCAGAACAAATGAAGAGGTTCCAGTCTCGGCAACCTTCTGACGAAATGACAGGAGTGTCAAACCTAGAGTACCTGCATCCATCCCAACCACGCTCAGCAGGATCTGCAGTTTAAGTGGCTCTGTCTGTGGAGTGGGCAGAGCCACTGAACTTTTTCCTAATTGTCTTCTACGATAAAGCGAGAAAAAAAAAATGTCTTTTTTTTTCCTCCTCCCTCTTTAAAGTGTCACCTTGGCCTTGGAGGGTCGTTGGCTAGCCTAACAAAACCTGGCATCCTTGAGTCGTTACCAGGGCTAGAGCAAAGGCTTCCTCGCAAAAATATTTTCTTCATCGGTGAGCAAAGCCAAACCTCATGGACTCTTCCTGAGAAAAGAGTGCCAATCAAGAGCGTGCTCGTCCGCTATGGAAGCTGCCTTTCTTGACGTCAGGCTTTTTTCTTCTTTTTTTTTTTTAAATGCAAAAGAGCCAAGAGCAGTTGCTGAAGAAAGACCATGGACCGCTTTAAGACAGGGTTGGCTAACCAATGGAGTACAAAGCCGGGCCAGAGGTAACGTCTCTGTTTTTCTTGCTACACCATGAACCATGTTTGAAAAACAGAGAATGGGTTACCTTTGGGGAAACAAGAGAGTGGTGAAGAGTCGTTGCTTCATTGAGTTTCACAAACACGCAAGAGCTTGATTATGCACCTCATCACTTTGCAATGGGAACCTGTCGTTCAGTTGGGTTGAGCATTTGTCCTGTTAAAGTGCTAGCGGTGGGTTTGTTGGTGCCCTCAACAAATTTAAAGGCCAAGGAAATGTAGGTCTACACCGTTAGTGTTCAGCGGTTGCCATAAGTCTCACTGAGGGATTGCAATATGCTACATGTATCATGGACAATGTTCATCTATGTGTCTTTCGGTCTTTTTTTTTTTTTAAATGTCTAGAGTAGATTCTGTTTCTTGAACTTTCTCTGCTACCGTGTGTCTCCATGCCAGACATGGGCTGACAAAGAGCCTCCGGAAAAAAAATGTTCACGCATGACACTTTAAAATCTGGGAAAATGACTAAGGACTGTGGACTTTCCACTGCAATATTAAAGACTTTCAGGACTTAACATTTTACAATAATAACCTGACGTGGCTCAATGGAATCAGTATCTTCTACTGTTACTGTCACAGATATCTACATTGTACATAGATTGATGGATTATGCAATAAAACATGTTTTTATATTTAGATACAAGCATTCTTCTTTCTTGCAGGCTCAACCTACCCACAATAACATTCATTCAGAGTCGGTGTACATGTTATAGATCAGCCATTATCGCCCTTTTTGTCCCAGATGAACCTTTGAAACAATTTCCTTGGGGAACCCTTAAATTGGTTTTTAAATTAAATTGGAAAAATGCCCCTTTAAGTTGTGATTAGTGGGAAGAATGCCCCATACATTGGTGGTCAGTGGGAAGAATGTTCCTTACATTGGTGGTCAGTGGGAAGAATGCTCCTTGCATTGGAGGTCATTGGGAAGAATGTTCCTTACATTGGTGATCAGTGAGAAGAATGTTCCTTACATTGGAGGTCAGTGGGAAGAATGTTCCTTACGTTGGTGGTCAGTGGGAAGAATGTTCCTTACATTGGTGATCAGTGGTAAGAATGTTCCTTACATTGGTGGTCTGTGGGAAGAATGCTCATTGCATTGGAGGTCAGTGGGAAGAATGTTCCTTACATTGGAGGTCAGTGGGAAGAATGTTCCTTACATTGGAGGTCAGTGGGAAGAATGTTCCTTACATTGGAGGTCAGTGGTAAGAATGTTCCTTACATTGGTGATTAGTGAGACGAATGTCCCTTACATTGGTGATCAGTGGGAAGAATGTTCCTTACATTGGTGGTCAGTGAGAAGAATGTTCCTTACATTGGTGATCAGTGGGAAGAATGTTCCTTACATTGGTGGTCAGTGAGAAGAATGTTCCTTACATTGGTGATCAGTGGGAAGAATGCTCCTTACATTGGTGATCAGTGGGAAGAATGTCCCTTACATTGGTGATCAGTGGGAAGAATGTTCCTTACATTGGTGGTCAGTGAGAAGAATGCTCCTTACATTGGAGGTCAGTGGGAAGAATGTTCCTTACATTGGTGGTCCGTGGGAGGAATGCTCCTTACATTGGTGGTCAGAATATCCCCCTTCTTGACAGGATCATTGGTGCCATGCCGCTGGCTCTGTGAAGTGAGGTTGGCCCTGGAACTATGAAGACCCCATGAAATGGGAGGTCAGTCAGTCACAAGCTCAAGGAACCCCCATCAACATCTGGAGGAACCTAAGAGCCAGTTCACACTGGGGCGACTCGTCAGGCGACTCAGCCGCCTGACAAGTGGCATCCCATTGTATTCAATAGAACTGTTCTAATAGGAGCGACGCAAGTCGCTCCGAATTAGAAAAGGTTCTTGTACGACTTTGGGGGCGACTCAGGGCGACTTGCATTGACTTCTATACAGAAGTCATTTTGCAAGTCGCCTCTGAAGTCGTCTTCAGGACGCCTTGCCGAGTCGCCCCCGAAGTCGTGCCGCCCCAGTGTGAACCGTCTCTAAAGGTTCCACAGAACTCTGGTTGAGAATGACTGTTATAGATAATCGCAATGATTGCCCAATATTTCTGGACATAACACCTGACTGTGGGGGAATTGTAGCTTGCAAAACTGTGAGATAGGCAAACTCTGCTGAACAGGCTCATTATACAGACTGTTAGAGAACAAATCAAAAAAGAACCCTTTAAAATAAATTCCTTGGGGAACAATTAAATTGGTTTTAAATTAAATTGGAAAAATGCCCCTTAAATGTGTGGTCAGCGGGAAGAATGTTCCTTACATTGGTGATCAGTGGGAAGAATGTTCCTTACATTGGTGATCAGTGGGAAGAATGTCCCTTACATTGGTGATCAGCGGGAAGAATGTTCCTTACATTGGTGATCAGTGGCAACAAAAGAACATACATTTTTATTTGGGTACAGTGTTGCATGACTGCGCAATTGTCAATTAAAGTAACGCAGTGCCGCATCGCAAAAAATGGCCTGGTCATGAAGGTGGGTAAATCTTCCGGAGTTCAAGTGGTTAAAGTAAATGTTTAAATAGAGTAGGCAGTGATTACAACCCTCCAAAAAGTTTTTTTTTTTTTCCCTCTTCACTTCCTGTCTAGACACAACAGGAAGTAAGAGGGGATCTATCTAGAGCCCTGGTGTCCAACCTGCAGGCCAAGGGCCGTGTGCAGCTCTTTGGTATATGATGTGTGGCCCTTGGACCTCAGCAGTCTGTATTGATTAGGGTAATAGCCAGGGGTGTTGCTAGGTGGGAAAAAGACCAGGGGCTTCAGCCCCGAAGGTAAAGGGGGCTCGGGGAGGGTGATAGGCTCACTTGCTTAACACTGATCTAACTGACCTATCTGACACATACACGACTGACCTGACTGACATACACGACTGACCTGACTGACATACACGACTGACCTGACTGACATACATGACTGACATACATGACTGACCTACCTGACTGACCTACCTGACTGACATACCTGACTGACATACCTGACTGACATACCTGACTGACATACCTGACTGACATACATGACTGACCTATCTGATATACACAAGTTGTTGCTGCTCACCTTACCTGTAGTGTGTGAGTACACTTATCCCGGGCCCCGGCATTCACCACCACTCAGACAGCCCTGCAGGCACCAGGCAGCCAGAGCCAAGATAGAAGAGCCGCCCGCCCATTTACACAGAGCGAGCGGCTCAGTGGGGATCTCCCAGTGCCCGGCGCGGCTGCAGTGTCATTCCCGCCTCCTCCTGGACCCGGCAGCGCCTATGAATTGGACGTCTTGCCGTCTCGGCATTGGACAAGTGTGACGTCTGTCATAGGAGTCGGGTCCCGGAGGCGGGACTTTTGTACGTCACTCAGCCGCGCTGGCTTGAGATCATTCCCTGTTGCCACTCGGGGCTAATAATGCATTTAGGGGGGTTTTGAGACCTGGGGCTTTTTGGGAGCACACTCCGGGCTCAGGCCCCCGTCAGCCCCCCTCCCGAAGCCACTGGTAATAGCATTGATCTCTACCAGCCTCATGTTCCCAGTTTCGTATTGTCTTCTGCAGCATATCCCCACCCAACAATGTATCCTGTCCTCACTCTCTGGCCCTCATTTCTTCTATTTGTTCTTCTGTTTCTGACAGTCCTTTAAAGCATTACATATATTAAACAATTAGGCCCCATTCACATCTTGGGGACAAAACGCCCGACGCTCGTGCCGCTGGAGGGGAGAATTGCCATTGATGTCTATGGAGATGGTTCACATCTCATAAACGCCGTACGCCTGTCGCCTGAAAACAAGTCCCGGACCCTTTTTTTCAGGCGGCATTGGCGTTCGGCCATAGACATCAATGGCAATTCTTTGTGGAAAAAAAAAAAGTAACCTAACCGCGGCAAAATACGCCGCGTACGCGGCGTTACAATGTGAATGGGGAGTTATGTGCCACAGTGCAGCCCTTTGGTGAGAGGCCAGAGGCCACATTTGAGTCCCCCTAGAGCTCACAGGTTAACAACCACTCATCTAAAGTAAGCAAAATCGCCTCCAAATTTTCAGAGATTTCCATTCCTTTTTATCCTGACAACAGGCAAGACAAATAGAGAGGGTAAATGTACCCAGCAGGGAAAAAAGACGGCAACAAGAACCTGAGACTGAAGTGCCCCGCCACAAATTATTAGGCCAGAAAGAAATGTATTCCAATGGAAAATTGCGTGGCTAACTATCATTGCATTTCGAGGGCCACAACTCACCCCTTCATCAGGTTTGAGGATAAGGAAACAATGTACAGGTGGTCCCCGGGTTACAAACATCTGACTTACAAACGACCCCTACTTACAAACGGAGAGAGAGAGAACAGGAAGTGAGAGAAAACTACCCCTGGGAAGGGAAATTGACTCCTGGAAGAGTTATCATGGAAAAAGATGACTCCACTGAAGCTTTATCAACAATCCTTGTTTCCACAACAACCCAACATTTCCAAAATCTAATGCCCCGTACACACCATCACTTTATGTGATGAAAAAAAACTACGTTTTTAAAAACGTCACTTTAATTGACCGTGTGTGGGGGGAAAACGTTGTTTTATGTCTTGTAAAAAACGACCAAAAAAAATTGAAGCATGCTTCAATTTTATGTGTCGTTTTTCAAAACGTCGTTTTTTACTTCACAGAAATTGACCGTGTGTAACAAAAAACGTCGTTTAAAAAGACGTTTTTACACCTGCGCATGCCCAGAAGCTAGCTATGAAGCGAGCTTCAATGGAAAAAGTGGTGAGAACGTAACCTCGCTTTGCTAGAACATTGTGAGAAAAACGATGGTGTGTAGGCAACTTCGTCTTTGAAAATTGAAGTTTCAAAAATGTCGTTTTTTTACTTCACAGAAAATGTCGTTTTTTTTCATCACATAAAGTGATGGTGTGTACGGGGCATTAGAGTCGGTTCACATAGCAGCGGCACGACTTCGGAGGCGACTCTGCAAGACGTCCTGAGGACGACTTCAGAGGCAATTTGCAAAACGACTTCTGCATAGAAGTCAGTCCCCCGAAGTAGTACAGGAACCTTTTTTCTAAGTCGGAGCAACTTGCGTCACTTCTATTAGAACGGTTCCATAGCATTAAAATTATAAAAAATATATACTGCGCTGATCCAATAGTGTCAGGAAGTGGCAGCCAACACAACAAAGGAATACATTGTGTAAATAAGTGAAAAATAAAAGTGCAGCGCCAAACATGAAGTCTAACCATACACAGGTAAGGCTAGGAGGATAAAACGCTGGTGCAATGTATCCAAACACACATCTAACACGTGTTTGAATAAAGCCTAACTCCACCCTTTTCCGCCATAACAGCTTCAACTCTTCTGGGAAGGCCGTCCACAAGGTTTAGGAGGGTGTCTGTGGGAATGTTTTGCCATTCTTCCAGAAGCGCATTTGTGAGATCAGGTACTTATGTTGGACGAGAAGGCCTGACTCGGAGTCTCCACTAATTCATCCCAAGGGTGTTCTATCAGGTTGAGGTCAGGACTCTCTACAGGCCGGTCAAGTTCCTGCAACC
Source organism: Rana temporaria (assembly GCF_905171775.1). Classification (NCBI taxonomy): domain Eukaryota; kingdom Metazoa; phylum Chordata; class Amphibia; order Anura; family Ranidae; genus Rana; species Rana temporaria. The sequence goes on from NC_053497.1 coordinate 13,817,069, forward strand.
CAAACTTGCTCGTCCATGTCTTTATGGACCTTGCTTTGTGCACTGGTCTTAATCATTTGGTGGAGGGGGGATTATGACGTGGGGTTGTTTTTTCAGGGGTTGGGCTTGGACTCTTAAGGAGTCCGCATACCAAGACATTAGTGTGTAGTCGTGTGGGAACAGGAAGGGGCCGCCCCCAAACTGTTCCCACAAAGTTGGGAGCATGAAATTGTCCAAAATGTCTTGGTTTGGTATGCTGCCACCTTAAGAGTTTCCTTCACTGGAACTAAGGGGCCAAGCCCAACCCCAGAAAAACAACTCTACACCATAATCCCCCCTCCACCAAATGATTTGGAGAGGTGGCCCAATACTTTTGGCAATATAGTGTGGGTGAGCAAGTTTGGGGTGGAGGAACTTGACTGGCCTACACAGAGTCCCAACTTCAACCTGATAGAAGCCCACCCTTTTGCTGGCAAATGCGCAATGACGTGTCATTGACATGCGTTTTTACATGCATTTGCAGTGTATATTGTCTAAGGTTGCCTTTCCTTTGAGGTTGCTTCTTGTTTCTTTGGGCTTTTATGTGCACTGCACTGTGTTGCGGTGCATTTCCAGGAACTTACATACATTTGCGTGCGTTTATGTGCATTTGCAGTGCCAAAGAATTTACGCATGCTGTACTTTTTTGTTACATTCTATTCTTTTGTTTTTTTTCTATTCTTTAATTTTCTGTTCTATTCTTTAATTTTCTATTATATTCTACTGTATTCTTTTCTATTCAATTCAAATTTATTCTATTCGCAATTCGAGTTTCGGAAAACAGTTATATTGTTATATTCTTTTCTACTGCTTATTCAATTATTTTCTATTTTATTCTTTGATTTTATTTTCTATTCTTTCTTTTGTATTCAAATGTATTCTATTTGAAGTTAGAGTTTCAGAAGATGGTTATATTCTATTCTATTTTTTACTATATTTCTTTTTTTTCATTCTATTTAGTGTAATATTACTCCATTCTTTTCTATTCTTTAATTTTCTGTTCTTTTCTTTTCTAATATATTGTACTGTATTCTTTACTGTTCAGTTTGAATTTATTCTATTCACAATTCGAGTTTCGGAAAACAATTATATTGTTATAATATTTTCTATTGTTTATTCTATTATTTTCTATTTTATTAGATGTTTCTATTCTATTCTTTTCTATTGTGTTCAAATGTATCCTGTTTGGAATTTGAGTTTTCAGAAGATGGTTATATTCTATTTTATTCTATTCAAATTTTTTTATTCTATTCCTTTTTTTTTATTCTATTTGATGTTGTTCTTTTACTTTGTATTCTATTTTACTCCCTTTTCTATTCTTTTTATTTTCTATTCTGTTATTTTTTACTCTATTATTTTCTATTCCTTTATCTTCTATTCTTTTGATTTTCTATTCTATTCCCATATTTTCTATCATATAATTTTATTTTATTTTATTTTTTACTCTATTCTATTCTTTTTGTTTCTATTCTATCCCTTTATTTTCTATTTAATTTTCTATTATTTTCTTTTCTATTCTATCCCTTTATTTTCTATTTTACTTTATATTCTTTTCTTTTTTATTCTATAATATTAAATTTTTTTATCTTCTATTCTATTCCTTTATTTTCTATTCTCTTTTTCTTTTTGGAAATTCGATTCGAAAACCATTCCAATTCAAAAACGATTCCACTTCTAAAAACTATTCCAATTTTCATGCAAAATGTTGTTTTTGTTATTTTGGATTTGTTTCAATTTGTTACTGTTGTAATTCTGAAATTAGAGATTTGGATTTCGTAACACACAACTGCGTTGCGACGCATTTTCGTGAACTTGTATGCCTTTGCACGCGTTTCCAGAAAAATTGCAGCGTGCTGTACTTTTTTGGCGTGAACTATGCCCATTGGATAACCTGGATTTCGGATTTCCTATGCAGTTGTAGTGCAGTCAATAATGCATCCCATTGGATCCGGTGTGAATGGGCCCTCAATCTTTTTTTATTTTTATTTTTTTAGGTCCTCTCATAGTCGGAGTAATCAGGCGCGCACATTGTGCTGTACTTTGAACAAGTGAAGACACATTGCCTCATTCACCTAACGGTTTGGTTTTCAGACTTGTACTTTTCAACAAGCGGTATATAAAAAAAAAAAAGAAAAGCTGACCACAAGAGCGTCAGCAGATGAACATGGGCGGTGAGCGAAGGAGGAAAATAGTGAAACTCAGATCAGTGACTCCACCCGGGCAATAGAAAGATTGTGTCCTATCGTCTGTTTGTTGTTGCCGTTGCCTTGGTAGCAGGAGGTGACACCCACATCGAGACAGAAAGAAAGCACAAAAAAGGAATGAATGCGATGCTCTGGGCTGCGACCTTTGTGCTGTACAGAGGCACAAGGAATTACAAGCTGACATTCATTTTCCATGATAAAAAAAAAGTCACTCGCTGCACTTTAATCTGAACTCCCGCCTTCCCATCGATCTTCCACAGTTGCATAGGTTCCTCTCCTGGACTCAAATTGCTTACTCTGGGCCAGATTCTCAAAAGAGTTACGCCGGTGTATCTAGTGATACACCGGCGTAATTCGAAAATTCCCGCCGGCGTATCATTGTTTTGTATTCACAAAACAAGATACGCCGGAATTAGGCTAGGATCCGACTGGTGTAAGTCACTTACACCGTCGGATCCTAAATGCAATACAACGCTGACCGCTAGGTGGCGTTTACATTCAGGTCTGATTTGACTATGCAAATGAGCCTGATACGCCGATTCCCGAACGTCGTTTCGCGTACGTCGTTTCCGTAAGCGTAAGGTTACCCCTGCTATATGAGGGGTAACCTTACGCCAGTCCGCCGTATGCCATGTTAAGTATGGCGTCGGGGTCCGCGTCGGCTTTTTACCGTCAGTTACGTCGTTTTTCTAAGTCGTTCTTGAATACGACTTTACGTCAATGACGCTCACGTCGGCGTCATTGACGTTTTCCGTCGTGAGCTGGAGCATGTGCACTGGGCTATTTTTCAGCCCAGCGCATGCGCAGTTCAATCGGCGCAGGGGCGCGCTTAATTTGAATACTAGCCGCCCCCTTTGAATTACGCGGCCATACGCCGGGCCATTTACACTGCGCCGCCGCAAATTATGGAACAAGTGTTTGGGGAATACGGCACTTGCTCCTGTAAGTTGTGGCGGCGTAGTGTAAATAGCTTACGCGCCGCCGCCGCAGGATGTACGAGAATCTGGCCCTCTGACTTCACTTCACACTGTGAGCTTCTCACTTTGTGCATCAGAAACTGCAGAAAGTCAGATAAAGCCGACCACATTTCTTGGCTGACTATTACTAGCTTGTTCATTTGATTTTGCTTCTTGGCCTTTTGGATAAGGTCAGGTGTATTATCTGTTTTTAGCATTTTTTCAGGAGGGAGAATGGAGTACCTCCTTTGGCCAGAGGAGGCCCCTTCTAGTATTTGCCCGATTTTAATAAGGGGGGAACAGTGGGACGCCCCTTTTTCCTCCCGGATTGACTCTTGACCGAAGCGCAAGGCTTGTCCCCGGTTGAAGGCAAGGGCTCCCCTAAAGTTCTAATGCTTTTCTTGAAGGGATGGTGCTGCTCTGGTTGGCCTTTTGGTTAAGATCAAGTGTAGTATCTGTTCTTATCAGTTTTCGTGAGAGAGAGCGGAGTGCCCTATGTGGCAAGGGGGGTGCTTTCTAGTATCCGGCCTGATGTAATAAGGTAGGAAAGGTGGGAGGTCCTTTTTTTCTCCCAGGTTTATTCTGGCCTGCTGCACCAAGACTTTTCCCCAGTTTAAGGCAAGGCTGTCCCAAAGTTCTAATGCCTTCCTGGTAGGGACGGTGCTGCTCTGGTTGGCCTTTTGGCTAAGATCAAGTGTAGTGTATCTGTTCTTATCAGTTTTCGGGAGAGAGAACAGAGTGCCCTATATGGCAAGGGAGAGGGAAGGTGCTTTCTAGTATTTGCCCAATGTAACGTAAGGTGGGAATGGTATTTCCTCCCTGGTTGATGCTGATGGTGCACCAGGCTTGTCCCCGGTTGAAGTTCTAATGCCTTTCTGGTAGGGATGGTGCTGCTCTGGTCGGCCCTTTGGCTAAGATTAAGTGTAGTATCTGTTCTTATGAGTTTTCAGGAGAGAGAACGGAGTGGCCCTATATGGCAATGGGTGCGCTGTCCAGTATCTGGCTGATGTAATAAGGTGGTAAAGGTGGGAAGTGGTGGAAGGGCTTTTTTCCTACCAGGTTGATTCTGGCCTGGTATACCAGACTTTTCCCCAGTTGAAGGCAAGGCTGTCCCAAAGTTCTAATGCCTTCCTGGTAGGGACGGTGCTGCTCTGGTTGGCCCTTTGGCTAAGATCAAGTGTAGTGTATCTGTTCTTATCGGTTTTCGTGAGAGAACAGAGTGCCCTATATGGCAAGGGAGAGGGGGGGGTGCTTTCTAGTATTTGCCCAATGTAAATGTAAGGTAGGAATGGTGTTTCCTCCCTGGTTGATGCTGATGGTGCACCATGCTTGTCCCCGGTTGAAGTTCTAATGCCTTTCTGGTAGGGACGGTGCTGCTCTAGTCCGCTCTTTGGCTAAGATCAAGTGTAGTATCTGTTCTTCTCAGTTTTCGGGAGAGAGAACTGAGGGCCCTATATGGCAAAGGGGGCGCTGTCCAGTATCCAGCTGATGTAATAAGGTGGGAAGTGGTGGATGGGCCTTTTTCCTACCAGGTTGATTCTGGCCTGGTGTACCAGGCTTTTCCCCAGTTGAAGGCAAGGCTCTACCAAAGTTCTAATGGCTTCCCAGTAGGGATGGTGCTTCTCTGGTTGGCCTTTTGGCTAAAATAAAGTGTAGTATCTGTTCTTATCAGTTTTTGGGAGAGAGAACAGAGTGACCTATATGGCAAGGGAGGGGGAGGGGCACTTTCTAGTATTTGCCCAATGTAATGGGAATGGTGTTTCCTCCCTGGTTGATGCTGATAGTGCACCAGGCTTATCCCCGGTTGACATTCTAATGCCTTTCTGGTAGGGATGGTGCTGCTCTGGTCCGCCCTTTGGCTAAGATCAAGTGTAGTGCCTGTTCTTGTCGGTTTTCGGGAGAGAGAGAGGAGTTCCCAATGTAATAAGGTGGGAATGGCATTTCCTCCGTGGTTGATGCTGATCGTGCATCAGGCTTGCCCCCGGTTAAAGTTCTAATGTCTTTCTGGTAGGGATGGTTCTGCTCTGGTCCGCCGTTTGGCTAAGATCAAGTGTAGTACCTGTTCTTGTCGGTTTTTTGGGAGAGAGAGAGAAAGAGGAGTACCCAATGTAAGAAGGTGGGAATGGCGTTTCCTCCCTGGTTCATGCTGATGGTGCACCAGGCTTGCACCCGGTTGACATTCTAATACCTTTCTGGTAGGGATGGTGCTGCTATGGTTGGCCCTTTGGCTAAGATTAAGTGTAATATCTGTTCTTATCAGTTTTCAGGAGGGAGAGGGGAGTACCTCCTTTGCCCAGGGGAGGTGCTGTCTAGTATCTTGCCTGGTGTAATAAGGGGGGAATGGTGAGAGAGCCTTTTTCTTCCCAGTGTGATTCTGATGGTGCACCAGGCTTGTCTCCGGTTGAAGGCATTGTTCTACCTAAGTTCTAATGCCTTTCTGGTAGGAATGGTGCTACTCTGGTCTGGCCAGGGGCCAGGCTGAGTGAAGCTTACAATGTATATGCCCCTAGAGTGGCACTCCAGGGGGGGCTACAAAGTGGGGGAGCTCGCTATGAGTTTATTTGGCACCAAGGTCACTACACCCACTGCATGCTTTTTTCATACCTGCCTCCTGGGCTGGACCTTTTGCCTGGAGGAATTTTTATCCTGGCCGAAGGGCCCGTCAATTGGCTCAAGCAGCGCTTTGTCCGCCGTCCTTTTCCCTTTTATGTTTGTCTGTCATTTCTTTTATTTATTTATTTTTTTGCACTTGCACATTTTGGTACTTACTCACCCCTGACTAGTAGGGTGTAGGTCCTCTGGCTTGCTATGAAAGTCTTCGGGGGGAGGGCTCGTGGCCTTTTGGTCAGGGTCTCTCTTTGGAGGGGAGCCCCCACTTGGTACTTGGGTAGGCCTTGCTTCAGCAGGCCTCCCGAAGAAATGGGTCTGTCCAGTTTGGGCTGGGTGTACCACGAGTACCTCAGTCCCTGTCAGGAGCCTTCCACCCAGAGGGGGGGGGGGGGGATCAGGGCCAGGGTCCTTTATTTTCAGAGGAGGAAGATGTGTACACCTGGTGCACTCTTTTGTGGTTTCACTTTTTTATGCACCTGGTGTTTAGTTTCGAGCTTGAAAGAAAAAAGAATCATTTGATTTCAGTTCATTCACTGACGCATTACCTATGCAAATGTATCCTGCCTAAGAACACCAACTACTCTAGACTGATATTTGCATAATCAAGAGCCAGAACACTGCTTGCACTAGGACTAAGATCTCTTGGGAGGAGTACTGAGGCAGGATGCTGTGATGTTTTTGGGAAACTATGTCCAGCACCCTGCAAGCCCCTCCCACCAGCCATGATCTGTCTGCATTGCTTCGAGAACAATGGAGACCCAATGGTGATGTCACTGGGTCCAAAATAAGATTTCTGCTGAAAATGGAGAAGTATACAGAACAGGCATATCAAGGCTTTCTTGTAAAATCCGAGCACGTGGCAACTATGTAGGAAGAAGCTGGGTCAGGTCATAGCTCTTTGTCGAGTTGAATAGGTCATCAGCCACTTTATTAGGTACACCCGTTTAATTGCTTGGTAACACAAATTGAGAAATCAGCCAATCACCTGGCAGCAACTCAATGCATTTAGGCATTTAGACGTGGTTGAAGACGACTTGCTGAAGTTCAAACTGAGCATCAGAATGGGGAAGAAAGGGGATTGAAGTGACTTTGAATGTGGAATGGTTGTTGGTGTCAGACGGGCTGGTCTGAGTATTTCTGGGATTTTCACACAACAACCATCTCTCAGGGTTTACAGAGAATGGTGGGGAAAAGAAAAAAATATCCAGTGAGCGGCAGTTGTGTGGAGGAAAATGCCTTTTTGATGTCAGAGGAGAATGGGCAGATGATAGAAAGGCAACAGTAACTCAAATAACCTCTCGTTACATCCAAGATATGCAGAATACCATCTCTGGATGCACAACCTTAAAGCAGATGGACTACAGAAGCAGAAGACCACACCGGCTGTCGCTTCCTAAGAACAGGAAACTGAGGCTACAATTTACACAGGATCACCAAAATTGGACAATAGAAGATTGGGAGAACGTTGCCTGGTCTGATGAGTCTTGATTTCAGCTGCGACATTCAGATGGTGGGGTCAGAATTTGGTGATGGATCCATCCTCCCTTGTATCCCCGGTTCAGGCTGGTGGTGGGGGTGTAATGGTGGTGGGAGGGGGGGGGGGATATTTTCTTGGCACACTTTGGGCCCCTTAGTACCAATTGAGCACTCCACAGCCTACCTGAGTATTGTTGCTGACCATGTCCATCCCTTTATGACTCCAGTGTCCCCATCTTCTGATGGCTCCTTCCAGTAGGATAATGTCACCATGTCACAAAGATCCAATAATCTCACCACTGGACAATGAGGTCCCTGTCCTCCAATGTCCTCCACATCTCATCCAATAGAGGACCTTTAGGACGTGGTGGAATCGGGAGATTCCCATCATGAATGTGCAGCCCACAAATCTTCAGCAACTGTGTGATGTTATCATGTCACTATGGAGCAAAATCTCTGAGGAACGTTTCCAACACCTTGTTGTATCTATTGCACAAAGAATGAAGGCCAAAGGGGGTCCAACCCGTTACTAGCAAGGTTGACCTAATAAAGTGGCCAGTGAGTGTACATTAAAGCGGGGGTTCACCCCAAAAAAAATGTTTTAACATTAGATTGAGGCTAATTGTGGGAAGCACAATTGGGTGTTTTTTTTTTAAATCAATGCAGTACATACCGTTTTAGAGATAGATGTTCTCCGCGGCTTCCGGGTATGGACTGCGGGACTGGGCGTTCCTATTTGATTGACAGGCTTCCGACCGTCGCATACAGCGCGTCACGAGTTGCTGAAAGTAGCCGAACGTCGGTGCGCAGGCGCCGTATAGAGCCGCACCGACGTTGGGCTTCTTTCGGCAACTCGTGACGCGCTGTATGCGACGGTCGGAAGCCTGTCAATCAAATAGGAACGCCCAGTCCCGAAGATCATACCCGGAAGCCGCGGAGAACATCTATCTCTAAAACGGTAAGTACTGCATTGATTTTTAAAAAAAACACCCGATTCTGCTTCCCACAATTAGCCTCAATCTAATGTTAAAAAAAAAATTCGGGTGAACCCCCGCTTTAACTCTACGATATAAAGGGACTTACCTGTAGCACAAGAAATGCAGAGATGGTTCAGGATTGGGCCTTGTAGAAAAATGTTAGCAGTAAAATAATGTAAGGATCGGCGATCAGGTGACCACTATCACAATGGTCACATGATCAGAAGCCAGTCCTGATGGCTATGAACTTTAGTCCAGACTGAGAGCTGTTTTTGATGGCTCAGTCTTTGCGCTGGGAGCGCGATCTCAGCACATAAACATCGTCTGCCCACATGTGAACGTTTAAAACCCCACCCCTTTTGCCGGCGCACATATGTGTTGGCCGATCACAAAGCGGTGAAACGCAGCGCACCACAAGCAAATAACGTGTGTGAGTTGTGGTGTGCTGTCGATGTGTCGTACTGCACATCTTTACGCGTTATTAAATTTGTTATAACACGTGGTGGTATAAACAAGAACTTACTATTAAGCAATGTTATAGAAGTCGGTGCCCAAAATGAGGTCTGACTAACCACCGCCATAAATAGTCCAACAGATTTCCAACATGCTATTTAAAGCGTCTAAATGTAAAATCCTATCGTCATCTCCACGTTGTTTTCATTTAGTTTTCGTCTACTCCTATTACTCTGAAGCATCGAAAATGTTGTCAACTGACTTTGTGAAGATCCCAACACTTCTACCTTCTGGAATCCTGGAGGAAAGTTACTATGCCCTGCGAGTCGGCGCTGCTGTGTCACACATTTCACAGAGCCCTGCCTTCTGACCTACAGTCAGGTGCTGAGAGGAGGCGGAGTCGGTGTAGGAATCGCTGCTTGTGGGAAGCAAGGTACCATGGGATATGTAGTCCTTAGAAAAGGAGGAGAAGCTGGAAAGCGTGCAGGGAATCCAGGAAGTTGTGGAATGAGATGGTCAGCAGACATGCAGCCCTCACAACATGAAAGGAGAACTTTCAAGTAATCTTATATTGGATTGCCAAATATAACTACAGTGGAACCTCGGATTGCGAGTAACGCGGTGACCATATTACGAATAATGCTTGTATTGCGGAATGCGCGGGGGGCTCTTGACCTCTGTAGGGGGGGGGTGGGGAGTGATGTAAGGGAGAGTGGGGGGCTCTTGACTTCTGATGGTGGGGGGCTCTTGACCTCTGATGTAGGGGGGTGCAGAGTGATGTAAGGGAGAGTGGGGGGCTCTTGACCTCTGATGTAGGGGGGGGGGCAAAGTGATGTAAGGGAGAGTGGGGGGCTCTTGACTTCTGATGGTGGGGGGCTCTTGACCTCTGATGTAGGGGGGTGCAGAGTGATGTAAGGGAGAGTGGGGGGCTCTTGGCTTTTGATGGTGGGGGGCTCTGGACTTCTGAGGGCCGGGGGGCTCTTGACCTCTGATGTAGGGGGGTGCAGAGTGATGTAAGGGAGAGTGGGGGGCTCTTGACCTCTGATGTAGGGGGGGGGGCAAAGTGATGTAAGGGAGAGTGGGGGGCTCTTGACTTCTGATGGTGGGGGGCTCTTGACCTCTGATGTAAGGGAGAGTGGGGGCTCTTGACTTCTGATGGTGGGGGACTCTGGATTTCTAATGGTGGGGGCTCTTGACTTCTAATGGTGGGGGCTCTTGACTTCTAATGGTGGGGGCTCTTGACTTCTGATGGTGGGGGGCTCTTGACTTCTGATGGTGGGGGGCTCTTGATTTCTAATGGTGGGGGCTCTTGACTTCTGATGGTGGGGGGCTCTTGACCTCTGATGTAGAGGGGGGGTGGAGAGTGATGTAAGGGAGAGTGGGGGGCTCTTGACTTCTGATGGTGGGGGGGCTCTTGACCTCTGATGTAGGTGGGGGGGATGCCCTGAACATCTAGTCTTACAGATATAACCAGCCCTTTGAGGGCAACCATAATGCTGATGCGGCCCCCCAATGAAATTAAGTTTGATGCCCCTGCTCTAGGGTGTCTGCATTCAGAAACTTTTTCATTTTTTGGGGGGTTTTAAGGAATCCTCAGGCCTAAAATTATTTTTTAAATGTGTGATAATAATGCAAAAACTTCTCTGGGATGTATATTATATATAGAATGTATTTTTTTGTGAAAAAATTGAATATTTTTCTTTTAATAAGGATCAGAATTTGACACTGTAAATTCGTTTTTAGGATACTTTGAGTCATAGCACACAATGTTATGTTGTGTTGTTGGTTGGTGGAATATATGGATGTTATAGTATATCACTGGCGTTTCCTATGAAAGCCGTGGGAAATAGACGGTGAATCACCACCTTGCTTCTTTTTTTTTTTTTCCATGTCTAGAGATCAGGCTTGAGATGTTTTCTGCTTTGTTGGCTTTTTGTTTCCATGGTTACAGGATGCAATACTTCCCACTAATCGCTTCATCATCTATTGTACTATAAGCAGTAACATTGCTGTATAGACAACGAGTTTGTTTGTGTTTCCAACTATCAGATGGCTGCAGCCTGCCTAGTCACTGTCACTTCATAGCACAGTCTATGGAAGTGGTGAGTTGTGTAGGAAGGTATGTGGACAACTACTCCCTGGTAACCATTATCTTTTACAGTTCCTAAAAGATTCTTGAGGAACTGAACTAAAAAAAACTGCAGTGAAGGCCTACTAAATTATCGAAAAGGCATGGAGGAGCCCAGCTATGTGAACTAAATGTATTCTTCCTTGAGAACGGGAAATTATAAGTGGTGATGAGTTTGGGTTCGGTATGACCCTGACACGCACTTTCCCAACGTGTGGCTGATGTACACAAAGAGGCAGGGTTGCCTGTGACATCATTGACCTAATGTATGGGCACATGGCAGTGCAACGCAACGCACCTTGCCAATGGACATGTGTTGCTGTGCACTGACATGCATTGTGGCACACTGTCAAAAATTGTGCATGCACCAGAGGAATGTGGATACCCACAACTCTTCTAACCAGATCACTGCACAGAATGTACGAGACCAGCCTTGTGTACTGCTGCCAAACTCCTAACCAATGAACCAACTTCTATTTGCAGAAAAAAAAACTCCTGACTGACCAACCAGCAAACCTAACCAAACAAACTTCGAATCCACCAATCAACCAACAAACCTAACCAAACAAACTTCTAATCCAACAACCAACCAACAAAACTAACCAAACTTCTAATCCACCAACAAACCTAACCAAACAAACTTCTAATCCAACAACCAACCAACAAAACTAACCAAACTTCTAATCCACCAACAAACCTAACCAAACAAACTTCTAATCCAACAACCAACCAACAAAACTAACCAAACTTCTAATCCACCAACAAACCTAACCAAACAAACTTCTAATCCAACAACCAACCAACAAAACTAACCAAACTTCTAATCCACCAACAAACCTAACCAAACAAACTTCTAATCCAACAACCAACCAACAAAACTAACCAAACTTCTAATCCACCAACAAACCTAACCAAACAAACTTCTAATCCAACAACCAACCAACAAAACTAACCAAACTTCTAATCCACCAACAAACCTAACCAAACAAACTTCTAATCCAACAACCAACCAACAAAACTAACCAAACTTCTAATCCACCAACAAACCTAACCAAACAAACCTCTAATCCACCAACAAACCTAACTAAACAAACTTCTAATCCACCAACAAACCTAACCGACAAACCTCTAAAGCCTCGTACACACGATCGGACATCAAACAAACTTTCCCTTGTCCAAAGTAAAGACATTTGTTTTGACTCCGTCAGTATCACCAGAAAAGCAGCTTTTAGTATTATCACATTATAAAGAAGAAGAGAATGTGCGCTGCTTTTCTTGATTTCAGAACTTGCCGCGTCACGAATGTGCTCTTTCAAATGCGAACGCTAGTTCTACCAGACATAACGCTTCTGGCTGGTCTTTGCTTCTGAGCATGCGCGTTTGTACTTTGTACAAAAGTCCGATTGCTTGCTGTACACACGGTCGGACTAGGCACCATCAGACTTTTGTTGACGTAAAGTTTGTCCGTTTGCAGACCGAACTTTTTGTCCGATGAAACCCGAAAAAGTTTGTCCGATGGAGCGTACACACGGTCCGACTATTTTGAAGACTTGATAAAGCCTCGTACACACGATCGGACATCAAACAAACTTTCCCTTGGATTTTTGTCCGAAGGGAGTTGTCCGGTCACACCCATAACATACACACGCTCTGACTTTTTCGACAACAAACACGAACGTAGTGACGTTTCAACGTACTGACGAGAGTTTAAAAGAGGAAGTTCAATTCTCCGGCATCACCCTTTGGGCTCCTTCTGCTAATTGAGAGTTAAGAGGTTTCGTCTGTGTACATTCGCGATGTTCAGTTTTGTGCAATTTTGTTAGTTTCTGAACGTCCGTTCATCAAGCAGACGTTGCGCAATGGGGTTGTGCTAACTTGACCCACAAAAAAAAATATAAAAATGTTTGATTCATATAACTAAAATACACTAATCCAAAGTAAAGACATTGGGGCAGATCCACAGAGCGAGTACGCCAGCGTATCTACTGATACGCCAGCGTACTTTCAAATTTCCCGCGTCGTATCTTTGGTTTGAATCCTCAAACCAAGATACGACGGCATCTGGGTTAGATCCGACAGCTTCGTACGCCTTTGGATCTTAGATGCAATACTTCGGCGTCCGCTGGGTGGAGTTATCGTCGTTTTCCGCGTCGAGTATGCAAATTAGCTATTTCTGACGATCCACGAACGTACGCGCGGCCGTCGCATTCTCTTATGTCGTCTCTAGTCGGCTTTTTCCGGCGTATAGTTAAAGCTGGTGTTTTGCGACGTATAGTTAGACTTGCCATGTTAAGTATGGCCGTCGTTCCCACGTTTATTTTTAATTTTTTTTTTTTGCGTAAGTCGTCCGTGAATCGGGATGGACGTAATTCACGTCTATGTTTAAAAAACACGCCCCCTAATCGCCGATTTGAATTCCGCGCCGTTGCGCCGCTTGAGATACACTACGCCGCTGTAACTTACAGCGCAAATTCTTTATGGATTCGATTTAAAGCCAGGTAAGGTATGGCGGCGTAGCGTATCTCGGATACGATGCGCCGGGCCAGATCTTTGTGGATCTGCCCCCTTTGTTTTTACTCCATCAGTTTCACCAGCAAAGCAGCTTTTAGTATTATCACATTATAAAGAAGAAGAGAATGTGCGCTGCTTTTCTTGATTTCAGAACTTGCCGCATCACAAATGTGCTCTTTCAAATACGAACGCTAGTTCTACCAGACAGAACGCTTCCAGCTGGTCTTTGCTTCTGCGCATGCGCGTTTGTACTTTGTACAAAAGTCCGATTGCTTGCTGTACACACGGTCGGACTAGACACCATCAGACTTTTGTTGACGTAAAGTTTGTCCGTTTGCAGACCGAACTTTTTGTCCGATGAAACCCGAAAAAGTTTGTCCAATGGAGCGTACACACGGTCGAACTATTTTGAAAACTTGCTAATTTTGAAGTTTGTTGGCAAAAAGTCTGACCGTGTGTATGGGCCTTAATTTTGAAGTTTGTTGGCAAAAAGTCCGACCGTGTGTATGGGCCATAATCCACCAACCAACAAACCTAACTAAACAAACTTCTAATCCACCAACCAACCAACAAACCTAATCAAACAAACTTCTATTCAACCAACCAACCAACCAAAAAATCTAACCAAACACACTTCTATTGAAACCAACAAACCTAACCAAATACTATTACTGTACTATTACTATACCAATAATATTACTGTACATATTAAATGAAAATTGGACATTGTGTTCGACTTGGGTACAATCAGCCTGCCCATACATGGATTGTATCTCAGCCAGTCCCTGCTGAATCTGACGAATTTCGATCCACGTATGTAACTTAACCAAAGAAACATAATCAACCAACGAACCAAACCAAACAAACTTTTATTCAACCAACCTGAAAACCTAACCAAACAAACTTCTAATTAACCAACCAACATATCTAGCCAAACAAACTTCTATTCAACCAACAAACCTAACCAAACAAACTTCTATTCAACCAACAAACCTAACCAAACAAACTTCTATTCAACTCACAAACCCAACCAAACAAACTTCTATTCAACCAACCAACAAACCTAACCAAACAAACTTCTATTCAACCAACACACCTAACCAAACAAACTTCTAATTAACCAACCAACCAATCAACATATCTAGCCAAACAAACTTCTATTCAACCAGCCAATTACCAACAAACCTAACCAAGCAAACTTCTAATGAACTAACAAACCTTACCAAACAAACTTCTATTCAACCAACAAATCTAACCAAACAAACTTATATTCAACCAACAAACCTAACCAAACAAACTTCTATTCAACCAACAAACCTAACCAAACAAACTTCTATTCAACCAACAAACCTAACCAAACAAACTTCTATTCAACCAACAAACCTAACCAAACAAACGTATATTCAACTCACAAACCCAACCAAACAAACTTCTATTCAACCAACCAACAAACCTAACCAAACAAACTTCTATTCAACCAACACACCTAACCAAACAAACTTCTAATTAACCAACCAACATATCTAGCCAAACAAACTTCTATTCAACCAGCCAATTACCAACAAACCTAACCAAGCAAACTTCTAATGAACTAACAAACCTTACCAAACAAACTTCTATTCAACCAACAAATCTAACCAAACAAACTTATATTCAACCAACAAACCTAACCAAACAAACTTCTATTCAACCAACAAACCTAACCAAACACACTTCTATTCAACCAACAAACCTAACCAAACAAACTTCTATTCAACCAACAAACCTAACCAAACAAACGTATATTCAACCAACAAACCTAACCAAACAAACTTATATTCAACCAACAAACCTAACCAAACAAACTTCTATTCAACTCACAAACCCAACCAAACAAACTTCTATTCAACCAACCAACAAACCTAACCAAACAAACTTCTATTCAACCAACAAACCTAACCAAACAAACTTCTATTCAACCAACAAACCTAACCAAACAAACTTCTAATTAACCAACCAACCAACCAACCAACATATGTAGCCAAACAAACTTCTATTCAACTAGCTAATTACCAACAAACCTAACCAAACAAACTTCTAATCAACCAACAAACCTAACCCAACTAACTTCATATTAACCAACAAACCTAACCAAATTTCTATTCAACCAACAAACCTAACCAAACAAACTTATATTGAACCAACCAACAGACCTAACCTAACTTCTATTCAACCAACCAACAAACTTAACCAAACTTCTATTCAACCAACCAACAAACCTAACCTAACTTCTATTCAACCAACAAACCTAATCAATCAAACCGCTTTTCAACCAACCAACCAACAAACTTAACCAAACTTCTATTGAACCAACCAACCAACAAACCTAATCAATCAAACCGCTTTTCAACCAACCAACAAACCTAACCAAACTTCTATTGAACCAACGAACAAACCTAACCAAACTTCTATTCAACCAACAAACCTAATCAAAACGCTTTTCAACCAACCAACAAACCTAACGAAACAAACTTCTGTTCAACCAACCAACAAACCTAACCTAACGAAACAAACTTCTGTTCAACCAACCAACAAACCTAACCATACAAACTTCTAATCAACCAACCAACTAACATATCTAATGAAGCAAACTTCTATTCAACCAGCCAATTACCAACAAACCTAACCAAACAAACTTCTAATCAACCAACAAACCTAACCAAACTAACGTCTAATAAACCAACACACTATGGGAAAATCAGATGAACAATCATCTGATTTTCCACGAAGGTGCGTATCATAATAAAACCGACAATAGCATAAACTTGTACAAAAATTCTTGACTGATAAAGGCAAATGTGTCTATGTACTAGCGTAAGAGAAGGGGAAGTGTAGGGTCGTTCTTTGCTTCTGATCATGCACATTTTTTTCTATTCGATTATTTCTGTACTATTACTGTACATATTGAATGAAAATCTGGCATTGTGTTCACGTACAATAAAACGTTTCTAGCTTTCACACTCGGTTTTTGTCATCCAGAAAGATGGAATTGGCTGTCAAAAGCACTATACTAATGATTCCATTATTGGCTGATTGTTCCTCGTACAGAAATTTTTGTGTGTATACGGGCCATAACCAAATAAACTTCTATTTAACCAATTAATTTATTAATTAATTTATTACCTACAAATACCCCTGCTTGGATGAGTTGGTTCAGCTGTCTGCTGGTTGTGGTTTGTGGTTCACGTCAGCTCTCTATTCCTTTAATTGGAATCACATCAGGTACTTGTTTTGCATTCAGTGGTGTTGGCAGGCACTTCCTTGTTTCTTTTGTTTCATTTCACGACTATTTTTCCCAGTCTTGTTTTTCTGGGTAGTTATATGCACATCTGTTCTTTACCTTCACCATCATGGTGCACTTAGCTGTACTGCTCACCCTTTGGCTTTCCCACACCCACGCTCTTTTTATCACTTTAGCTCCCAATAGGTTGTCACTTCACTATAGATTATCCCAATATGGTTAGTCGCCATTTATTTTACTTTAGCTACTCATCTTTCACAAACACCTTGGAGTTATCACTAGGCATGACCTGTCACGACAGCGTGGACTTCCTGTCCCAGTGGGGACTTGTGGGCTTAATCCGTCATGTGGCCCTTTACCACCTCAGCTCCCGGCACAGACAATTAAGATGTTCCCCGGCCGCCCAGTAATTGCCCCCCTGCCACTGGGCCCAGTATGCCACTGATTTTAGGTCACCATTGTTACATTGCTACACCCACCAAGTGATGTCACCCTATAAAACAAAAGAGAGTTTCTCCTAATGGCGCGTACACATGTTTGGAATTTCCGACAACAAATGTTCGATGGGAGCTTGTTGTCGGAAATTCCGACCGTGTGTAGGCCCCATCGGACATTTGCTGTCGGACTTTCCGACAACAAAAATTTGAGAGCTGGTTCTCAAATTTCCCAACAACAAAATCCGATCATGTGTAGACAGTTCCACACATGCTCTGAATCAAGTATGAGACGGAAGCGCTCGGTCTGGTAAAACTAGTGTTCGTAATGGAGATAGCACATTCGTCACGCTGTAACGGGACTGAAAAGCACGAGGCTAAAAAGCACGAATCGTCTCTCACCAAACTTCTTCTAACACGACTGGTATTGAACTTCCCTTTAATAGTGCCGTTGTATGTGTTGTACGTGACCGCCTTCTTGGTGATCCGAATTTCCGACAACATTTGTGCGACCGTGTGTATGCAAGACAAGTTTGAGCCAACGTTCGTCTGAAAAAAATCCACGGTTTTGTTGTCGGAACGTCCGATCGTCTGTACGTGGCATAAGGCTAAACAGGAACCTTTCTTCTTCACATCTTTGTCATGTTTGAACCGAAGGAGGAACCTTTACATCCTATTACTACAGTAGTAATGTAGCCTACATTGAAAGTTACCTATTACCCTCTTTAAACCACTAAACACGAAGGGGCTTCCATTAAACTCAAAACCTGTGAGTTGAAGTTTTGCTATGAGCTGGCAAGACTGTCTTCAGATGCATCACGTGTTGACCGCCTTCCGGAACGAACTGTCCCCATCAATGAAGTGGTTTGTGGTTACATCTTAAATTCCTTTAATTTTACAGGAAATAGTGTAATCACGAAAAAGGTTAGTACTGTACTTGTTTTGCATGGCCCCTGATTGGAGGGCTTTAGATCTCGTGTTTTGTTTTGCTCGAGTTGCCATAGTAGTGTTTGGGACTAATGCTAGCAACATACACTTTTTGTAACTCACATGTCTGGGTTTGTTTTTGTGTTTTAATTACTTTTTTTAGCTAAAAAAAAAATGCAAAATAAATGTATTGAATGCTGTTGAAATTTCAGTTGGTTAGCCGTTCAACCTATTTTTTGAGGTGACCAAAAATGAAAAATGAAGAGATCTAACAAAACAGAATAAAAAAATGAATAATACAACACACAACATTTTCCAACCTACACTATGGGCCAGATCCACGTAGCGGAACGTAATTTTCGGCAGGCGTAGCGTATTAACGCTACGCCGCCACAACTTTGAGAGGCAAGTGCTGTATTCACAAAGCACTTGCCTCTAAAGTTACGGTGGCGTAGCGTAAATCTGCCGGCGTAAGGGCGCGGAATTCAAATGTTAAAGATGTGGGCGTGTTTTATGTTAATTTTACTTGACCCGACGTAAATGAAGTTTTTTCTGAACGGCGCATGCGCCGTCCATGGGGGTATCCCAGTGCGCATGCTCAAAATTAACCCGCAACAAGCCAATGCTTACGACGTGAACGCCATTCTACGCAAAGCCCTATTCGCAAACGACTTACGCAAACAACGTAAAATTTTGAAATTTCGACGCGGGAACGACGTCCAAACTTAACATAGGATATGCCTCATGTAGCAGGGGTAACTATACGCCGAAAAAAGCCTTACGGAAACTACGTAAAAAAATGCGCCGGCCGGACATACGTTCGTGGATCGCCAAATCTAGCTAATTTGCATACTCAATGCAGAAATCGACATAAACGCCACCTAGCGGCCAGCGTAAATATGCACCTTAGATCCGATGGCGTACTAAGACGTACGCCAGTCGGATCTAGCACAGCTTCAGGCGTATCTTATCAATAAATACGCCAGCGTAACTGCTTCGTGGATCTGGCCCTATAGGTCAAAAAGCCTGCGATCACTTGACTATCACACCTTTATGGCCATGTTGGACATCCTATTCAGAGAAGGATTAAATCCCAATTAAACTTTCAGTTTAAATCAGCTAAATAGGTTCAGAACAAAAGCTATGCAAAGCTTACAGCTTATTTTATTTAGCAATCTGCCACAGCCTGATGAGTAAAGCCTGTCCCCTGCCAGCATGCTGCAGAGAAGGACGCTTGTATGGCAGTATATTTCTCTCTGCACAGGGTGGCCCCACCTCCTCTGCTGAGTCAGAGATCTGTCCAATCAGCAATATTCATGCTCCCTGCTGATTGGACAGCTCTGGCTCTAATTCAACAGTGGGGGTTTTGGACCTCTGCATAGAGACTACTTATTCCACACAGAGAGCAAGGGTCCTTCTTTTGCAGCGTGCTGGCAGGGGACAGGCTTTTCTGCGATGGCGGCTGGTGCTCACTATTTTTGGGGGGACGGCACAACCAACACTACCCACCCCCACGGGAGACACAGTTGGCGGCAATCTTCCCCCCCCCCTCGGGAGACACAGGTGGCGGCGATCAGCCCCCACCTACCCCCCCGGGAGACACACTGGGTAATCTACTCCCACCCCCCCCCCCCAGGAGACACAGGCAGCGGAGATCACCCCCCACCTACCTCTGGCTCTAATCGCGTGATTCAAAATAATACACCCCCATTATTGGAATCCATAGTCTGGCATCTCTGCATGTAGATCAGGGGGCCAGACGCATGGATGGGGGGGGGGGGGGGCGCCCCTGCACCCCTTATGGAGCGGCCTCCACTGCTTTTCTGACTCCAGATTCATGTCTACAGTCAAGCTCTGACCCTGGATCTGACTCAGCAGGGGGTGTTTTGGATCTCTGCAGAGAAACCACTGCTTCCACAGAGATCAGGGATCCTTCTCTGCAGCATGCTGGCAGGAGACAGCCTTTTCTTCCCAGGCTCTAGCTGTTTTCTAAAGAATAGCAAGATGCTGAACACCTCTGTTGCATTGGAAAGCTCTGGCTCTGACTCAGCAGGGGATGCGTTGGACCTTTACAGAGAGATTACTGCCTTTACACAGAGCGCAGGGGTCCTTCTTTTGTAGCATGCTAGCAGGGAACAAGGCATTTCTGTCCAGGCGGTGGATTTTGTCCAGCCATGGATCTGGAGTCACCTGAGCTCTCTCTCTGTCCAGAGTGACTCCAAATCCATGTCTGCAGTCGACTCTGGCTCTGAATCAGCAAGGGGGTGTATTGGATCCAGTGGCGGCTGGTGGTAATTTTTTGGGGGGAGGAGGAAAACAGTGCACCCACTTCCCCCCTCTCCCCCACCCTTGGTCAGGTCGGTCAGTGCACTTACACCATCCATGGCGCGCAATTACGAGTGGCTTCCCCAGCTCTCCTCCAGGGGCATCACAAGCAGCTTCTCCTTCCCATGCTCAGCGACTTCCATCTCCTCCCTCCTCTTCGGCAGCCAATCAGAGCGATGCTTCTTTCAACCAATTGGGAAACGGGTCTCAGCGTGGGGCTTCCTGATTGGTGGAGAGGCGGTTCAGTGTGAGAATAGGGAATATATATCCATTCTCACACACCTGAGTGCATTCTCACACCGCACACCGAGTCCACCCGATTTTGAAGCCTTTCTCAAACAATTGGTCAAAAGAACACCTAAACAGGATGGACTGTGGGTGTCTAAGGTAGCGCAATGCCACGTCCCAAAAATACTGAATTAAATGTTGTAGGAGCAAGAAAGTGGACTTTGTAGCCATCAATTGTAAAAATTAACAAGTATATTTATTAGCAACTTTAATACAAAAAGTTAAAAAAGAGAAGGGGAACAAAACACACATTTTTTAAAAAGACTGTAGTAGAAAGGGCACGTGAGACCATAATACATGATACAAACATTGTTAGCTCGACATGTTTTTTGCGAATAGTCGCTTCTTCAGGAGCTAATAGAAACTCGTATTTGGTAGTACGACGTGGTTAAAGGTAATATTAACAAATAATGATTGGGTGGTCTGCCACTGCAACCTCAAGATGCACCTTATTCCATATGTTACGGAGAGAGTTCTGTCTATAGACCAGTCATAGCGTAATATGCAAGGCAACAATAATAGAATCAGGGAGTTTTAGCCATTTGAAACCATAAAGGAATTCAAGGAGTCTTAAAAGATAGGCCTGGTGTTTGGCATATGAATAGACAGTTTGCAATGCAGGCAGTGTCTGTAAAAGAACACCACTCGTAATAAGGGCTAAGAAAACGTCCGGGTAAGGAGGTTCACAGATGGTGTTGTTGCCTTTGATTCTATTATCGTTGCCTTGCATATTACGCTATGACTGGTCTATAGACAGAACTCTCTCCGTAACATATGGAATAAGGTGCATCTTGAGGTTGCAGTGGCAGACCACCCAATCATTATTTGTTAATATTACCTTTAACCACGTCGTACTACCAAATACGAATTTCTATTGGCTTCTGAAGTGAGTGAGTGAGTGAATAACTTATAACTTATAACAAATGCGAACTGAATCGCCTCAAGGCGCTTGGTATCCATTTTCCTTCTATTAAGCCTTCAGAAAAGATGGGTCTTAAGGGCCTGATCCACAAAAGGGATACGCCGGCGTATCTACTGATACGCCGTCGTATCCCTGTTTCTATCTATGGAACTGATCCACAGAATCAGTTTCTCATAGTTAGGCAGAAGATCCGACATGTGTAAGGGACTTACACTGTTGGATCTTAGGATGCAGTACCTCGGCCGCCGCTGGGGGCATTTCTCGTCGAAATCCAGCGTTGGGTATGCAAATTAGCACTTACGGAGATCCACGAAGCTTTTACGCTTCGTTTTTTCTCCGTAAGTATTAGTTTGGCGTCGCAAAATTAGGGCTGCTTTTACAAAGTGTAAACTGTTTACACCTTGTAAAAGTAGAACCTTCTATCCCGCGTCGCTGTCATTTTTTTTTTTTTTTTAATTGTTTCCCGCCGCAACTCTTTTTTTTTTTTACGCCCGTCGCGATTCTCAAAACCCGGCGCAACGTAAATCCGCGCAAAGCATGTCGGGAAAATAACGTCGGGAACATGCGCAGTACGTCCGGCGCGGGAGCGCGCCTAATTTAAATGGGACTCGCCCCATTAGATTAGGCACGCCTTGCGCCGGACGGATTTAAGTTACACCGCTGAAAATTTCTAGGTAAGTGCTTTGTGGATCAGGCACTTAGGTAGAGATTTTGCGGCGGTGTAACTTAAATGGCAAAAGTTAAGTTATGGCCGGTTTTTGTGGATCAGGCCCTATGTTTCCTTCTGAAGGCCTGGTGATTCTCTTCCGTTTGTAAATGAGTTGGTAATGAGTTCCACAGTCGAGGTCCTTGGACTGCAAATCTTAGTTCTCCTTTGCTCATGCAAGGTATGGACGTCGGAACAAGTGTATCTTTTTACGTCGTTTACGTAAGTCGTACGTGAATGGGGCTGTGTGTAGGTTACGTTCACGTCACAGGCATTGAGCCGGCGTATCTTTGGGCGTAAATACGACGTGATACTGAGAATGCGCACGCATGCGCCGTTCGTTCGGCCATGCATCTACATGGGGTCACGCTTAATTTAAATACAACACGCCCACGACCTGCCTACTTTGAAATACGCGCGCTTACGCCGGCCCATTTACGCTACGCCGCCGTAACTTAGGACGCAAGTGCTTTGTGAATACAGCACTTGCCTCTCTAAGTTGCGGCGGCGTAGCGTAGATAAGATACGCTAAGTCCGCACATAGTTACGCCGCCCTACGTGAATCTAGGCCCCACAGTCCATCTTGTTTAGGTGTTTGGGTAACATTTAATTCACTATTTTGAAGCCTCTGGCTCTAATCGGTGCTTTAATATACCACCCACCCCCCTGTATTGGAATTCATGCGCCCAGTGCCCTTATGCCGCGTACACACCATCATTTTTCGGGTTGTAAAAAACAAAGTCTTTTAAAAATGTCATTTAAAATGATCGTGTGTGGGATTCAGAGCATTTTTCGGGTTCTGAAAAACGTCAATTTTTTTTCCAAAAAATGCTCTATTTTTTCACGACGTTTTAAACTATGTCGTTTTTCGGGTTGTAAAAAATGATCGTGTGTGGGCTTTAACGACGTGAAAAACCCGCGCATGCTCAGAAGCAAGTTATGAGACGGGAGCGCTCGTTCTGGTAAAACTAGCGGGCCAGATCCACAGCCCCGCAGCGCAATGTAACTTAACAGATTTAAGTTACACTGCCGCACATTTCCTAAGTTAGGTATCGATCCACAACACACTTACCTGGAAATTTGCGGCGGTGTAACTCAAATCCGTCCGGTGCAAGGCGTTCCTAATCTAATGGGGCGAGTCCCATTTAAATTAGGCGCGCTCCCGCGCCGGACGTACTGCGCATGCTTGTGACGCAAATTTCCCGACGTGCTTTGCGCGACGTGACGTAATTTTTTGATCGCCGCGTAGCGTATTTCCGTATTCCCGTACGGCTTACGCAATCGACGTAAAATTAAAAAATTTGACGCGGGAAGGACGGCCATACTTTACACAGCAGTACGCCTGCTGTGTAAAAGTAGGGCTGCTTTACAAAAGTATAACTAAGCGACGGGAAACTAACGTAGCGGCGACGTAGCGAACGCAAAAAAGCTTTGAGGATCGATGTAACTCCTCATTAGCATACCCGACGCGTAATTTCGACGATGAATGCCCCCAGCGTCGGTCGCGGTACTGCATCTTAAGATCCGGCAGTGTAAAACTATTACACCTGCCGGATCTTCTGTCTATCTCTTGGAAACTGATTCTGTGGATCAGTTCCAAAGATAGAAAGAGGGATACGACGGCGGAACAGCAGATCCGCCGGCGTATCTCTTTTGAGGATCTGGCCCAGCATTCGTTATGGAGCTAGCACATTCATCACGCTGTAACAGACAGAAAAGCGCGAATCGTCTTTTACTAACACAAAATCAGCTAAAGCAGCCCCAAGGGTGGCGTCACCTGAATAAAGCTTCCCCTTTATAGTGCCGTCGTACGTGTTGTACGTCACCGCGATTTCCTAGAGCATTTTTTTTTCAAGATCGTGTGTGGGCAACGTCGTTTTAATGATGAAGTTGAAAAAAACTTTGGGCCAGATTCACGAACAATTACGGCGGCGTAACGTATCCCCTTTACGTTACTCCGCTGCAAATTTTCGTCGTAAGTGCTTGATTCACAAAGCACTTGCGTGTAAACTTGCGGCGGCGTAGCGTAAAGCCGTCCGGCGCAAGCCCGCCTAATTCAAATGCATTCAAATGAAATAGCAGGCTTAAATTTGCGCCGGGAAAAACCGACTAGCGACGACGTAAGAGAATGCGACAAACGCGCGTACCTTCGTGGATCACCGTAAACAGCTAATTTGCATACCCGACGCGGAAAACGACGTGAACTCCACCCAGCGGTCGCATCCTAAGATCCGAAGGCGTACGCCTGTCGGATCTTAGCCAAAAGCCGTCGAATCTTTGTTTGTGAATTACAAATAAAGATACGACGCGGCAAATTTGAAAGTACGCCGGAGTATCAGCAGATACTCCGGCGTACTTTTTCTGTGAATCTGGCCCTTTGTTTTTTCTAGAGCCTGAAAAACAACGTTTTTTTTTACAACCCGAAAAATTATCGTGTGTACACGGCATGAAAGGGGGCGGAAGCATGGATATGAAGGGTGGCGGAGATGGATAGGGGGTGGTGGTGCCCGTGTGCCCTTAATGCCCCTGGTTGGATCTCTGCAGAGAAACCGCTGCTTCCACAGAGAGCAGGGGTCCTTCTCTGCAGCTTGCTGGCAGTAGACATCCTTTTCTGCCCAGGCCGTAGCTGCTTTCTAAAAAAAAAGTAAAAAGTAAGACAAGGCATGCCCTTGTTGCATTGGAAAGCTCTGGATCAGCAGGGGGTATGGAGACCTCTACAGAGAGACTACTGTTTCCACAGAGAGGAACGTGGCACGGTGACGGGCTTTTCTGCTCAAGCTGTGTCTGCTTTTGAAAGAAAACAAATGATAAGACTTTTGTAGACTTTGGCCCGGATTCACAAAGCACTTACGCTGACGTATCTCGAGATACGCCGCGTAAGTGTAACTATGCGCCGTCGTATCTGTGCGCCGTGCCCACAATCTGAGATACGCCTAAAAATAGGCTTCCTACGACCGACGTAACTTGCCTACGCCGTCGTATCGTGGGCGCATATTTACGCTGGGCGCATTTGCCGCTCCCTTTGATTTTCTATGCACATATGCAAATGAGGGAGATACGCCGATTCACGAACGTACTTGCGCCCGGCGCATAATATACGCGGTTTGCGTAAGTCGTACGTCCGGCGTAAAGTTATTCCCCATATAGGAGGCGGCAACTCATGCAAAGGTATGGACCAGGGAACACAAGCCGTCGTATCTTTTGTCGTTTACGTTGTACGTGAATAGGGCTGGGCGTAGGTTACGTTCACGTCGTAGGCAGTGATCCGACGTATCTTAGGCAGTTGTTTCGACGTGATTGTGAGCATGCGCACTGGGATGCGGCCACGGGACGGCGCATGCGCCGTTTATTTTAAGTACTTCTATGGCGCTTGGTCACGCCTCATTAGCATGGCTCACGCCCACTTCCACCTACGCTAGCTTACGCCGAGGAAACCCAGCGTAGATTTGAGAGCGAGTGGGAGCACTGGCTTCCTGAATACTGTGCTTGCCTCTGTGCGCTGCGTCGGCGTAGCGTATATTAGATGCGCTACGCCGGCATAAATATGCGCCGATGTATGTGAATCCGGGCCTTTTTGTTTTAATGCACCTAGAATTGTATTTGGCAAGTTTAAACTGAAAGTGGCCGCAGTCGAGGCAACAGTTTTGGTTCCCCATTCCTTTGATTGACTGTGATAAGGAATTCAATGGACTCAGAGAAGTTCCCCTATTTATATTGTTTGACGCCAACTGCCTACAAAAACTTCTTCTCTTGTGAAGTGAAACGCTTGACCAACTGCGCTCCCCCACCGGCTTATTGCAGGAACATGAAGGTTTTAGCTAGGCTACCTGGCCAGGGTTGGATTGCAGATGATCCAGTTCTGATCCCATTCCAGGTCACCCCCCCCCCCATCTGTGTCTATACCAACCTCCACCCTTCTGAAAAGGCTTTCCACAAGATTATGGATTGTGTCTGCTGGAATTCCTGCCCATTCGGCCAATATAGCAGTGGCCATTGGGGGCACCCAAACGCCGCCCCCTCTATCCACGGCCGCCTATTCATTCTCTATCCATGGCCGCCACCCCCTATTCATGCGTCCGACCCCTTTCAGAACGCCAGGCTCAGAAATTACAGCGGCCAGAAGCTCTAATAGGCTTCAAAATAGGGTGGGCTTGTGGCGTAGAGCATTGCGCTACGAGTCCACCCGGGTGTTACAACAGCGAATTAATATTTGCTATTGAAACACTGATCCTCAATCTGGCCAATCAGAAGCGACCAGTTTTCCGATTGGCCGAAAGGAGAAGAGACCCAATCGGCCGCCGGAAACGGAAGCAGCGGGGATGCCCGTGGAGAGCAGAAGAAGAGATGGGGCCAGATTCTCAGAGGAGATACGACGGCGTATCTCTGAGTCCGGCCGGTCGTATCTATGCGCCTGATTCATAGAATCAGTTACGCATAGATTTCTATTAGATCCGACCGGCGTAAGTCTCTTACGCCGTCGGATCTTAACTGCATATTTACGCTGGCCGCTAGGGGCGTGTACGCTGAATTACGCCTAGAATATGTAAATCAGCTAGATACGCGAATTCACGAACGTACGCCCGGCCGACGCAGTACAGTTACGCCGTTTACGTTAGGCTTTTCCCGGCGTAAAGTTGCCCCTGCTATATGAGGCGTATATGCGGCGTATCAATGTTAAGTATGGCCGTCGTCCCGCGACAAAATTTGAAAAAGTTACGTCGTTTGCGTAAGTCGTCCGTGAATGGGGCTGGACGTCATTTACGTTCACGTCGAAAACCAATGACGTCCTTGCGGCGTACTTTGGAGCAATGCACACTGGGAAATTCCACCGACGGCGCATGCGCCGTTCGTGAAAAACGTCAATCACGTCGGGTCAGGGTTGATTTACATAACACACGCCCACCTCTTCACAATTTGAATTAGGCGGGCTTACGCCGGCCTATTTACGCTACGCCGTCGCAACTTTCTTTTAAGAATACGGCACTTGCCTGTAAAAGTTGCGGAGGCGTAATGTAAATAGGATACGTTACGCCCGCACAAAGAAACGCCATTCTACGTGAATCTACCCCGAAGCCGCCGCCGCCACTGAGCAGGGGAAGCCGCCGGTGACCCCCCCCCCAAGAAGCGCTGCCAACCATAGATGGAGTCAGTGCTCCAGACCCGACCGACAGACTGGGGGATGGGGTGGTTCTGTATACCCCCCCAAAAAAATTCCCACCGGCCGCCACTGCAATATAGCATTCTATTCTATTATTTTGCACAGTGATTTTCTTTTATTTTAAACCCAAGAAAGCGTTGCTTTAAAGCAGAGATAAAATGCAGTCCATGTACAGAATAACTGAGGATGGGGAAGGGAGAAGCAACACCGAGAGCCAATCAGTTGAGCTGCAGCCGGTGACATAGCGTGGGCGGGGCCACAGGGGTGGTTACCATTAGCCAGATTCAGGTAGACGTGCCTAACTTTAGGCAGGCGTAGCATATCTCATATACGCTACGCCGCCGTAAGTTAGAGAGGCAAGTACAGTATTCACAAACAACTTGCGTCCTAAGTTACAGCGGCGTAGTGTAAATGTCCCGGCGTAAGCGCGCCTAATTTAAATGTGGAAGAGGTGGGCGTGTTTTATGTAAATTAAGCATGACCCCACATAAATGAAGTTTTGAACGAACGGCGCATGCGCAGTCCGTGGACGTGACCCAGTGCGCATGCTCCAAATTACACAGCAAAGACTCATTGGTTTCGACGTGAACGTAAATTACGGCCAGCCCCATTCACAGACGAGTTACGCAAACAACGTAAAATTTTAAAAATTTTACGCGGTTCCGACCTCCATACTTAACATTGGCTGCGGCATCTTTTTGGTGGATTATCTTTACGCCTAAAAACGCCTTACGTAAACGGCGTATCTTTACTGCGACGGGCAAACGTACGTTTGTGAATAGGCGTATCTCGCTGATTTACGTTTTCTAGGCGTAAATCAGCGTACACGCCCCTAGCGGCCGGCGTAAATAGACAGCTGCGACGGTGTAGGAAGACTTACGCCGCTCGTATCTTAGCAACATTTAAGCGTATCTCAATTTGAGAATACGCTTAAATATACGACGGCGCAGATTCGGAGTTTGCGACGGCGTATCTCTACCTGAATCTGGCTACATGGGTGCAAAGTTCTTAGGAGAAAATCATACCTCGCAACCGTCCCGGATACTGCGGGAATTTACCATGCTTTCAAAATAATCCCTGTGTCCAACGGATCCAAGCAGAGTCCCGGAGCCTGCTGGAGGGATTTGTGCTGGGAGGGGGGATTTGCACTAGGAGGGGGGATTTGGGAAGATTTATCTTGGCATGGGGGATTTGCACTAGAAGGGAAAATTTGGGGGAGGATTTGTGCTGGTAGGGGAGATTTGCACTAGTAGGGAGGATTCTAAAGGAGGATTTATCTTGGCATGGGAGATTTGCACTAGAAGGGAGGATTTGGAAGGAGGATTCATGTTGGGAGGGGAGAGAGGATTTGTGCTGGGGCAGGGGGTGCACTAGTAACAGGGATTTAGGGGGAGGATATGTGTTGGGAGAGGGGATTTGTGCTAGGAGGGGGGGATAGGATTTGTGCTGAGAGGGGGATTTGTACTAGTAGGGAGGATTTGGAGGGAGGATTTATGTTGGGATGGAAGATTTGGGGGGGAGGATTTGTGTTGGAAGGTGGAATTTGCATTAGAAGGGAAGATTTGGGGGAAGGGGGGGAATTGTGCTGGGAGGGAGGATTTGCACTAGTAGGGAGCATTTGGAAGGAGGATTTATGTCGGGATGGGGGATTTGCACTAAAAGTTACAATTTGGGGGAGGGTTTATGCTAGTAGGGGGGATTTGCACTAGAAGAGAGGATTTGTGCTGGGGGGCTGGGTGGACTAGTAAGGGGGATTTGGAGGGAGGATTTATGCTGGGATGGCGGGAATTGTGCTAGAAGGGGGGTTTGGAGGGAGGATTTATGTTGGGATAGAGGATTTGGGAGGAGGATTTATGTTGGAAGGTAAGATTTGGGAGGAGGGGGATTTGTGTTGGAGGGGATTTGCACTAGTTAGAAGGATTTAGAGGTTGGATTTATGTTGGGAGGGGGGATTTGTGCTAGAAGGGAAGATTTGGGGGGAGAATTTTGTGCTGGGAGGGGGGATTTGCACTAGAAGGGAGGATTTGGGGGGGATTTATGTTGGGAGTGGGGAATTTGTGCTAGGAGGGGGAGAGGATGCGTGCTGAGAGGGGGGGAATTTGCACTAGAAGGGGGATTTGAGAGGCGATATGTTGGAATGAAGTATTTGTGCTAGGAGGGGGAGAGGATTGGTGCTGATGGGGGGGTTTGCACTAAAAGGGGGATTTGGGGGGATTTATGTTGGGAGCGGGGAATTTGTGCTAGGAGGGGGAGAGGATGTGTGCTGAGAGGGGGGGATTTGCACTAGAAGAGAGAGGATTTGTGTCGATAGAGGGGAAGGGGAGATGCAGAGCAGTGCTGTCTTAATGAGAGGGCACATCTGGGCACTGCCCAGGGGCCCCAGCTGCATTAGGGGGGCCCCTGCACTTTCCCCAAAGCAGCTGGTCCTTGAGCCCACACTGCCCTGAAATTGGGGGCCCCATGATGGCACCGAGAGTGATAGATACACAGGGGAGGCAGTCTGCCCCCTACCTACTTGATGTCTGTTTACCTGCACTTTGATCGTTGTAGGGGCCCCGGAGCATTTCTTTGCCCGGGGGCCCATGATTCTATTAAGACGGCCCTGATGCAGAGATCTGTGCTGGAAGGGGGAAGAGCCTTGCCCTGGGTACTGACAACCCAATACCACACCACTGTAGACTTGCAAGTGTTCCCGAAGCGCAGCACAGAAAAGTCCGGTTCACCCTTTATATGTATTTTGATTATTTGTTTAGCCTGTGAGGGCCCCCGGGCTGGCTGCCTGAAAATGAACCCGATGAACTTTTGTCCGGAGTGGATATTGGAGAAGTGTCGTCTGTGGAATGTCAGCCATGCTGTGACCTTCAGGTATCTGTACAGAACGTTCATATCAACAGCAAATTATGTAACCTGCAGCATTGGTGTGACATACCTGACCCATTGTATTCTCCCATGGCATGTCTGAAGAATGTTCTTACATATATTTTTTTGTCAAAGTGTATCTCGAACCCGAGAAAGGTAAACACAACACACCGGAGGAGATCACCGGCCCTTAGATATGGGGACTGCATTCCTTGTTTTTTCTTTTATTATTATTTTATTTCCTGGCGATCCTGACATGTAAAGTTCAGGCCACTTTTCTTTTCTTTTTTTTTTTTTTGCGCACTATCAGGTGTTCAAACAAGAAAGCAAGGTCACTCAGCCCTATCCCTTCCTTGCCAGAGGAGAGGACACTTCAACGCGTTTCGTCCAAGCCCGTATTGTTGGTTAAAATGCATCAGCAGCAGAGATAGGTCTGGCAGAGGAAGGATACGTCTGAGTGGTGCCCAAAAAATAAAAAAGAAGCATAGCAGTGTGTGGCCTGAACTTTACGGGGTAGATTCAGATAGATTAGCGGATCTTTAGATCCGCGTAATCTATCTGATTTACGATCCGCCGGCACAAGTGCTGTATTCAGAAAGCACTTACCTCAAAACTTGCGGTGGCGTATCGTAAATCCCCCAGCGGAATTCAAATTCCGCGGCTAGGGGGCGTCTACAATTTTTAAATCAGGCGCGTCCCCGTGCGGATCCAACAGCGCATGTGCCGTCTGCGATTTTTCCCAGCGTGGATTGCTCCAAATGAGGTCACTAGGACGTCATTGGTTTTGGCGTGAGCGTAACTTGCGTCCGGACGTATTCTGAATCGACTTACGCAAACAACGTAAAAATTCAAAACTCGGCGCGGGAACGACGGCCATACTTAACATAGGATACCCCTTACATAGCAGGGGTAACTATACACCGGAAAAAGCCGAACGCAAGCGACGTAAAAAAAAAAGCGACGGGCGGGCGTTCGTTTCTGAATCGGCGGAACTCCTCATTTACATATTCGTCGCGTACAAAAAACGAAACACCACCTAGCAGCCAGCGGGAGATTGCAGCCTTAAATCCGACGGTGTAAGTCACTTACACCTGTCGGATCTTAGGGAGATCTATGCGGCTGATTCTATGAATCAGCCGCATAGATACGACCGGCAGAACTCAGAGATACGACGGCGTATCAGGAGATACGCCGTCGTATCTCTATCTGAATCCGGGCCTACATCTTCTGTGGGAAGGAGGAAGATCCCAGAAGGCCGAGCACCCGAACTGGGTCGCTATCTCCAGGTTCCCTGTAGCTCTTTCACTTGTGTTTGGTGATCCTGCCAGTAACACACCTAAAGATTTTTTGACATCAGGTGTGCAAGCAAGGTCACTCAGACACAGGGCCGTCTTAATAGCATCATGGGCCCCTGGGCAAAGTAATGCTCTGGGGCCCCTACAATGATGACAGAACAGACATCAAGTAGGTAGGAGGCAGACGGCCCCCCCTGTGTATCCATCACTCTCAGTGCCATCATGGGGCCCCCAATTACGGGGCAGCGTGGGCTCAAGGACCAGCTGCTTTGGGGAAAGCGCAGGGGGCCCCCCATGCAGCTAGGGCCCCTGGGCAGTGCCCAGGTGTGCCCTCTCATTAAGACAGATCTGCTCAGACATATCCCTCCCTGCCAGACGGTGACTCCGCTTCGACTCGTTTCATACAAGCGCGTATTGTTGGTTGAAATGGGTCAGCAGCAGAGATAGGCCTGGCGAGGAAGGACGTCACGTACCTGAGAGGAGACTGAAATGACGAGGTCGGCCTCTCTTGTATCTCCAGCCCCAGGCCCCACTGGGAGTGGAACAGAGGGCGCTGAGGGACAGGAGGAACATGAGTGCCTGCAGATATAGATCGAGGAACTTGCAGCAGGAGATGCGATTCCAAGGCAGCAGGAGAACCATCAAATCAGGAACAGTAGCCTTGCACGGTAATTCAGATGAGGTTAAGGAAGCACTTCGCGTGCGCTGCGGGTCCGGAACATGTGGCTGGTCAGAGCTCTCAGCAGACTTGCAGCAGGAACATTCCGTGAGGTACAGGACTGCAGCAGCAGACAACCGGGCAGACACTCGAACGAGAGGGTAAACCAGGATCAGAGACAGAAAGATTGTCATTGGATTAGTCAGGGTCATCAACAGGTGGGCAACGAGGTACCAAATCGGGAGCAGAGCCAAAGTCAGGAACGAGCCAGGTCAGGAACGAGCCACATCAGAAACAAGCTAAAGTCAGAAACGAGCCAGGTCAGGAACGAGCCAATGTCAGGAACAAACCAGGTCAGGAATGAGTGAAAGTCAGGAACGAGCCAAAGTCAGAAATGAGCCTAGTCAGAAACGAGCCAAAGTCAGGAACGAGCCATGTCAGGAATGAGCCAAAGTCAGGAAAGAGCCAAAGTCAGGAACGAGCCAGGTCAGGAATGAGTGAAAGTCAGGAAAGAGCCAGGTCAGGAATGAGCCAAAGTCAGGAAAGAGCCAAAGTCAGGAACGAGCCAGGTCAGGAATAAGTGAAAGTCAGTGAACAAGCCAGGTCAGAAATGAGCCAAAGTCAGGAGTGAGCCAGGTCAAGAACAAGCCAGGTCAGGAACGAGCCAGGTGAGGAACGAGCCAAAGTCAGGAACGAGCCAAAGTCAGAAAAATGCCAGGTCAGGAAGGAGCCTTGTCAAGAAGGAGCCAGGTCAGGAACGAGCCAAATTCAAGAAGGAGTGAAAGTCAGGAACGAGCCAGGTCAGGAACGAGCCAAAGTAAAAAAATGCCAGGTCAGGAAGGAGCCAGGTCAGGAAGGAGCCAAAGTCAGGAAGAGTCAGGAAGGAGCAAGGTCAGGAACGAGCCAAAGTCCGGAAGAAGCCAAAGGCAGGAAGGAGCAAGGTCAGGAACCAGCCAGGTCAGGAACGAGCGAAAGTCAGGAATCAGCCAGGTCAGGAATGAGCCAGGTCAGGAACGAGCCAAAGTCAGAAACAAGCCAGTCAGGAATAAACCAGGTCAGGAAATAGCGACAAGACAGACGCAGGATATGAGATCAGGTCAAGAGTAAGCCGAGTAAGCGGGGTCAGCAACCAAGGGAACACACTGGAGGTACACAGGATACAGGGAACAGCTGAAGACCAGTCAGCATTAGAGCACAGGCATAGTCCGTCTGGCGCAAACATACATCACGCGTGCGCCTATTCGCGTTTGCATGCCTGATAGCCATTCTGCGAAGATTCTAAAGCGCAATCACCATACTGTAGATAAGAAGGTGCGGTTCAGTAACACTCTACAGTTAAAGAAGCCGACTTATAAGCCCACCTGACACTCTGCTCTCTACACCTGTGAGCATGCTTCTTGAACTGCATCACAACTGCTTGGCTGCTTTTGCTGCTTCTCCCTCTACCGAGTCTGAGGTCTTCTGTACAGGGACTGTGAGAGGCTACAAACAAATTGTGCTCAATAACTTGTGGAGATCGTAGGAGAATCTGTGCCTTACCTTACCCCCAAATCTTCTTCCCATTCTAGTAAATCTCCGTGATTCCCCTTCCCCATCAACTCCCCCCTCCCAGCATAAATCCTACACCCACATTCCCCTTTTAGCACAAATCCCCCTGAATATAGTATTAACGCAACAGCTACAGGGACGCTGAGAAAGGGTCTGCGTGTTTCGTGCTATCTCAGCGCTTAATCATGACTCTTGTGAAACGCGTCAACCCCCACAATGTCTGTGTAGCTGTTGGAAGTTGCATTCATATGATATTCAATAAAGATGAAGATTCTTGGAGTGCAGCTGTCTGGATTATTCATTCTACACGCTGCTGAGTGCTCAGCGTTATTTTGCATCGTGCTTAAATGGAAAATTCTAAAGATCTCCCACTGACAGCCTCAGGATATCCTGCCGAGACCCGGCAGCTATCTCGCTTCTGCTCTGCATCCCCCTGAAGCAGCAAGTCCCGCAGTAGTTGTCTGTCGCTAGCTGATAATAGCAACTAACATACAACTAAAGTAAGGGATCTGCTATGGACCTGCAAGGGGGGCTACACCCCCGCAGCCACCCTATAAAATATGAAAGTGGAATTAAACCTAAAAAACAAAACAAAAAAACACAGACAAGTAAGATTTTTTATGGCAGAGGAGACCCTATTGATCTGTTCTGTCATAAACATTTCCCCCTACCTATCAGTGTTTGTGGACACTGGGACGCACATGCACAGCTCAGCTCAGCTCAGCATACGTTTATGGCACCGCTCTGTACCGTGATGATGTGGGAGTGACGTCATCCCGGCACAGCCAACCAAAAAGCCAAAGAGTTGGAACCTGGAGGAAAGACCAGGAGAAGATGCCTGTAACCAGTGGCGGCTGGTGCTCGAAATGTTTGGGGGGGGGGGGGGGGGTGAGTAAAAAAACTGAAAAAAAAAACATCAATTGCAGCCGTTGTGCCCATCAAAGGCAGCTACTGTGTCTATCAAACGCAGCCACTGTGCCCATCAAACTCAGCCACTGTGCCCATCAAACGCAGCCACTGTGCCCATCAAATGCAGCCATTGTGCCCATCAATTGCCACCACTGTGCCATCAAATGCAGCCACTGTAGCCATAAATTCCCACCACTGTGCCATCAAACGCTATCACAGCGATCAGGTGACCCAAAACCCGTTTTTGGTTGTAATATGACAAAATGTGGAAAATCTCAAGGGGTATGAATACTTTTTCAAGGCACTGTATTTGCGGCCCCACGGTAAAAAAAAAAAAACCCAGTCCAGTGGGGCCGCATATATGTGTGAAGGGGTTAAAGGGTTATTTCACCTTTGTTAAAAAACCTCACTAAGCCTGGCTGAAAATATTCCAGAGATGGCATCATCCCACCCTGAGGAGAAGCAGTGGCCTTTCCTCAGTAGTCCGACGTGCTCCCCTGACACACAGGGAGCCTGTTAGACTGCTGCAGAGAGGCCACGGGATCCCCACACATAGCAGAGGGCTCTCCCCTGATTTCGAGGGACTGTCCCTAATTTGGAGCAATGTCCCTCTTTCTTCCTCATTTGTTCCTCGTTTTGTTCTGATCTATAAAGTTGTATATAAAATGCACTTTTTATCTTTCAAAAAGTGTTTCCCAGTGCTAAACCTTTCATCCAATTTCTAAACTGCCGCATTTGTAAATTCCAAAATCCAATAGGAATAGTAGTGGTAAAGAAAAAAGCACTTGTGGGTTTAACCAATCTTATTTTTTTGTACAATTCTCCTTTAAGGGGCGTGGCAGGGGGTGTGTCCTATGCCTGCATAATTTTGCTGATAGGTGTCCCTCATTCCCATCTCAAAAAGTTGGGAGGTATGTATCTAGAGGCTTTTCTAATAGGCTGGAATTTAGTCACAGTGCTTTACAGTAGTGTTCTGTTTGGCTTTAAAGTTAATATATACCCTAGGTAAATGAAATATAGGGGAAGCACTCAAATCTGGTGCAGCTGAGCATTGTAGCCAATCAGCTTCTAACTTTAGCTTGTTCAAAAAAGCTTTGACAATAAAACCCGGAAGCTGATTGGTTTCTATGTAGAGCTACACCAGATATTGCACTCTCCAGTATTAGTATATCAGCTCCTGCCCTGCAGGCCATTTCATGTGGCTCTCGCAACTCTCCTGCAGCTGGGGCACCCCCTTTTGTCTCCACCCCGAACTTGTCCCAGCAGTCGGCAGTAAAGAGGAGGACAGAACTCCTAATACAGATCCTGTTCTCACAACACCAATCGCATTATGCGATCCACCAACCAAAATCTACTCCAGATACCCAAAGCCAGATACAAGTCCAAAGGAGAACGAAGATTTGCGGTCCAAGGACCCAGACTATGGAACGCTCTACCAACCAGCATCCGATTGGAGGTGAACCACCTGGCCTTCAGGAGAAAGAGCAAGACCTATCTCTTCTGAGGGCCCAGGGAATGGATACCAAGCGCCCAGAGGCGATTCAGTTCGCATGTGATGCGCTATATAAGTTTCTCACTCACTCACTCATCCTGAGCTTCTACCTGCAACCACAGATGGGCTTGTATTGGCCCCCTCCCCTTCTCAGCAGTTAGGAGCAGAGAGAAGAACAGAACTCCTCCTACAGATCCTGCACCTCTCTCTCCACCTTCACTGATCTCAGCATTCATCAGACTGGTAGCTGACTCCAGCCCTCCTCCAGACCATGCAATTTCTGCTTCCCAGATTTGGGGGTGGAGGTAGGGTGACCACATTTCCAAACTACCATTCAGGGACACCCTCCCTTCCAAAAATCAGCTTGTGCTGTAATGAATCACAGCACAGTGATTGGACACAAGAGGTGGGATTTATGATTTCTCCAATCACAAGCAGGGGGCGGGGATTGTGCTCCTCCAGGCATTCCCGGCCAGGACAAGTACTGTCAGTGAGTAAAGCGGTGATGTGGCGGCCTTTTTTGGGGGCATCAGATTGGCCCGGGGGGTGGTTGTGTCAGTTTCATTCTGGGACACTGTATTGTCCTGGAATGAAGGTGCCCGGGACAGACCTGCAAAATGCGGGACTGTCCCGGGCAATCCGGGACACGTGGTCACCCTAGGTGGAGGACTCTTAACTTCTGATGGTGGGGATTCTCTTGACATCTGATGTAAGGGAGGGAAATCTAGTCATACAGATACAACCAGCCTCTTGAGGGCAACCATAATGCTGATGCAGCCCTTGATGATATTGAGTTTAACACCCCTGCTCTAGTGGTATTAAAGGGATTAAAGGGAGGGGTTATTAAATATTAATAATTAAGTGTAAGTGTGAGAGAGACGGCCTAGAAACTTTCAGTTGTCTATCTGATGCACCTTCCAGGTAAAGTTCACCTAGAGTCGTAAACAAATGTAGCCACATCAGCACATAACCTCCTTCTAGATATGTGTACATACTATCTACTCTACGACCTTCTATAGATAATCATTTCAGCTGATAAAAAAAAAAAAAAAATTTCTATCTAAAAAGCTGGACAAGAAAGATGTAAAATAGGAAAAGTACTGATCCCTTTACACTCGGTGAACTTGTATTGGCAAAGAAGTCTCAGAATACTGTGGACAGCAAGAAAAACAAACACATGGATCCTTCAACAATCCCAGCCCAACCGTTTTGTAAAACCCCAGATGACTAAACTGATCTCAAGTTCCTCCACCCCAAACTGGTCAAACCATGTCTTTATGGAGCTGGCTTTGTACACAGGGGCAAGGTCATGCTGGAACAGGAAAGAACCTTCCCCAAAATGTTCCCACAAAGTTGGGTGGGCATAATTGTCTAAAATGTCTTTGTATGGTGTAGCATTAACAGTCCTCTTCACTGGAAACACCTGAACTCAAACATTTGGAAGAGACCTACGTCGTTTTTACCATATACAGTGGTGATCGAAAGTTTGGGCACCCCAGGTAAAAAATAGTATTCATGTGCATAAGGAAGCCTAGATGGAAGAAAGATGGAAAAATCTCCAAAAGGCATCAAATTACAGATTAGACATTCTTATAATATGTCAAAAAAAGTTAGATTTTATTTCCATCATTTACACTTTCAAAATTACAGAAAACAAAAAAATGGCGTCTGCAAAAGTTTGGGCACCCTGCAGAATTTCTAGCATGCACTGCCCCCTTTGCAAAGCTGAGACCTGCCAGTGTCATGGATTGTTCTCAATCATCGTCTGGGAAGACCAGGTGATGTCAATCTCAAAGGTTTTAAATGCCCAGACTCATCTGACCTCGCCCAACAATCAGCACCATGGGTTCTTCTAAGCAGTTGTCTAGAAAACTGAAAGTGAAAATAGTTGACGCTCACAAAGCTGGAGAAGGCTATAAGAAGATAGCAAAGCGTTTTCAGATGTCAATATCCTCTGTTCGGAATGTAATTAAGAAATGGCAGTCATCAGGAACAGTGGAAGTTAAAGCAAGATCTGGAAGACCAAGAAAAATATCAGACAGAACAGCTCGCAGGATTGTGAGAAAAGCAATTCAAAACCCAAGATCTGGCAGACACTGGAGTTGTGGTACACTATTCCACTATAAAGAGACACTTGTACAAATATGGTCTTCATGGAAGAGTCATCAGAAGAAAACCTCTTCTACGTCCTCACCACAAAAATCAGCGTTTGAACTTTGCAAATGAACATATAGACAAGCCTGATGCATTTTGGAAACAAGTTCTGTGGACCGATGAGGTTAAAATATAACTTTTTGGCTGGAATGAGCAAAGGTACGTTTGGAGAAGAAAGGGCACAGAATTTATTGAAAAGAACTGTCCAACTGTGAAGCATGGGGGTGGATCAATCATGCTTTGGGGTTGTATTGCAGCCAGTGGCACAGGGAACATTTCACGAGTAGAAGGAAAAATGGATTCAATAAAATTTCAGCAAATTTTGGATGGTAACTTGATGCCATCTGTGAAAAAGCTGAAGTTAAAGAGAGGATGGCTTCTACAAATGGATAATGATCCTAAACACACCTCAAAATCCACGCTGGGGAAGCTGGCGTGCATTCCAATCCGGAGAACCAGCGGGACTGGAAGTGCGTAATTGTACGTAACCAGGCGCCTCCACGTACGTTTGCTGTTGCCACGTCGTCAGGAAGCGTGAGATGTCAAGTGTCAATGAACTTTTGACCATATAGTAGGTGAGATGATCAACAAACTTTTGGCAGTATATGTAGGTGTGATGGTCATGTGTCAACAAACCTTTGGAAATATAGGTAGGTGTGGTGGTCAAGGGCCAGATCCACAAAAGGGATACGCCGTCGTATCCCTGTTTCTATCTTTGGAACTGATCCACAGAATCAGTTTCCAATAGATAGGCAGAAGATCCGACATGTGTAAGGGACTTACACTGTCGGATCTTAGGATGCAGTACCGCATCCGCCGCTGGGGGCATTTCGAGTCGAAATGCCGCTTCGGGTATGCAAATTAGCACTTACGGAGATCCACGAAGCTTTTCAGCTTCGTTTTTTCTCCGTAAGTATTAGTTTGCAATCGTAAAATTAGGGTTGCTTTTACAAGGCCTAAACTGTTTAGGCCTTGTAAAAGTAGACCCTTCTATACCGCGTCGCCGTCTTTTTTTTTTCACATTTTTTTTTTTCCCGCCGCAACTCGTATTTTTTTTTTACGCCCGTCGCGATTCTCAAAACCCGGCGCAACGTAAAACCGCGCAAAGCACGTCGGGAAAATGACGTTGTGAGCATGCGCAGTACGGCCGGCACGGGAGCGTGCCTAATTTAAATGGGACTCACCCCATTTGAATAGGAACGCCTTGCGCCGGCCGGATTTAAGTTACACAGCTGAAAATTTCTAGGTAAGTGCTTTGTGGATCGGGCACTTAGGTAGAAATTTTCCGGCAGTGTAACTTAAATGGGAATATTTAAGTTACGGCGGCTGTCTGTGGATCTGGCCCCAAGTGTCCACAAACTTTTGGCCATATAAGTAGTTGTGGTGGTCAAGTGTCAACAAACTTTTGACCATATAAGTAGTTGTGGTGGTCAAGTGTTCACAAACTTTTGGCCATATAGGTAGGTGTGGTGGTCAAGTGTCCATAAACTTTTGGCTATATAAGTAGTTGTGGTGGTCAAGTGTCGACAAACTTTTGGCCCTATAGATAGGTGTGGTGGTCAAGTGTCCACAAACTTTTGGCCATATAAGTAGTTGTGGTGGTCAAATGTCAACAAACTTTTGGCCATATAGGTAGGTGTGGTGGGCAAGCGTCCAGAAACCTTTGGCCATATGGGTAGGGTGGTGGTCATTTTTACAGGCACTGAGGAGGCTTTTTATTGCCTCCTCACTGTCTGCTTTAACCTCTTGAAGCCTACATTGCACGTGGTTGTGTGGCGCTTGCAGAGCAATCACATTTACTTGAACGGGTCAAGTTTGGTGGGCGCTACACTTGCCAAAAGCAACAGCGGGTATACTTCATGCAGCAAAACACTGCACCCCTGGATGCTGCCTCTGCAGCTAAAGGGGATACTGGTTAGGGTTTAAACCAAACATAGGACTTTACTACCCCCCAACTGATAGTGTGAATGGGCCATTAGTGTTATTGCATTGGATTTGTTAGTAGCAGGCGATTTCCTAGACCTAGACCGCCATCCCCTGACTTCCTCTGATTAACAGAGCAATAAAATTGTCTTCTTTTGGTTCCCACGACCTATAAAACATCTTCAAAGCCGTTCTATCAGCTATAAACTATACGAGTCCCCTAATGACCGAGTCGATTTCCTGCTGCAAGCCCAGATCCTGGAGGACACGCTACACGCAGTTTAAGACATTTTCTGGCCAGGAACCTGCAAAAAGCCAAAGCCTTCGTCATTTTCCAAGTCTAATCTGCAATAGTTATATCATATCCACATTTCAGGGGATCAGAATATATCTGAGAGTGGTAAGAGAAGGAAAAAGACCTACTGGATATATTATGTCCATGCTAATTTCTGACAGATTTTCACTTGGAAACTCAGCGTGACAATTGGCAGCGCCGCGCGGCCAGAGAGGAGAACAAACTGTTCTTTGCCTAAAACAAAACAGGAAGCTCGGTTGTTGGAAAGGCCTGCCTGGCCTCCTTCCATTATTCTAATGACGGACGCAGCTCAGCTTCTGACCCAGCTGGTCAAACCCGGCCTTAAAATGTGCCGAATTCTGAAACACGCACAGAATTAGAATTACTTCTGTTATAGAAGGCACCCATCCCAGAAGAATACAACCCGACCTGACAGACATTTCATATGCTAAAGCAATTGTGTATCATTCCTTTTACTTATACTGTTTTCCTCCTTTTTTTTTTATCCTCAGTTGCACCTCAATGCTGCTACAGCCTCTTTGCAGCCACTACAGGCACTCCAGAGATGAATGC
The DNA here is from genome assembly GCF_905171775.1 of Rana temporaria. Classification (NCBI taxonomy): domain Eukaryota; kingdom Metazoa; phylum Chordata; class Amphibia; order Anura; family Ranidae; genus Rana; species Rana temporaria. The sequence goes on from NC_053497.1 coordinate 13,858,148, forward strand.
ATGGCATTTCTTTGGGGTGGGTTTCTTAACGGCTTAACGACCAGCTCCTGTATATTTACATCGGCAGAATGGCACGGCTGGGCAATGTAACGTATATTTTACGTATATTTACATCACTTTGAATTTCCCGCCATGCGGGCACACCCCTGCAACGAGCTCCGTGCCCGCAGGACCCGCGGAATCAATGTCTGCCTGTGTCCCGCGATCAGGTCACAGAGCTGCAGAACGAGGAGAGGCAAGTGCAAGGGCGGACTGACCATTCGGGCACTGGGCCCCATGCCACTAGGGGGCCCCATGCCACTAGGGGGCCCCATCATTGTTGCCAGCCTTAGTAAAACCAGGGACAGTATGTAAAAATCTGTGGCCCAGATTCACAAAGGAGATACGACGGCGTATCTCTGAGTTGTGCCGTCGTATCTATGCGCCTGATTCTTAGAATCGGTTACGTATAGATTTCTATTAGATCCGACCGGCGTAAGTCTCTTACACCGTCGGATCGTAACTGCATATTTACGCTGGCCGCTAGGGGCTGATTTACGCCTAGAAATATGTAAATCAGCTAGATACGCGAATTCACGAACGTACGCCCGGCCGACGCAGTACAGATACGCCGTTTACGTTAGGCTTTTCCCGGCGTAAAGTTACCCCTGCTATATGGTGGCGTACATGCGGCGTACCAATGTTAAGTATGGACGTCGTTCCCGCGTCGAATTTTGAATATTTTACGTTGTTTGCGTAAGTCGTCCGTGAATGGGGCTGGACGTAATTTACGTTCACGTCAAAACCAATACGTCCTTGCGGCGTATTTGGAGCAATGCACACTGGGATATGTCCACGGACGGCGCATGCGCCATTCGTGAAAAACGTCAATCACGTTGGGTCATGGTTATTTTACATAACACACGCCCCCCTGTTCCAAATTTGAATTAGGCAGGCTTACGCCGGTCTATTTATGCTACGCCGCCGCAACTTACGGAGCAAGTGCTTTGAGAATACAGCACTTGCCCGTCTAAGTTGCGGAGGTGTAACGTAAATCGGATACGTTACGCCCGCGCAAAGATACGCGGATCTACGAGAATCTGGCCCTGTGTTTTTTTTTAAATCCCAAGATTATAGCTGCCCCGCCTCTCTAGTACCTTTTCAGTGTGTGTGTGTATTCTGTGTGTGTGTATACTGTGTGTGTATACTATATGTGTGTATGTGTATACTGTGTGTGTATACTATATGTGTGTGTGTGTATACTGTGTATGTATACTGTATGTGTGTGTATAATGTGTATGTATACTGTGTGGCCCCATAATCTTTTGCCCGGGGGCTCCATAATCTCCTATTACCCGGGAACCCCAGGAGTTGTCAGTCCGCCCCTGGGCAAGTGTAAACAAGCATCTCCCCGCTCTGCTTAGTGACACGGTCCCTCTCATCGTGAGCAGCGATCAGTGACATGTCACTCGTAGCCACACCCCCTAACAGTTAGAATCACTCCCTAGGACACACTTAATCCCTTCCTAGCCCCCTACTGGTTAACCCCTTCCCTGCCAGTCACATGTATACAGTAATCAGTGCATTTTTATAGTGTGAATGGTCCCAAAATAGCGCCAAAAGTGTCTGATGTGTCCGCCATAATGTCGCAGTACAAGTAGAACAAAATAATAATAATAAAAATGCCATAAAGCTATCCCCTATTTTGTAGACACTATGGCCCGAATTCACAAAGCACTTACGCCGATGTATAACAAGTTACGCCGACGTAAGTGCAAATGTGCGCCGTCGTGTCTGTGCGCCGGACCCACAAACAGAGATGTGCCTAAAACCAGGCTACACCCCGCCGACGTATCTTGCTTACGCCGGCGTAGAGTGGGCGCACATTTAGGCTGGGAGCATGGTGCCGCTCCCATTGATTAGTCATTCAAATATGTAAATGTGAGAAATACAGCGATTCACGAACCTGCGTGCGCCCGACGCAGGCTACGAGAGGTGCGCATAAGTTGTACGTCCGGCGTAAAGTTAAGCCCCATAAAGGAGGTGCAACCCAGCAGCATACATGCAAAGGTCTGCACCAGGGAACATAAGCCGGCGTATTTTACGTTGGACGTATGTCTGGCTGGGTGTAGGTTACGTTCATGGCGTACGCTTTGCTCCTGCCTATCTTAGGCAGTTGTTCTGACGTGGTTGTGAGCATGTGCAGGGGGATGCGTCCACGTCACGGCGCATGCGCAGTTCAGTAAACGTACTTGTCTGGCGCTCGGACCATCATTTGCATGGGGTCACACCTCATTTGCACGGGTTTGCATGGGTCAAGCCCACTTCCACCTACGCTGGCCTGCGCTTTTGAAACCTACGCCACGCCGATGCAGCGTTGGGAGCACTGGCTTCCTGAATTCCATGCTTGCCTCTGCACTGCGTCGGCGTAGCGTATATTATTTGCGCTACAGCGGCGTAATGTGCGCCCGCTCTCTGTGAATCTGGGCCTATAACTTTTGTGCAAACATACCCTTTTTTTTGCAATATTTTTTTTACCAAAAATATGTAGAACACGTATCGGCCTAAACTGTGGAATTTTTTTTAATATTTTTTGGGGGATATTTATTATAGCAAAAAGTAAAAAATATTTAATTTTTTTTTTTTATTGTCGCTCTATTTTTGTTTATAGTGCAAAAAATAAAAACCACCAAATACCAAATACCACCAAAAAAAAGCTCTATTTGTGGGGGGAAAAAGGATGCCAATTTTGTTTGGGAGCCACGTCGCACGACCGCGCAATTGTCAGTTAAAGCGACGCAGTGCCGGAAGCTGAAATTTCGCCTGGGCAGGAGGGGGGTATATGTGCCCAGTAAGCAAGTGGTTAATAATAAAAAAATAATATTAAAAAATAATAATAATAACAAAAACAGATGATTCTGTTCTGTGCACAACTAGATGCCTGCACTTCAGCAGCTTTTTTTTTTCTTCTTAAATCTTTATCAGATTTAAAATATAATAATTTCACAGTTGCACAATTTGTCTTTATTTTGTAGAATCCTATAAATAAGATACAAGCTCGTTATATAACTCCATGCCTCATAGCGGACTGTTTGGGTTATGCAACTTTTTGGCAGGATTAAAAGAATAAAATCTTCTCCATTCTTGTTCAGTTTGGACATTTTCCTCTCTGTGTGCCATAAACCCGGAGAGAACATTTCTCATTATTCAGGTTTTTTTTACATATAGGAGAGCCGTTAAGCCATAACCAAATAAAGTATTATCGTCCCCAGCTGGATTCAGGCTCATTAATGCTGATCAGCAAAAAAAAAAAAGGATTGGCAGAGGAGTTTGCTATTAATTAATTGTCCATTAACCGGATTACTGTTCCGGTTGACACCCCTGGCAAGTGACGCAAGTGTGGAGTCTAATGCCCTGTACACACGATCGGTTCATCCGATGAAAACGGACCGATGGATTTTTTTTTATCAGATATCCGATGAAGCTGACTTTCATCAGCCTTGCCTACACACCATCAGTTAACCACTTCAATACCGGGCTTTTATACCCACCTCCATACCGGGCCTATTCTGGCACTTCTCTCCCACATTGTACATTGTAGAAAATTACGCAGAACCCCCAAACATTATATATGTTTTTTTAGCAGACACCCTAGGGTAGTGATGGCGAACCTATGGCACGCATGCCACAGCTGGCACTCAGAGCCCTCTCTGTGGGCACGCCAGCTTACTGAGCCAACGCCGCCAGAATAGGGGGGAAAACCCCCAGCCAGGCAGTCAATTACACTGGTGAGCCAGCCGCCTTTTTTTTTTGAAAAAAATTGTTTCATGAATAGTAAAGAATAGTAAAGTTAGCCCAATTTTTTTGTAAAATATGAAATATTATGTTACACCGAGTAAATAGATACCTAACAATGTACTGTATGTGCGCCAATGTACGCACATCAATGTGCACGCTCACACCTAAGAGGGCCAACATGAGTATGCTCACACCTATGGGTGTCTGCATGTGCACACTCACAACTATGAGGGCCAACATGTGCACGCTCACAACTTTGAGTGCTAACATGTGCACGCCCACAACTATGAGGGCCAACATGTGCATGCTCCCAACTATGAGGGCCAACCTGTGCACGCTCACACCTATGAGTGCCAACATGTGCACGCTCACACCTATGAGTACCAACATTTGCAAGTTCAAACCTATGAGTGCCAACATATGAATGCTGACAACTATGAGTGCTAGCATGTGCACGCTCACACCTATGAGTGCCAACATGTGCAAGCTTATCACAACTATGAGGGCCAACATGTGCATGCTGACAACAATGAGGGCCAACATGTGCACGCTTATGCCTATGAGTACCAACATGTGCACACCCACAACTACGAGGGCCAATATGTGAATGCTGACAATTATGAGGGCCAACATGTGCACGCTCACACCTATAAATGCCAACATGCGCATCCTCACACCTATGAGTGCCAACATGTGCATGGTCACACCTATGAGTGCTGACATGTGCATGGTCACATCTATGAGTGTCAACATGCGCACGCTCACACATATGAGGGCCAACATGTGCACACCTTGTGCACGCTCACACCTATAAATGTCTACATGTGCACGCTCACACCTATGAGAGCAAACATGTGCATGGTCACATCTATGAGTGTCAACATGCGCATGCTCACACATATGAGCGCCAACATGCGCATGCTCACATCTTTGAGTGCCAACACGTGCATGCTCACACCTACGAGTGCCAACATGGCTGGTAGGTGACAGGATTTTCTACTCAAGCTGTGGCTACTTTCTAAAGAAAGCTAACTGTAGGACTTTGCATGCATGCATTTCTTTTGACGCATCTGGAATAAACTGTCATCATTGCTGGACTCACATTGGATATCCTCGCCCCCCTTTTGCACAACCAAAGCTACCAGCCAGTGAAAGTTCAACGAAAGTTAGCATTTTCCAGACTGGGTCTCAAAACTTTAATTGGTTAAAATATCAGGGCATAATGAGAGCCTGTGGCTGTTCTCTGTGTTAAAGGTTGTGGTAACACAAGAGCAGTAAAGCAGCAACTAGGAGCGTGCTACACCTGCACAGGAGGAAGTGCAATGAGATGCCCCAGGCTAGAGAAGTGACCCTGGAATGATAAACGCTCGCTTATCGGAAGCTAATTCTTCAGGTTCAAAGTTCATCAAAACACATTCTTGGGAATGATAAATCCATTATTATCATCACCTGCTTATAGTAAGTCACAAACAAGTATGACGCTGGAAGGGTTATATACACCGCATTTATGGCTGCTGTAAAGCAGGGCAATGTTAGTTTTTTTGGGGATATTATCTATAAAGATGATTTTTTATTATGGTGAGGTTCCATAAATCATTGTCCGAGTGTGGACAGGGGCAGAAAAAAGGAACAGTCTTTTTTAAACACAACTGTGCTGATAAGATAAAATCAATATTTGAAAAATGCTTTTCCGGGACAATTTTAAACATAATAAAATATATATACTGTGTATATATATATATATATATATATATATATATATATATATATATTATATATATATATATATATATATATATATATATATATATATAAATATATATATAACATACTGAGCTCTGTGTACATTTTTAGAATTCCTTTCCTCCCAGTCAAAGAAAAAGAAAGTCCTGAATCATTATTCATCATCTCCATGCTCCTGGGCTGCCTTCTCAGAACTCTTCTAAAGGCTGGCTTTATCCAACCCAATTCCTGTGAGCCCAGGTTGTCAATGGCACTGGTGTTTTCTGGAAAGAGAGGTGGAAAGGGGGGGTGGAGCTGCCTGTGGTTTATTGAGGAGCCATGACCAATCCCCAATCTGGATTGGCAGGGGGCAGGCCTCCTTAAAGCAGGGGTTCACCCCAAAACATTTTTTTATCATTACATTCAGCCGAGTTGTTAGAATGACATTAGGCTGTTTTTTTTAACTTCCTTGCCATACATACCGTTTTATATATATATGTTCACCGCGGCTTCCGGGTATAATCTGCGGGACTGGGCGTTCCTAATTGATTGACATGCTTCCGACCGGCACATACAGCGTGTCACGAGTTGCCGAAAGAAGTCGGACTGCGAGTCGGCTCTATACGGCGCCTGCGCACCGACGTTTGGCTACTTTCGGCAACTCGTGACGCGTTGTATGCGCCGGTCGGAAGCATGTCAATCAATTAGGAATGCCCAGTCCCGCAGATTATACCCGGAAGCCGCGGTGAACATATATATATATATAAAACGGTATGTACGGCAAGGAAATAAAAAAAAAAACACCCTAATGTCATTCTAACAACTCGGCTGAATGTAATAATAAATTTTTTTTTTGGGGTGAACCCCCGCTTTAAATACCCATAGTCAGGAGTAGTTGATCAGGTGGCAGATTAAGATGGAATGTTAGGCTGTCAGGCCTTTGAGGAAGCTCCCCAGTCTGGGGGGGGGGTGACTTTGGACCTGGGCACGGGTGCGGACGGGACCCTCTTGCAGCCCACAGAGCTGTTCTGACCTGAAGGCACAGGAGGATCAAGAGAGGACAGCGGGAGAACACTGCCGGGAAAGTCTCCAGGAGTTCTGCAGAGGCAGCCAAGAGGGCTGGTGAGTGTTTACACAGTCGGGAGAACTGGGGGGCACGCCTTAGAGGACTGAGATGCAGCAGTATGGGATGGGTGGATTGTGGTGGCACAAGCGGTGGAAAGGGGCAGCTGCAGCCAGGATGGCTGGCAGTGCCTGAAGAGGTGCTACTGGGAGCAGTAGCCACAGGGACAGATAGCACTGGAACTTCCTATTTTTATTGCTACACCATAGGGTCCCTGCCTGCAAAGGGCATCTGCTTTGAGCCTGGTTGAGCCAGTGTCAGGCATGCAGTGCTAGTTGGTCCGGGAAGAGCAAGCAAGCGATGTGCTGGAGGAGCGAGGAGTGATATTCTGCAAGCAAGGATGAGGATAAGAGGAGATTGTACTGTATATACTGTGGTGTATGTATATAGTTGGTCCCAAGTTTGACTGTCAATTATATGGGCATCTCATAAGTTTCCTATCCCTAACCAAATTAAATACGAAAAAAAGTGCAAAGACTGCTTTCATGTCTCTGGATGCTTGAAAAGAATGTGCCTGGCTGGGCAGGGTGACAGACGGACTACTACACTCAGCTACCCCTACAGGGGTACCACTACACATACATGGCAACATATGGAGTGTAAAGGGCAACAAAATATTTACTCGTCATCACCACATGTACAGTAAAAGGCTACTGAGTGAGATTTTGATTAGATATACACACAGTGAGCAGCAAATGTACTTTAACGACTTGGGTTTAGCAAGTTCATGTATTATTGCAGAAAAGATAAAGACAAAGTAAACTGAAGGTTTTAAAAGCCATATACGGTAACCTGAACCTATTCTGAGATACTATGGGCTGAGATACTACTGTAGATAAAACCAGGTGCAAACAAATAGGATTGTATACATTAACCTTGTAACTCCCTACTCCTTATGTAAAAGTTGCCATACACAGCTGATTTCTGTGCATCAGACTAAGTTTGAGCCTTGGATGGCCTTGCCTTAGTGCTGGCTCAAGACATTGTGCTGCCTGGTACTAAGGATGAAATGCTGCCCCCCCCCCCCAAAAAAAATAAAATTACGTTCACCAAAATGCCCCCACATCCATTATTTTATATCATGATAACTAAAGTGGACCTATCATGGCTCTATACATGTATATAGGAGTATAAAAATGAACTGTTATGGCTCTATTCATGCAATTAACCCCACAGTGGAGCGGAGAGCGGAACGGGAGGAGCGGTCGGGCGGCAATTAGCCCCACAGTGGAGTGGAGAGTGGAGCTGGCGGAATGGGATGGCGTGCGGGCAGGAAATTTGCTGCCCCCCTGAAAGTGCTGCCTGGTACAATGGTACCGTTGGGTCCCATGGTAGGGCCGGCCCTGCCTTGCCAGCACCACCCGGCTCAACCAACTTTGATTAGAAGATTTGTAAGACATAACCCGGAAAAAAGGTCAGCTGAAGATTGATAACAGCCAATCAACTGCGGTCACCGTTTGGGTATTGTGACAGTTGTGGAATAATAATCAGAATATCAGAATAACATAGCCGGCCGCGGGTGTTGGCTGTTAGAGAACAATGGCTGCCAGTGGGGGAATCTATGGATCTCTCTCATTCAGTTCACTGGGCTGAATGAACAAAATATTAACATGGATTGCCAGTTGAAGCCCACTGTTGACTGGCATCACAGGCCGGTCCAGGCTCGGGCAAGTTTGCAACAATGAAGTCGTTGGCATACCTCCCAACCGTCCCGAATTTCATGGACTGTCCCGCGATTCGCAGTAAATCCCGCGATCAGACCTAGACCACGAAATTCCCCCCCCCCCCGCTCAACAACTTCGATCCGGGGAACCACCCCCCACTCAACCACTTTGATCCATCCGCGAACCCCCCCCCAACCCAACAACTCCTAGCCACGTAATTCCCCCCCCCGCGCTCAACGACTCAAATCCGCGGAACTCCCAACCCGCTCAACAACTGCGTTCCACTAAATTATTCCCCCCCTGCTCAACAACTTTGATCCGCGGAACCCCTCCCCCCGCTCAAAAACTTTGATCCATCCGCGAACTCCCCCCCCCCGCTCAACAACTCCGATCCACGGAATTATTCCCCCCCCCCGCTCAACACAACAACTTTGATCCGGGGACCCCCCCCCCGCACCGCTCAACAACTTCGTTGGGAGGTATGCTCATTTGTCCCTCATTCTGAAGTTGAAAAGTTGGGAGGTATGCACATGCCTCAACCTGAGCCGGCAGCTCCCTCCACAGCCCAGCACTCCAGGGAGTGGAGCGGGGCAGAGCAGACAGTGGTGATTGACAGTCACCAGCTCTCTGCTCATGTAGCCTTGAGAACTGAGAGATTGGCAGTGTTTGATCACTCGGTTCTCAGTGTTAAAGTAGATGCTTACCTAGGCTAGCATAATAATTCTGCAAAAAAACAAAACAAACACCATACTTCTCTTTTAATAGTTTTTTTTTTACCCAAGATTCACTCAACTGACAGCTCAAACACTTTTCACAAAGGATTACATTCAAAAAGTGTGAATCTTGGGTGAAAGCTGTGAGAATCTTGTGTGAAAACCTTGATATTGACCCCTTTAAAGCTAATCTCCAGTTTTTAAATGAAGTCTAACTAGTTTGTTTGGACCAAGCTGGTCTAAACAAACAAACAAACAAACCATTAAAGTGGTTGTAAACCCACTATTTGGACTTTTACCTACAGGTAAGCCTACAACATGGCTTACCTGTAGGTAAGGATAATATCTCCTAAACCTGCACGGTTTAGGAGATATTACCCCCGCAATGCGGGCGGCGCATGCGCAGGGGGGAATCCACGGCTGAAGGACCGGCATCGCCGGACCCTGCCGATTTTAAATCTCCCGCGCGCACGCGCGGGAGTGACGTCATCGCCGCTCCAGCCAATCACAGCGCTGGAGCGGCGATACCCGGAAGACACGCCGGAGCAAGATGACATCCTGCTCGGCGTGGACCAGGTAAGTGGTACACACCTCGTTCCGAGGTAAGTATTTCATAATAGGCTAGTATGCGGTGCATACTAGCCTATTTTGCCTTTTGCATTGCAGGTTTGGGGGAAAAAAAAAAAAGTTTATGCGGTTTACAACCGCTTTAAGAGAGCGCTCTATGAATTGTATGTAACCTCAGCTGCATATTGTATACAGCGCCGGGTTCCGGCAGTGGGATGGAAACTTCCTGTCTTGCTCCAGGAACAAAATTGGGTTGGGATGAATGATGCTTAGCCTTTCACGGGAGGGAAACACATCAGAGTCCCCCATCACTTTTAGAGGTCCTCTCATCACATCAGAGTCCCCCCTATACATCAGAGCCCCCCCAACATCACATCAGTGTCCCACCATCACAGAGCCCCCCAGTTACACAGTCTACCACATCATAGAGTCTTTAAATCACGCCGTCCCCCATGACAGAACTCTTCAATCATACAGTCCCCCCCCCCCCACTCCCAATCACAGACCCCTTCAAGCACACGGTCCCACCATGACAGAGCCCTTCAGTCATGCGGCCCCCCCATGACAGAACCCTTCAATCACACAGTGGCTTCATGACAGAAACTTTTAATCACATGGTCCCCCCATGACAGAATCCTTCAATCACAATATCCTCCATCAGAGGCCCTCCTGATTCAGGGCCAACTGGGTCCTGTGCTCACGCACACCCCGGAGAACCCAAATAGCATCCTGGTTAAGATGTTTCTTTTAATCCCTGACTCTATATCATTTATAAAGGTATTAAAAAGTAAGGGTCCCAGCACTGAACCTTGGGGTACACCACTAATAACCTTAGACCATTCAGATTACGAGTCATTAACCCCTACTCTTTCTGTCTTTTAGCCAGTTTTCTATCCATTCACAAATTGATCTTTCCAAGCCTGTAGACTTTACCTTAAACATGAGCCGTGTGTGGGGTAGGGTTGCTACCTGTCCGGTTTTGACCCAGACAGTATGGGTTTAGCATGCTGTGCCCGGGTTTCCCTCTGCCTGACACCCGGATACCAGTGCCACTGACAAGGGGTATCATGGGGCCTCCTGTAGGGGCCCCAGAACACAGGGGGACCCGGACAGCAGGGCGATGGGGTGGAGGAGCGGGTAATTACAGAGCGATCAAAACATAAGGGAGAGAGAGAGGTGTCAGGCAGCTGCTGGTGCGGAAGTTTTTAATAAAATGATTAAAAACAATCCACTCACTCATGTGAGAGCTGTATATGTCAGTCTGTGAACTCCGCTGTCCCATTCTCCTTTCACTGTCCCATTCTCCTTTCACTGAATCGCTGGAGGAAGACAAGGACACAGAGCTTAGCCAGGCTCAAAGCAGATGCCCTTTGCAGGAAGGGACCGCGGTGTAGTAAAAATATAGAAAGTTCCAGTGTTAGCTGTCCCTGTGGCTACTACTGCCAGTAGCAGCTGCCTCTTTCCATTGCCTGTGCCACCACAATCCTCCAGACTGGCTCTGCACCCATTCTAGACTGGGTGATTGCTCTGTAATTGCCCCCCCTCCTCTGTCATTACCCCTCCTCTGTAATTTCCCCCTCCTCTGTAATTGTCCCCTCTTTGTAATTGCCCCCCATGCCCGCTGCTCCGATCCCCCTGCGTGATGGGGCCCCGTGGTACCCTCTGTCGGCTGCCATGGGGGTATTGGAGGGAGGAGGATTTGTGCTGGTAGGGGAAGAAGATTTGTAATATGAGGGGATGGAGATAATGGAACCTTAATCGCGAAGCGAAACTTATTTTGGGTGACAGGCATCCCACAATTCTGTTTACGTGATTTTGCTGCGATTTGACAATTGCGCCAAAATCGCACAGCGGTTGGGGTGCTATGCTGTGCGCCGATAAAGTGTTCGGGTTTGGCTTGAAGAAAAGGTGGCAACCCTAGTGTGGGGGACTGTGTCAAATGTTACTAAGGGTCACTGGAGCATCCTACCTTTACCCACTACCTATCCAAGTTATCAAAGCGTCAGAAAAAGAAGACCCCCAGACTGGGTAATTAGCCTGAAGAGTGATTGGAACTGTGTGTTTTGCTGCATGGAAACTACTGGGAAAAGGGATCCTGGTATCTACTCAGCGGCTCCTACAAGAGTAGTATTATTTTGGTTGTTTAAATTTAGCTAGTTCGTGATCCTGAGCAGTGCCGGCCCAAGACATTGTGCTGCCTGGGACCAAGAATGAAATGCTGCCCCCCCCCAGAAAAAAAATCACACCAACCAAAAGGCCCCCACATTCATTATTTTATATCATGATAACTAAAGGGGACCCGTCATGGCTCTATACATGTATAAAGGAGTATAAAGAGAACCTGTCATTGCTCTATACATGTATAGGAGTATAAAGAGGACCTGTCATGGCTCTATACATGTATATAGAGGACCTGTCATTACTCTTTACATGTAAAGGAATATCAAGAGGACCTGTCATGGCTCTATAAATGTATATAGGACTATAAAGAGTACTTGACATGGCTCTATACATGTATAAAGGAGTATAACGAGAGCCTGTCATGGCTCTATACATGTATATAGAGGACCTGTCATGGCTCTATACATGTATAAAGAAGTATAAAGAGGACCTGTCATGGCTCTATACATGTATATAGAGGACCTGTCGAGACTCTTTACATGTAAAGGAATATAAAGAGGACCTGCCATGGCTCTATAAATGTATATAGGAGTATAAAGAGGACCTGTCGTGGCTCTATACATGTATAAAGGAGTATAACAAGGGCCTGTCATGGCTCTATACATGTATAAAGAGGGCCTGTCATGGCTCTATACATGTATAAAAGCGTATAAAAGGACCTGCCATGGGCTCTATACATGTATCCAGGAGTATAAAGGGATCTGTGAATTGCCGGCGGCCACAATGTCTTTTGCGCAAACTAATCAATGTACGCTAATTGTGTTTTTTTTTTGGTACCAAAAATATGTAGAAGAATACATATTGGCCTGAACTGAAGAAAATAGTTTATTTTTCTAAATTTTGGGGATATTTATTATAGCAAAAAGTTAAAAAAAAAATATATATATTTATCTGAAATTTGTATTGGAATGTAATCTGATGCTTGATGCCTGAAAATTTTCTCGATGTATGTAAGTTTTTACCAGTGCTTCAATAAACTTTTCTTTTGGATTAAAAAAAAATATATATATATATTTATAGCACAAAAAATAAAAAACGTAGAGGTGATCAAATATCACCAAAAGAAAGCTCTATTTGTGGGAAAAAAAGGACATCAATTTTATTTGGGTGCGGAGCCGGCGGAACGGGCTGGCAGGCATCGGTATGCTGCCCCCCTAAAAGTTCTGCCTGGTACCCATGGTACCACCCGGTCCCATCATAGGGCCGGCCCTGATCCTGAGTATGCCAGTTTTGCTCTAGAAACTTTAATGAAGTACCTTGGGCATACCTGTTACTCCCTTCCCTCACTGTAGCGATGGAATTCCTTTAAATTACTCAGATTTGGCTGTCATTTTTACAGCCAAATTCCAATCTATTGCAAGTACGGTATTTGCTAAAATAGATTTCGCCATTTTTTTTGTCAACCTAAATGTAATCCGCTCAGAGTTTACACATACTTTTCCCGAAGTGGATTGGAATATCTTGTAAAGACACGTGCAGAAAAGGGGGCTGCATGGCATGTCTGATTGACCCAGATTCTGAAACTCTTTATACAAAATAATAACTTCCAGTGCTTCCACATGATAAGCATAGAGAGTGCCAGATAATTACAGATAATGCTAGTACTGTAACATTAGTCCCGCAGCCACTCGGCTAATTTCTTCCTTCCAAGAAATTAAACTTTAATCATTTAGCAAAGTCTGAGCACCATATAGGAACTTGGATGCATACAATGTGCAGAGAAGAATCTTTTTTTTTTTTTTTGCTCTTACTTAGTTATTCTCTCAAAGTAGTCACAAGACAAGCAGGCAGGAACTGATAAAGTGGGTCATAGCCCTAGAGGACCCCAGGGTGGATGCGCAAGCTTGGTTTTAATTCTAAAACATTCCAGTTCAGTCTCACGATATGAAAAAATATGTAGCGCTAATGGTGCAAGAGAAACAAGGATGTCTTACTAGGTAAGTGTATGATCACTGTACTAAAACAGTGATAATAATAATAAAAAACACCAATATTGAGTGAATAAATGGGTTGGTGAATCCAAAAACACAAAGAAAATCGAAAAACAATAATAATAAGTCCATCAATATGACTGGTGGATGAATGATGAAGATAACAAACATGTGACCACGTAGATCCTCATAGGCAAACAATCATTCCTTCCATCTAAAAATAAATGTGAATGCGCTTTCAGGAACCAATGGAGCTACCTGTCAGCGACAGCAGATCGTGTAGGCATGAGAAATCTCGGGGACAATCAGCTGGACTTCACTGAAGACCGTGCAGTAGAAACCACAGACTGGATGATAGTAGACCAAGGATCTTCGATGAAGGACCCTGGATGGACGATATCCTGGAACAGTATGCCAAAACCGGATCTCCCGGGGTATCCACCCCGAATCCAATGGATGGAAAGATGATAATAGAACCCTTTGAGGGGATGAAGGCACAACGGGACTACTCCACAAAAAGCTCCAAAGAACATATGGGGAGAAAGAAAAAATAGAGCCCCAATGGATTTTCGATGACAAGAGCTGGCCCACAATCAGGGCTCAAGTCCTGCGGGAACGCATGGGAACGGAGTTCCTGCACTTTTTTCACAGCAGGAACGCAGTTCCCTTTGCAGGACTAGAGCAGCCGAGAGAAGCCGAGCCACCCAAGCCAATCCTTCACTAAGCGGCGATGCCCAGCTCGAGTCACTGTCAGGGGCAGGCGAACCTTAGTAATCCTTTATTTTACTGGCCGCTTCCTGTATATGGATTCATCGGGTAGTGTGCGGGTATTCCGTCACTTCCTCGATGCCGCAATGTCTCCTGGGAGCTTTTGCTATTGTTCCCAGGAGATATTGCGGAACATTCTTTCTAAATCCCACGATAACTCGCGGAAGACCTCCGCAATGTCTCCTGGGAACAATAACAAAAGCTCCCAGGAGACATTGCAGCATTTAGGAAGTGAGTGTGGTTTAGTAATTATGCATATGAGCCTATCTTTTTTTTTTTGGTGGGGGAGTGGATCTTGGGTGGGAGTTCCCACACTTTTTTCCCCAGGACTTGACCCCTGCCCACAATCATCGTTTTAGCTCATACAAAGATGTTCAAAAGGGCAGAGGTCAGGGCGCTGGTGTTTTTTAACACCAAATAAACTAGTTAAACCATATCTTTATGGAGTTGACTTTGTCTAATTCAGTGTATTTGTAGTGCTGTTATACATTATGACCAAAGGTTTGACCAAAAGTTTGTGGACACCTGACCATCATACCTATATGAGCTAGCTTGTTGGACATCCCATTCCAAAACCACTAAGTATTAAAATGGAGCTGGCTAGGACAGTCTCTGGTCTTCTAGGAAGGCTTTCCACAGGATTTAAAGTCTTGTAAAAAGATGTATGATACACTAAATGGCCAGAAGTTTGGGAAGACATGACCATCACACTATACGTGCACATCCCATTCCAAAGCCATGGGAGTTGTCCCACCTTGACAGCTATAACAGGCCCCAATCTTCTGGAAGGTTTTGGAGCCATTCAGTGGGATATTGTGATGATTTAAAAGAACATTTGTGAGTTTAGGTACTGATGTTGCATGAGAATACCTGGGTCGTAATAATTGTTCCAGCTTAAACCACGGTGTTCATTAGGATTGAGGTCAGATCTCTGAGGCTCAAAACTGATGTTCTAATTCATTCTAAATGTGTTCAGTAGGGTTGAGGTCAGGGCTCTGTGCGGGAAACTCGAGTTCATCCACACCAAACTGTTCAAACCATGTCTTCGTGGAGCTGGTCCAAACTTGTTAACCCATGTCTTTATAGAGCTGGTTCAAACTGGTCCACCAATGTTTTAATGGAGCTGGTTCAAACTGGTCAACCTATGTCTTTATGAAGCTGGTCCAAACTGCTCAACCCATGTCTTTATGGAGCTGGTCCAAACTGGTTAACCCATGTTTTAATGGAGCTGGTCCAAATTGATCAACCCTTGTCTTTATGGAGCTGGTTCGAACTGGTCAACCCATATCTTTATGGAGCTGGTTCAAACTGATTAACCCATTTCTTTATGGAGCTGGTCCACACTGGTCAAACCATGTTTTTATGGAGCTGGTCCAAAATGGTCAACCCATGTCTTTATGGAGTTGGCCCAAACTGATCAACCCATGTCTTTTATGGAGCTGGTTCAAACTGGTCAACCCATGTCATTATGGAGCTGGTCCACAATGGTCAAACCATGTCTTTATGGAGCTGGTCCACACTGGTCAAACCATGTCTTTATGGAACTGGCTTTGTACACAGGGGCACCGTCATGCTGGAATAGAAAAAGGTCTTCCCCAAACTGTAACCACGCCATCTAAACACTAAAGCCACATTTTTTTTTTTTAGTTTTGGGTTGAGTAGGAAACTGTCAAAACCGTGTGTACTCTTATTGCCGAGATTTCCCTTTACACCCTGTCACAGATTTACAAAGAAAGGTGAATTCCCCTTAGAGAACTGAAACCAGAACTCAATTGGAAGGTTTCCCTTTTTCTGTTCTGGTGATAATCGTAAAATGTGGTATTTGCCCTCACCGGACACAGTGATCACCAGGACAAATAGTGAAGGCGATATTCCCCAGCAGGGACACAGACTGCGAGAAAAAACTTGGTGGAGGATTTCAACATCTCCCTTCTATACCGCCCCCCCCCCCCCCCAAAAAAAAAAGGATGGCTTGTTTTGCAGCTGCATACAATTACTGCTTGAGCAATATAAATCAATAACTAAAAAAATCAATAGAGCTCTCCTATGTACAACAGAGTGTTTTGAATCAGCAGTTCCCAAACCATTCGCCAGAAACAACCTGCGCAGACTGGATTGGGTATTGTTTCACTGACTTCAAAGGTCTGGTGTACAAATACACTGGTGTCCTTTATCTGTAATTAGAGTTGTTGCCAAACATTTAAGCGATTATTTTAAAGTAGACGTAAACCCAACCTGAATGACATTAAGTTACCTAACGTACTTTGCAGCAACTACATGTCCACATGTACTCCTACGATGGCTTTTTTAGGCGTGTTTTCTGACGATGACAACACTGCATCATGTCTGTGCAATGTGTGTTGAAATGGCCACTTGTAGTCACCATTGGAAGTTAAGTAGCAACGTAGGAGCACAATTGGGAGATGGGGGGGAGCTCCGAGTCACATGATCCTAAAGCTCTGTGTAAGGGAGTGCTGGACAGCGGCTGAGAATTTGTGAGCCGTGACATTACCCATAGGCTCTCATAAGCTCCCCATGGCCCATCCCTCCTCTCCCCTGCAGACGCTACAACTGTTGCGCAAAGCAATCAATATACGCTTATTTCCATTTTATATGTGGAAGAATACGTACTGGCCTAAACTGAGGAAAAAAAACGTTTTTTTATATATATATTTTTTGGGCATATTTATTATAGCAAAAAGTAAAAAATACTGTATTTTCCGGCGTATAAGACGACTGGGCGTATAAGACGACCCCCTAATTTTCCAGGAAAAATGTTGGTTTTGGGATATACTCGCCATATAAGACTACCCCCTTCCTACTAGTCTTTCTGGAAGCTGAGGGGTAGCCAGAACCGCTGACAGAAACAGGCTTTTTTCAAATCTCACTGTGCCATTACATTACATTACATGCCTCACTGTGCCATTACATTACATGCCCCCACTGTGCCATCACTTGCCCCCACTGTGCCATCACTTGCCCCCACTGTGCCATCACTTTCTCCCCACTGTGCCATCACTTTCTCCCCACTGTGCCATCACTTTCCCCCACTGTGCCATCACTTTCCCCCACTGTGCCATCACTTGCCCCCACTGTGCCATCACTTTCCCCCCACTGTGCCATCACTTTCCCCCACTGTGCCAACAGTGCCATCACTCACGTTTTGCTGATTCTGACTTCTTCAGTTTCTGTCTGCTGCGAGCGTCCATGATTTGAAAGCCGCGCCTTCTCCTCAGACTGTCCTGTGATAGGCGGAACACACATTTTCCCAGCAGCGCCTCTGTTCTGTGTTCCGCCTATCATGGACGTCCTCTCGTCCGAGGATGAGAAGTCATAGGAGGAACACATAACAGAGGCGCTGCTGAGAAGATTTGTGTTCCGCCTATCACAGGACACTCTGAGGAGAAGGAGCGGCTTTTAAATCATGGACGCTCGCAGCAGACGGAGACTGTCACCGGCATATAAGACGACCCCCGACTCTGGATGCATTTTTTTGCATCCAAAAAGTCGTCTTATACGCCGGAAAATACGCTAATGCATTTTTTTCCAAAATTGTCGCTCTATTTTTGTTTATAGCGCAAAGAATAAAAACCGCAGAGGTGATCAAATACCACCAAAAGAAAGCTCTATTTGTGGGGAAAAAAGGACGCCAATTTTGTTTGGGAGCCACGTCGCACGACCGCGCAATTGTCAGTTAAAGCGGCGCAGTGCCAAATTGCAAAAAAGTGCCAGCCAAATGGTCCGGGGCTTGAGTGGTTAACGCTTGCGTGAGATTTTGGTGCCTGGGTTTACGTATGCTTTATTTAACCAATAAATATCATGAAATGATAATGTCTTCCCTGATGTTGTAAAGCGCTGCGTAAACTGTTGGCGCTATATAAATCCTGTATAATAATAATAATAATAATGAAACTCTATGTAGTCTTCATGGAAAGGTCTCCCCTCCTGGTTTGTCTTTGGTTAGCTGCCATTGAAAGAATGCTGCAAATATCAACCATTAACTCGGCCCCGTTGACACTTTCCATGACCTTGGGAAAGACTGAGGCTGGGGGCTGTTTATATAAGTGTGGATTGCAGGGAGGGGGGGCGTAGGTAGTGTGATGAATAGAGGTGGATAAATATCCTTTGCCCAGGTCAGGACTAATGTTTGAACTCTCTTTTTTTTTGGCAAACTTTCCGGCATCAAGGTTGACATGTTTATCTGAACTTTTTTGGAAAGCACTGTAACAAATATGTGTAGATAAAATGCGTCAGTACAGAATCCACCTTTTTTTTTATTTATTATAGGCATTAATATAGCCAACAATTTTCATTTTGGACATCAGTCCCTGCCCTCAAGAAGCCTACACTTTAATGCAGGGTATCTCAATCAGGGTTCCATGGAACCCTACTGTTCCTCCAGAGGTTGCTAGGGGTTCCTTGAGCAATGAGCAATTTCTTCCTTTTAGCTATCTGTAAAGTAAAGGGGAATTCTTCCCAATGACTGAAAGTGTAAGGAGAATTCTTCTCACAGACCATCACACTATTGTATCATGAGTTGTAGATATCGTCATTTTTAGCCGGGGTTCCAAAAAGTTATTTCAAGGGTTTCTCTGTGTTGAAAAGGTTGCTCCAAGGTCTGTATCTCATATACGAGTATATGGCCAATTTCGACACACATTTCCATTCTTTGAACCCAAGGTACAAATTATGAAACGCAGCCACTGTGCCCATCAATCACCACCAGTTTGCCCCATCAATCGCCGCCAGTTTGCCCCATCAATTGCCGCCAGTTTGCCCCATCAATTGCCGCCAGTTTGCCCTATCAAATGCCGCCAGTTTGCCTCATCAAATGCCGCCAGTTTGCCTCATCAAATGCCGCCAGTTTGCCCCATCAAATGCCGCCAGTTTGCCCCATCAAATGCCGCCAGTTTGCCCCATCAAATGCCGCCAGTTTGCCCATTCAAATGCCGCCAGTTTGCCCCATCAAATGCCGCCAGTTTGCCCCATCAAATGCCGCCAGTTTGCCCCATCAAATGCCGCCAGTTTGCCCCATCAAATGCTGCCAGTTTGCCCCATCAAATGCTGCCAGTTTTCCCACCCGCCCGGAACTTACCTTTCTTGGGTCAGCGCCATCCTCCACGCTCCCTCCGCTCCCTCTGAGTCCAAGATGTCTTCTCCCGTCCTCTTTATGTCATCTCTGCTATGATTGGACGCCTAGCCGCCTGTCGCTTCAGCCAATCAGGTGACCGGTAACCAGACCCAGTGCACCTGATTGGAAGTGATTCCCTAAGGCCCCGTACAGACGAGCGAACAGTCCGATGAAAATGGTCCGCCGGACCGTTTTCATCGGACATGTCCGCTGGGAGATTTCGGTCTGATGACTGTACACACCATTAAACCGAAATCCGCGCGGACAGAGAACGCGGTGACGTAGACGACACCGACGTTCTCTATCGCGCGAGTTCAATGCTTCCACGCATGCGTCAAATCAATTTGACGCATGCGCGGGATTTCTGTCCGCTGGTTAGACGTACTGACCAGCGGACATGTCCGCCGGACAGCTTCCCAGCGGACATGTTTCTTAGCATGCTAAGAAACATTTGTCCGCTGGAAATCTGTCCGCTAGCCTGTACACACGATCGGATCTGTCCGGATCTGATCGGATCTGTCCGCTGACACTGGTCGGCGAACCAGTTTCAGCGGACATGTGCGCCCTCTATGGACTCACCGTCACTGCTCTATCCCCTTTGCCCTTTACTCCCCATAGCACACCCCGTGTGCTATGGGGAGTAAATAATAGTTCTTATAAAAATATCATTACCTAGAAATTATTTCATTTTAAACATAGCAATAGGTTGAACATGTCTATATCGGTAATTTTGACAAGCTTGGGTTCGGTCTAAACTTGGGAACGGAGACGAAAGCCATCATATTTGGGTCAATAAGCCATGGCTAGGACATTGCTTGCCATTTGACCGCATTAGGTCAATGATGTTGTAAATAAGTGTGTCATGCATTTGTATTCAGCTCCCTTTACTGATACCCCTAACTAAAATCTAGTGGAACCAATTGCCTTCAGAAGTCACCTAATTAGTAAATAGAGTCCACCTGTGAGTAATTTAATCTTACTATAAATACAGCTGTTCTGTGAAGCCCCCTTTAGAGGTTTGTTAGAGAATCTCAGTGAACAAACAGCATCATGAAGGCCAAGGAACACACCAGACAGGTCAGGGATAAAGTTGTGGAGAAGTATAAAGCAGGGTTAAGTTATAAAAAAATATCCAAAGCTTTGAACATCTCACAGAGCTTCTGTTCAATCCATCATCCGAAAATGGAAAGAGTATGGCACAACTGCAAACCTACCAAGACATGGCCGTCCACCTAAACTTACTGGGCCGGGCAAGGAGATCATTAATCAGAGAAGCAGCCAAGAGGCCCATGGTAACTCTGGAGGAGCTGCAGAGATCCACAGCTCAGGTGGGAGAATCTGTCCACATGACAACTATTAGTGGTCTCTCCACAAATCTGCCCTTTATGGAAGAGTGGCAAGAAGAAAGCCACCATTGAAAGAAAGCCATAAGAAGTCCCATTTGGAGTTTCCGAGAAGCCATGTGGTAGACACAGCAAACATGTGGAAGAAGGTGCTCTGGTCAGATGAGATCAAAATTTTATTTTTGGCCTATAAGCAAAACTCTATGTGTGGCGGAAAACTAACACTGCACATCACCCTAAACACATCATCCACACTGTTAAACATGGTGGTGGCAGCATCATGTTATAGGGATGCTTTTCTTCAGCAGGGACATGGAAGCTGGTCAGAGTTGATGGGAAGATGGATGGAGCCAAATACACAACAATCTTAAAAGAAAACATGTTAGAGTCTGCAAAAGACTTGAGACTGGGATGGAGGTTCACCTTCCAGCAGGACAACGACCCTAAACATACAGCCAGAGCTACAATGGAATGGTTTAGATCAAAGAATATTCATGTGTTAGAATGGCCCAGTCAAAGTCCAGACCTAAATCCCATTGAGAATCTGTGGCAAGACTTGAAAATTGCTGATCACAGACGCTCTGCATCCAATCTGACAGAGCTTGAGATATTATACAAAGAAGAATGGGGAGAAATGTCCCTCTCTAGATGTGCAAAGCTGGTAGAGACACCCCCAAAAAAACTTGCAGCTGTAATCGCAGTGAAAGGAGGTTCTCCAAAGTATTGACTCCGGTGGGCGCCATACAAATGTACCCCCCACACTTTTCACATATTTATTTGTAAAAAAAAATTGAAAACCATTTATCATTTTCCTTCTTTTTTTTTCAATTATGTGCCACTTTGTGTTGGTCTATCACATAAAATCCCAATAAAATACATTTACGTTTTTGGTTGTAACATGAGATAATTTGCAAAATTTCAAGGGGTATGAATACTTTTTCAAGGCACTCTATGGCCCAGATTCTCAAAGGACTTACGACGGCGTAAGTCCGAACGAGAACCGTCGTATCTATGCGCCTGATTCTTAGAATCAGTTACGCATAGATTTATATTAGATCCAACCGGCGTAAGTCTCTTACGCCGTCGGATCTTAACTGCATATTTACGCTGGCCGCTAGGGCCGTGTATGCTGATTTACGACTGGAAATATATAAATCAGCTAGATACGCAAATTCACGAACGTACGCCCGGCCGACGCCGTTTACAATAGGCTTTTCCCGGCGTAAAGTTACCCCTGCTATATGAGGCGTACATGCGGTGTACCAATGTTAAGTATGGCCGTCGTTCCCGCGACAAAATTAGAAAATTTTACGTCGTTTGCGTAAGTCGTCCGTGAATGGGGATGGACGTAATTTACGTTCACGTCGAAACCAATACGTCCTTGCGGCATATTTGGAGCAATGCACACTGGGATATGTCCACACACGGCGCATGCGCTGTTCGTGAAAAACGTCAATCACGTCGGGTCATGGCTAATTTACATACCACACGCCCAACTCTTCACAATTTGAATTAGGTGGGCTTACGCCGGCCTATTTACGCTACGCCGCTGCAACTTACGGAGCAAGTGCTTTGAGAATACTGCACTTGCCCGTCTAAGTTGCGGAGGCGTAACGTAAATAGGATAGGTTACGCCCGCTCAAAGATGCGCCGATCTACGTGAATCTGGCCCTATGTGCTGAAACAGCCACTTGTAGTCATCAGAGACGCCTGTGCAACAGGGTGACAACACAGGAGCATAGTTGGGTGACAAAGGCAGAAGGGCCTGTCCCTATACCATATAGTCTGAATAAGGATCTTCATGGCAGGTGTTTTTTTATTATACTTTTTATTTTACTATAACGCACTAACTTTTTAAATGACATTAACGTGTAAACCTCATTACATATTTTAGCGATTGGGTTTGGATTGATTTTAATGATGTAATAAAAAATAATACAAGTGTTCAGCCAGTGTGCAAACTCCTGCCTATAAAAAGTTCCACCTTATAATAACCTTCTGGGTTGAAATATTGAGATGAAAGGATCTCAGCGGTACATCAGACCGGTAAAATCCAGATTGTGTGTGTGTCTACCAATTCAGCCCCGGAGAGCCGTGTTTGGGGTCCCGGCTTGTTTGCTTTGTGTACACACACTGGATCCACGTGGGGAATGGATTAATCCTGAGCGTCCCGCAGTGATATCACCTCTACTCCTCTACCTTTGTACTTATGGTACAAAAATATTTCCCTTTGTATTTACCCAGCAGCAAAGCAATAGCGTAAAAGTGGCCTTCGAAGGAAGACCTTACAGAGAGACCTTCAGACGAGCGACAAGAAATCACAGCGATTTCTTAATAAGATCAAATGACCGTTCTGAAAATGTTTTAGTGTCTGGCAAGTCATGGAATGACCTTCGTGTGTCTAGGAATTTTAGACGTTCGGTTTTGTTGTTTGTCTGGAACACTGTAGGGCAAATAATCGTCTTTTTATCAACATATTTTAAAGTGCTATTGAAGTCTCACACCTTTTTTTCTCTCTTCGTGGTTCTATACCCTGCTTGTTAAGATTGGAACCAGTTTTTTCCATGAAAATGCTTTAACCACTTAAGACCCGGACCTTTAGGCAGCTAAAGGACCTGGCCAGTTTTTGCGATTCGGCACTGCGTCGCTTTAACTGACAATTACGCGGTCGTGCGACGTGGCTCCCAAACAAAATTGACGTCCTTTTTTTCCCACAAATAGAGCTTTCTTTTGGTGGTATTTGATCACCTCTGCGGTTTTTATTTGTTGCGCTATAAACAAAAATAGAGCGACAATTTTGAAAAAAATTCAATATTTTTTACTTTTTGCTATAATAAATATCCCCCAAAAATATATAAAAAAACATTTTGTTCTCAGTTTAGGCCTATACGTATTCTTCTACCTATTTTTGGTAAAAAAAATCGCAATAAGCGTTTATCGATTGGTTTGCGCAAAATTTATAGCGTTTACAATATAGGGGATAGTTTTATTGCATTTTTATAATTTTTTTATTTTTTTTACTACTAATGGCGGCGATCAGCAATTTTTTTGTGACTGCGACATTATGGCGGACACTTCGGACGATTTTGACACATTTTTGGGACCATTGTCATTTTCACAGCAAAAATGCATTAAAAATGCATTGATTACTGTGAAAATGACAATTGCAGTGTGGGAGATAACCACAAGGGGGCGCTGAAGGGGTTAAGTGTGACCTCATCTGTGTTTCTAACTGTAGGGGGGTGTGGCTGTAGGTGTGACGTCATTGATTGTGTTTCCCTATAAAAGGGAACACACGATCAATGACGGCGCCACAGTGAAGAACGGGGAAGCCGTGTTTACACACAGCTCTCCCCGTTCTTCAGCTCCGGGGACCGATCGCGGGACTCCAGCGGTGATCGGGTCCGCGGGTCCCGCGGTCACGGAGCTTCGGACCGGGTCGCGGGCCCGCGACCCACGGCTGGGCACTTAAAGAGGACGTACCTGTACGTGCTTGTGAGCCGTGCCATTCTGCCGACATATATGTGCAGGAGACGGTCCTTAAGTGGTTAAAATCCCCATTTCTCTCAGTAGAACTGCTTCTTTCAGTCTTCACACTTCAGAGCTCTGTGATGGCAGAGCTGAGTAACACCCACACCCCCCCCCCCCCCTGTACAAGTGCAGAGGAAAAGAGTGTCTGACCAGGACTGCTACATCACTGAGAGTTATGCCCTGTACACACGATCCGAACATCGTACGTTAAATGTCGTCCGAGGAAGAATCGTACGATAATCGGATCGTTAGTACAGAGCTTTCGAGAGCTGATCAAGACAGTTCATCCGATATTATTTTATCGGACATGCACGATAATGTTTCTCGTACAATACCAGATCGTACGATTTTCGTTTAGTCAGTACAGTTGTCGTTCGAAAATACAATACAATACAAATACATTACAACATGTGATATGTAACCTCTGAGGGTGTGAAAAGTTAACATTTAAGGGGGCGTACCATCATCCAGGGTATAGATATATAAAAATTGGTTCTAAGGTCCCCGAACCATAGAGCCAAATGGGGTTTTTTTTGGGCCATTGTTGGACTATCACGGTACTAGTAACATCTGTAAGTAGTGTACAACAAAAACAAGTAAATAATAATAAAAAACATTTTTATTGGATACAATGTCGAAGACGACACAAGGGGGATACAAGGTTAAAAAATACACAATATACGACCATCATAGCACCAGTATAGTAGTCCCCATGAGGGGGAGAAGCATAGTGGGTTGAAAGTCATATCAGGACATCTTAACTAGTTTTGTGGCTACAAGCCACTTCATCAGAAGAGTCTAGAGTTAAAAATGACAGGGGTCAGACAATAATATATAAAACAACAAATACAACAAATATACATTGGGGAACAGGAGACTCGGCTGCTCACCTAAAAAAAAAAAACACATAGAACCAGCGGAGGGTCCCGTATAACGACCATGGGGCACGTGTATGGGCGAATGGACCTACTTCTTGGATATATAGGGTGAGAAAAATAATTAATATATGAGGCCCAGGCTGTGAAAAAGGGAGGTAAGTGCAACACACGTGATGTAAACCAGTGGTGCAAATTCAAAATGAACAAGGGTGTGGAGGTTTGAATAGTGATGTAGTGTGGTGATAGGGAGGACAAGTGAGAAGCTGGGAGGATGAATAATGGAAGGAGGGAGAGAAATAAAGGAAGAGAGAAAAGGAAGTGAAGTGGATAAGGAGGAGGTAAAGTGGAAAAGTAGACAAGGAGGATGGAAAAATGGGGAAAGAAAAAAAGTGTGAAAAGGGTACCTTGAATACAAGGAAATGTAGTACAAATAGGGGGCCCCCGGAACGGGAGCCCGGGTAGGGATTTCTCGAGCCACTTGTAGCCTCCACAAGGGGAAGTCCATGGTACTGGTACATTACAACATGTGACATCACTTCCGATTTTTTTTTCTGTCCTGCGAGAATTTTCGGGACTTTAATAACCATTTAATTTCTACTTGCGACTATTAAGCGAAAAAAGTTGTACGATCTGTCGTACGATATTCGGATCGTGTGTATGGAGCATAAGGCTGATCATAGATGATTCATCAGCCACTTGACTGTTCCGATCGGGAGTAGCTGATCACTAAATCAACTCCTCCTAAATGGGAACAGCCATAGATGGATTGAAATTTGGCCGGCCCCTGCTGAACCAGCCAGATTTCAATCCATGTATGGCCAGCTTCAGACTGCAGAGTCATATTTAGACACCAGACACAACTGCTGTAACAGGAAAGTGGAGTAGAAACTAAGAAAATGGACTGTTAGTATTAAGTCTAGCTGACTACATATCTAGGTAGCTCCCGTCAGCATATAAGTGCGGGTTAGGGTCCTGTTAGTAAGGTCCATCCTCTGGGTGGATATGGTGGGTGGGGTTAGTAAGTCCTATATATTCTGGAACTGGAAAGGCCTGGGCCACAGTGTGATGGGAAGATGGTATATGGTATACTGATATGGAAGCCTGTAGCCTTAGAAAG
Source organism: Rana temporaria (assembly GCF_905171775.1). Taxonomy (NCBI): domain Eukaryota; kingdom Metazoa; phylum Chordata; class Amphibia; order Anura; family Ranidae; genus Rana; species Rana temporaria. Next base: position 13,884,594 of record NC_053497.1, read on the forward strand.
TGAACCCTTCAGGGTAGGCCCAGGTTGGAGAATCACATAGGGGGGACCTGCAATGAAGACAATAGATGGCATGGCCAGGAGGTTATAGTCTGGTCCACCACTGAAACAGAGAGGCAGAGAACCTGGAGATAGAGAGACAGTGGGGATCAAGAATGCAACAGACAACCCTAACATTAACCCTACATGGATTGGGACTAGGACTAAGTAAGAGGGTGTCCAGAACCCAGAGGCTGTGTGTATGAGCTGTGTCCTAGTTCCAATCGATTTCACTTGAACATAGGAGTGGTGAAAGGCCTATTAACTTGGTGGGCTTTTTTGTCTGTGGTTACCATTTGTGTTGTTTGCTGAGGAATTCTACCAGAGGGAACTGAAATGCTTGTAAACCTTGGGATTACAAATAGTCAAACAGTCACAATTGGGAGCTTCACCATGAATTTAAGGCCCCAACATCAGCAGGACTGAAGCTGTATATATCCCATTGGCCAGTGGTTTAAGGTTTGGGTTAGGGTTGTCTTTTGCATTCTAGACCTCCCTTTAGGAGCTGTGTCCTAGTTCCAATCCATTGCACCTGAGGATAGGAATGCCGAAAGGCCTATTGACTACCCTGTAAGAGAGCATCCAGGATCCTATGCTCAAGTGAAATACATTTCACTTGAGCATAGGAGTGACGAGAGGTCTATTGCCTACCATGGTGGGTTATTTTGTCTCTGGTTACCATTTATGCTGTTTGCTGAGGAGTTTTTCCATAGGGAACTGAAACATGTGTTTACTCTGGGATTTCAAATAATCCCACTTGGAAGTAAGAGCTTCACCATGAATTAAAGGCCCCACAGCAGCAGGACTGAATCTGCATGTGGCCAGTGGTTTAGGGTTAGGGTCATCTTTTGCATTCTAGAACTCCCTTTAGGAGCTGTGTTCTAGTTCCAATCTATTTAATCTGATCATAGGAGTGCCAAGAGGCCTATTGAGTACCTTGGTGGGTTATTTTGGCTGTGGTTGCCATTTGTGTTGTTTGCTAAAGGAATTATACCAGAGGGAACTGAAACATGTTTACTCTGGGATTTCAAATCATCATACTTGAGAGTACGAGCTTCACCATGAATTAAATGCCCCAACATTAGCAGGATGCTAGCCAGTAGGGATGAGCTTTGAGTTCGAGTCAAACTCATGTTCGACTCGAACATTGCCTGTTCGCCTGTTTGGCGAACAACGAACAATTTGGGGTGTTCGCAGCAAATTCGAAAAGCCGCGGAACACCCTGTTAAAGTCTATGGGAGAAAGCTAAAGTGCTAATTTTAAAGGCTAATATGCAAGTTATTGTCCTAAAAAGTGTTTCGGGACCTGGGTCCTGCCCCAGGGGACATGTATCAATGCAAAAAAAAGTGTTAAAGCGGTTCTCCACCCTAAAGTGGAGTCCCACTGATCGGAACCCTCCCCCCCTCCGGTGTCACATTTGACACCTTTCAGGGGGGAGGGGGGTGCAGATACCTGTCTAAAGACAGGTATTTGCACCCACTTCCGGCCCGGCATTCACGGGCAAAAGACGGGCATTCCATCACATCCCGTCGCCCCCCCGTTGTGTGCTGGGAACACTCGGCTCCCAGCACACAGCGGGAGCCAATCGGCGGGCGCGGCGCGACTCGCGCATGCGCCGTAGGGAACCGGGCAGTGAAGCCGCAGCGCTTCACTTCCTGGTTCCCTCAGCGTGGATGGCGGGGGGAGCAGCAGAGAGACGAGCGATCGCTCGTCCTCTGCTGCGATCGGCGCTGGACTCCAGGACAGGTAAGTGTCCTAATATTAAAAGTCAGCAGCTGCAGTATTTGTAGCTGCTGGCTTTTAATATTATTTTCCCATGGCACATCCGCTTTAAAAACGTCCGTTTTTTCAGGAGCAGTGAATTTAATAATGCTTAAAGTGAAACAATAAAAGTGAAATATTCCTTTAAATTTCGTACCTAGGGGGGGGTGTAAAGTAAGCATGTGAAATAGCGCATATTTCCCGTACTTAGAACTGTCTCTGCACAAAGTGTCATTTCTGAAAGAAAAAAAGTAATTTAAAACTGACTTGCGGCTATAATGAATTGTCAGCATTATTAAATTCACTGCTCCCGAAAAAAATGTCAGTTTTTAAAACTTTTTTTTGCATTGATACATGTCCCCTGGGGCAGGACCCAGGTCCCCAAACACTTTTTAGGACAATAACTTGCATATTAGCCTTTAAAATTATCACTTTATATTTCAAACGTTCGAGCCCCATAGACTTTAACGGGGTTCTAAAGTTCACACGAACGTTTGGTGTGTTCACAGGTTCTGGTGCGAACCGAACAGGGGGGTGTTCAGGTCATCCCTACTAGCCAGTGGTCCAAGGTTAGGGTTATCTTTTGCATTCTCGACCTTCCTTTGGGAGCTGTGTCCTAGTTCCAATCCATTTCACCTGAGCATAGGAATGCCGAGAAGCCTATTGACTACCTTGTAAGAGATCATCCAGGACCCGCAGGCCGTGTGGGTGAGCTGTGTCTTAGTTCCAATCTATTTCACATGAGCATATGAGTCGTGAGAGGCCCATTGACTACAATGGTGGGTTATTTGGCTGTGGTTACCATTTATGCTGTTTGCGGAGGAGTTCTACCAGAGGGAACTGAAATGCGTGTTTACTTTGGGATTCCAAATAATCACACTTGGAGGTAAGAGCTTCACCATTAATTAAATGCCCCAATACTGGCAGGACTGTAGCTGTATATATCCCACCGGTGAGTGGTTTAGGGTTAGGGTTGTCTTTTGCTATCTAGGCCATCCTTTAGGAGCTATGTCCTAGTTCCAATCCATCTCATCTGAGCCTAGGAGTGCAGAGAGGCCTATTGAGTACCTTGGTGGGTTATTTTGGCTGTGGTTGTCATTTGTGCTGTTTGCTGAGGAGTAGAGTTGAGCGGACACCTGGATGTTCGGGTTCGGACCCGAACCCGGACTTTGAAAAAAAAGTTTGGGTTCGGGACCGAACCCGAACCCGGACTTTGACCCGAACCCCATTGAAGTCAATGGGGACCCGGACTTTTGACTACAAAAATGTCTCTAAAAAACTAAGGGAAAGGGCTGGAGGGCTGCAAATGGCAGCAAAATGTCGGGAAGAGCATAGCAAGTACTCTGGAAATAAATGTGGATAGGGAAATAACTTAAAATAACATAAAAAAAATAAAAATAAAAAAAATATTCAGAGTCACCTATAGAACCTGTCACTGAACTATGTACTTTATAGAAAAACACACTATATCACAGGTGCACAGGTGGTGGCAGGTGCAGTGCTGTTGAAATATTCAGAGTCACCTATAGAACATGTTACTGAACTATGGGCGTAATCCTCAAAGGAGATACGCAGGCGGAACTGCTGTTCCGCCTGCGTATCCCTGTGCCTATCTTTGGAAACGATCCTCAGAAGGATTTTTCCAAAGATAGTCAGAAGATCCGACATCTGTAATAGACTTACACTGTCGGATCTTAGGATGCAGTACCGCATCCGCCGCTGGGGGCATTTCGAGTCGAAATGCCGCTTTGCGTATGCAAATGAGTACTTAGGCAGATCCACAAAGCTTTTTAGCTTTGTGTTTTCTGCGTAAGTTACGTTTTGCATGCGTAAAATTAGGGATGCTTTTACAAGGCCTAAACTGTTTAGACCTTGTAAAAACAAACCTTTTTTTCGATCGCCGCGTTTTTTTTTAAATTTCAAATTTTTTTTCCCGGCGCGTATTTTTTTTTTTACCCGACGCAACTTTATTGTCCCGTCGCGATCCACAAAGCCCGGCGTAAATTACGTTCGTGCGATGCACGTCGGGAAAAATGACGTCACACGCATGCGCTGAACATCCGGCGCGGGAGCGCGCCTCATTTAAATAGGATTTGCCCCCTCGATCAGACGACCGCCTTGCGACGGAGGCACTTAAGTTACACGGCGTGTAATTTCTAGGTAAGTGCTTTGTGGATCGGGCACTTAGGTAGATAATTTTACGCCTGTGTAACTTAACTGCTGAAAGTTAAGTTAGGCAGGTTTTTTCAGGATTTGGCCCTATGTACTTTATAGAAAAACACAGTATATCACAGGTGCAGTGCTGTTGAAATATTTCCCTATCGTAAGTGAAGCACAGTCAGTGACAGGGAGCCAGATAGCATTAGATGATGCAGATATCAAAAAAAATAAAGTGTGTTTCTTGAGATTTCTGGAGCCAGCAGAGTACACCTAAAACTGTCCCTGGACGCCAAATGCAGTCTTTCCCTATCGTAAGTGAAGCACAGTGACAGCGAGTCAGAAAGCATTAGATGATGTAGATATCAAAAAAATAAAGTTTGTTTCTTGAGATTTCTGGAGCACAGAACACCTAACACTGTCCCTGAACGCCGAATGCAGCAGCCTTTCCCTATCTAGAGTGAAGCAGAGTGACGATCTGTGCTGTGTGCCTCTATCTAATATAGAGGCACGTCACATGATAGGTCACATGCTACACTGGCCAATCACAGCCATGCCATAAGCAGGCATGGCTGTGATCAGTTCCCAGTCACAGTTGTAAAACGAATGGCGATTGGCTGCCGTGCAGCGCGCCAAAACATACCCGAACTCCGAACCCGAACTTTTTCCAATTATTCGGGTTCGGGTCCGGGTTTGGGAAAAACCCAAAGTCCGTACCCAACCCGAACTTTACAGTTCGGGTTCGCTCAACCCTACTGAGGAGTTATACCAGAGGGAACTGAAACATGTGTTTACTCTGGGATTCCAAAAAATCATACTTGGTAGTAGGAGCTTCACCATGAATTAAAGGTCCCAACACCGGCAAGACTGAAGCTGCATGTATCCCACTGGCCAGATGTTTAGGGTTGTCTTTTGCATTCTAAACCTTCCTTTAGAAGCTGTGTTCTTGTTCCAATACATTTAATCTGAGCATAGGAATGCTGAGAGGTCTGTCGAGTACTTTGGTGGGTTATTTTGGCTGTAGTTGCCATTTGTGCTGTTTGCTGATGAGTTCTACCAGAGGGAACTGAAACACGTGTTTACTCTGGGTTTTCCAAATATTCATACTTGGGAGTAAGAGCTTCACCATGAGTTAAAGGCCCCAACACCAGCGGGACTGTAGTTATATACCCCACGTGCCCTTGGTCTATGGTTAGGGATGTATTTTGCATTCTAGATGTTGCCATTCACCTGTACTTTATAGTGCCTGTTACTCTTACTGTGCTAATTTACCTTGTTCTCTCTCTATGGAACTGCCATATCTGACATTAGCTTTATACTGCATTATGGGTGGGCATTGCTTCCTTACACCAGCCTATTGTCTTCTGGATTGGTTATTTCACAGATGGCCATGAGTAATAAATGGCATTACCTTGGTAATTTGTGTCACGTGTCAAATTATTAGTATTTGCACCACTGTTATATGACCACCTTGTTTGTTATATCACTTAAAACACATCTACACCTAAAAGCAAAAGTGTTATATATTGCAGCTTATCAGTTCTTAGATGTGGTTGGGCAGGAGGGCCCAGAAGGTTTCGTCCTCTTGGTATTCATCTCAACCAAGGCTCTCTGCATTTTCTTGGCAAGCTAGTTATGCAAACATCATCACTTCTGTAATACTAACAGAGACTTGGGTAGTCCTCAGACTGATACTCAACTTCTTAAGTGTCCACTATAGACTGAGCTACGTCAAATAATAAGTTACATCATTTAAAAGAATTTGATTTTCCCTGGATGAGAATCTGAGCTTGTAAAACCTCTCCATAGTTGTGTATGGTGGAATGTGGTCGGGAATGAGACTGTTTAAGTTAATGAAACCCAATCACCAAAATCTCATAGGAATTTTACCATGTTAATGTAATGCCGCGTACACACGATCAGGCTTTTGCCTGGCCAAATCTCATCGGAATTCAGACGGAATTCCATCGGATAAAAATAGAACATAATCTATATCTAAACTCTGATGGAATTCATCAGAATTTCCGATGAAAAAACTCAGATGGGGCTACACACCATCGGAATATCCAATGGAAAAAGTCAATCTGACTTTTTCCATCGGGAAATTCCGATCTTGTGTACAAGGCATTACTTTAAAGTAATTTTCAATATATTTCCATCTGCCATTTTCATTTAAAGAATGCTCGGTGGTCCTGCCATGAAGGTCCTTGTTCAGGTGCTTCCTGTTGTAAGATGAAACATTCTGTTCCTGTGTAAATATGTAGGCAGGTGCAGTTAGCTAGTTTGCCACTAGGTGGCTCTGCATCAGAATAGTGCCTGGTATTTGCAGACTGTGTCATCAGGTGCTAGGCCCCTTTTAGGCAGAGCCCTCCTGCAGTGATGTCATGGGTGAGGCAGCACCCATATATAAGCCAGGCTGGGAGCAGCCATAGGTATTTTGGGGCATGGGAGCCAAACACCCCACACCAGCACAATTGTAACCAGCACATTGAGGCCCGGGACAGGGCCAGAGGCCAAGAAGGAGTAGACCTGCACCCAGGAGAGCTGGCTGTATATTTCCTGACCCATATGGAGTTGGGGGCTAGGGTGGGTTACAAAAGGCCTTTTAGGCCAGGCAAAGTTCACTGAGTGAAGTTATAACCCTGGAGGGTCCTAGGAGAAGTGTACCCATGGAGGAGGTGACTACAGAGAACCCAGTTATGAGAGTACTTATGACCCTCTGTGGATGGAGAGACTGTATAGGTAGATGGCTGCTAAAGTGCTGCATATGCTTTCACATGTGACTGCTGCGGATCGTCCACCAAATTTAATTGAGAATGTGTTGTCAAGTGACTCCGGAATGTATGTGATGTGACGGTTATGCCATTCCCTGTGTTCCATCAGTAAAGTGCAGCGATTCTGCTCGTGTGTGGACATTACTTCCTTGGGATATAAAGGTCAATGGCTGGGAATGTCTTGTGGAGGCTTACATCATGCAGTGGGGCACAATGTGGAGGGTTCAGTCTCACCAGGAGGTGCAGTGTCCTAGCAGGACAGGGGTGGAGGTAGGGAACTGTGCGCTTGGCACCATTATTAAACAACTGCAAAGCCCTTCATACAAGTATGCCATATCACTTAGCCACAAATCCAGGTATTATCACCATATTAACCACCACTCACGTCAGGGTTTTGTACCCAGAAGCTAATTCTGATCCAATAGTCTAATATCTTTGACTACATTGTCCAAGTCTTGATGAAGGGGGATTGTTGCCCCCTGAATTGCGTTGGCGGCTTTTTATGTTCCTGTCCTATTTGTGATATTAATAAAGGACTTTTACACTCTTGACACTTACCTATGTGTACATTATTCAATTCACGTCTTGGGTGGGGGCAACTTTGGGAAGAGAAGCCAAAAATTCCAAGCCATTAGGCTCAACCAATGACTTCTTTTCACAAGTAAATCTGAGTCCAGTTGCTCACCCTCACCTCCTCTTAAATGCTCTGGTCCTGTCTCCCAGTCATGCTCTTTACTGTGTTTTTGCATTCATGATAACCCTCTAGCACAATTGGGAGACAGAGGCGAAGTGTTGTCACCCAAAAACATGAAGGGCTAGATTCAGGTAGGGGGACGTAAAATTGTGCGGGCGTAGCGTATGTTATTTACGCTACGCCGCCGCAACTTAGACGGGCAAGTGCAGTATTCACAAAGCACTTGCTCTGTAAGTTGCCGTAGCGTACATCTGTCGGCGTAAGCGCGCCGAATTCAAATTGTCAAGAGGTGGGCGTGTTTTATGTAAATAAAACATGACCCCACGTAAATGACCTTTCTCACGAACGGCGCATGCGCCGGCCGTGAACGTATTCCAGTGCGCATGCTCCTAATCATGTCGCAAATAGTCAATGCTTTCGTCGTGAACCTAATTTACGCAAAGCCCTATTCGCGAACGACTTACGCAAACGACGTCAAATTTTCTAAATTCGACGCGGGAACGACGTCCATACTAAACATTGGCTATGCCTCATATAGCAGGAGTAACGTTACACCGGAAAAAGCCTTACGCAAACGACGTAAAAAAATCCGTCGGGCGCACGTACGTTTCTGAATCGGCGTATACCAGCTCATTTGCATATTCTACGCTGAAATCGACGGCAGCGCCACTTAGCGGCAAGCGTAAATATGCACCCTAAGATACGACGGCGTAAGAGACTTACGCCAGTCGGATCTTAGCCTAATTTCGGCGTATCTTGCTTTCTGAATACAGAAAGAAGATACGCCGGCGCAGCTTTGAATTTACGCGGCGTATCTATAGATACGCCGGCGTAAATTCTTGCTGAATCTAGCCCGAAGTGCCTATAATGGAAATGAATGGTAGGCTCATCAGGAATCATTTAAAAAATGACTCTACCATGGTAAAGCGGTACTTATGTGATGTCCACCATTTTACCTGCTGGGTTATCATTGAAACACACACTTGCCCGACAAGCAAATCTAGGGTTGTCCTGCTGCTATCCACTGAAAGGTTGACATAATTCAGGTCCCGCGCGCCATCTTGGTACTCTTCAGCTGCCTCTTCTAGGCTCAGGCAGGCAGTTCCCGATGACCTGCCCTCCAGGCACACTTTTTTGCATGGTCTTGCAGCCTCCTGGGAGATGTGACATGAGTATCCCAGGAGATGCCAGACCAGGGACATGTCATGCCGGCCTAGGCTAGAATAGTGTCATGGAGGTAGTTTCAGAGGGGGAGAGTTTGAACAATACAAACCCCACTTTGAGAGGTAAGTTCTGCATTGAAAGTTGTTGGGTTAACATCTACTTTAAGTAGCTAATGTGGAACTGTACTATAAAACGTGAGAAAAAAGAAAGCAGTCCGCTGTAAGGTAAACCGGATCTCCACCACTAAAAGGCCAGTGCAGATACGTGCTCATGCACATTGCACGCGTGCTAATATTCATAAGCAAAGGACCAATATAATTTCTGCAGTGCCAGTTCATCGTGCACGGATATGTGCGTGCACATACCAATCAGCACTTGGCGCCCAGTCACTGTAAACAGTTGCTGGATAATCTTCAGCTTGTTCCTGACTTCCCAAGACCTGATCTGCTGCTCCTGTTTGTTCTTGTATGACCCGGCTCGCTTTTGGACTTCGCTTCTGCCTGTTTCCTAGTTCTGTTACCTGGTATCCTGACCTTGACGGCTTGTTTTTTGGATCTGATCTGCCTGCTGACTTGGTACCGCATTGCCTGACTGTTCCCGACCCTGGCCTGCCTTCTGTACTTGCTTTGCCTGCTGACTCGGTACCCTAATGCCCAGTTGTCGCTGACTGCTGCTCCTCTCCTGGTTCTGCTTCCTCTGCTCTGGTGTCAAGCTGCTCTTACATCCTGCTCCGAGGACTGTGACTACTAGCTCTACCCACCTACATAGTGGACATCACCAGCCAGCTACTCGGCACTCGTGACGCTCCTTGCCTTTACACTTTCTGTCCCCACCTTTAGGAGTGTAGATGGGAGGAGCAAGACAGGCCTCCATCACATCCCAGTCTTCCCCAGGTACGTGATAAGCGCCTAGACTCAAACCAAAGCAGCACTCAGTCCCCAGTATACAAGAAGAACCAAAAAGGAATATGCCCATGGGACTTTTGTGAGTGGCGCTGGATAAAATGGTACAACAGTATATATTAAAAAAAATACTAAATGTATTTCAAAGTACATAAATAACACATACAATTCAATTTTGGTAGCATCTTCAATATCAACAGATCAAACATGTATATACAAAGTACTACATATAGCTAGAAAATGCGATCACTTATTTATAAAGGGCTGTGATCTTTATGCGTTTCGCAGGGACAGCTCCCCGTTCTTCGGGAGGCAGCCAAGATTGCTTGCGTCAAAAACACCTTAAGATCTCCGGGATCTTAAAGGATCACTAAAGATATATATATATATATATATTTTAAATAACAAACATGTTACAGTATACTTAAAGGGGTGGTTCACCCTAAAAACTACTTTTTTTTCTTACAATGGCCCCCCACATTACAATACGATTAAGGCTATTATTATTTTTTTGAAGCTGTACATACCTTTGTACAGCATATTCACCCGTTGCGAGTCCCGCGGGAGTGGGCGTTCCTCACATGTCTGTTGACATTGACATGTCTGTTGATTGACATTTTGACCAAAAACGAGCTCCCCCCCGTCGCGTAAGCCGCGTCACAGTTGGCGAAAGGAGCCAAACGGCGAGTCGGCGCTATACTGCGCATGCGTATCGCCGTTCGGCTCCTTTCGCCAATCGTGGCGCGGCTTACGCGACGGGGGGAGCTCGTTTTTGGTCAAAATGTCAATCACAGACACGTGAGGAACGCCCACTCCCGCGGGACTCGCAACGGGTGAATATGCTGTACAAAGGTATGTACAGCTTCAAAAAAATAATAATAGCCTTAATCGTATTGTAATGTGGGGGTCCATTGTAATAAAAAAAAGTAGTTTTTAGGGTGAACCACCCCTTTAACTCCACTGTGCACCTCGTTTTGCACAGAGTGGCGCTAAACCTGGTTTTCTGGGGTCCCTCGGTGGCTGTCTCGGCCCCCCCCACAAGGACTCAACACCTTCATGTGAGCGTGCTCGCATGGTGTTGAGTTCTTGCGGGTGCGCTCCCGTGATACAGCCGGCGGCCATGGCCGCTCACTGTATCACTCGGCCCCACCCCCTGCGCGCCGCGTCATTGGATGTGATTGACAGCAGCGCGAGCCAATGGCTCCGCTACTTTCTATCCATCCACTGTAACCAGGCTGAGCAGCGAAGAGGATGTCGGGGGGCGAGCATGGGACTTTCGAGGGGACTTTCGAGGGGTATTTTTTGACCCCTCTGATGGGTCTGGCCCTGGGTCCATCCATCATCATCAGCTTCCCGGTTGGAAACCTCTCCTGTGCTATCTTTTCAACAGTATTGAGATCCTGGTGCTAATAAATCTGTCCCGTGTTTTTGCATAATTTTTGTTTATCTTTACTCCAACAACATTTGTATATATGCAAAATTCAATCTTGGCTGTGTCCTGAAGAAGGGGGCGCTGTCCCCATGAAACGCGTAGCGATCATAGCCCTTATGAATAAGGAATCACATGTTCTAGCAACTATATGTGGTACTTTGTTTAGCCACTTGCCGCCCGAGGCATTGTAGTATAATGGCGGCAGGAACCCTCCGTCCCCCAGGGCCGCCGTCATATGATGTCATCGGCTTCCCGGCATTGTAGAGAGCGCGTGCCCGGCGATGTGTGTGCCCGGTGGCCACGATGTCCGCTGGGCTCCCGTGATTACCCATTAACACAGCAGGACTGTGGATCTGTGTGTGTAAACACACAGATCCACATCCTGTCAGGTGAGAGGAGACTGATGTGTGTTCCCAGTACAGAGGAACACCGATTGGTCTCCTCCCCTTGTGAGTCCCCTCCCCTACAGTTAGAATCACTCCCTAGGTAACACAATTAACCCCTTGATCGGCCCCAAGTGTTAACCCCTTCCCTTCCAGTGACATTTACACATTAATCAGTGCATTTTTCTAGCACTGATCGCTGTATAAATGTGAATGGTCTCAAAATAGTGTTAAAAGTGTCCGATGTGTCCCCCGCAATGTGGCACTCCCGATAAAAATCGCAGATCACCGCCATTACTAGTAAAAAATAAAATAAAAATGCCATAAATCAATAACCTATTTTGTAGACGCTATAAGTTTTGCGCAATCCAAACAATATATATGTTTATTGAGATATTTTTAACCAAAAATATGTAGAATACATATCGGCCTAAACTAAGGTACATGTTTTTTTTAAATGGGATATTTATTATAGCAAACAGTAATAAATACTGGGGTAGATTCAGGTACAGCTGCGCGCTCCTTACGGAGGCGCAGTGTACCCTTTTTACCCTGCGCCTACGCAAATTATCTGCGCTACGCTTCATTCATGAAGCAGTAGCCACGTAATTTGCGTGGGCGCTCCTCAAAATTGCCCGGCGTAAGGGCGCCTAATGTAAATGATCCCGTAGGGGGCGGGAATCATTTAAATTAGGCGCGTTCCCGCGCCGAGCGTAGGGCGCATGCTCCGACGGGAAACTTTCCCGACGTGCATTGTGGCAAATGACGTCGCAAGGACGTCATTTGCTTCAAAGTGAACGTGAATGGCGTCCAGCGCCATTCACGATTCACTTACGCAAACAACGTAAAATTTAAACCTCGCGACGCGGGAACGACGGGTATACGTAACATTGGCTGCCTCTGCTATTAGCAGGAGCAGCCTTACGCGAAACCCGACGTACGCAAACGACGTAAACTGCGTACGCAGGGCTCGCGTAGGGTTGTGAATTGGCGTTAGTATGCAATTTGCATACTGTAAGCTGACCACAACGGGAACGCCCCCTAGCGGCCAATGTAAGAATGCAGCCTACGATATGACTGGCATAAGAGCCTTATGCCAGTCATATCTTAGGCTGCCGTCTGCGTAACGAGGTTCCTGAATCAGGAGCATTCGTAATGCCGGCGCAAGTAAGAAATTGCGCTGCGTAACTATGGTTACGCAGACGCAATTGCTTCTTGAATCTAGGCCATTGTGTTTTTTTCTAAATTGTTGCTCTTTTTTTGTTTATAGTGCAAAAAAATAAAAACCGCAGAGGTGATCAAATACCACCAAAAGAAAACTCTATTTGTGGGGGACAAAAAATTATTTGTGGCTTATTCCTTTTTGGTTCTTCTTGTATAAAACATGACCTAGCTAGCAGAAACAGACAGGAGATTTTGTATGATTGGCTCCTAGTGCTGATCATCCCTCTTCCAGACTGAGCTGGATTCCAGGTGGTTCATACCGAGTCAGGTACTTACATTAGTTGCATTTAAAAATAATATGAAATGATTTATTATATATAACATGCAGATTTCTAGATCTGCCTGGCATTTAGGATCCTTGATGAGGAAGTGAGCCTGTGTTGCTTTCAAACATGCTGTCATGTGCGGGGTGCTCGTGATTTGATATTGCAAAAACTGGGAACGTATGTCCAGAATTAGACATTATCGCAAAGCAGATTTAAAGCAGAACTCACGTTTCATTTTATTTCTTTAACCACTTAACCCCCGGACCATATTGCTGCCCAAAGACCAGAGCACTTTTTGTGATTCGGGACTGCACCGCTTTAACTGACAATTGCGCGGTCGTGCGACCTGGCTCCCAAACAAAATTGGCGTCCTTTATTTCCCACAAATATAGCTTTCTTTTGGTGGTATTTGATCACCTCTACGGTTTTTATTTTTTGCGCTATAAACAAAAATAGAGCGACAATTTTGAAAAAAAATTATATTTTTTACTTTTTGCTGTAATAAATATCCCCCAAAAATATATATAAAAAAACATTTTTTTTTCCTCAGTTTAGGCCGATACGTATTCTTCTACATATTTTTCGTAAAAAAAATCGCAATAAGCGTTTATTGATTGGTTTGCGCAAAAGTTATAGCGTTTACAAAATAGGGGGTAGTTTTATGGCATTTTTATTAATATATATTTTTTTACTAGTAATGGCGGCGATCAGCGATTTTTTTCGGTACTGCGACATTATGGCGGACACTTCGGACACTTTTGACACATTTTTGGAACCATTGGCATTTTTATAGCGATCAGTGCTATAAAAATGCATTGGATTACTATAAAAATGCCACTGGCAGTGAAGGGGTTAACACTAGGGGGCGGGGAAGGGGTTAAGTATGTCCCTGGGTGTGTTCTTACTGTGGGGGGGGGGGGGGGGGCCTCACTTGGGGAAACACTGATCCTCTGTTCATACATTGTATGAATAGAAGATCTACATTTCCCCCCCTGACAGGACCGGGAGCTGTGTGTTTACATACACAGCTCCCGGTCCCCGCTCTGTAACAAGCGATCGCGTGTGCTCGGCGGCGATCGCGCCCGCCGGGCACCCGCACGGGAGTCACAGTCTCCGGCGGCGAGCACGCGCCCCTAGTGGCCGCTCAAAGAGCCGCCGTATAGCTACGGGCTCTCGCCCAGGAGAGCCGCCCTGCCACCGTATAATGACGGCGGCTGGTCGGCAAGTAGTTAATTAGACGCCCAAAAGATGCTTATACATTAAATATGAAGGACTCACTGCAATACTCACCTTGTCTCCAGAGCTGTTGCTCTGCAAAATCACTGATCTATCCCAATGCTATCAATCCTCTTCTGGGTTGAATGATGCTGAAGGACTTCCCAAGTGTCACGTACCTGGTAGTGGAGCCCAACGTGCAGGGAGCGGCCTCTCGTAAGCCTCTGACTCAGGAGCCCCTGGTAGAGTAGACAGGGGGTCAAGAGTTCAGAGGGGCACAAGCGCCTGGTAGTAAGCTAAGTAGCGGCCAGATGCGGCAGCAGGAAGGTGCACCAAGGTCCTGGCAGGATGTTAGCGGCAAGCTGGAGTAGAGGTGCGGCACTTGTGGGACAGGAATCAAGCAGGTGAGGCAGACCGGGTCAAACACAGGCGGGCAGATCAGAAGCCAGAGCAAAGTCCAAAGGGGTAGTCAAAGTTCAGGCTGGGTCGGTATAACAGGCGGGCAGAGAACAGAGCCAGGGGCAGAGCAGGTGCGGTGGTCAGACGTAGCCAGGGTCAGAGGCAGGTTGCAGGCAGGAGAGGTCAGAGTAATCAGGATACAAACAGGTATACAGGTGCAAGATTCTCCACGTATACGCTAGACAGCAAGTTGGTGAAGGGTCAGGCTGTTTAAATAGGGAGCTTTGGCGCCAAACGCCGTCACCGCACGCTACCGATATGCGCACACGCACGCACAAGCACGCGCCGGGGTTGGATTTTCCTGCCATTGTCACTGATGCTGGAACGCCTTCAATGACACCATATCGGTATAAGAGGGAAGGGCCGCATAAATGCAAGCAAATGGTCACATATGGCCCATGGGCCACTATTTGCAGGCCACTAATTTAGGTATTAAGGGCCAGATTCACAAATGAGATACGACGGCGTTTCTCCTGATACTCCGTCGTATCTCTGTTTCTATCTATGCGGCTGATTCATAGAATCAGTTACGCATAGATATCCCTAAGATCCGACAGGTGTAATTGTTTTACACTGTCGGATCTTAGGATGCAGTACCGCGGCCGCCGCTGGGGGGAGTTCGCGACGTAAACCAGCGTCGGGTATGCAAATTAGGAGTTACGGCCGATCCACGACGGTTTTTCGCGTTCGCTACGTCGCCGCTAGCCTAGTTTCCCGTTGCAAAGTTACACTTTTTTTTGGGTGCCCTAACTTTAGTCAGCAAGTGTATTGCTGTATAAAGTATGGCCGTCGTTCCCGCGTCGAAATTTAAAAATGAACGTCGTTTGCGTAAGCCGTCCGGGAATACGGAATTACGCTACGCGCGTCGCCGTTCGAAAAAATTACGTCACTGCGGGGAAAGCACAATGGGAATTGCGAAATGGAGCATGCGCAGTAGGACCGGCGCGGGAGCGCGCCTAATTTAAATGGCACACGCCCATTTGAATTGGCCCGCCTTGTGCCGGACGTATTTACGATACACCGCCGCAAGTTTCCAGGTAAGTGCTTTGTGGATCGGGCACTAAAACTGGAAACTTGCGGCGGTGTAACGTAAACGGGTTACGTTACACGGCCGCAAATGTATGTGAATCTGGCCCTTAGGTATTAAGGGCCAGATTCACAACTAGCGGGCGCAACGTAACTTTTCTGATTTAAGTTACACCGCCGCAAATTACACAAGTTTGGCCCAGATTCTCATACATTAGCGTTGCTCCTGGGCAGCGTAATGTGTGAGCTCTACGTTTCACCGCCGCAGGTCTACAGGTTTAAATCCTGATTCTCAGAACACTTACCTGTAAACTTGCGGCGGTGTAGCGTTAGATTGCTCGGCGCAAGCCCGCCCAATTCAAATGGGGCGGGCACCATTTAAATTAGGCACGCTCCCGCGCCGAGCGTACTGCGCATGCTCCGTCTGGTAAATTACCCGACGTGCATTGCGCTAAATGACGTCGCCCCGACGTCATTTGCCTAGATGTATACGTAAATGGCGTCCAGCGCCATTCACGGACGTCTTACGCAAACGACGTCATTTTTATTCAATTCGACGCGGGAACGACGGCCATAGTTAACATTGGTTGCGCCTGCTAATTAGCAGGGGCAACCTTACGCGTCGGGTACGCTACGCAAACGACGTTAATTCGCTGCGTCGACCTCGCGTATGTTCGGGAATCGCCGTACTTACCTCATTTGCATAGACGACGGGGAAAAGCGACGATGCGACACCTAGCGGCGGGAAAAAAAATGACTTTTAAGATCTGACAGCGTAACAGCCTTACGCTTGTCAGATCTAATGGGTACCTATGCGCAACTGATTCTGAGAATCAGTCGCATAGATACCCGTGGTCAGATGAGGAGTTACGACGGCGCTAATGGTGTTGCGCCGTCGTAACGCCTTTGAGAATCTGGCCCTTAGTGCCTGATCCACAAAGCACTTACCTGGAAATTTGCCGCGGTGTATCTTAAATCAGTCCGGCGCAAGGCGGGCCAATTCAAATGGGGCGAGTCCCATTTAAATTAGGCGCGCTCCCGCGCCGGACGTACTGCGCATGCTCCCAACGCTATTTTCCGGACGTGCTTTGCGCGAAGTTACGTTGCGCCGAGTTTTGTGAATCGCGACGGGTAAAAAAGAGTTGCGGCGGGAAAAATAAGAGATTTGAAAAAAATTCAAAACCGACGCGGGAACGACGGGTATACTTTTGCATGGTAGAGTACCTTTACACTTTTGTAAAGGTACCCTATCTTTGCGATGGCAAACTAACACATTAACGGCGACTTAACGAAGGGAAAAAGCTTTGTGGATCTCCGTAAGTGCTAATTTGCATACCCGACGCTGGATTACGACGAGAAATGCCCCCAGCGGCGGCCGCGGTACTGCATCCTAAGATCCGACAGTGTAAGTCCATTACACCTGTCAGATCTTAGGACTATCTATGCGCAACTGATTCTGTGAATCAGCCGCATAGTTAGAAACAGGGATACGACGGCGTATCTCTTTTGTGAATCTGGGCCTAAGAGGTTAGATGAAGGGTTTAATGTAGTATAACAGTTTTGATATTTATATTGCATTATTTTTTTCTAGCAGACTATACATCATAGGAAAAAGAGGGATAATTAAGGAGGAATGTGTGTCTTGTTCGGAAGCCGGGACAGTTGGTCTCTCTATGAGAACGACTTGTGAAAGTAATAGTACTTTGTAAAGCATTACACTGAATGTTTACAGGGAAGGATTTCTTCCCCGCAGGCTATGTACAGAGGTGACGGAGTTCATGTGTAGAGTACGGAGTTCATACAGAATTATAAATAGACATATGTGCTGCCGAGGTGTTAAACACGATAGTGACTCGGGTCTTACTTCAATAATTCCAAAGTCTATAAGTACTTCCATGTACTCATTATACTAATGACAGGGACAGCTGAGCTTCCGATGCCCTCAAAGACCCGAGAGGACCAAATACCAATGAAACTTTCAGCTTAAAATCAGTACATGGGGCTAGATTCACATAGCCAGCCCTAACTTTGCGGCGGCGTAGTGTATCGTGTTTAGGCTACGCCGCCGTAAGTTAGCGAGGCAAGTACATGATTCACATAGTACTTGCCTGCTAAGTTACGGCGGCGTAGTCTAAAGCGGGCGGGCGTAAGGGCGCCTAATTCAAAATAGGCTGAGGGGGGTGTGTTTAATGTTAATTTTGTTTGACCCGACGTGATTGACGTTTTTTTGGAACGGCGCATGCGCAGTGCGCCTACATATCCCAGTGTGCATTGCGGCAACGTACGCCACACGGGCCTATTGGTTTCGACGTGGACATAAATGACGTAAATCCCTATTCACGGACGACTTACGCAAACGACGTAAAATATTCGAATGTCGACGCGGGAACGACGGCCATACTTAACATTACTATTCCAGCTATTTGATGGAATAACTTTAGGCCTGATAATGGGTTACGTAAACGGCGTATCTGTACAGCGTCGGCCGGGCGTACGTTCGTGAATAGGAGTATCTAGTGATTTACATATTCTACGCCGACCGCAATGGAAGCGCCACCTAGCGGCCAGCCTAAATATTGCACCCTAAGATAGGACGGCGCAAGCCGTCGTATCTTAGATAGGTTTAAGCGTATCTCTGTTTGAGAATACGCTTAAACTTAGGTCGGCGCAGATTCCGAGTTAGGTCGGCGTATCTACTGATAGGCCGGCCTAACTCTTACTGAATCTAGCCCATACATTCCAGTTACATGAAGACAACAGGTGTGGTAAGTCTTGGAGTTCACTTTCTTTAGAAAGCAGCCACAGCCTGAGTAGAAAAGCCCGTCCACTGCCAGCACGCCGCAGAGGACTCTCATTCTCAGTGTGGAAGCAACGGTCTCTCTGCATGCAGACGTCCAACATTCCCCACCTGAGTCAGCATTAGGACTCTCCAATCTGAAAAAATCATGCTTATTAACCACTTAAAGCGGAGTTCCACCCAAAAAGTGAACTTTCACTTTTCGGAACCCTCCCCCCTCCGGTGTCAGATTTGGCACCTTTCATGGGGGGGGGGGGGGAAGGGGGAGCAGATACCTATGTAATCCAGGTATTTGCTCCCACTTCCGGGCATAGATACCTGAGCCACCCGCGGGTATCTACGCCACTTCTTTCTCCCCCCTCCGCTGTCTTCTGGGAGACACACAGGTCCCAGAAGACAGCAGGGACAAGTGGGATAGCGCAGCACGAGTCGCGAATGCGCAGTAGGGAACCAGGAAGTGAAGCCGCAAGGCTTCACTTCCTTATTCCTTCACCGAAGATGGCGACGGCAGAACCTTAGAGCCGAGGGACAAATCGGCTTCGGGACCCAACATCGCGGGCGCCCTGGACAGGTAAGCGTCCTTATTTTAAAAGTCAGCAGCTGCCGTATTTGTAAAAAAAAAAAAAATTGTCAGCCCTCCGCTTTAAGGACCACCCTACGTAAATGAACTGCGGCAGGGTGGCCTTTGAAGGGGTTGTAAACCCTCGTCTTTTTTCACCTTAATGCATCCTATGCAAAAATCCTATGAAAAAACTTTTGGCAGTTTTGAGATGGGAATGAGGGACACCTGTCAGAAAAAGTATGCAGGCATGGGACGCACCCCTTGCCACGCCCCCTTAAAGGAGAATTGTACAAAAAAACAAGTTATACCCACAAGTGTTTTTTTTTTTTACCACTATTATTCCTTTATATTAGATCAACAAAAGAAACTATACTGTGCTAAAAATATGTAAATACAATTGATAAAGTGTTAATGAAAAACAAAGCTGCGACACCTAGAAAACATGCGATAACCATGTAACAAATGTGTAGAAAAAAAGAGGAATAAGGCTGCGCTAAATATATGACACAAACGTGATATTAATTGTGCATAATTAATACATGAATATGGGGAAGATTCACAAAGATCTGCACCCGCGCAGCGTATCTGAGATACGCTACGCCGCTGTAACTTACTTGGCAAATCTTTGAATCCAGAAAGAATTTGCGCCGTAAGTTACAGCGGCGTAGTGTATCTCATTGAATTCAAATGCGGCAAGTAGGGGGCGTGTTTCATTTAAATGAAGCGCGTCCCCGCGCCGAACGAACTGCGCATGTCCTGTCTGTCAAAACTCCCAGGGTGCATTGCTCCAAATGACGTCGCAAGGACGTCATTGGTTTTGACGTGAACGTAAATGGCATCCAGCCCCATTCACGGACGACTTACGCAAACGAAATAAAAAAATTCAAATTCGACGTGGGAACGACGGCCATACTTACCATTGCGTACGCCACCAGATAGCAGCTTTAACTATACGCCGAAAAAAGCCGAACGGAAATGACGTAAAAGAATGCGACGGCCGCTCGTACGTTCGTGGATCGTCGGAAATAGCTAATTTGCATACTTGACGCGGATTACGACGGGAACGCCACCCAGCGCACGCCGAAGAATTGCATCTAAGATCCGAAGGCGTACGAAGACGTACGCCTGTCGGATCTAACCCAGATGCCGTCGTATCTTGTTTTGAGGATTCAAAACAAAGATACGACGCAGGGAATTTCTTTGTGGATCTGCCCCTAAAAATGTAAAAAACAATACCAAATGAAAGTGACTGTATATAATACAAAACTGTGCAAGTGAACCAAGTCCTGAGAATAAATGCAAAAAATAAATGAATAAAAGTCCAACACTCAAACGACGACAATGTAGTCAAACTTAGAAATGTTGGAAGTTGAGTGAATCCGCCACCAAAGTGAATGGAAGTAGCTGCTCCTCACAGGTGCACCGGAAAGGAAATAAGATGGATACCCTTACCGGAGATGATGGAGCTCCTGTTAGACGAGGTCTTAAATGCCTGCAAATGACCCTCTCCGGGGTGACAAGGAATCCTATCGCTGTATATCGCTCACGTCCGCCGCCTCCTTTGGATGGGATCTCACCTTCTATGGGAGAAATACGATCTGCTCCTAGGCTCGGACTCAGCACGCCATGGGAAACCGAAAAAAAGAAGGGGGCTCGAGATAGTGTGATATTGTAACCACTGTGGTTTATTGGATAAAAAGTGGTAACATAAAATCACAGAACAAAATAAAAAATTGCCGGCAGAAAAGCTAAAAAAAAAAGGACGCCCGTGCTTCCGGGGTCACGTTGAATGCGGTGACGTCAGTGCGTGGCTCCGCCCTGACATGTTTCGTCATAGATGACGTTATCAAAGGCTTCTGCAATTTACAAATGTGGCAATTTAGAAATCAGATAAAAGGTTTAGTGCTGGAAAACACTTGTTGATAGATAAAAAGTGCATTGTATATACCGTATTTATCGGCGTATACCGCACACTTTTTTGCCCTGAAAATCGTGGGTGCGTGATATACTCCGATACCCGCTTTCCCCGCGCCGAGTTTGAATACTGCGCCGGCATATACCGAGCGCAGTACACTCGTGTATAGTGGGGCAGGCTCGGCTCCTCTCGCGCTCACGTCCTGGACGTACAGGACGTGAGCGCGAGAGTAGCCGAGCCTGCCCGACTATACACGAGTGTACTGCGCTGGGTATATGCCGGCGCAGTATTCAAACTCGGTGTGGGAACGCGGGGAGGACGCCGCAGAAGGACGCCGGACCCGATGAAGAGGACACCCGAAGCCGCAGACGGACTCCGGACCTGACGAGGCCGCCGATGGACGCCGCGCAAGACACCAAAACTGTAAGTACAAAAATCTTTTTTCCACAGGAATGCGGGTCCACATTAGGGGTGCGCGCTATACGCCGGAGCGCGCAATACCCCCGATAAATACGGTACATTTATATAGATCAGACCAAAATGAGGAACAAATGAGGAGGAAAGAGGGACATTGCTCCAAATCAGGGACAGTTGGAAGCTATGCAAAATGTGGAATATTTCAAGGGGTATGAATACTTTTTCAAGGCGCTATATTTTTCTTTGCACTTCAAGAATATAAAAGGACGCAGTTTTGCCTGCAAAAAAGGTTTTAATTTCTGTCCATCCAGTCCTACAATTTATACATCCCTGCCACACAGCGCAGCCCTGTTTGGCAGGGGAGGGTGGCCTATTTTTTCTCTGCTGCAGTTCAGTAAAACCTACGTATCTTGACCCTCCGCCAATCTGGAGACGCAATAGAATGCAAAGCTCATCGCTCTGCTCTCTCCACCTCAGCATGTCTTCTCTAGCCTGACTAGATGGCTCCTTGTGCTGTTTTTCCTTTTGCCAGTGTGAGCTCTGCTGCTGTACAGTGTGTTGCCAAGTCAAATTCAGTTACCGGCTTGCATTTAAAATATATTTAATGATTTATTAACGAATAAAGAGTGGCCTTTTATACCTGCCTGGAGTTCAGCTAATTTTTTATTTTTTTTCCTATGGCCTCCATATTTAAATGCTACATTAAAGAGTCCAAGGCCGACTTTAAAGGGCAGTGATGGAAAACTGACATATTTGCCCAACAAAACCAGAATGAGCAGAAGGAGGGAGCCGTCTTCTTTGCAATGACAGCTTTCTTTGACGTCTTTGCACCATCCATGTGCTGGAACAGTGGGCTCCCTGTGTTCCGCGGGGTTCACCTCCCGGGGATAAATACATTTTCCGCTGAGATCTGTCGTTATGAACATTATTTAATTATTTAAGCAAAAGCCAGACACCGGCTCAGCTGAGCCTTTGAAGAGGTTTGTTTGTCCGGCTTATTTTTGGCTGCCTCTCCCTGCAGCAGTTCGGAGATTCAGGAAGGAAGGAGCACAGAGGCCTCCATACAAACCGCCGGCATGCCAAGCTCCGGAGGGTGGAAGGGTCATTGACACATCATCTACCCGCCCGCCGCACACTTCATTCCTGCTTTATATTCAAGGCACAGCTGGGGAAGGTGAACTGCACATCGCACTGCAAGGTGTCACTTTTACATACAATGAGGTGGATTTACTAAAACTGGAGAGTGCAAAATCTGGTGCAGCTCTGCGTAGTAGCCAATCAGCGTCTAACTTCAGCTTGTTCAATTAAAGGGGTGTTCCAGTCATTTTTAATGTTTATTAAAAGTCAGCAGCTACAAAAAGTGTAGCTGCTGGCTTTTAATAAACATACACTCACCTGCTCCACGTTCCAGCGACGCGCCGGGGCTCCGCTCCTCTCCCCCCCCCCTCTCCGCCTGGCGTCTTCATTCTAAGGCCCCATACACACGAGAGGATTTATCCGCGAATACGGTCCAGCGGACCGTTTCCGCGGATAAATCCTCTCGAGGATTTCAGCGGATTTCCATGTGATGGAGTGTACTCACCATCGCATTGAAATCCGCGTCGAAATCCTCTGGCGATGACGTGTCGCGCCGTTGCCGCGATTATGACGCGGCGACGTGCGCGACGCTGTCATATAAGGAATTCCACGCATGCTTCGAATCATTACGACGCATGCGGGGGATCCCTTCGGACGGATGGATCCGGTGAGTCTGTACAGACCAGCGGATCCATCCGTTGGGATGGATTCCAGCAGATGGATTTGTTTAGCATGTCAGCAAATATTCGATCTGCTGGAATCCATCCCAGGGGAGAAATATCCGTGGAAACAGATCCGCTGGCGTGTACACACCATAGGATCTATCCTCTGAAACCCATTCGCTGGGATTTTTCAGCGGATGGATTTCTATCGTGTGTATGGGGCCTAAGTGTGGGCACCCGGCCGTGGCAGCGGGCTACAAGACTGGGACAGATGAGCGATTACCTACACAAGGTAAGAGCGGCAGAAGACTTTAAAAAAAAAAAAAAATGAAACCCGCGGAACCCCCGCTTTAACCACTTAACCCCCGGACCATATTGCTGGTCAAAGACCAGAGCACTTTTTGCGATTCGCCACTGCGTCGCTTTAACTGACAATTGCGCGGTCGTGCAACGTGGCTCCCAAACAAAATTGGCGTCCTTTTTTCCCCACAAATAGAGCTTTCTTTTGGTGGTATTTGATCACCTCTGCGGTATTTAGTTTTTGCACTATAAATAAAAATAGAGCGTCAATTTTGAAAAAAAATAATATTTTTTACTTTTTGCTATAATAAATATCCCCCAAAAAAATATATAAAAAAACTATTTTTTTCCTCAGTTTAGGCCGATACGTATTCTTCAACATATTTTTCGTAAAAAAAAATCGCAATAACCGTTTATTGAGAAAATGGTGGTAAAAAACAAGGCCCTCTATGAACCACCCCCACTGCGCTCAACTGGAGATAAACAAAAGAATCAAAATATATAAATGAAATACATATAGTGGTGAGCTATAGCTGCTGCTCTTAGCAAAAATATAAATGTGACAAACAATACCTATAATGACACCCCAGTGTATAATGTGTCAATATGTGTAAATAAAGCAGCGCATGTAAACAAATAAATAATTAATCACATAAACAATTTAACTGAATAAACAGATGAAGTGATTACTACCTTATATGTGAAAAAAATATATATATATAACAGTGCAAATACGATCATAGAACTGCACAAAGACAATAAAAAAAGTCTATGGGTCCATGAATATGAAGAATCCAAATGAAACTGTGATTAGTGCGTAATATCACAAAACAAATCTTCTATTATTCTTCCACCACACCCAAGTGTTGAAAGTGAATCCACCACCCTTGTAGACTGCGCACTCACCGCAACACTTTGCCTCACACTCTCGTGTTTTGGCAAAAGCGTTTTAGGTAGGATCCCAAGGATCAAACAGGTAGGTATCCGTTTCCAGGCAATGCAATCCAGGGCGGTTTTAACATAAATAAAGGAAAAGAAGTGCACAAAATAGTGTGATATTGTAAACCAACTTTAATGACACTTCTAAAGCAAATCTTCCAAAATATCACTCACAAACAAACTTGAAAATCAGGCAGTGAACAAATCCAAACAAAAGCCAAGGTGATGGACAGAAAAAATTTCTCCAGATATGACAGTGGTCATGGCGGACCACAGAGCAGCCCAAAAACACTTACTCACAACCCTTTGGTGAATGGAGTCAGATGTTTTACAGATCAGGTGCCTGTCCTGGCTAAAAACGTCCCATAAGTAAACCAATTCAGGGTAGACTTGTAGAAGTGACTTAATTGCCAATTTCCGACATGTTTCGTCGTATAGACTTAATCATGGAAATAACCGTTTATTGATTGGTTGGCGCAAAAGTTATAGCGTTTACAAAATAGGGGGTATTTTTATGGCATTTTTATTAATATTTTTTTTTTTACTAGTAATGGCGGCGATCAGCGATTTTTTTTTGGTACTGCGACATTATGACGGACACTTCGGACACTTTTGACACATTTTTGGTACCATTGGCATTTTTATAGCGATCAGTGCTATAAAAATGCATTGCTTACTATAAAAATGGCACTGGCAGTGAAGGAGTTAACACTAGGGGGCGGGGAAGGGGTTAAGTATGTTCCCTGGGTGTGTTCTAACTGTAGGGGGGGGGGTGGCCTCACTAGGGGAAATGACTGATCGCTGTTCATACATCGTATGAACAGACGGTCAGGCATTTCTCCCCTGACAGGACCGGGAGCTGTGTGTTTACACACACAGCTCCCGGTCCTCGCTCTGTAACGAGCAATCGCGGGTGCCCGGCGGCGATCGCGCCCGCCAGGCACGCACACAGGAGTCAGGGACGAGCGGGGGGCGCACGTGCCTTCGGCGGCGCGCACACGCCCCTAGTGGCCGCTTCGAGAGCCCGACGTATAGCTACGGGCTCTCACGCAGGGGAGCCGACCTGCTGCTGTATAACTGCGGTGGCTGGTCGGCAAGTAGTTAAGCTAGTGCATTGTTGGTTCACTTACCTTTTCCTTCCATTTCCCTTCTAAATGTTTTTTTTTCTTTGTCTGAATTTCTCACTTCCTGTTCTGGCTGACTAACCCAGAGCCAGATGATGGGGGGGCAAGCTTACAGGAAGTGAGAAATTCAGACAAAGAAAACATTTTTTAGAAGGGAAATGGAAGCAAAAGGTAAGTGAACCAACAATGCACTAGCTTAAAAGAACCTACCGTATTTATTGGGGTATAGCGCGCTCCCGCGTATAGCGCGCACCCCTAAAGTTGGCCAGAAATTCCTGTGGAAAAAAGGATTTTGTACTTACAGTTTTGGTGTCTTGCACGGCGGCCTCGTCGGGTCCGGCGTCCGTCTGCGGCTTCGGGTGTCCTCTTCGTCGGGTCCGGCGTCCTTCTGCGGCGTCCTCCTCGCTCGTTTCCCGCTTTCCCACGCCGAGTTTGAATACTGCGCCGGCATATACCGAGCGCAGTACACTCGGGCAGGCTCGGCTACTGTCGCGCTCCCGTCCTGTACGTCCAGGACGTGAGCGCGGGAGGAGCCGAGACTGCCCGACTATACTCGAGTGTACTGCGCTCGGTATATGCCGGCGCAGTATTCAAACTCGGCGCGGGAAAGCGGATATCGGTGTATATCGCGCACCCACAATTTTGCTCTGATTTTCAGGGCAAAAAAGTGCGCGGTATACGCCGATAAATACGGTATTTAGACAATAAAAAACAAACCTTTACAACCCCTTTAAGTTTCACATTCCTACAAAATACAATAGTCGCGACGAGCAGGAGGGCCGCCGCGGTAGGTTCTAAAATATTACTGCATACAAACAGTGAGAAATATAAGACATAAGACAAACATTTAGATACAAATGCAAGGGAGACATTTCATAGTTGCCATGCTATTTAAAAGAAAAAAACTAACTGGACAAAAACCAGACGGAGCAAAGTCAAGAATAGCTTGTTGCTAGTTTAGGCTTTACCTAGCAACGTTCTATCCGGTACACTAAAATGGTACACACTACAAAAGAATTTGGAATTTATTTTCCACCTGAACAGTAGCTAAATCCTAATTCATGAAGAAGAATTTTAACCAGACAAACATGTACTACGTATCCAATCCATTCATCATTATAGGTTTCGAAAGCCACAACTGAGCTATGCCTAAAGGCCCGGATTCAGAAAGAATAGTCTAAGTGGTAGGCGGGTGGTAGCGTATCTGAGATACACTACACCGCCGTAACTTAGGGCGCAAGTTCCGTATTCAGAAAGAACTTGCGCCCTACGTTACGGCGGCGTAGTGTAAATGTGTCGGCGTAAGCCCGCCTAATTCAAATTTGGCTGGTAGTGGGCGTGTTGTATGTTAATCTATCATGACCCCACGTAATTGACGCTCTTTACGAACGGCGCATGTATCCCAGTTCGCATGCTCCAAATCACGTCGCAAATAGTCAATGCTTTTGACGTGAACGTAACTTACGCAAAGCCCTATTCGCGAACGTTTGACGTAAACAACGAAAAATTCTACGCTGTCCCGACGTCCATACTTAACATTGTGTACTCCTCATATAGCAGGGGTAACTTTACGCTGGTCCGACGCCTTATGTAAACGACGCATATAGATACGCCGGGCGCAACTAGGTTCGTGAATCGGACACACGATAGAATCCATCCGCTGAAAAATCCCAGCGAATGGGTTTCAGCGGATAGATCCTATGGTGTGTACACGCCAGCGGATCTGTTTCCGCGGATATATCTCCCCTGGGATGGATTCCAGCAGATAAATATTTGCTGACATGCAGAACATATCCATCTGCTGGAATCCATCCCAACGGATGGATCCGCTGGTCTGTATAGACTCACCGGATCCATCCGTCCGAAGGGATCCCCCGCATGCGTCGTAATGATTCGACGCATGCGTGGAATTCCT
Organism: Rana temporaria; assembly: GCF_905171775.1. NCBI lineage: Eukaryota > Metazoa > Chordata > Amphibia > Anura > Ranidae > Rana > Rana temporaria. The sequence continues at coordinate 13,911,795 of NC_053497.1, forward strand.
TATATGACAGCGTCGCGCACGTCGCCGCGTCATAATCGCGGCGACGGCGCGACACGTCATCGCCAGAGGATTTCGGCGCGGATTTCAATGCGATGGTGTGTACACTCCATCGCATTAAAATCTGCTGAAATCCTCGAGAGGATTTATCCGCGGAAACGGTCCGCTGGACCGTATTCGCGGATAAATTCTCTCGTGTGTATGGGGCCTAAGAGACTTACGCCGGCCGTATCTTAGTAAAATTCTGGCGTATCTTGCTTTCTGAATACGCCGGCGCTTCCTAGAACTTACGCGGCGTAACAATCGATACGCCGACGTAAATTCTATCTGAATCCGGGCCAAAGTCTTTTTATTCTGCAGTCTGGTTTTGACCTCCAGACATCAAAAGTACCTTCCAAAGGAATACACCGTGCTGTACCATATAGGCCAGTCTTTAAGTGGTCTCATGTCCGGAGCCCCAAACCCAGACCTCATGTGCTGTGCAGCTGTCTGACTGGTGGGAAGCCTAATTTTTTTTCTCCCATGCATGGACGGCAAAAATTAACCATGACGACATCGCTTATGACGTGTCCCTGCGTCCAGGGCAGTGGTGTATTTAGGTTTTGTGCTGCCCTAGCCCTGATTAAATTTGTGCACCCCTTAATTAAAAAATGACCCACCCCTTCCTGCCAAGGCCACACCCGTGTATGTTTAAAACCCTGCCTGTCATCTGTAAACCACACCCCTTCCTCTTTAGGCTCCACCTTTTCCTCTCTGTACATTAAAAGCGGGTACCAAGTGCCTACTTGTAAACTCCTTGAGGGCAGGGACAGATGTGAATGTACAATGCAGGTCTCAAAGTCACTAGCCAGGACTTAAGAATTACTTGCCACCACGTGCCCCACCCAACCCCTACCCTGCCCCATACCCTTAATTGCCAGGAAGGCGTCCATGGATGTACTCCCGAGCAAGCGATGTCTGTGCGTCCCTGCAGGTCGTGCGCGCCATGCTCTGTGATCACAGAGTCTATGAGACTCGACTGATAACAGATCAGAGTAAGGGGTCGATCTCCGATCCCCTTACCACGTGATCAGCTGTCAGCCAATGATGGATGATAGCGTGATGTAAACAGAACATTGCAAATCTGTATTTTTTTCCCTCACGCTGACAAAAAAGCCAATCACTGGCTTCTGTCAGAGGGACATTGGTCCCTCACACAAAGAGCAGCGGCTGCATTTTCTGTGTCCACCAGTGCCAGCTGCCAGTGCCCACCGTGCCACCTATCAATGCCCACCAGTGCTGCCAATCAATGCCCATCAGTTTCACCGATCAGTGCTGACTATCAGTGATATCAGTGCTGCCTATCAGTGTCACCTACTAGTGCCAACCATCAGTGCCGCATCATCAGTGCTTATCAGTGCCCATTGTTTCAGCCTTATCAGTGCCCATATGTGCAGCCTATCAGTGCCCATCAGTACAGTCATCACCATTACGGCCTCATCAGTGCAGCTTAAGAGGGTCACATCAGTCACCATTAGTGCCGCCTCATCAACATCACAGCTTATTAGTTGTATATTAATTGCGTATGGATTATAGCACTGAGTAATTTGCAGTACATTCATTTTCACTGAATCTGCAGTGTTTAATGAGTTTGCATTGATTTTAGCATGCATGGAGCACTTTGCACAGGCTGAAATCAATGCAAACTCATTAAACACTGCAGATTCAGTGAAAACGAATGTACTGAAAAGTTTGTTTAATACATTTGTGGCACGGAACATTTTATTCATACTCGTTCTCAGGCTTCTCCTCCAGGTCAGTAAAGCTCCTCTCCATCATCATCTCCAGCCAGTCCTCCTCGGAGCGGGCGGGGTGCTCGCTGCCATGCTCGTCCATGGATGATGATGCTGCGCTGTCACTGCACAGACACACCCCCCGCCGCTGCCACTCTTCAGTCACCGCGTTTCCCCCCCCCCCCCCCCCGGCTGCCGTTCATTCATGTGCTGACAGGACGAAGAGCCGAGCAGGAGAAATGTGCTAAGACGAGCGTGCAGGAGGGAGGGGCCAGTCACCGACCGCTCTATTGGGGGGCGCCAGTCCCTCCTCTCTACCCAGCCAAGTACATTACATACTACCAGGGATGGACTGGCCATAGGGACTACAGGGAGTTTCCCGGTGGGCCGATGGCTCAGTGGGCCGTTTTTTAAAACAGAGATGCTGCTTGGAGGACTTTTTCTAACGACCTGGCAGCACCCCAATGTGCAAGCACTCAGGTTTTCACATTGGGACTGCAGCGGAAGCGTTTTTCAGTCACTTTACAGGCGCTATTTTTAGCCCAAAAGCGCCTAAAAAACGCCTCAGTGTAAAAAGGGGTCCTACACTCACCCCCTCTCTTTTACACTCACTCTATTTTTCTTACACTCACCCCCTTTCCCTCAACCCTCCCATTCCCCATCTCTCTCACCCTCTCATGATATACAGCATTTTATTGAATTAAAGTGGGCCGGTCTGGATGAAGTCCAGGGCCAAATTTTTGTCCCAGTCCAGCCCTGCATACTACCCATAAGTTTCGCGCTACAGCTAGGGACTGTATATGTGCGGGAGGTGGCCGCGGGAGTCAGGAGGACTTTTTTCGTGTGGGGACGGCTTTTTCGTCCCCCGCAAAGTGCCGCCCTAGGCCTGGGCCTTGTTGGCCTAGGCCAAGATACAGCACTGGTCCAGGGTACCCTTGCACTGACTTTCAGAGCAGTACTGCCTAGTGCTTGTTTTTACAGTACTGGCACCGGCTGTCCGCCTATTTTACACGGCCTCCCAGTATGCTAGAATCTACTCCTCGGGTTTATATGCTATACAACCGTGCATCGGCAGTCCTATCAACGTGTTTGCCAGACAACTACAAAGCACGATAAAATTCTCTTCTATTCAAAATTAAAAACCTGACGTCGTCACGGCGCGCAAAGCACGCCCCATTGTTGTTACAACAACAATGGGGATACCTCCTACCCTTTACTCACTTAGGGCCAGATTCACTTAGGGCAGCGGCGGCGTAACGTATCCTAGATACGTTACACCGCCGCAATTTTTCATCGCAAGTGCCTGATTCACCAAGCACTTGCGATGAAAACCTACGCCGGCGGCCTCCGGCGCAAGGCGGGCCAATTTAAATGGGCGTGTGCCATTTAAATTAGGCGCGCTCCCGTGCCGGACCTACTGCGCATGCTCCGTTTCTTAACTCCCGCCGTGCTTTGCGCGCCGTGACGTAGTTTTTTTGAACGGCGACGCGCGTATCGTAATTCCGTATTCCCGGACGGCTTACGCAAACGACGTTATTTTTTAAATTTCAACGCGGGAACGACGGCCATACTTTACACAGCAATACGATTGCTGTGTAAAGTTAAGGCACCAAAAAAACCTACTAACTTTGCGACGGGAAACTAGACTAGCGGCGACGTAGCGAACGCGGAAAACCGTCGGGGATCGCCGTAACTCCTAATTTGCATACCCGACGCTGGTTTACGACGTGAACTCCCCCCAGCGGCGGCCGCGGTATTGCATCTTAAGATCCGACAGTGTAAAACAATTACACCTGTCGGATCTTATGGCTATCTATGCGTAACTGATTCTATGAATCAGTCGCATAGATAGAAACAGAGATACGACGTCGTATCTCATTTGTGAATCTGGCCCAGAATGTTTACTCTTTACCCAAAACTGAGTTACAGTATAAAACTTCGCAAAACAACTGGAATTAAATGTAAAAACCAAAGTGATTCTACTCGAAAGGAAATTCAGTACAAAAAAATACTATTTTCACTCGACACTTAAATATTGCACAAACACAACACAACTAAAAGCCACAAACTGAAATTCCTGCGAAAAGATCACTTAATTTCACAAAATGCGGAAATTTGGCCCAAAAGCAGAATAATTTCACCCAGATTCAAAATTCAGTAGAAACAAAATGGTAGTTGTAACAATTGAAATTCGGTCTACAACAAAATAGCAGATTACATTTGGTCTACAACAAAATGGCTGATTAAATTCGGTCTACAACAAAATGAGATTTCTTCACTAGAAAACCAAAATTTCTCCCCACAAAAACTGACTACACAATTGAGACACCAAATGAACACTTAAACGTATGCAAACAAAACACTCTAGGCTATTTCGATTAGGACCTATAGAGGAATAAAATATAGGTTATTTAACTAAACAATATATCCAAAAATGCCAAAGTTATATAAAAACACAAAGTAACATGACTTAAACATCCCAAAATCAAATCTTACATTGGGTATATGGATCCACAGGACAATCAGAAATCCTGGCGGCATGCTTGTTCTTTTCATAGCTCAAAACAATAAAGCTTCCCCCATGCTATTGAAAGTCCTGTATCCTAGAGATCATCCACAGGATGTAGTCATAGGGTGTAGCCCTCTTAAACCACCACTTCCCCCCCGCTCTACAGTTTAGCAAAGAAACTCACATATAGTGAAATTGGCGCCTAAGAAACGCTGTTCTGACCAAGCTCGCGCCTAAGAAACGCTGTTCCGACCAAGCTCGCGCAGACACTCCCGCTTCTACCATTGGCACAAATTTTTATTCTGCATTGTTCAGAGAACAATGCATAGCCGGATTATACTACCGTTCCTATTTGCAGAGACACGTCACGTTCCCTCTACGACTACGTGGTGATCAGATACATAGAACGATGCGATCGTATATCCCTCCGAAAGGCAGATAAGTATCAAATCGATAATGTCTTAGCAGAGCGAACATATCCCCTGCAAACAAACAAGTCTGAGCATAACGCAGGGGCCCTCACTGGCCGACATATCCTCGCGGAGCGGACACCTCTTCCACATCTACAGGAAGCTTTTTACTACCAATGGTACTTCACTGGTGCCGGTTCGCTCTTATGAGTAGGCCCCAAGTAGAACTAAAAGATATGCTACCGCTGCTGTCAATCAGATCCAGTGACAGGGGAGCCGGGGCCGAGTCCTGCTGTCTATGTCAATGGACGCAGCAAGACTCGGGAGCGTGCCCGCACAAGTGCCCCCATGGAAAGCGCATATGGGCACTCTATGAAGAGGAGGAGCCAGGAGCATCGCCGGGGGACCCCAGAAAAGGAGGATCGGGGAAAACCCTTGCACAGAGCAGGTAAGTAGAATGTTTTTTTTAGGATAAAAAACCGAACCTTTACAATCACTTTAAGGCTTAAAATTGCATGCATCCATGAAATGGCAACAAACTTCAGTACCCTATATTTTCCATAGGTGACACTTTAAAGGCCCCTAGTTTGGAGATAACCATGAATAATGGGCCTGGAATAATTGTGAGTGCATGGCGATGTAACATGTGTGTTGTAATCAATCCTTTCATGCGTAGGCTCCCCCGACGCGTATGTTTACATTTGTATGTGCGTGTATGTGAGGGTGGGGGGCTCAAAAATATTTTTGGGAGGGGTTTAAGTGCTTAGGCTGAACTTTTTGACACTTTTTTTTTTCTAAAAGCCCCCTGGACCCGGAAGTGACATTTTTCACATGGCTTCTGGGTCATTAGCAGGAATGGTAGATCAGTGAATGGATGTTCACTGATCTCCCTTCTGCCATGCAGGTGCCAGGTCCGTTGATGGGCGCATGGAGCCTGGGAAACATGGTTGGTTTGGGGCACACGTGTTGGGGGGGAACGGCACTTATAAGGGGTGTGGAAGCGACCGAGCGGCTGCACAGCCGCCCTATTGCTTCCATCTGACAGCTGACAGTTGGCGTATCTTGTGTAAATGGCGCCTATGGCAAGCACTGAAACTGCGTCCCCTGTCAAAACATTTGAAACCCATCTTTCAGATAACCTTAACAAAAAAAAAACAGATAACAAAACTAGTGATATTTATCATCCCTTGTGCTACCTTGGGTAGTGTGACATATCCTCTTTATGGAGAAATCTGGGGTTTATTAGACCCCTGATCCCTCCTCTGCCCTCCAAGGCCAGGTACATGTAGAACCAATACTGGAAGTGAAGACATCTCCATCACTTAAGGCCTCAGTTTTCACAGAGGAGAGGGAGAAACTGATGTTCCTTCTTCTTTGTGCGTTGCCAATCTGACCAGATGGAATGGGAGAGCCTGGGAGAACAGGGGAGGACTGTGGCTGAACGCAGCAGGGATAGAGCTGCCATTGTCCATTAGTAAAGGTGCTGAAAAGGAGATCCTGCCTATGCTCGGGAGGAGGGAAGAAGAGACCCTCAGACCATGGTAAATGCCTTGCTGCCCAGCCACTCAACAGCGCCCCCTTCATATGGCGCCCATGGCACTTATAGGCGACTAATAGGATTTATTTATCTGGGAGGTGTTTTTCCTGCAAAAGGACTTTTGAGCTCATCCAGTGCAGCGTTTTTCACAGTTCTGCCACACATCAAAGCCTGCTGGGACTTTACTTTTCTCTGCTGCAGTTCAGTAACACTCACAGGTCTTGTCCCTCCCCTAATCTGTGATTGGACAGTGAAGGGAGAAGCAGCTGACTGATGAGCTCATCACTCTGTTCCCTCCCTGTGTTGTCATGCTCCTTGAACTTCATGGCAAATGATTGGCTCCTTGTGCTGCTTCTCCCTTTCCCACACTGACTCTGGTCTGGAAAAGGCAGATAGGAGGTCAAATTTAATTATCTTGCATTAAAAAAAAACACATTTAATAATGTATGAATGAATACAGAGCTGCATTTATGTGGGACTTTTTATCTGGCTGGAGTTCAGCCTTAAGCCTTCTAGGTTCCCTGCAGAGAATGACCTGTTTAGTTGTGCTTGTCGCGGGTCTTACAGTGAACAGAGCGTGGCGATTCCTGGAAACCTCTGCTCTGCTTATTACATTGCTCATGGTTCTGTCACTCAGCTACCGTGCTATAAACACTCATCATAGAGGAACAAAGCATCTATTAATTAGATAGGTCATCACCTTCATGGCCATTCTTCCAACGTTAAAGTTCAATTCCAGCTAAAACTTTGGATTCCTCCTCCGATAATAAATAAAATTCCCAATTTCTACTTGCCCTCTCCATACTCCAGCATTGCCCTCCTCTGGGCACGACAGTCATGTCATTGTGCCCATTTCCTATGAGCCCAGCATATCATTTACATGTCCTCTAGGGGGCGCTTCATTACACCGGCTGGGCTCACAAGACTAAGCGGCACTTACACATCATTACAAAGAATGCCCACACTCAGCCACCTGCTAGAGGAAGAACAAGAAGCTGCCAGGACACCAACAGACCACTCACCATAACCCATCAGGGCATGGACTCCATAAGACCTCTGAAGGGGTGCTGTGGTATCAAGCACCAAACCATTAGTAACAAATCCTTTAAGTCCTGTAAGTTGCAAGGTGGGGCCTCCATGGATCGGACTTGTTTTTCCAGCATACCCCACGGATACTCAATTGGTTTGCGCTCTGCAGTATTTGGAGGCCAATTCAAGATCTCAAACTCTTAGTTGTGTTCCTCAAACCATTCTTGAATTCATCAGACCAGACCACCTTCTTCCATGGCTCTGTGGTCCAGCTCTGATGCTCATGTGCCCATTGTAGAGGCTTTTGGCTGTGGACACAGGTCAACATGGGCACCCTACAGGGCACCCGGCTACACAGTCCCATATACGGCCAACTTTTTAACCACTTTGAGCTCCAGTAGCTCTTCTATTGGATTAGACTACATGGGCCAGCCTTCGTTCCCCACATCAATGAGCCTTGGAAACCCATGAGCCTGTCACCTGTTTGCCAGTTTTTCTTCCTTGGACCACTTTTGGTCCGTCCTGACCATTGCAGACCGGGAACATCCCACAAGACCTGCAGTTTTAGAGTTGCTCTGACCCAGTCGTCTAGCCATTAAAATTTGGCCCTGGTTAAAGTCACTCAAATCCTTACTGCCCATTTTTTCTGCTTTCACACAACAACATGCTCACTTGCTGCCTAATAAATCCCGCTCACCTTCAGGTGCCATTGTAACAAGATAATCAACGTGAACATACCCAACAAACACGGCTGGTGTCCCATACCTCTCAAGGCCTCAGCCTCGCTATGTCCACAGGTAGCTCCCTTTGGGGTGGGCGGTTAGGGAGGACCCTCTAGGGGCTCGGGATCACCTTTAGTTCCTACTATGCTCCCCCACTTGAGGTATATCGACGTTGCCCGAACAATTATTTACATACTGATATTGTACTATTTCTGTTCTGTCTTGACACTGGACTCATTCTGCTTTCACTTGCATGCACTTACTTCTGTACCAACTGTATTGTACTACTGGTTGCACCCAGTATCGAAAACGATTGTATGTCGTGTCAATTGCTTAATAAAATTGTTTAAAAAAAAAAAAAAAAAAAAAACATACCCAAACCCATAGCTCTGCTCCAGACTTGCTCCTTTAAACCCACGCAGAAGACCTAGGTGCTGGCTACCACAGCCTGTCGCCACTCTCAGTTGAAAGTAAATATAAATCACACTCCAAAACTTAGCTCTTCTTTCTATATTTATAGCTGGATTCAGATAGATGCGCGCATTTTTACGGCGGTTTAGCGTATCGTATTTACGCTACGCCGCCGTAAATCAGAGAGGCAAGTGCTGTATTCACAAAGCACTTGCCTCCTAAGTTACGGCGGCGTAGAGTAAATGGGGATGAGGGGGCGTGTTTTATGTAAATGGGTGGTGATCCGACGTGATTGACGTTTTTTGCGAACGGCGCATGCGCCGTTCGTGTACATATCCCAGTGTGCATTGCTCCAAAGTACGCCTCAAGGACGTATTGGTTTCGTGAACGTAAATTACGTCCAGCCCCATTCACGGACGACTTACGCAAACAACGTAAAAATTTAAAATTTCGACGTGGGAACGACGGCCATACTTAACATTGACTAGGCCAGCTATTTGTTCGATTAACGCCGGAAAAAGCCATACATAAACGACGTAAAAAAAATGCGCCGGGCACACGTACGTTTCTGAATCGGCGTGTCTAGGCATTTGCATATTCTACGCCAAACTCAACAGGAGGCACCACCTAGCGGCCAGCGTAAATATTGCACCCTAAGATACGACGGCATAGGAGACTTACGCCGCTCGTATATTAGCCTAATTTAAGCGTATCTGGTTTCCAGAATACGCTTAAATTTAGGACGGCGTAGATTCAGAGTTACGTCGGCGTATCTACTGATACGCCGGCGTAAAGCTTTCTGAATCTAGCTATTAATGTGTGAAAAGATGGAAACTGCACACATAAATGTCTCCACCCGAAATCACCTTCCATGACGCGTTTCACCACTGTTGGCTTGCTCACGAGGATAGGGGAAGTCTATTATCCTTGTGAATATGCCAAAAGTGGCGAAACAAGTCAAGGAAGGTGGTTTCAGGTGGAGACATTTATTTGTCTCCAACTGAAACCACCTTCTTGATGCGTCTCAGCTTTGTTGGCTTGCTGACAAGGATAGGGGACATCTATTTTCCCTATCCTTGTGAACTAGCCAACAGTGGTAAAACACATCAAGGAAAGTGGTATTCAAGAGGAGACCTTGATGTATGCAGGTTTCATCTTTTGACAAATTAAATATAGAAAGAAGAGCTACGTTTTGGAGTGAGGCTTATATTTACTTTCAAGATAATCAATGTTGTAACAAAATACCAGGGGGTCCTTGGGTGAAGGACAAGGGTTCAGACGAGGGTGGCGAGGAGATCCTGGAGTTCTGCTTTAATATAGAGAAGAGTGTTATATAACTGGAGCACTGCCGCATACAAACAACCGAGAGCATGCAGAGACAAAGGCAGATGCAGACAAACATACCAATAAACCAAGGAACAGGCATGCACAGGATTCTCGGATTAACAGCATTTTCACAATGACTGGAATAATTCCCAGTGGAAGAATGAACAGGTATGCAGGCAGTTATGGAAATAGGATCAGGCTGAGATTGGCTCCAGCTATTAACACTGGAGCCAAGTCATCCCCAGGGAAATGTAGGCAGTAGCCTATGGCCTGGTGGATGTCCCGGGGGGGGGGGGGGCAGCTACAGTAGTCTCTATTGGAGGCCCACAACCTGATAGAACACCTTTAGGAAAAAATGAGAGTTTAAGCTGTAATAGCTGCAAAGGGCGGGGCAAACTCAATATTGAACCCTACGGACTAAGACTGGGACGCCATTAAAGTTCATGTGCGTGTAAAGGCAGGTGTCCCAATACTTTTGGTAATGTAGTGTATGTTTTACATATATGTTTTTAAAATCATTCAGGGTATTCAGATGGTGCATGGGTGTAGCTCTGGTCCAATTTATGACACTTTAGCGCAAAATATTTGATATAATATTGTTGGTAATTTAGTATTAAAAATAAATTAAATTGTGTTTTTTTTTTATGGTGCTTAGATGCTGTGAAGATCCACTTTAAGTGTTTTGCCAATCATATGTCATGATTTCGTTCCATTAGAAATACAAGGACGCAAGTGTCATTTGTAATCAGCAAAAGATAACTTAGAACCAAATTGTTGCTATTAGTGACCAGGTGTTGAATTTGACGCTGCGTTGTCATTTTCTTATGTAATTAGGAAGGCCTGTAATCAGCACTAATATAATCCTCTGTGCTTTGCCTCTGTAATCCAAATTCTGCAAACCCTGCTGCTCGGAGACTTTCCATTGCCCAAAATCTCAGCTTCCCTTATTTACATGTAGCGCCCCTTTACCTTCAGAAGGACGCTATGTTAAATTTAGTGGGAGAATGAGAGAGTTATGTTGCTCTCATTCTTGATTTTATTAAATTTGGCTGTCGCCAAATCTGGATTGTTCTGTGGTTCAGTCTGAGTTCCAGGGATGTGGTTCCATCTCTGGGCGGCAGGTGGCACCAGAGGGGGTCCAGGCGGAGCCGCTTCTTCCCAGCAGCCAATTGGAGGAGTTTTCCCTCGTGGGGCATGCTGCAGAAGGGTATTTATGTGGCGGAGGCCGTTGTTCTGGGTTCTTCGTGGGTTCCTGGTTCCGGGTGCGGCACCCACCTTTAGGGTGTGCGCACTTCACGGGCCCCACCACTATGGCCTACCTGGCCTGGGGCCGCGTGCTACGTGGAGTTTCTGACTTTGGGCCCTCCTGGCCTGGAGCAACTGATGCTACCAAGGGGCCTCAGTGACTTACTGGGTCCCCACTTCTACTGAGGAGATCCCAGGCTGTATGCTGTTCGGTGGGGGATCGGCTTGAGGAGAACCCGAAGGCAGGTTATCCAAAAGGGCTTGAACGAACCATCGGGGAGCTGGTGACCGGACATTGACAGGTACACTCACACTGTCAACCGGTGACCCTGACGTAATTTACTAGGAGGATTTGCTCTATCATTCAACTTAACCTTACACTAGGCCTGTGGCAGAGGCATCAACATGCAATCAGAGTCAAGTCTGTGGCAGAGACTTGTTTCTCCCAGAAACCTCAAGTGACGCTCTGGCTGCCAGGCCTGTGGCAGAGGTCTGTCCGGGAACACTTGACCCACTCTGGCTGGAGTGGCGACGTACTGATATAATTACACAAGGCAGGACTGCTTTCCTTATCCAAAGCCTGACACTGCGAAGTTACTCTATTTTCATCAACCTTTTCTGTCTACCTCAAGTTGATGTGTTGGTCGTGTTGGGCCAGGAAAATAAAGCATTCAGAAAACTTTATCTACAGATTGGACATTCGATTACTGCTCTGCTCACTACCTTCACCCCCTAGACACTACATAGAGGTAACTTAATACGCCGATCCCAAATCAATCAGCGGCTCCTTTGGGGGTAGCGCTACATACAGAAACCGATATTGAGATCATAAACCTCAGAACCCTAAACCCACAGTTGATCCAGAGGAAGGCAAAAAAAAAACATTATAAAGCTCAGGCCCAATTCACTCCAAAGAATTCCTTTCTGATCCCCTATGTCAGTCAGATACTGCCTGGATCAACACTCTACGGTATTACTTGTATATAGCTGGCTGATAAAGTCGCCAGCGCATGGGCCGTGCTGGAACCGCAGGCTCCTGGGCGCATGTGCATGAGTGACGTCATAGCGGCCCCAGACACTCACACAGTCGGAGTCCGCGAACCTGGAAGGAAAACAGTGGGAAGATGGGAGCCATGTCAGCATTGGCAGCCCAATGCTGGAGGGCTTCATTCTAAGGTAAATATTTCATAATGTGCATGCTAGCAAATTATGCAATTGTCCTACAGGGTAAAGTTTTTTTTTTTTTTAATATACTACGGTGGTTTACAACTTCTTTAAGTTAGAAACACATCCAGAAACCTTGAAAAAAGCTCCTTTCCTGGGGTACCCAAAGCTCAAAGTACCTTAGGGTGATGGTCAGTGGTAAGAATTCTCCTTATATTGGTGGTCAATGGGAATAACGTTCCTTACATTAATGGTCAGTGGGTAGAATGACCCTAATGCCGCGTACACACGCTCGGAATTTCTGACAAAAAATGTTCAATGGGAACGTGTTGACGGAAATTCCGACCGTGTGTAGGCTCCATCAGGCATTTGCTGTCGGAATTTCCGGGAAAAAAAATGTAAGCGCTGGATCTCAATTTTTTATGTCAATTCCAACGCACAAAATTCCACGCATGCTCTGAATTACTGTATTTATTGGCGTATAACACTTTTTTACCCTGAAAATAGAAGGTAAACTGTGCCTGCGTGTTATACGCAGGGGGCCGTGGAGGTTTTTTTTCCCGAAACTTACCTCTTAAAGTTAGGGTGCGTGTTATATGCCTGTGCGTGTTATACGCTGATAAATACGGTAAGTACGAGATGGAAGAGCTCAGTCTGGTAAAACTAGCGTTCATAATGGAGATAGCACATTCGTCACGCTGCAGATTCTTTTTATCTTTTAATGTAGCGCATTTTCTTCTAACGGAGCAGTAACGGACTAAAAAAGCACGAGGTCGAAAAGCGCAAATCGTCTCTCACCAAACTTCTACTAACACGAGATTAGCAGAAGGAGCCCAAAGGGTGGCGCACTTGGAATTGATCTTCACTTTTATTGTGCCGTCATACGTGTTGTACGTGACCGCGTTCTTGGCGATCGGAATTTTCGACAACATTTGTGCCACCGTGTGTATGCATGACAAGTTTGAGCCAACATTAGTCGGAAAAAAATCCACGGTTTTGTTGTCGGAATGTCCGATCGTGTGTACGCGGCATTGCAGTAGTGGTCAGTGGGAAGAATGCTCCTTACATTGATGGTCAGTGGGAAGAACGTTCCTTAAATTGTTGGTCAATGGGAAGAATGTTCCTTATAAAAATGGTCAGTGGGAAGAATGCTCCTTATATAAGTGTTCGCACTTATGCACTGTGCAGATTGTTTTGCACAGAGTGACCCCGATCCACGTCTTCTGGGGTCCCTCGGCGGCTGTCTCTGGTCCTCCCCGCAAGAACTCATCACATTCATACGAGAGAGCTTGCATAGTGATGAGTCCTTGCGGGCGCGCTTCCGTGATACAGCGAGCGGCCATAGCCGCTAAGAGGATCTCGGGACCGAGCGCAGGAATTTCGAGGGGTCAGGTAAGTAAAGTGGGGGCTCGGGGGGGGGGGGGGGGGCGGCATCATCAGATGTTTTTTCACCTTAATGCATAGATTGAATTAAGGTGAAAACATTTTTTCTTTAACCTTAACCTACCAGATAGTTAACCAATTTTTTTCTCTGTAACACCAGACAATTCAGCTACATAAAGAGGAACATCACCCCTGGCCATAAATGTTACCCTTCATAATCCACTTATCTTTGATGATCCGTTATCCAGGAAAAAAGTACTGATGGCACTCTTGATCCCCTGAGGTCTAGGACTGTAAGGTCAAAAAACTCAATACTTTGGCTCCACAGCCTCTTGGGATGTGGTATGTACTGTATATATGTTTTTGTTGCCTAGGAGAGGAATCCATAAGTGGGGGGAATTAATCCAAAGAAAGGTATTTATTTTATATATATAAAAAAATCTCTTATGCCCCGTACACACGAAATTCCGACAGCAAAAGTCCGATGTGAGCTTTTGAATGGAAATTCCGACCGTGTCTATGCTCCATCGGACTTTTGCTGTCGGAATTTCCGCCAACAAAAGATTGAGATTGAGATTGAGCTGGTTCTCAAATTTTCCAATGGAAAAAATTCCTATCGGAAAATCCGTTCGTCTGTAGCAATTCGACGCATGCTCAGAAGCATTGAATTTAATTTTCTCGGCTCGTTGTAGTGTTGTACGTCACCGCGTTCTTGACGGACGATCACTGCGTTCTTGACGGACGAAAGTTCAGAGAACTTTTGTGTAACCGTGTGTATGCAAGCCAAGCTTGAGCGGAATTCCGTTGGAAAAAAAATCCAAGGTTTTTCCGATGGAAAATCCGATCATGTGTATGCGGCATAATTGTGAAAAAGGGAGGTGATGAGGAGCAGAGGAGAGAAAGTTGAGTGAAGGTGTCAGGTCACCTGTGGCCAGATGACAAATGCACCCCGTTGGAGTCAGGGGTGCACCGCAAGGTAGTGAACCCTATAGCGGACTGCTGCGGATGGACAGGAAGCTTGAGCTCAAGATTTCCCAGGGCGCGGAGTCTAAGGTCCAGCAGGTGTTCACCAGAGCCTCTAGTGGTGAGGATGGCCTTCGCTGCAACTGAACCCAGGTGGCGGCACCCGGAGTCCCCCAGGTCACACTCCGTAGGGAGAGAGGGGAAGCAGCCAATCAGGACACAAGGGATCGTGAAGGGTAAGTCGAGGTCGAGGCAACAGGCAGACGAGGATAACCAAAGGACAGGCCAAGGCTCAGGGTAACAGGCAAACAGGAGTAGTCAGGGACAAGCCAAAATCGGTACACAGAGAGATTAACGTAGCACGCGGCAAGCAGAAACACAAAGCTAACAAACATTGTTGAACAGCAAAGCAGACCTGCAGTGCACTAGTTAATATAGAGTTCCTGGGATGGCCTGGGGTGGAGCCATACAGGGAGGAGAGATGATAAAAGGCAGCCAGTTAAGGAAGTCTGGCCTCTAATGAACACATGAAGAGGAGGTAAACTGCCAGACATACTACACATCCATGACAGAAGGTTAAACTAAAGCCACCCAAGCAAACGATTGGGAACTCTAGTTCTTACCCCCCCAACATATTAGATGCCACCACATGATTCATTATGAAAACTCTTAAAAAAACAATCGCCGGCAACCCTTCTTCTCCACCTCCACATAACTTCAATTCACTACTTATACACAGAATACATTGATTTAATCCAATTTTCCAATTTGCTGCCCGTTAGTGAAATTGGCAAATCTGTCATCCTATAGACATATGGCGACGTCACCTGTATCCGCTGGGAGAACCAGAACATTTAGTCTTAATGAAAAGAGATCTATATTGTCCTCTTATGTTCATCACCTAATTCCAGCTTGACACTTAAGTCTTAATCAGGGGGTCAGAGGCCACCTGAAATCCAATAACTGGACCTCAGCTGTCTGAGCTCACACAATCATTGGACAAGGTGAGACATTTGACAGGAGAGTAACTATCAGGCTTACTACTATGACCTCTGACTCACGCGTAATACTGAAGTGTCAGGCTCAGACACTGTAAATATAGCTTGATAAAGAGGCGAATGTATATGTGTACATACACTATATTGTCAAAAGTATTGGGACACCAGCCTTTACATGCACATGAACTTTAATGGCATCCCAGTCTAAGGCCGCGTACACACGACCAAGAAACACGACGGGCGAAACACATCATTTTCCCCCGTCGAGTTTCTTGTTCGGCTGTCAAAAAACTTGTCGAGCCAAATTTTCCCATTGCCCGTCGAGGAAATAGAGAACATGCTCTCTTTTTGGCTCGACGAGTTTCCCGACGGGTTTCTCGGCAAAAAGTGTACACACGACCGGTTTTCTCGGCAGAATACGTCTCCCATCGAGTTTCTTGCTGGATTCTGCCGAGAAAACCGGCCGTGTGTATGCGGCCTTAGTCCGTAGGGTTTAATATTGAGTTAGCCCACCCTTTGCAGCTATAACACCTTCAACTCTTCTGGGAAGGCTGTCCACAAGGTTTAGGAGAGTGTCTGGGCTGTGGGGTCTGCGGGCAGGGGCCTTTTTGAAATCTGGAAGTCCCATTTAACATGGGGGCCCCCAGATCTCAGCCCCTCCCCATATGTGAATGAGTATGGGGTACATAATACCACTACCCATTCACCAAAACTGTCAAAAAGTAACAAAAACACAGAGACAGTTTTTGACAATGCCTTTATTTAAAAAATAAAAAAACAATGTCTACCAATGTAGATCCATTATTAATCATGACGCCCCTTAGTTTTGCTGCAGCAGGTTCTATACATGCTACAGAAGCGCCACTTTACAGGCAGACTAAGGGGACCCCCAGGCACTATATTTAAAGGATTTTTTAATTTTTATTATTGCACTTTAAGGCCCCGTACACACGACACAGTTTCAGCAGACATGTTCGGTCGTGTGTACGGCCGACCGGACAGGTTTACAGCGGACATTTGTCCAGCCGACCGTTTTCCAGCGGACAAATGTTTCTTAGCATGCTAAGAAACATGTCCGCTGGAAGCCTGTCCGTCGGACATGTTCGGTCGTCTGTACAGACTCACCGTACATGTCTGATCGGCCGCCATCCCTCGCATGCGGCGAAGTGATTCGACGCATGCGTGGAAGCATTAAACTTCCAGGGCCGCGCACGTCGCCGCGGCCACGTCACCGCGCATTGTGTACGCGCGGATTTCTGTCTGATGGTGTGTACAACCATCAGACTGAAATCTCCGGCCGGACATGTCCGCTGAAAACGGTCCGGCGGACCGTTTTCAGCGGACAGTCCGTCCGTGTGTACGAGGCCTAAAGCGGAGGTTCCGCCGATTTTTCTTTTTTAAAAGTCAGCAGCTACAAATACGTCAGCTGCTGACTTTTAAAAAAAGGACACTTACCTGTCCTGGAGTCCAGCGATGTCAGCAGCCGAGGCTGAGCAATCGCTCGGTCCTCGGCTGCATCCGCCGCCATCCTCAGTGAGGGAATCAGGAAGTGAAGCCTGACAGCTTCACTGCCCGATTCCCTACTGCGCATGCACGAGGATCGTGGCGTGTCGTCACTGGTCCCTGCTCTCTCCTGGGAACAGTGTTTCCCAGAAGACAGCAGGGGGGGGGGGGGGGACGTCACAGGCTGGATTCCCTGTGGGGATCAGACCTGGAAGTGGTGCAAATACCTGTTTTAGACAGGTATCTGCACCCCCCTGAAAGGTGCCAAATGTGTCACCGGAAGGGGGGGGGGGTCCAAAAAGCGGAGGTTCACTTTTTGTGTGAACCTTCGCTTTAAGCATCGTTAAATTCAATATAATTTTTTTAAAGTGTGCGTTGATACATGTCCCCCAGGACAGTACGTGCGCCCCCATACCCTTTCTATGGCCAATTGCTTGCATATAAGCCTTCAAAATGGGCACTTTTGATTTTTCAAATTTGGGTCCCATTAGTATTTAATAGGGTTCGCCGTTCGGGTCAGAACTTTTTCTCTGTTCTGGAGTGTGACTCAAACCTGGGGGTGTTCGGCCCATCTCTACTCACCACTTCTCCTTCACTGTCCAGTCACAGGTTAGGGGCGAGTCCATGACAGCCTGGGCTTAGTGTTAGTGGGTTGGATAATGCTAGCCGTCATTCAACCCGGGATACTGAGGACATCTTGTGGTGGAAAAGAAGTGCTACACAGGACAGTTCCAGATTGTAGGTAAGTATTGCAGTATAGAAAATGGAAAGGTTTCCCCGTTTTTTGTGGGGCTTTTAGGCAGCAATGTCAAAGCAGTAAAATACTGGTTGCTATATAAAAATAGTATTTATTAACTAAAAAAAGGGCTTAGATGTGTATAGAACTCACAATGTATAAAAACAGATGTAGTGGTAAAATATCACATTCCATGGTACATTAGGCATAATCATTACACATGATATAATATTCCATATTGTAGTACAATGTTGATCCCCGACGCGTTTCGACCAATTGGGGTCTCTTCAGGGGGATAATTATTTCTAAAAGTATTGCAGTATAAGTCGCTTTTTTAATGTTTTTTTAATACTTTGAAGCTTTATTTATGACTGAATACATCTTGGTCTTTTTTTTTAGACATCAGTCATATAATACTGTATGATTCAGCAAGTTGCTTGAGTCTACCAGTAAACACTTGATCCCCTGACAGAATATGAAATGATGTTTGTGAGTAAAGTGTTTTATTGCACAAACATATTTGTAATTGTTCTCAGAAATACCTTCGCTGGAAATACCATGCCAAGTAGACAAAGAACAGGTGTCCCTGTGTAAATATATTTTGTTTATGAATGTGAAAACTGGAGTTACTGGATGGTTTGTACAAACACCGCGTCTGCTGGATTTATGAGAAAGCCTGTTCTGAAACCACATTTCACCTAGATTATAAGAAAGGTTCTACCGTAAGCATGTCGCACACATCTCAATTCATGGGTCAGTGCCATCTTAATAGCATCATGGGCCCCCGGGCAAAGTAATGCCCTGGGGCCCCTACCAGGGAGATGGTGGGTACAGTAGGAGTGGCTAAATTATGATACATATTTGGTGGGTTTTTTCTTTGATTTTTAAATAATAAAAAAAAAAATTCTACAATTTACATTTTTTTTTTAAAGAATGGGGCCGGTATATGGCATACACTAGATTACCAAAAGTATTGGGACGCCTGCCTTTACACGCACATGAACTTTAATGGCATCCCAGTCTTAGTCCGTAGGGTTCATTATTGAGTTGGCCCCGCCCTTTGCAGCTATAACAGCTTCAACTCTTCTGGGAAGGCCGTCCACAAGGTTTAGGAGTGTGTCTATGGGAACGTTTGACCATTCTTCCAGAAGCGCATTTGTGAGGTCAGGCACTGATGTTGGACGGGAAGACCTGACTCGCAGTCTCCACTCTAATTTATTCCAAAGGTGTTCTATCGGGTTAGGGTCAGGTGCAGGCCAGTCATGGTCCAAATACTTTGGTGGAGGGGGAATTATGGTGTGGGGTTTCTTTTCAGGGGTTGGGCTTGGCCCCTTAGTTCCAGTGAAGGGAACTCTTAAGGCGTCAGCATTCCAAGACATTTTGGACAATTTAATGCTCCAAACTTTGTGGGAACAGTTTGAGGATAGCCCCTTCCTGTTCCAACATGACTGCGCACCAGTCAGTGGTCTTTCTGATCTCTGTTTTTTCAACAATAGAGTCGCTGCAGCTACTATGCCCTTCCCTCCCCTCCTCCTACCCAATCACATAAGCCTTGGTATTACGTGAACTCATTCACAAAATACCAGAGCTTCTGTGAATGGGAAACAGAGGGGAGAGACGTGCATAGCTGCTCTGTGTGCTTCTCTTCTCTCAGATCCTTGAGTGTCTCTAGGAAGAGCAATAAACCTTTCAAATGTAAATAATTGAGAGAAGTCCAGGAGATGTCAAACACCCAGTTGGACCTAACTCATATAGCCTGGATTCAGGTAGAGCGGCGTATGTTTAAGCCGGCGTAACGCATCCCATTTGCACTATGCCGACGTAACATAGTGAGGCAAGTACTGTATTCACAAAGCACTTGCCTCCTAAGTTACGTCGGCGTAGCGCAAATGGCCCGGCGTAACCCCGCCTAATTCAAAGTAGGCAGGTAGGGGGCGTGCTCCATGTAAATTACCCGTGACCCCATGTAAATGAGGGCCATTGGTACGGCGCATGCTCAGAATCACATCGCAAATACTCTCTACGTCACGACGCCGGCTCAATGCTTTCGACGTGAACGTAACCTACGCCCAGCCCCATTCATGTACGCTTACGCAAACGATGTAAAATACTACGGCTGTTCCGTCGTCCATACCTTGCATGGGCTGCACCATCTTTTTGGTGGTTTATCTTTACGCCGGCGTATGTCTTGCGTAAACGTCGTATCTTACTGCGACGGGCGTATGTACGTACGTACGTTCGTGAATAGGCGTATCTTGCTCATTTACATATTCTAGGCGTAAATCCACGTACACGCCCCTAGCGGCCAGCGTAAATATGCAGCTAAGATATGACGGCGTATCTTAGCAACAGAGAAGCGTATCTCAGTTTAAGAATACGCTTAAAGATACAATGGCGCGCATTCGGACTTTTGTCCACTGGAAACCTGCCCGCTAGGCCGGAAAACTGTCCGGTAGGCTCTACACACGGTCGGACATGTCCGCGGAAACTGGTCCGACGGACCAGTTTCAGCGGACATGTTCGGTCGTGTGTACAAGGCCTAATACATTTTCTGGAATACTCCACGAATGGCTCCTAAAATTTGATCTAATCTTAATCTATGGTTAGTCATAGTAATAACTACAGTTAAAATCAATTGGGTCCATGATTTCCATTTGAAATATAAGAAATTAACATAATTTTTGAGCTCCATATAAATTCCATGGCAGATAGATGACAGCATTTATAAAACACCCATTGGATTATGCTGCATGACTGAAGCTAGAGATTGAGAAACGTGGAGGTCTGAGAAAAGCAAATGATATGCATTTCATGCTCAGCAGAAAATTATCAAGAATCGAATACTCCCAGATACACCCTTGTATATCCACAGGTTTAGACAGTTAACACCTACTACTCACTTCCAAGCTGACTGCATAGCTGCCATTAGACTCATCAAAAAAACACACCAAAACTCCATGGTAGCCTCCCACCTCTCATGTGGGCAAATCACTATGAGACCTAGGAGGCTATAAGGTCTCCCAAGAGAAATGTCATGAGTACCTACCAAAATTATTCTACCCCTCTATCCCCTTATACCTCTATCCATGATAGCCATCCACCTTTTATGTGGGCAATCACTATGAGAGCTATGAGATCTGAGGCTATGAGATCTCACAAGAGATAATGTCATGGGTACCCACCAAAATTCCTCTACCCTTTTACCCCCCCTCTATCCATGGTAGCCACCCACCTTTCGTGTGAGCAAATTACTATGAGACCTATAAGGTCTCCCAAGAGATGTCATGAGTACCCACCAAAATTCCTTTGCTCCTCTATCCCTCTCTACCCCCTATCCATGGTGGACACCCACCTTTCATGTGGCCAAATTACTATGAGACTATACGGTTTCCCAAGAGATAATGTCATGGGTACCCACCAACATTCCTCTACCCCTCTATCAATGTTAGCCATTCACCTTTTATATGGGGAAATCACTTTGAGACCTATGAGGCTATTAGGTCTCACAAGAGATAATGTCATGGGTACCCACCAAAATTCCTCTACCCCTATATCCCCCCTCTACCCCTCTATCCATGGTAGCCAGGTGTAGCCAGGGTGGGTACCCTTCATATGGGTAAATCACTATGGGACCAATGAGACTATAAGATTTCCCAAGAGAAAATGTCACGAGTACCCACCTGTCATGGTCTTACCTCTCTCCTGTCTCCTTCGTTTGACATGTGCTGGCGGCCATCTTGGTTTCCAGGTCTCTTGTAGCCTCCCACCCTGCGGCTCCTCCTTCCCACTGGGAGGAGCTGGATGCCTGGCTCATATATATAGGAGTTCTGTGGCTTCAGTTCCTTGCTTGGTCCTCCTGTGTTCACATGCTTCTAAGACTGCTGCTGCTTCTGGTTCCGATCCTGGCTTCGTCTGACTTCCCTGCTGGTTCCTGATCCTGGCTTCGTCTGACTTCCCTGCTGGTTCCTGATCCTGGCTTCGTCTGACTACCCTTCTGGTTCCTGACCTCTGGCTTCGCAAGACTCTGATTCGGGTTCACCATCTGTTTTGGACTTTTGCTTTAATGCTTGATATTCAATAAAGCCTTCTTATTTTTCACTTATCTCTTGTTGTACGTCTGGTTCATGGTTCCGTAACATTAGGACCAAGCCATGAATTTTGACGGTACAGAGCCATCCTTGCTACCCACGCTGGTTGCCAGAATTGATCAGCTGGAGTCCCTGATGGGTCAGTTCGCCGTGGCGTTGCAAACCCTGCTTGAACGCATGGCTCATTTCGCTCCCGTTGCCGATGGGTCGGTCGTCGCTCCTGGGCCCGCTCCTACGGCCGATCCGACTGTTGCGCCAGAGTCTACCTCGACACCTGTTGTTGCGCCTGCGGTGTTTCGGGGTATGTCCGGTTCTGCCCCCCTTCCACAGCGATTTGGGGGAGAGCCAACTCAGTGCCGAGGTTTCCTTAACCAAGTGGGCATTTATTTCGAGTTGCTGCCACATGCCTTTCCCACTGAGAGATCAAAGGTGGGGTTCTTGATCTCGCTGCTCTCGGACAAGGCCTTGGCCTGGGCCAGTCCTTTATGGGAGAACAACAATCCGGTGGTTGCCGAGTTTTCCGGTTTTGTTGCTTCTCTTCGGAAGGTATTCGATGTGCCGGCTCGCGCCGCCTCTGCTGCGAAGCTCCTTATGTCCGTCAGACAGGGTTCACGATCCGTAGCCGAATACGCCATTGAGTTTCGTACCCTGACAGCAGAGGTAGGTTGGAATAATGAGGCCCTGGTCGCTGCTTTCTCTCATGGTCTCTCGGATGCCTTGAAGGATGAGGTTGCAGCTAAGGACCTACCATTGGAGCTCGAGGCTCTTATTTCTTTCCTGATTTTGATTGACACCAGACTCAGGGAGAGACCTTCCTTTAAGGTGAGCCTGCGGAGGCCTCCTAACAGTTTGGCGCCTACGTTTGCTGTCCCACCCGTGCCTCCCTCTCCTCCCACGCCTCCTGGTGTTGACTTGTCTGGGGGTGAACCCTCGCAGCTGGGGTTTGCTCGCTTGTCCGAGGGGGAGAGGGTACTCCGGAGACGCGAGGGCCGATGCATGTACTGTGGTCTCGATGGGCATTTTCGGTTGGCATGTCCGAACCGTCCGGGAAACGCTCGCACCTGAGATCCTGTCGGGGGCAGATCTTGGGTGGAGTCTCCTCGTCCCCGGTTTCCCGTGTTGATAAACCACTGATCACTGTTGTCCTCTCCTGGGTCGGGGGCTCGGTGACGACCCAGGCGTTGGTGGACTCTGGTGCTGGTGGTTTTTTCATTGATAGTGTGTTCGCTGCCACCAATTCCATTCCTCTACAGGCTCGAGGTTCCCCGCTGGCTCTAGAGGCGATAGACGGCAGACCCCTCCAACCGTCACACGTGACTCATGAGACCCTTCCAGTGGGGGTAGCCATTGGTGCCGCTCACAGAGAGTCGGTCTGCTTCCAAGTTATTTCGTCTCCACACTACTCGGTGGTCTTGGGGTACCCCTGGCTCCAGAAGCATAATCCGACTTTTGACTGGAGATCGGCCGAGATCCTCTCATGGTCACCACAGTGTGGGGCTAAGTGCATCCATGGGCCTGTCAGGTTGCTGTGTACTTCCTCGGACTCTCTGTTGCCTCCTGAATACGAGGAGTACCGGGATGTATTCGATAAGGTACGCGCAGTTGCCCTACCTCCGCACCGCCCATATGATTGTGCCATTGAGTTACAACCTGGTGCCGTTCCTCCTCGCGGCAAGGTCTATCCACTGTCGGTTGCGGAGAATGAGGCCATGGAGGAGTACGTGATGGAGGCGCTGTCCCGTGGTCACATTCGCAAATCCTTGTCCCCGGCAGGGGCTGGATTTTTCTTTGTGAAAAAGAAGGGCGGTGAGTTGAGGCCTTGCATCGATTACAGGGGTCTCAATCGCATCACGATCAAGAACGCTTACCCGATACCCTTGATTTCCGAGCTGTTCGATCGCCTTAAAGGGGCCACGGTCTTTACCAAACTCGACCTGAGGGCGGCATATAACCTGGTAAGGATCAAGGCGGGCGATGAGTGGAAGACCGCCTTTAACACCAGGACCGGTCATTATGAATCCTTGGTTATGCCCTTTGGGTTGTGCAATGCGCCCGCAGTCTTTCAGGAATTCATCAACGATGTTTTCCGTGACCTGTTGCAGCAGTGTGTGGTGGTCTATTTGGATGACATCTTGGTATATTCTGAATCCAGGGAGGCCCACATTCTGGATGTCAAACGAGTGTTGCAACGGTTACGAGAGAACAAGCTGTTCGGTAAGCTTGAGAAATGCGAATTTCACCGATCCCAGGTAACCTTCTTAGGTTACATCATTTCCGCTGAGGGGTTCTCCATGGATCCTGAGAAGGTTTCGGCTGTCTTACAGTGGCCTCAGCCCAGTGGTCTTCGTTCCTTGCAGCGTTTTTTGGGCTTCGCCAATTATTATCGGAAGTTCATCAGGGACTTCTCCATGCTGGCCAAGCCTCTCACGGATCTGACCAGGAAGGGCAGTAATTCCCAGGTCTGGCCGCTCGAGGCCATCCGGGCTTTTGAGGCCCTAAAATCCGCCTTTGTGTCAGCTCCGATTCTGTCTCATCCCAACCCTGGGTTGCCCTTTGTCCTCGAGGTGGACGCGTCCGAGACGGGAGTAGGCGCCCTTCTGTCTCAGCGTAGGACACCAGAGGGTCCGCTGCTTCCTTGTGGGTTTTACTCCCGGAAACTGTCACCCGCGGAGTGCAACTATCAGATTGGTGACAGGGAGTTATTGGCCATAGTGCAGGCTCTCAAAGAGTGGAGGCACTTGCTCGAGGGCTCGGTGGTTCCGGTTCTCATCCTGACGGACCACAAGAATCTGACCTACCTTTCTGAGGCCAAGAGATTGACACCACGTCAGGCCAGATGGGCTCTGTTCTTGTCACGTTTTAATTACATGGTCTCCTACCTACCTGGTTCCAAGAACATCAGGGCGGATGCCTTATCACGGCAGTACTCCGAGCTGTCCAGGGAGGAATCTATACCGACTTCGGTCATACCTCCGAATCAGATCCTGGCCGCCATTCGTACCAGCCTGACCTCTCCCCTTGGTGAGCAGATTTTGGCGGCTCAGTCTGGTGCTCCCTCTGGGACACCCAATGGCAGATGTTTTGTGCCTGAGGAGTTGCGCACTCGGTTGTTGCGAACCTACCATAACTCCAAGACCGCGGGGCATCCTGGTAAGAATCAGCTGTCCTGGGCTGTTTCACGTCTGTTCTGGTGGCCTTCCCTACGTTCCGACATCGCCGCATATGTAGCGGCATGCTCCGTTTGTGCCCAAAGTAAGTCCCCTCGGCACCTTCCGTTGGGTCTGCTGCAACCCATAGCCACCGGGGAGCGCCCATGGTCACACCTGGGGATGGATTTCATTGTGGACCTCCCTGCATCCCGAGGCCATACGGTCATTCTCATGATTGTGGATCGGTTTTCCAAAATGTGCCACTGTGTTCCTCTCAAGAAGTTACCCTCTGCACAAGAGTTGGCCACGATTTTTGCCCGGGAGGTCTTCCGGTTGCACGGTTTGCCCAAAGAGATAGTGTCGGATCGGGGGAGTCAGTTTGTGTCCAGGTTCTGGCGCGCCTTTTGCTCCCAGTTGGGGATTCATCTCTCCTTCTCCTCGGCCTACCACCCTCAGTCCAATGGGGCCGCAGAACGATCCAATCAGGCCTTGGAGCAATTCCTTCGTTGCTATGTCTCCGATCACCAGGACAATTGGGTTGACCTCCTGCCTTGGGCTGAGTTTGCCAGGAACACGGCTGTGAACTCTTCCTCTGGGACGTCTCCCTTCATGGCCAATTATGGGTTCCAACCTGCCGTGTTACCGGAGGCATTCTCTCCCCAGGATATTCCGGCTGTGGAGGATCACCTTTCTGCTCTACGTGCTTCTTGGGTACAGATCCAGAGGTCCCTTGAGGTCTCTGCGCAGCGCCAGAAACTCCAGGCTGATCGCAGACGAGCGCCTGCTCCTTCCTACCAGGTCGGAGACCGTGTATGGTTGTCCACTCGCAACCTCAACCTTCGGGTGCCCACTCCCAAGCTGGCTCCTCGCTTTGTTGGTCCCTTCCGAGTGCTTCGCAGGGTAAACCCGGTAGCCTATGCCCTTGCGCTTCCTCCTGGCATGCGGATCTCCAATGTATTTCATGTCTCCCTGTTGAAGCCACTGGTGTGCAATCGCTTCACTTCCTCGGTTCCTCGGCCTCGTCCGGTCCAAGTGGGCAATCATGAGGAGTATGAAGTGAGCAATATCCTGGACTCACGCCTGGTCCGCGGTCGGGTGCAGTTTTTGGTCCACTGGCGTGGTTATGGTCCAGAGGAGCGTTCCTGGGTTCCCTCCGCAGATGTCCATGCTCCTGCCTTGCTCCGAGCCTTCCACGCACGCTTCCCTCAGAAACCGTTTTTTGCACCGCGGAGGAGGGGCCCTTGAGGGGGAGGTACTGTCATGGTCTTACCTCTCTCCTGTCTCCTTCGTTTGACATGTGCTGGCGGCCATCTTGGTTTCCAGGTCTCTTGTAGCCTCCCACCCTGCGGCTCCTCCTTCCCACTGGGAGGAGCTGGATGCCTGGCTCATATATATAGGAGTTCTGTGGCTTCAGTTCCTTGCTTGGTCCTCCTGTGTTCACATGCTTCTAAGACTGCTGCTGCTTCTGGTTCCGATCCTGGCTTCGTCTGACTTCCCTGCTGGTTCCTGATCCTGGCTTCGTCTGACTTCCCTGCTGGTTCCTGATCCTGGCTTCGTCTGACTACCCTTCTGGTTCCTGACCTCTGGCTTCGCAAGACTCTGATTCGGGTTCACCATCTGTTTTGGACTTTTGCTTTAATGCTTGATATTCAATAAAGCCTTCTTATTTTTCACTTATCTCTTGTTGTACGTCTGGTTCATGGTTCCGTAACACCACCAAAATGATTCTACCCCTTATCCCCACTCTATTCATGGTAGCCATCCTCCTTTTATGTGGGCAGATCACTATGAGACCTATGAGGCTATAAGGTCTCCCAAGAGATAATATCATGGGTAGCCACCAAAATTCCTCTACCCCTATATCCCCCCTCTACCCCTCTATTCATGGTAGCCACCCACCTTTCATGTTGGCAGACCACAGATGTTACTGCAGTATAACGTTTTTTCAATAGCAGTATATTTTAATGATGGGGAAGTGGCCACAATGTACTAGAGATAAGGCAGGTGTTTTACTACAAGAATTTTGTCCACAGATAATACAATAGTATAAAATTGGTCATCAGTGGGACAATTTTATGAGTGGGATAGGCCCAAATTTACTAGAGACAAATAGCTAGATTCAGAGGGCCATATTCTCAGAAGAGTTACGACGGAGTATCTCAGGAAACTCCGTAGTATCTCTGTTTTTTGACCCGGGTATCTATGCGAGTGATTCCTAGAATCATTTTCGCATAGATACGCTGTAGATCCGACAGGTGTAAGTCACTTACACTGTCGGATCTTAAATGTAATTCGCAGCCGGCCGCTAGGTGGCGTTTACGTTCAGGTCTCATTTGTTTATGCAAATGAGCCTGATATGCCGATTCACGAACGAAATCGCGTCGCGTAACCGTCGCTTACGTCGTTTGCGTAAGCGTAAGGCTACCCCTGCTATATGAAGGGTAACCTTACTCCAGTCCCACGTATGCCATGTTAAGTATGGCGTCGGGTCCGCGTCGTCTTTTCCCGTCGGGTACGTCGTTTTCCTAAGTCGTTCTTGAATACAACTTTACGTCAATGACGCACATGTCGGCGTCATTGACGTTTTCCGCCGAGAACTGGAGCATGCGCACTGGGCTATTTTTAGCCCGACGCATGCGCAGTTCGATCGGAACGGGGGCGCGCTTAATTTAAATATAAGCCACCCCTTTGAAATACGCGGGGATACGCCGGGCCTTTTACACTACGCCTCCGCAAACTACGGAGCAAGTGCTTGAGGAATATGGCACTTGCTCCAGTAAGTTGGGGCGGCGTAGTGTAAATGGCTTGCGCTACGGCTGCGGGAAAAGTACGAGAATCTGGCCCAGAAAGAGTTAAGCCGGTGTATCAGTAGATACGCCGTCGTAACTCTGAATCTGCGCCGTCGTACATTTAAGTGTATTCTCAAATTGAGATACACTTAAATGTAGCTAAGATACAACTGCCTGCGCCGTCGTATCTTAGCTGTCTAGTTCCGCAGGCCGATAGGGGCGTGACCGCTGATTTACGCCTAGAATGCGTAAATCAGCGAGATACGCCTATTCACGAACGTACGCTTGCCCGTCGCAGTAAAGATACGCCGTTTACATAAGGTGTTTTGAGGTGTAAAGTTATTCCACCATAAAGCTGGCCTAGCCAATGTTAAGTATGGACGTCGTTCCCTCGTCGAATTTTGAAAATTTTACGTCGTTTGCGTAAGTCGTCCGTGAATGGGGCTGGACGTAATTTACGTTCACGTTGAAAGGAAAGGAAGAAGAAATCATGGACTTTAAGCAGCACAGTGGTGTAGTGGTTATCACTTTCACCTAGCAGCAAAAGGGTCGCTGGTTCGAATCCCAACCACGACACCATCTGCTTGGAGTTTGCATGTTCTCCCTGTGTCTGCGTGGGTTTCCTCCGGGTACTCTGGTTTCCTCCCACACTCCAAAGACATGCTGGTAGGTTAGTAGGATCCTGGCCAAATTGGCCCAGTATATATGTGTATATCTGTGTGTACGACTGTGTGTCCCAAGCGTGTCAAGATCCTACGGGGTAAAACGACCACACCAGCCAGGAAGACACTGGCTGCAAAAAGCGCCTAGATTCAGTTTGCATGTGTAGCGCTATACAAGTCATTCATCCATTCATTAAGGCAGACAATACATCATGAATTATTTTTCTCTGGCATACATGTAGTGTCGTCACGATGCAAATTTCCAAATTAGCGTGTATCTAGGGTATGATTTAAAACGTCTTTGTTTTTGGGGGTCTGCTTATACCATGGTTCCCCTGCACACAGGGTATAGGAATGCATTCTGAGTCCCTCTAATCTGTTTGCTTTTTCTGAGAAGTCATCTGTTCTCTGAATACAGAGAGAGGAGGAACGATGAAGCTTTCATACCAAGACGTGCGAGGTGCACTTGGCTCGCGCAGCAGGCAGAGCTGGATAGATTCCAGTTTTCCCACAATGCTTTTCAGCTAAAGCGGCTTTCTATTTTTTAACTGTATACATGGCGGAATAAAGTGAGGACCTTTATCTGGGAAACGCCATTCGAACGTTATATTACCATATGTCAACCCAATGACAGAAATCTTGTCTAATCTTTAACACGTTAATAACATTTCAATTTTTTTTTTTTAGCATTTTTCAAAGGGTAGGGTCACCTTTTCATGAAAAATGTGTATATCCAGGGCGCTCCAAGAATTTGAATCCTGACAGATAAAGTCTGTGTTGGAGAGGGTAGCAGATCTTCACACACTTTAGGCAGCACTCAGGGAGACAAGCGATCTCTAATGGGAACAGAAAAACAAACAAGGCGCCTCTAAGTGCAGAAATATAAAACTTTTAATATCCCCTAGAGGGGTTAAAAACACTTACAAGATGGTGGATGAAGCAGGCATGTAGCAGGTAAGTGTGTCCAGAAGATGTTCCAGTGGCAGGGCAGTCCCAGTCTGATGATAAAGCTTCCAGGGAAGTCCACAGGATAACAGCCAATTTGTGCTGTGAGTGTTTAGAGAACACAATGGTGATGGAGCCTGGGGATGATGTCAGAGGAAGCGAGACAAAAACCAGCATGGAACACAACCAGGAAGAGGGCAGGAAGTGTGTCATAGAGGCGGGACGCGTTTCGGAACAGCTCATTGGTTCACTGGCAGAAGAAGGAACCAATGAGCTGTTCCGAAACGCGTTATCCTGTGGACTTCCCTGGAAGCTTTATCATCAGACTGGGACTGCCCTGCCACTGGAACATCTTCTGGACACACTTACCTGCTACATGCCTGCTTCATCCACCATCTTGTAAGTGTTTTTAACCCCTTTAGGGGATATTAAAAGTTTTATATGTCTGCACTTAGAGGTGGCTTGTTTGTTTTTCTGTCACCTTTTCATGAAAAATAAAAGGTGAACTGATTGCAAATATACCGGCCATCCCTCTGGATCACCCTGCACATAGCAGATGTGGGGCCTCATACTGCCTTTGTAGTGGTCCATACACCACAGTACATAGCCCCGAAATGAGTATCCAGCATAATGCTTGTGTCAGCTAAGACTAAGGCCCCCAGGGGCAGAAACATGTCAATGTTTTCTTTGTATTGTGGAAACGTTTAACCAACTCAATAAAGGACCTTTATGCTGTTAATTTAAGGGATTGCCGATGGTATCTTCAATAATGCTCGCGTGACTGTGCTCCCCAATGAGAAAGGTTTCTTCCTTCTGGGCACCTTAGAAGTCTTATGCCGCGTACACACGACCGTTTTTCATAATGTGAAAAATGCCATTTTTTAAATTGGTCATTAAAAACGATTGTGTGTGGGCTCCAGAGCATTTTTCTCTACGTAAAAAATGGGCATTAAAAATTTAGAACATGCTCTAATTTTTCTCGTCAATTTTCACGTTGACGTTTTTCACGTCGTGAAAAATGATCGTGTGTAGGCTTTAACGACGGGAAAAAAACGTTCATTCTCAGAAGCAAGTTAGGAGACGGGAGCGCTCGTTCTGGTAAAACTAGCGTTCGTAATGGAGATAGCACATTCGTCACGCTGTAACAGACAGAAAAGCATGAAGACTGAAAAGCGCGAATCGTCTCTCACCAAACTTTTACTAACACGAAATCAGCAAAAGCAGCCCAAAGGGTGGCGCCATCTGAGTGGAACTTCCCCTTTATAGTGCCGTCGTATGTGTTGTACGTCACCGCGCTTTGCTCGAGCATTTTTTTTGTTCACGATCGTGTGTATGCAAGGCAGGCTTGACAAGAATCACGTCGTGAAAAACTTTGTTTTTTCTAGGACATTAAAAACGGTCGTGTGTACGCGGCATTAGATGCACTTTTATTTGATCAGCACGGTCACCTGACCAATAAGCGCTTGCCATTGCAAGCATTACGATGGACACTACCTGCAGCTACACCATGGGGTATCTTGGCTGATGTGCAGAAGGGTCCAGAGGGGTGATGGAGATATTTGCCGTTAGTTTATGAAGATCATTTTTTGGCCTATTATGCGGTGACAACGCTCTGTCAGTATCTCTGAATTGCTCCCCTGTGTTGATACCTTGTTACTTGCCCTTTCAAAGCAATTATGCCAACGCTGAGGTCAGACCTGCCATTGTCACCATCACTTGGGTGATTGGAGAGGAGTGCCCAATGTCCAAAAAATGTCTCACTTGATGAATTGTATCGTTCGCTCGTCACATTCGATGCCGTCGCCACCATCTTGCGTCAAAGTAATTTCGAGCATGCGCGGGTTTCCACGACGACAGGTAAGTATACACACGCTCGGGTTTCTCGGCAGAAATCACAACGAGAAAATAGAGAGCAGGTTCTCTATTTTTCTCGTCGAGATTTCAGGCATTTTTCTTGACGAGAAACCTGAAAGCTTTGTACACATGCACGGTTTACTGCCAGCAGTTTTCTTGCTGGTTCTTGCAGAGAAAATAAACCTTAAAGTGGTTGTAAAGGTAATTTTTTTTTCCTAAATAGCTTCCTCAGAGGCGTTGCTAGGGGGGTGCGGTCCGCACCGGGTGACACCCGCTAGAGGGGTGACACCGTCCCGTTTTTTTTTCTTTTTTTAAAAAAAAAACATTTTTTTTTTAGCTGACATGCCCAGCCTGCCCTGTGCAATCCCAGCCTGCCCTGTACCACCCCAGCCTGCTCTGTGCCACCCCAGCCTGCCCTGTACCACCCCAGCCTGCCCTGTATCACCCCAAACAGCCCTTTACCACCCCAGCCTGCCCTGTACCCCCCAAACAGCCCTGTACCACCCCAGCCTGCCCTGTACCACCCAGCCTGCCCTGTGCCACCACAGCCTGCCCTGTACCCAGCCTGCCCTGAACCACCCCAAACTTTCCCATGCCACCCCAACTTGCCCTGTGCCACCTTAACTTGCCCTGTACCACCCCAATCTGCCCTATGCCACCATAACTTGCCCTATACCACCCCAACCTGCCCAATGCCACCCTAACTTGCCCTGTACCACCCCAACCTTTCCCATGCCATCCCAACTTGCCCTATGCCACCCTAACTTGCACTATACCACCCCAACCTGCCCTGTACCACCCTAACTTGCCCTATACCACCCCGACCTGCCCTATGCAACCCTAACTTGCCCTATACCACCCCAAACTACCCTATATCACCTTAACCTGTCCTATACCACCCCACTACACCAACCTGCCACTATACCACTCTATACTACCCTAACCTGCCACTATACTACCTTATTCTATTGTTTACAGGGGCTGGTTTGGGGTGCGCCCCGTTTTTGTGCGCTGCCTGCTTGGTGCTGGGCAGCCTAGACAGAGGGGGGGGGGGTGACACCATGTTTTACCGCACCGGGTGACACCAACCCTAGTGACGCCACTGAGCTTCCTTTACCTCAGTGCAGTCCTCCTTCACTTACCTCATCCTTCCATTTTGCTTTTAAATGTCCTTATTTCTTCTGAGAAATACTCACTTCCTGTTCTTCTGTCTGTAACTCCACACAGTAATGCAAGGCTTTCTCCCTGGTGTGGAGAAAACCTCTTGAGGGGGCGAGCAGGAGTGTCAGGACGCCCACTAACACACAGCTCCTTTCTCTATCTGCAAGGTAGAGAGCTTCCTGACTCTCCTGTATTCCAGGGGAGGGGGCAAGCACGACACTCCACACCAGGGAGAAAGCCTCGCATTACTGTGTGGAGTTACAGACAGAAGAACAGGAAGTGAGGATTTCTCAGAAGAAATAAGGACATTTAAAAGGAAAATGGAAGGATGAGGTAAGTGAAGGAGGACTGCACTAAGGTAAAGGAAAGAAAGGAAGAACATTTTTTTTTACCTTTACAACCCCTTTTAGCCTCGTACGCACGCTCGGTTTTCTCGGCAAGAACCAGCAAGAAAACTGAGCAGAGCTTTCTTGCCGAGAAAAACAAGTGTGTGAACGAGGCTTAAGGGTTTACAACCACTCTAATGCCGCGTACACACGATCATTTTTCGGCATGAAAAAAACTTAGTTTTAAAAAAATGACATTTAAAATTATCGTGTTTGTGCTTCACATCATTTTTTGGCTTCTGAAAAACGACATTTTTTTTTTCCGAACATGCTGCATTTTTTGACGACGTTTTAAACGATGTCGTTTTTCGGGTTGTAAAAAATGATCGTATGTGGGTTAAAACGATGTTAAAAACCTGCGCATGCTCAGAAGCAAGTTATGAGACGGGAGCGCTCGTTCTGGTAAAACTACCGTTCATAATGGAGTAAGCACATTCATCACGCTATAACAGACAGAAAAGCGCAAATCGTCTTTTACTAACACTAAATCAGCTAAAGCAGCCCCAAGGGTGGCGTCATCCGCATGGAACTTCCCCTTTATAGTGCCGTCGTACGTGTTGTACGTCACCACGCTTTGCTAGAGCATTTTTAAAAAACGATGGTGTGTGGGCAACGTCGTTTTAATGATAAAGTTGGAAAAACATTGTTTTTTCTACATGCCGAAAAACTTTGTCTTTTTTCATGCCGAAAAATGATCGCGGCATGAGGTTTATTAAGGTAAAAAAAGATGTTGCACTTACAGCAGTAGAAAGTAAAACTTGCAGGTAAAAAACAAGCCGGCCGGCTCAAAATGCAGCCTGTGGTTCTGGAGCAAATGCAGTGACGTCAGCATGTCGCTCCTCTCTATGCGTTTCGTCACAGATGATGACGTTCTGGGGCCAAAATTTTCAACCTGCCTATAAGGTTATCTAAAGTATGAAATGTGACAATTTTTCTAAGCTATACACATTTTCAACCTGCCTACAAGGTCATCTAAAGTAATAACTGTGGCAATTTTTTAATGATACGTCGTGTTTAAAGCAGACCTTCACCCATTAAATGAACTGTTTCCACCTGGTTTCTTCCCCCCTCCTCCTTACACAGTAGCAGAATGTTTCATCATTTTTGGAAAAGTTTTCGGAAGAGGCCCAGATTCACATAGATTCGCCTGTCTTTAGGCGGGCGTAGCGTATCTCAGATACACTACGCCACCGTAACTTAGAGCGGCAGGTCCCGTATTCTCAAAGAACTTGCACTTTAAGTTAAGCGTCATTTACGTGGGGTCACGATTAATTTCCATAAAACACGCCCACCACTTCCACATTTGAATTAGGCGGGCTTACGCCAGCCCAGTTACACTACGCCGGCGTAAGCCCGCCTAATTCAAATGTGGAAGTGGTGGGCGTGTTTTATGGAAATTAATCGTGACCCCACGTAAATGACGCTTTTAACGAACCGCGCATGCGCCGTCCGTGGATGTATCCCAGTGCGCATGCTCCAAATTACGCCGCAACTACTCAATGCTTTTGACGTGAACGTAACTTACGCACAGCCCTATTCACAGACGACTTACGCAAACGACGTAAAACGTGAAAAATTTGACACTGTTCCGACGTCCATACCTAACATTGGTACGCCTCATCTACGCCTCATAGAGCAGGGGTAACTTTACACCCAAAAAAGCCTTACGTAAACGACGTACGTACGTTTGAGAATCGGCATATCTAGCTAATTACCATATTCGACGCGTAAATCGACAGAAGCGCCACCTAGCGGCCAGCGTAAATATGCAACTTAGATACGACGGCGTAAGAGACTTAATCTATGCGTAACTGATTCTAAGAATCAGGCGCATAGATACGACGCCTCACTGTCAGAGTTACGACGGCGTATCTCCTTTGAGAATCTGGGCCAGAGTGTCAAATGATTTGTTTAAAAGCCCATATAACCTTTATTCTTGACAATGCCAACGTATTTTCGGGGGTCAAATCAGGGCTTCATCAGGACTGAAATTTGATTCTCGGGGTTCCTGATGTGGACTGTATCAAAACCTGTCAAATGAATATCTGATTGCATGCTGAACTCAGTGGCTGTGTGATGGAGATGCAGAAATGTAATTTGCCAGTTAGGGGGTTACATTTACTTTAATCATGAAACCTAATGTTACCCTCCTGACCCTTGGTCCTCACACCAATCTAATTCCTAACACTGCTTTGATCAATTCTGCAGAATACTTATCTTATTGACGACTGAAGCTGTCAGTGCCAAAAGATAACAGTCCTGATTCAAAAAGTAATAGTGGCACTAAAAATGAATAACTCAACTAGAAGGCGTCATTTCCACCCACCGGCCATCGAAAAGGATACGTGCGCCTTGTGTGAAAGTTAATGCATCATGTAAAGATGAACTCCAATCACACAAATAGCATTTAACCCGCTGACCACACACAAATATACGGCCTCTTGGTGGGTTGGCCTTGGCGCCAAGCGGCTGCATATTTGCGTGAATTGGTGTGAATACAGCTGTGACGGGAGCGCCAGCCTTGTGCGCTCCCAGCACAGTTACTGTCGGCTAACGGAAAGCTTTTCGATCATGTGCTCCACCCATGATTGGCTGTCACGACGAGCTCATGATTGGAAAAGTCCCGACCGCAAGTAGCGATTGGGAGCTTTCCGTTAGCCAGTAACTGTGCATGATCATAAACCCTGCCCCGCCTCCCGTCATTCCAAACCCCTTAAAGGGCCAGGAGGCACCAGCTCCAACGGGTTAAATATACTCCTTGATAACTACAAAGAATATAATTCCACTTTTTGTGCGCCAAATGCCTTTGAAAGCCTGTGCGGAGAACAGAGCTGTGGGAGGGGTTCAGCAGGTTCCACCTACTACAGAAAACAACAGGAGGAGGCACTAATAAGAACAATCATCCTGCACATCGAGATAGCAGAGCTGTTCGAAGGGTCAACAGGCTCCACCCACTTCAGGATACTACGGAAGGGGGCGGAGACAAGACCAGTCACCCTGCACAAGGCTAGAGCAGCACTGAGCGGTCTTTATTACAGGAAGTCTCACACTGGATTAGTGCACAGATCTGGAACAAATACACAAAGCACGTGGAAGAATATACTGTACATGAGGAATGGATTTAGACAAGATTTTCTTATCCCGGAGTTCAGCTTTAATGAAGAGTGGTGCTGTTTTATGTAACACATAAATTTGGTTCCAGGATTTTATGGAAGAATTATTGAGAATTTACAAGACCAAGTCCCTGGAAACGAGTATGGAAAACAAGATTGTGTTATATTAGAGTTGAGCAACAGGTTAGCGTACAAGTGTTTTTATACTTTCCTGTAATTTAATTTAAGTGACTGTACCATCCTGCATGAATAAGGGAACAGTCACCTCTCCGAGGACAGAAGACGGGCAATGGAAGCCAGCACCGGCTATGGCTATCCCTATCCCAGGCCTCCAGCCAACTGCAGATTCCTTAACCACTCACAGTTTCTCCTAGCTCCCAAAGTGCCCCCAACTTCCCATGGTAGCCCACAGGTCCACTTAGAGCCCTCAGCCTCCACAGTGTTCGCCCTAACATCCTATATACAAGTAAAGGTGCAAAGGACTAGAATGATGATTATCCCTCAGTGTGCTAGATCATAAATTAATTACTTATATATTACACTTTATATTGCAGCTCCTTAGTCCCATATACTAGCTTGAAAAAGGAGCGCAGCTGCCCGGTTATCTGCAGCACGCACGCTGAATAAACGCGCCGCTTTCCAGTGATGACATCCCTCCTCACCTGCTAACCATCTGCGCTCCAAGCCTCGTTTTGAGAGTTCTCCACCGCGGCCGGTGATCTGCCGATATGGTTCTGGCTAACGTGAAAGTTCCTGCACAGGCGCAATCTGATCTGCCGATATGGTTCCGGCTAACGAGAAAGTTCCTTTAAGGACTGCGCAGGCGCAAACTTGCCGTCGGAAATCTTGTGGGCAATGTGAAGCTCACAAGCACTTACTTCCTGGAAGTCTTGGATGGGGAGTAATAATTGGACAGCGCACTGAATCCTGGGAAATGATGACACACATTTCCCAGGAGCATTAGAGGGAGATGATGTCAGAATCCTAGGTGGATTCAAAGGCAGATTTCGTGGGACCGCATAGCAACAGACATTTCCAGATAAGTAAAAAAAAATAAAAACTTTTTTTTTTCTTTTTTAGTCGTAAGCTAGAGTTTAAAGCAAAATTGTTTTTTTGATGGAACCTCCACTTTAAGTCAAGGTGCAGAGTAACAGGAATACATTGTACTTAAAGTTCAGCAAGCCCGATGGGAAACTCGACCGGCAACACTCACACTATGTAACAGCAATGTGTCAGTAGCAGAAGGTCTCAGGTGTGTCGGCATCGTCTGTCTCAAGGGGCCGAATGTGGCCTGGCCAGTCAATACCCAAGTGGGGAGACTTCCAGGTAAAATGGCATGTCCCTGCACTTTCCCTACTCCTCTGGAACCTTTCATTGACGCTAAGCACTGTCTCTGATAGACTGGTGACCTGTCCCTTCTCTAGCCACTCGCAAAATGTAAGCCAAATTCGGGAGCCAGGGTCTTAAATAGACTCTGCCTGCTTCAAGGTGTCTGCCAAAGTCACATGGGGTGCCAGCATCCAGTCGGATAGCTGCCTCCCTGTGACTGAGGAAACCATAGAGGAACTGGGTTCCTCTCGACTTCCTCCCCATCTGCATTGCCGCTGTGGACGAGAGCAGAAAATAGACTGCTAATGCTTACAAGCTACTTCGCCTTTTATGAGATTGTGATTAACCACAAACTGTAGTGGAAACAAAACATGCAAGTCTTTTTCTTAGGCCTCACAAAACACAGAGCAATAATAGCCAGGAAAGCTTTACCCGGTCAGGTCTCAAAATAAAATTGAACCATTCGTCCACTGAAGGAGAGGAGAATGAGGTGAATAATAAATACATAACAATAAGGATAAACTTGGCATAAAATACCATGAATTTTATTTAAGGGTAACCCAAACATAAAGAGTTTCATATACTGAAACATGCAAATTTAATAACACTAATACCTGACCATAAAGCTCAGGTTAACCATATAACTATAAACCGTTCAATCACCCAAAATGAAAGTTGTCCCTCCAGCTAAAAGCTGGATGACTGACCCTCCTAAAGAAATCCACGATGAACAGTGGCGGCTGGTGCTCCAAATTTTTGGGGGGGCACAAACAAATGAAAAAAAAAAAAACAATTGCAGCCTCACTGTGCCCATCAAACGCAGCTACTGTGCCCATCAATTGCAACCACTGTGCCCATCAAATGCAGCCACTGTGCCCATCAAATGCAGCCACTGTGCCCATCAAATGCAGCCACTGTGCCCATCAAATGCAGCTACTGTGCCATCAATTGTCACCACTGTGCCATCAATTGTCGCCACTGTGCCATGCCATCAAATGCAGCCACTGTGACATGCCATTAAACGCAGCCACTGTGCCCTCAATTGTCACCACTGTGCCCATCAATTGTCACCACTGTGCCCATCAATTGTCACCACTGTGCCATGCCAAATGCAGCCACTGTGCCATCAAACGCAGCCACTGTGCCATGCTATCAAACACGGCCACTGTGCCATCAAACGCAGCCACTGTGCCATCAAACGCAGCCACTGTGCCATCAATTGTTACCACTGTGCCATCAATTGTTACCACTGTGCCATCAATTGTCACCACTGTGCCAATCAATTGTCACAACTGTGCCCATCAATTGTTACCACTGTGCCATCAATTGTCACCACTGTGCCATCAATTGTCGCCACTGTGCCCAGCAATTGTAGCCACTGTATCATCCCCACCAAACTGCTGAAGGAATGTGCCGACATCCTGGCACCACCCATCACACAGCTTATAAACCAGTCATTTAAGGAAGGCACAGTGCCATCCCTGTTGAAAGAGGGCACAATCCAGCCCATCTTGAAAAAACCTAACCTGGATCCCAAGGACCCAACTCACCGCCGTCCCATAACAGGCCTAAATGTTCTCTCCAAGATAATGGAGAAAGTTGTGGTACAACAGCTGCAACAGCATCTAGATACCCACAATCTACTGGATCCATTACAATCAGGCTTCCGTCCCGGACACGGGACAGAAACGGCCTTACTCAAAATATGGGACGATGCCCTCGAGGCCGCAGACGAAGGAGAATCTTGTCTCCTGGTTCTGCTGGACCTAAGCGCAGCCTTTGACACGGTAGACCACAAACTGTTACTGATGCGACTAGCCAAGGTAGCAGAAGTCGCAGAAGGTGATTTACCATGGTTTTCTTCCTTTCTTGAAAACCGATCACAAACAGTTAAATTGGGTTGTTTCACGTCGGAAAAGCGCACGGTGTCATGTGGAGTCCCCCAAGGATCCCCCCTGTCACCGGTGCTTTTCAACATCTATCTTCGCCCTCTCTTTGATATTATCAGTAGCCAAGAACTACTCTATCACTCTTATGCAGACGATACGCAACTGTATTTTCGCATCTGCAACAAAAAGGATCATCATCTCAGTTTAGAGAAATGTCTCTCTTTGATAGAAAACTGGATGACTAAGAGTTATCTTAAACTCAACAGTTCAAAAACAGAACTCCTTATGTTTCACGCCAGCCGAAAGAGTCAACTGGCAACAACCTGGACACCCCCGCCCATTCTGGGCCAAATCATCACCCCTAGCTCCAAAGTCAAAAGTCTCGGGGTCATCTTCGACACCTTCATGACAATGGACGCACAAATAGGGTCAGTAGTCAGCGGAGCGCACCATCTGTTGCGCCTACTACGCAGACTTATTCCATTTATCCCCAAAGAAGACGTAGCAGTCGTGGTGGGAACAATCGTGAATTCCAGACTGGACTATGCTAACGCCCTGTACCTCGGACTCCCAAAGTACCAAATCTCCCGTCTGCAAGTCGTTCAGAATACGGCCGCCAGACTGGTGACTGGGAAAAAAAAATGGGAATCAATCTCACCTACGTTGAGAACCCTTCACTGGCTGCCAGTAAAAGACAGAATTGCATTTAAAGCACTCTGCCTGACACATAAGTGCATCCATGGGAAGGCTCCGCAATATCTTTGCGACAAGATAGAACCTCACAATTCGAATCGCGTTCTGCGATCCACCGACCAAAATCTGGTCAGGGTACCAAAAACCAAATACAAGTCCAAAGGAGAAAGAAGGTTTGCTTTTCAGGGTCCTAGACTATGGAACGCTTTACCAACCAGCATTCGGTTGGAGGAAAACCACCTGACTTTCAGAAGACGAATCAAAACTCTGCTCTTTTGATGTCATGAGACACGAACAACTAGCGCCCAGAAGCGATTCAGTTCGCATGCGCCGCGCTTTATAAGTTTTTCATTCATTCATTCATTCACTGTGCCCAGCAATTGTAGCCACTGTGCCAAGCAATTGTCACCACTGTCTGTGCCCATCAATTTTTGCCACTGTGCCCAGCAATTGTCACCACTGTGTCCATTAATTTACGCCATCGTGCTTTGTAAAATGCCCCCCCGCCTGGCACTTACCTTTCTGGGGTCGGCCATCCTCCTTCCACGGTACCTCGATATCTTCTCCCGCCCTCGATGACGCTTCAGCCAATCAGGTTACCGGTAGAACCAGAACCGGTGAACCTGATTGGCTGAGACGCCTGTTATTCTTATCCAAGGAACGCATCGCCCGTGCATCCCTGGATAAGTGTTTGGAAGCCTATTACAGCCTGAGGGCTGTAATAGAAAAGCCTATCAGAGCCGCTGGCTCTGATAGGCACTTCCACAGCCAACCAGCTGCCGTCATTCAGATGGCCGGCGATCGCCAGGGGGCTGGCCATCTAAATAGTCGGCGGCATCGGCGGCAATACATCGATTCATGCAATGCATGAATCTATGTATTGTATCAGTGGCGTGTGCGGGAGCCAGAGGGGGCAGCGCTCCGGCATCCTCTATGGACGCACCGCCACTGACGATGAATACTAGGGTAGGTGGGGGAAGTGCCGCTTTCCTGACTCCGCTCCAACGGATGAACCACACTAAGTGCAACATATTGAGATGTCCACGTGTCAACCAACTGTCACCGTCTGAGGCTCCAGGAGGATGATGTTGGGCACAGCAACTGGAGGGTAGTAAGCAACACAAGGGACTTTTTTCATCTCATGTAAAGGCCTTGCTAATACTATAGTACTTACAATATTTTCCTGTCTCTGGTGGCCCATGGCACCTACCTCCCCTTTGTTCTAAAGCTTCAGCCTCCATCAGTGTTGTTGGCACCTGTTTCCCCCACCCTGCACCATGGTTGCTTCCTCAGGACTGGTAACCACAGTTGTCCATGCCTGCATAATGTATGTTAAAATTACCACTTGTAGTTGCCATTGGAAGCCCATGTGACAGCTTGACAACACAGGAGCACAATTGGGAGACAAGGACAGAATGTTGTCACCCTCCAACAGGAAGTGCCTAAATAAGGACCTCCATAGCATAATGGCCAGTCATTTTGCTTTATTAAATCGACAGATTTAAAAATATTGAAACTTATAATGATTTTGAGGGTTTATATCTACTTTAACTTACTGTATATTGACTTTATGATTTTACTACATGGTGTATACATACAATATAAAAAAAAAGAGATAAGGTTGGGACTTTACATGAGGCATATGATCAACAAACATAGGCCTCCATCCCTATTAATGGATAGAGGAAGGGGAGGTTTTGGGACTTTGAATGAGATGCGTTTTTAGCAATATGCAATTATTCAAAAATAATTAAATATATATAAAAAAAAATTCCATAATAACCAGGCTCAAAGTTACCAACCAAAAAAGCAGCAAACCAAATTAACCTGTCTAGCGGTGTGCATTAAAAACAGAGGTTTAGTTGCACGCATTTGCAAATACCTGTGTAAGCTGCAGGCCCCGTCAAGGCTCTCTGTGTACTGCAGTCCTAACTATGACATTTTAAAGTCTCCTCAGTGGGAGCACAGGTGTGCTAATCAATAGGTAAGGGGCAGGTGACTGGGGGTGACCCAGTCCTCCTTAAAGGGGCAGGAGCACACCAAACACCCAGCGCATAGAAGCAAAGGTGTTGGTGTGCTACCTGACCATGCTCCTACCTATGGCTGGTTTAACAATAAAGAGCACTGGAAAAAATGCATGTGTATATATACGAAGATATCACAAAAGAATTGCAGGAGTGGAAATATTCATGCCTTCCAAACCAAAACACTACTAAAATAAATGTGGACCACATCAACCCGGGTCAGCTATTCAATAAATGACAATGCACAATTAACTGTCAATGGTAAATCTGTGGAGGCACTTTATTCCACTCCTGAAACGCGTCTCCATCCCTG
Organism: Rana temporaria; assembly: GCF_905171775.1. Taxonomy (NCBI): domain Eukaryota; kingdom Metazoa; phylum Chordata; class Amphibia; order Anura; family Ranidae; genus Rana; species Rana temporaria. The sequence continues at coordinate 13,953,895 of NC_053497.1, forward strand.
GATGATATAAAAAAAAAGAGATAAGGTTGGGACTTTACATGAGGCATATGATCAACAAACATAGGCCTCCATCCTTATTGATTAGCACACCTGTGCTCCCACTGAGGAGACTTTACAATGTCATAGTTAGGACTGCAGTACACAGAGAGCCTTGACGGTTAATTTGGTTTGTTGCTTTTTTGGTTGGTAACTTTGAGCATGGTTAATATGGATACATTTTTTTATCTATATTTAATTATTTTTGTATAATTGCATATTTCTAAAAACGCTTCTCATTCAAAGTCCCAAAACCTCCCCTTCCTCTATACATACAATATAGCCGAGAGTATTTGACCAGTAACAATCCAATCCCTTTTATAGCCACTGAAAACCAGGACCATGCAAAGTCTATGATGCATTGGCAAACAATTGTTGGGTATCTCTTAGTAATCATGGATATAAATAGATTCAAGTAACAGTTATCAGGACCTCTGGATGCAGATTATGTCATATGTTATTTTTCAGACACATACACACCTTTATGTATAGATAAAGGGGCATGGTTAGGGTGTGTGTATTGGGTGAATTTAGCCTTGCACGCTGTCTTCTATATTATCTTATTTTGTTGTTTTCCAAGTGGGAAGCACAGTGTAGCAGCCTTGCATGTTGCTCAAAACCTCTTGGGTTTAACTAACCACCAAGGACCATGACCAGTGTATTAGAGATAATCCCACTTGCATTACCTTTGTAACCCCAGGCAGGGCTGGCCTGGGACAAAAATTTGGCCCTGGACTTCATCCAGTCCGGCCCACTGACAGGTTTCTCCAATGTGGGCGGCCAGACAAACCCCCCCCCCCCCCTGGTTGGCCACCCAAGCCCCCCTCCCCCTTCACTAGCCATTAGCCGTTCTACTTTATTACATGATGCTGCGGGGAGGGAGAGGAGGTGAACACTGCGGGGAGGGAGAGGAGGTGAACGCTGCGGGGAGGGAGAGGAGGTGAACGCTGCGGGGAGGGAGAGGAGATGAACGCTGCGGGGAGGGAGAGGAGGTGAACGCTGCGGGGAGGGAGAGGAGATGAACGCTGCGGGGAGGGAGAGATGGTGAACGCTGCGGGGAGGGAAAGATGGTGAACCCTGTGGGGAGGGAGAGGAGGTGAGCGCTGCGGGGAGGGAGAGGAGGTAAGCGCTGCGGGGAGGAAGAGGAGGTGAACGCTTCGGGGAGGGAGAGGAGGTGAACGCTGCGGGGAGGGAGAGATGATGAACGCTGCGGGGAGGGAGATATGGTGAACGCTGCGGGGAGGGAGAGGAGGTGAGCGCTGCGGGGAGGGAGAGGAGGTGAACGCTGCAGGGAGGGAGAGGAGGTGAGTGTTGTGGGGAGGGAGAGGAGGTGAGCGCTGCGGGGAGGGGGGAGACGGAGGGGGCGGCGGTTCCGCTGTCACTGAAGCCGGCCCACTGAGCCATCGGCCCACCGGGAAACTCCCTGTAGTCCAGATGGTCAGTCCATCCCTGACCCCAGGGCCAGATTCTCGTAGAATCGCGTATTTTTGCGGTGGCGTAACGTATCCGATTTACGTTACGCCTCCGCAACTTAGACGGGCAAGTGCTGTATTCTCAAAGCACTTGCTCCGTAAGTTGCGGCGGCGTAGCGTAAATCGGCCGCGTAAGACCGCCTAATTCAAATTTGGAACAGGGGGGCGTGTTTTATGTAAATGTTCTGTGACCCGACGTGATTGACGTTTTTCAAGAACGGCGCATGCGCCGTCCGTGGAAATCTCCCAGTGTGCATTGCTCCTATTACGCCTCAAGGACGTATTGGTTTTGACGTGTACGTAAATGACGTCCAGCCCCATTCACGGACGACTTACGCAAACGACGTAAAATTTTCAAATTTAGACGCGGGAACGACGGTAATACTTAACATTGGTATGCCGCAGTTATGCCTCATATAGCAGGGGCAACTTTATGCCAGGAAAAGCCTAACGTAAACGGTGTATCTGTACTGCGTCGGCCGCGCGTACGCTTGTGAATTCGCGTATCTAGCTAATTTACATATTTTGACGCGTAAATCAGCTTACACTCCCCTAGCGGCCAGCGTAAAGATGCAGTTAAGCTCCGACGGCGTAAGACACTTACGCCGGTCGGATAGAATAGAAATCTATGCGTAACTGATTCTAAGAATCAGGCGCATAGATACGATGGCTCGGATTCGGACTTACGACGGCGTACATGGCGCTACGCCGTCGTAAGTCCTCTGAGAATCTGGGCCCCAGTCTATTACCTCCCTCACGTACCCACTTTACCACAACCATACCCCATCTTATACTACTATTAAGTAATAGACCACACCAGAGTTGGAGTATAAATTCGCCACAACAGCCTTTTTTATTAACCAATATTCCAAAATAACTCCCTTTTAAAACTTTAATAAAATAACTTTTATTAACATGTAAAACCACATTTTCAATGACATTTCTTTTACTCCCCAGTCTATTGGTCTCTGACGGCCCCCTGGAAACTTCTCTCTTTCCACCACTACACTGCGGGACATCATTTTCCATAACCAGGCCTCCAGCCGTAACCAGCCTGGAGACAACCCCCTCCCGCAGTGCAACCATCACCGTATTCCAGTAGACACCATTCCACTGGAATACAACCAACGGGCACATACCACCTATGAGCCCCCACCATTTTACCATACCATCTGATTTTAGCCACCGTCAAAGACCAATGACACCACCTTCTCCAGCTGTTATGACGACCAGAATCCAAAAAACCTGAAAGAAAAGAGCAAAACCAGCAACACAGCAAAAACAACAAAACCCATGTGACAAAACCTAGGGAGGGTGGGTGAGAAAGCTTCCTCTCCTTTGTCTAAAACTCCCCGAGTGCCTCCTCCACTCCCGCCAGGCCCGTCACTACAGGACAGGCAAAACGAACAATTGCTTGGGGCCCCGAGCTGGCCTGGGGCCCCCAACTTCCCCTTCCCAGGCTGTAGCGTGGCCGAGCTCCTCTTCCCGGGAATACAGAAAACTGAATCTCCTTTACCACGCGCGGTACCCGGCACTATCTGATAGGGGACTGGGGAAGAGGCAGGGGGAAGAGGAGCTCGGCCGCGCTACAGCGGCCGAGCTGTAGCGCGGGTAAGAACGGGAGGTAAGAATAGAAAAACAAATTAGTGTAGCGCTAACTTAGGCTTTGCATGCAGGGGGAGGGGGTGCTTGGGGGCCCCCATTTTGCTTGGGCCCCCCAAATTCCTTCAAACGCCCCTGGCTCCCGCCCACACCTTTTATACTGCTCCTCCCCCATCTGCCCATTCACTTCCTCCTACTCCTCTCAGTTCCCTGCTCTAAAACTTAACCCCTGCCTTGCCATTCCTCTATCCCTCGTCATGCCGGCCCTGCATTATTTTCCTTTTTGTCTTTTTCATTCCGGGCCTTCCTTCTGCTTGAAGTTTGTATGTTCCTTCTGGGTTTGAGCAGGTTTTCCTCAAGCACTATCAAAATTCAAAAGTATAGTAGTAGGAATAGATGCTAATTGTCCCGGATTTGTTGGGATAATCTCTGTTCTTTGTCCCGATAATGCTGTGTGCCAGGCTGTGTCAGGAGATCACTTTCTTAGCATGAGGCATGCACGGTAACTCAAAGATGGGCATAGGCGGAGGGGATTGCGGCAATGAGTGCGCAGTTACCTTATAACTAGGTAGGGGACCACCCAGAAAGTTGGTGTGATCTGGGCAGAAATGCCCCTATGGTGGGCTGACCAGGATTCAATAATGCAAAGGGTACATTTCTTTGAGGCTGCTCTTCATCAACAGGTAGTATTGCACTAGGTCCCTGGGGATAGTCTATAAGGTATACGAAAGACAAAATCACCAAAACATTTCAATACATTGAGTAGAAAGTCTATTAAGCACAATATAAAAGTGATATCAACGGGGGTTATTATTGCATACACTGACACCAATACTGGGGGTTATCATTGCATACACTGACTCCAATACTAGGGGTTATTATTGCATACACTGACTCCAATACTAGGGGTTATCATTGCATACACTGACACCAATACCGGGGGTTATCATTGCATACACTGACACCAATACTGAGGGTTATTATTGCATACACTGACACCAATACCGGGGGTTATTATTGCATTCACTGACACCAATACTGGGGGTTATTATTGCATTCACTGACACCAATACTGGGGGTTATTATTGCATTCACTGACACCAATACTGGGGGTTATTATTGCTTACACTGACACCAATACTTGGAGTTTATTATTGCATAAACTCACACCAATACTGGGGGTCATTATTGCATACACTGACACCAATACCGGGGGTTATTATTGCATACACTGACACCAAAACTGGGGGTTATTATTGCATACACTGACACCAATACTGGGGGTTATTATTGCATTCACTGACACCAATACTGGGGGTTATTATTGCATTCACTGACACCAATACTGGGGGTTATTATTGCTTACACTGACACCAATACTTGGAGTTTATTATTGCATAAACTCACACCAATACTGGGGGTTATTATAGCATACACCAACACCAATGCAGGGCACTAATGTTGGGGGTTATTATTGAATCAATTATAACCTAAAATGGGGGCTATTATTGAATCCACTGACACCAATGCAATAATCACATTTGGATCAAATTTTCCGCATTTTTTTGAGAAAGGTCCTGGAAATCTTGCTTGCTATACTGGAAGTTATTATTGCATCTACTGACTCCGATTCTGGAAATTATTATGGATCCACTGACACCAATACTGGGGGTTATTTTTGCAGTCATAGGGGCAGATCCTCAAAGAAATTACGCCGTAATTTCAAATTTTGCGCGTCGTATCTTTGTTTTGGTATCCACAAAACAAGATACGACGGCATCTCGGCTAGATCCGTCAGGCGTACGTCTTAGTACGCCGTCGGATCTAAGCTGCAATTTTTCGGCGGCCGCTAGGTGGCGTTCCTGACGATTTCCGCTTTGAGTATGCAAATTAGCTATTTATGGCGATCCACGAACGTACGTCCAGCCGGCGCATTTTTTTACGTCATTTGCGTTCGGCTTTTTCCGGCGTATAGTCAAAGCTGCTGTTCTGAGGCGTACTCAATGTTAAGTATGGCCGTCGTTCCCGCGTACAATTTTGAATTTTTTACGTCGTTTGCGTAAGTCGTTTGCGAATAGGAATTTGCGCAAAATGACGTCACCGTCGTAAGCATTGGCTGGTTCCGGTTTATTTCGAGCATGCACACTGGGATACCCCCACGGACGGCGCCAGCGCAGTTAAAAAAAAACGTTGTTTACGTCGGGTCACAACGTATTAACATAAAACACGCCCCAATCACATCCATTTGAATTCCGCGCCCTTACGCCGCCAGAGATACACTACGCCGCCATAACTTACGGCGCAAATTCTTTCAGGATTCGAAAAAAAAAGATAAGTTACGGCGGCGTAGCGTATCTTAGATACGCTGCGCCCGGCGCAAAGGTACGAGGATCTGCCCCATTGAGATTAACACTGTGGATAATTTCGGCATCCACTGACTACACAGTGGGCCAGATTCAGGTAGATCCACGCAATATTTGCGTGGGCAAAGGGCAACGATTTTTGCTCTGCGCCCACGCAAATATTTTGATATGCCCGCGATTCACGGAGCAGTAGCTCCGTAAATTGCGCGGGCGCTATGCTAAATAGCCGGGCGTAAGGGCGCCTAATATAAATGATCCCGCCGGGGGCGGGAATCATTTAAATTAGGCGCGCTCCCGCGCCGAGCGAACAGCACATGCTCCGTCGGGGAAACTTTCCCGACGTGCATTGGGTCAAATGACGTCGCAAGGACGTCATTTGCTTCTAAGTGAACGTGAATGGCGTCCAGCGCCATTCACGATTCACTTACGTAAACGACGTGAAATTTAAATTTCACGAGCGGGAAGGGCGGCTATACTTTAGCATTGGCTGCCCCTGCTACAGCAGGAGCAACCTTGCGCTAAAGTCGCCGTACGGAAACTCCGTACCTTGCGTGCGCAGGGCCCGCGCAACTTTTGTGAATCGGTGGTAGTATGCAATTTGCATACTATACGCCGATCACAAAGGCCGCGCCCCCTAGCGGACAACGCAAGAATGCAGCCTGAGATATGAAGGCATAAGGAGGCTTATGTCTGTCATATCCTAGGCTGCAGTCCGCGTAGCGATGTTCCTGAATCAGGGGCATTCGCTACGCGGGAGCAAAACAGCTATTGCGCCGCGCAACCTATGGTTGCGCGGGCGCAATAGCTTCTTGAATCTGGCCCAGTGTGTATTGCAAAATATTGGAGCAGATCTGGAATCGGCAGGCATCGGGGTCCTTTGCAGTCCATTCCTTTTTAGAAAAGTTCCTGAAAATCTTCTTCCAGCCATACATTCCGCTGTCATTTCTTGAACTCGGCCGTCCACACAACGGTTAACTTTAAATACATGTGCACAAAAAATAAACTTGTTTTTTCCTCTTCTTTGCAGAAAGGAAATCCACACCTGAGTAAATATGTGAGCTGCTTGTAAAGTTACCAGAACCGTGCCGAGCTCTGTCTCCATCTGGCTCTTAGAAATCATTTTCTGTCCAAAGACAAGTCATAAAAACTCCCTTCATCCAAAAAAACAGCCTTTTTACCGCATATAGATTCTGAAATTGCACAGGTGACTCCGAGCCGTGCCCGCTATAAAAACACACCGCTCTGTTTTTCTAAGACGTTGATGTCATACTGTAAGTTTAAAAAATAGTTTTTATAGCTGTTCCCGGGATGGAAAAAGGAAGCCGTCTTGAACTCACTGACCAGCATTTTTAAAGACATTAAAGATTTTTTTTGATTTCCTGCCGAGACTTAAAGCGGAGGTCCGGCGGTACAAAAAACTAAAAAATTCAAAGTCAGCAGCTACAAACTCAGGCCCAGATTCACGTAGGAGGGCGCATCTTTGTGCGGGCGTAACGTATCCTATTTACGTTACGCCTCCGCAACTTTGACAGGCAAGTGCTGTATTCACAAAGCAAAGTTGCGGCGGCGTAGCGTAAATAGCCCGCCTAATTCAAATGTGGAAGATGTGGGCGTGTGTTATGTAAATTTATTGTGACCCCATGTAAATGACGCTTTTTACGAATGGCGCATGCGCCGTCCGTGAAAGTATCCCAGTGCGCATGCTTCAAACTAACCCGCAAGAAGCCAATGCTTTCGATGTGAACGTAAATGACGCCCAGCCCTATTCGGGAACGACTTACGCAAACGACGTAAAACGTGAAAGATTTGACGCTATTCCGACGTCCATACCTAACATTGGTACGCCTCATCTACGCCTCATAGAGCAGGGGTAACTTTACGCCGGAAAAAGCCTTACGTAAACGGCGTATCTGTACTGCGACGGCCGGGCGTACGTTCGTGAATAGGCGTATCTAGCTGATTTACATATTTCTAGGCGTAAATCAGCGTACACGCCCCTAGCGGCCAGCGGAAATATGCAGTTAAGATACGAGGGCGTAGGAGACTTACGCTGGTCGTATCTTATACAAATTCTGGCGTATCTGATTCTTTGAATCAGGCGGCAAGATACGACGACTCAGACTCAGAGATACGACGGCGTATCTGGAGATACGCCGTCGTATCTCCTACGTGAATCTGGGCCACTGTAGCTGCTGACTTTTAATAAGCACACTTACCTGTCCAGGTTGCCTGCATTGTCGGCCGCCCGAGGTAGATCCGTCCCTCGGACCGGGTCACCGCGCCGTACACACGATCGGACCGTTTTTATCAGACGAACCGATCGTGTGTGGGCCTCATCGTTTTTTTTCCCATCGGTGAAAAAACTAGGAACTTGTTTTAAAATTATCTGATGGTTAAAAAACCGATAGAAAAAAAACGATCGTCTGTGGGCACGTCCATCGGTTAAAAATCCACGCATGCTCAGAATCAAGTCGACGCATGCTCGGAAGCATTCAACTTCATTTTTCTCAGCACGTCGTTGTGTTTTACGTCACCACGTTCTGACACCATCGGTTTTTTACCTGTCGGTGTGTAGGCGCGACTGATGAAAGTCAGCTTCATCGTATATCTGATGAAATAATCCAGCAGACCGTTTTCACTGGATGAACCGATCGTGTGTACAGGGCATAAGGCTTCACTGCCTGTTTTCTACTGAGCATGTGCGAGTCGCGTGGCTTTTTGTGAATGGGAACACCGTCCTGTGTGTCCCAGAAGGCAGCGCGCCTCCATTTACCAGGAGGCAAAGGTGAAGAGGAGGAGAACACAGAACCTCACTGCGGAAGAGGAAGAGGCAGATTAGGACGACCTGCCCAGTAACAGCAATTTCTGGTAAGTATAAAAATTATTATTATTTTTAATTTTTTTTGCCTTTTTAGCTATTTTTTTTTTTTTTTTTTTTAGGGTGGACCTCCACTTTAAAGAGGAGTTCCAGCCTGGAAAAAAATACAAATTCTGTAGCTGCTGACTTTTGATAAATGGACACTTACCTGTTCAGGGAGCCCACGATTTTGGCACTAGGCTTGTCCCGATACCACTTTTTTAAAACCCAGTGCAAGTACCGATACTTTTTTTTTAATGTCATGTGACAGTTTTCAAAGCACAATACAGATTAGGGGGCGCTGATTAAGCAGCACTGATAGGATTAGGTGGCACTGATGGGCACTGATATGCAGCACTGATAGGTGGCGCTGACAGATGGCTGGCACTGATAGACGGCACTGGTAGATGACTGGTACTGATAGATGTCATTGCTAGGTGGCACTGACAGATGTCATTGCACTATTAGATGGCACTGACAGGTGGCTGGCACTTATAGGCGGCACTTATGGGCATCGGGCACTGATAGCTGGCATTTATGGGCACTGATGGGCAGGCACTGAAATGCCATGAGATGAAAGGCTGCCTGTGACGCCCATCTTGGTATTCCTTGCACACGGCTGCATAAAAGCAGCAGCGCCATCTTGTTACACCCGGCCCAAACTATATGGGCTGGGTGTAACAAGATGTCTGCTGCTGGCTTACTGCGGCCGAGTGTATGGTGTACCAAGATGGGCGTCAAAATGTCCAACAGCTGACGTCTACACGGAGCGTCACTTCCGTTGTTCCAGTTTGCGCCAGGTCCCCTAATCGCTCCCAGGTATCGGATCAGGCAAGTACTTGCACAAATGCTCGGTATGGGTCCCAATACCGATACTAGAATTAGTAGTAAAAATGTATTCGGAACAAAATTAATTGCACATGTCTAATGCTAAGGGAAGGCACAGTTTGGCATCTTTGCCCTGGGCACTGGATGACCTCTGTCCCAGCACTGGTAATAGGGGCACTCTTTCTCCAGGCTCACACTCCAGGATCTAGCTGGACAGGGGAATGGCCAGAACTCTGAGACCCTGTGAGGACCACCTCATTCCATAGCTACTGCTGGCAGGCCCGGATTTCCCACAAGGCCACCAAGGCCAGGCCTCGGGGCGACAGGGTGCCAAGGGGCGGCAACAGCATGGAGTCCCCCGACGCCCGGAACATACAGTTAATGGCGGTAAGTTGCTTTCTAGCAGGACTAAATGTAGTGTGGGGGAAATACTAAGAATTAACAATTAAATTAATAAAATAGAAAAGTAATTAAAAAGTAAAGAATAAGAAAAATAATATTAAAAATAATAAGAAAATTATACAATAATAAGAAAGAGTAAATGACAAGCTACAAATAAAAATAAATAAAAAAGTGATTAAAAAGTAAAAAAAAAAAGAAACAAAAAATATTTGAACTACCCGTGCCACCCCTGCCACCCGGTTGCTATTCTCTGTTGATTTGGGGGGATGGGGGTAGTTTGGTTGGCGGGGAGGGGGTGCATTGCGGAACCTGGCCTTGGGGTGGCAGGGAGAACTAATCCGGCCCTGACTGCTGGCACTTACTTCCCCAAAAGTCACAGCAATCAGTTCATTGTCATTGCTCACAAATCCCCAGGACAGCTGCCACCTTCCATGGTCCAGTGAGGGAGACAAACCTTCTCCAGACCAGATCCCTTTTGGTGAAGACCTACATTTAGCTTCCCAGGAGATCCATCCAGGTCCTCAACGCTGACACCGCTGAGACTTCAAGAATAGCCAAATGGTCCATGGGCTGCCTAAGGGCAGCAGCCCCTCAGGCTTTGGAACCCTCTCCAGGGCTTCAAGCTATTTATCAGCTCCCCAGCCACCTGCTGGACACTCCACTTCAGGAATTGACTAGAGCATGATAAATATTCAGACAGGGAGGTATTTGAATCTCCCCTATCTAAATTCTGGAAGCTTCTTCGAGAGGCAAGGAGAAGAATTCAAACCCCCAACATGTGAAACCCCCAACAGGCAAAAAAAAAAAAAACAATCACTGCTCTCTTGACTAAAGAAGGAGCCAAAAACGAAATTTGCCTAGCATCCTACACTGGCAGGTGCTACAGGATGGACGCCATGGGCGTCCGCTGAAATTTTTTCAGGGGGGGCGCTTCGGCAGCGGCAATACGCATTTAACCCTTTCTTCAAACGCTAGCAGGGGTTAAAAGCACTGTGCTATCGGCCAAATAGCGCAGCTAAAATGATGGTAAACCAACGCGTGAAATTGCTCTTAAAGGGGTGGTTCCCCCTAAAACACATTGCTAACAATAGATTCGTAAGACCCGTTACACTGCGGGTAGGCTGGCTTTTTTTTTTTTTTTTTTTTAGTACATACCGATATCTCCCCGTCTCGTTCCTTGTCGGTGGGCATTCCTAGTTGATTGACGTTCCTCGGACGGGCGCGTACGTGACGTCACGACTTTCCGAAAGAAGCCGAACGTCGCTGCGCATGCGCCGTATAGAGCCGACTCTATACGGCGCATGCGCAGCGACGTTCGGCTTCTTTCGGAAAGTCGTGACGTCACGTACGCGCCCGTCCGAGGAACGTCAATCAACTAGTTCCGCCCACCGCCTAGGGACGAGACGGGGAGATCTCGGTATGTACGAAAAAAAAAAAAAAAAGCCAGCCTACCCGCAGTGTAACGGGTCTTACGAATCTATTGTTAGAAATTAGTTTTAGGGGGAACCACCGCTTTAAGATAATTTAGCTTCACTCCATGCCCATATAAATATAGCCTAGAGAATGTACAGACCCCCCTTCAGCACAGATGGACCCCCCTTCAGCACAGATGGACTCCCCTTCAGCACAGACCCCTCCATTCTGCACAGACCCCTCCATTCAGCACAGATGGACCCCCCCTTCAGCACAGCCCCCTCCATTCTGCACAGATGGACCCCCCCTTCAGCACAGCCCCCCCATTAATAGCCTAGAGAATGTACAGACCCCCCTTCAGCACAGATGGACCCCCCTTCAGCACAGATGGACCCCCCTTCAGCACAGACCCCTCCATTCTGCACAGACCCCTCCATTCAGCACAGATGGACCCCCCCTTCAGCACAGCCCCCTCCATTCAGCACAGATGGACCCCCCTTCAGCACAGCCCCCCCATTAAGCACAGATGGACCCCCATTCAGCACAAACCCCCCCCTTCAGCACAGACGGACCCCCCCATCCCATTCAGTACATCAGATCAGCCATCAGCATGGCATGGGCACAGCAGGTTCCCTGTGTACACATAAACACTGGAAGGGGAGGTAGCTTCACTCTGCTCGCTGTGTCTGTGTGACATCCGGCCCGGGACTGCTCAGACAGCCCACAGCCGCGAGACTCTTCAACACCTTCTCGATTTTACAGGGGGGGTCAATTTCCCCCCCTTGCCCTATGTAACGGACGCCCATGGACGTGAGAACTAAACAAAATGATTATTTTAAAATGAAAAAAAAAAAAAAATACTCTCTTAAAGCCTAACTAAAGCCAGGAAAAAAGAGTCAAATTTCAATTCAAAGCAGAAATTGACACCACAAAGCCAATTAAAGCTGTGAGTCATATGGATCTGAGTTTTAGAAAATGAATGTCTTATATGTGTATACTCATAGGCATCAGGAAATGTGGCACCCTTCCTCTTTTAAAGCGATTCTGTCTCCAAAATAGCCACATATGCTTGATTACGATTGAATGAATCACCTTCCTATTTCACATTTATAGATCAGATTGTTTTTATTCATGAAACTCAGCATTTTTCTAGTATTTCCAGCTCACTATATACTTATTCTGCAAAGATTTGAAGAATGAGAGTATCTTGCACAATGTAGCCCACCGCCTATCATGCCGTTCATCAATGATACAGATGAGCAACATCCTACCCAGAGGTGCGGCTTATTTTACATCCCTTCTCCCCTGCTATCCCACGCATGCAATGGTGTTACAGTAATCACAAGATCCAAGATTTCCAAGATTCCTTGGACTTCCAGTAATCACAAGATCCCTGCTGGGCCTTCCAGGAATCCTGGGACCTCTAGTATTCACAGGATCCCTGCTGGGTCTTCCAGTATTCCTAGGATCTCAAGTACTCACAGGATCCCTGCTGGGTCTTCCAGTATTCCTGGGATCTCAAGTACTCACAGGATCCTTGCTGGGCCTTCCAGGATTCAAAGGATCTCCAGTACCCCCAGAATCCCTGCTGGTCTTTCAGGATCCCAAGGACCTCCAATACTCCCAGGAGACCTGCTGGTCTTCCAGGATTCCTAGGACTTCCAGTAATTGCATAATCCCTGCTGGGTCTTCCAGGAATCCTGGGACCTCCAGTATTTGCAGGATCTCTGCTGGTCTTCCAGGATTCCTAGGACTTCCAGTAATCGCATAAACCCTGCTGGGTCTTCCAGGAATCCTGGGACCTCCAGTATTCACAGGATCCCTGCTGGGTCTTCCATGATTCCTAGGGTTCCAAGTACTCATAAGATCCTTGCAGGGCTTTTTAGCATTCAAAGGACCTTCAGTACTCCCAAGAGACCTGCTGGTCTTCCAGGATTCCAAGGACTGTAAATACTCCCAGGATCTCTGCTGGTCTTCCAGAATTCCTAGGACTTCTAGTAATCACACAATCCCTGCTGGGTTTTCCAGGAATCCTAGGACGCCCAAGATCCCTGCCAGGTCATCAAGGATTCCTCGGATCTTCGGTACTCACAGTATCCCTGCCAAGTCCTCCAGGATTTCCAGGATTCCTAAGACCTCAAGTACCCACAAATCTCTGCTGCATCCACTTATACCAATGCTGAGGGCTATTATTGTGTCCACTGACAGCAATTCTGGGGGTTATTGTTGCATCCACTGACACCAATGCTGGGGGTTAGTATTGCAGTCACTGACACCAATGGTGGGGATTATTATTGCATCCACTGGCTCCAGTGCTGGGGGTTATTATTGTATCCACTAATACCAATGCTGGGGGCTATTATTGTATCCACTAACACCAATGTTGGGGGTTATTATTGCATCCACTGACACCAATGCTGGAGGATATTATTGCATCCACTGGCTCCAGTGCTGGGGGTTATTATTGAAAACACTGACACCAATTCTGGGGGTTATTATTGCAGTCACTGACATCAATACTGGGGATTCCTACTATATCCACTGACTCCAATAATTATTTCAACTTTCTCTTCAGTGTGTGTTGCAAAAAAAAAATGCAGCAGGACCAAATTTTTCACGTATCAGGGCACTTTACAGCCCATTAATTTTGAGCAAAGTCCTGAAAATCTTCTTCCAGACACTAATTCCAGTGTCCTTTCTTATACTCGGCCATCCACGTAACTTAATTAAATAGGACCTATCACCATAAAAAAAAAAAAAAACGTTTAGTAGAAAAAAACTTAAAGCAGAGCTCCGCCTAAAAGGGAAAGTTCCACTTTAGAGCCGGTTCACACTGGGGCGACTCATCAGGTGACTCAGCCGCCTGACAAGTCGCGGTCCACTCTATTCAATAGAACCGTTCTAATAGGAGCGACGCAAGTCGCTCCGAATTAGAAAAAGGTTCCTGTACGACTTTGGGGGCGACTCGGGGCGACTTGCATTGACTTCAATACAGAAGTCATTTTGAAAGTCGCCTCTCAAGTCGTCTTGAGATCGCCTTGCCGAGTCGCCCCCAAAGTCGTGCCACCCCTGTGTGAACTGGCTCTGTGGTCCTCCCCCTCCCTGGCTCCTGTTTGTGAATTGGAGCTTTTGTGGAGAGGGGGGGAGCGGATACTCTATTTTGACAGGTACCCGCTCCCACTTTCGTTCCAATCGCCTTAGGCGATCAAATCAGAAGTTCTCCTCCCCCCCTCCCTCCTGAGGTCTTCTGGGACCCATGACTACTCTGCAGTCACCTCTGAAAAATATAGGGTACTGACGATTGTCGCCATTTCAATATCACATGCAATCTTTAAGCCTTAACATGTTGGGTATATATTTACTCTGCTCAACCTCTTCTTTTATATTCTATACAACAATTGGGTAATAAGTTCCCTATGCGTGCCCTAAAATTACCGTATTTATCGGGGTATTGCGCGCTCCGGCACCCCTAATGTGGACCCGCAATTCCTGTAAAAAAAAAAACATTTTAGTACTTACAGTTTTGGTGTCTTGCGCGGCGTCCATCGGCAGCCTCGTCGGGTCCGATGTCCATCTGCGGCTTCGGTGGTGTCCTCCTGGCTTCTCTCACGCCGTCTCCCCGTTGCTTCGCTTGTGCTCACGCTCTGTGACGTTTATGCGTGAGCACGAGCACTCGGTATATGTCGGCGCAGGCATTCAAACTGAGCGCGGGAAGCGGGTATCGGCGTATATCGCGCATCCACAATTTTCCCCTTATTTTATACGCCGATAAATACGGTAACTTTAGTGTATTTTTTCTTACTGAAAATTTTCATTGTGCTGATATCATGAGACATTAAAAAGATTTGGAACTCCCACAGTTTTATTGTCTAGAGCAGAAGTCTAAGGCCCAGTTTACAGTTTACAGTTTAGCCAGTTTCCGCGGACATGTTCGGTCGTGTGTACAGCCGACCGGACAATTTTCCGGCGGATCGGACAGTTTCCAGCGGACAAATGTTTCTTAGCATGCTAAGAAACATGTCCGCTGGAAGCCTGTCCGTTGGACATGTTCGGTCGTCTGTACGACTTACCGGACATGTCCCCTCGGCCGAAAGCCCTCGCATGCGTCAAAGTGATTTGACGCATGCGTGGAAGCATTGACCACGTCGCCGCGCCACGTCATCGTCGCGGCGACGGCGCGGCCACGTCACCGCGTATCCTGTCCGCGGGGATTTTGGTTTGATGGTGTGTACAACGGCGGACCGTTTTCATCGGACAGTCAGTCGATACGCCGTCGTAACTCTGAATTTACGCCGTCGTAAATTTAAGCGTATTCTGGAAACCAGATACGCTTAAATTAGGCTAAGATACGAGCGGCGTAAGTCTCGTACGCCGTCGTATCTTAGGGTGCATATTTACGCTGGCTGCTAGGTGGCGCTTCCATCGTTTTCGGCGTAGAATATGCAAATGACCAAGATACGCTGATTCACAAACGTACGTGCGCCCGGCGGTATTTTTTTACGTCGTTTGCGTAAGGCTTTTTCGCCGTAACCTTGCTCCTGCTTCTATGAGGCGCACGCAATGTTAAGTATGGACATCGTTCCCGCTTCGATTTTTTAATTTTTTACGTCGTTTGCGTAAGTTGTTCGCGAATAGGGCTGGACGTAATTTACGTTCACGTCGAAACCAATACGTCGTTGCGGCGTACTTGGGAGCAATGCACACTGGGATATGTACACGGACGGCGCATGCGTCGTTCGTAAAAAAAACGTCAATCACGTCAGGTCATCATACATTAACATAAAACACGCCCCCCCCCTTCCACATTTGAATTAGGCCGGCCCATTTACGCTACGCCGCCGCAACTTACGGAGCAAGTGCTTTGTGAATAATGCACTTGCCCGTCTAAGTTGCGGAGGCGTAGCGTAAATAACATACGCTACGCCCGCACAAAGATACGCTGCCCTTACTGAATCTAGCCCTTTATATATATATATATAAAAAAAAAAGACAATTGTTCACACCTTACAATAAACGTTTGCTGGATTCGCTATTATATAAGATTATAAATGTTCGTGAAAAAGGCGGGCCGAGCGATCCCAGGGCTCTGATTGCTTCTTCCCTCCGACACGCAGCCTGTGATTGACCATAAAAGGGAAGCCAGATGGAATTTGGCTTTGTTTTGTTGAGGTGTGGTTGCTCGGGTTACTGTGTGTGAGTCACGCAAGGGACACCCTCTGCCATTAGTAATGTACACAGACAAGTGCGCCGCAGACAAGTGCGCTGCTGTGTCCTCCCAGACACGATCACACCCGGAGCGATCGAATTCCCCCCCAGCTGCTTCTACAACTTTCTCTTTCAGTTCATAAACAGTAAATGATTTCCTGTAAAAGGCTTTCAGGTTGCTGTACCTTTTATTTTCCCAATAGTCAGCAATGCAGAACAGTTCAAATATACACACACACAGTGGCCCAGATTCAGCATAGCTTGCGCTTTATTTGCGCGGGCACAGGGCAACGATTTTGCCCTCCGCCCACGCTAATATTTTGCGCTGCCCTCGATTCACGGAGCAGTAGCTCCGTGAACTGCGAGGGCGCGCCGGCAAATTTGCCCGGCGTAAGCGCGCGCAAGTTAAATGATCCCGCCGGGGGCGGGAATCATTTAAATTAGGCGCGCTCCCGCGCCGAGCGTACAGCGCATGCTCCGTCGGGAAACTTTCCCGACGTGCATTGCGGCAAATGACGTCGCAAGGACGTCATTTGCTTCAAAGTGAACGTGAATGGCGTCCAGCGCCATTCACGAATCACTTACGCAAACGCCGTGAAATTCAAATTTCACGGCGCGGGAGCGGCGGCTATACTTTAGCATTGGCTGCCCCTACTATTAGAAGGGGCAGCCTTGCGCTAAAGTAGCCGTACGGAAACTCCGTACCTGGCTTGCGCGGGGCCCGCGCAAGCTTGTGAATCGGTGTTAGTATGCAATTTGCATACTACACGCTGATACACAATGGGAGCGCCCCCTAGCGGCCCACGCAAGAATGCAGCCTAAAATCTGCGAGGCATAAGAGCCTTATGCCGCGCAGATTTTAGGCTGCAGTCCGTGTAACGAGGTTCCTGAATCAGGAGCACTCGTTACACCGGAGCAAGTAAGCAATTGCGCCGTGTAACCTATGGTTACACGGGCGCAATTGCTTTCTGAATCTGGGCCAGTATCTCACACAAGTAAGTACACCCCTCACATTCTAGTGAGGCCCGGAGCAACTGGAAGTCAGTGTAGGGCCGGCCATGACAGGGTTAACAGAAACCCTAGTAGCTGTGGGGGGAGGAGCAGAGCAGGGGAGGAGAGATCACAGATATCTCTTACTCTCAGTTTCCCGGGCAGAGGCAGCGTGGGGGAGTGAAGTTGGTGGGGGAGTGAAGTTGCTGCTGTGTCTGCTCAGCCTGCAGGGATTTCGCTTTTCCAAATTGTCACGGCGATGGCTGCGATCGAGGATTTATTCGGGAGATTGAGGGCGGAGGCGGCTATCCGGGGTGAGGACTGGCTGCAGAGGCAGTTGGGGGCGCTTTTATCGCAGGATGGAGGGGACATGGGGCGCATGGCGTCGGGGCCTAGCCGCGTCCAGACCGGACAAGCAGCATCGGGGCCGGAGCACACAGGTGTGGTGCTGGCGGAGTCGGGGCCTGAACGGTCGGTCCGGGGAGCAGTGCGGGCACACGGGGACACAATTCAGGTCGCATCGGGGCCTGATCACACAGGCATGGGAGCAGCGTCGTCGGGGCCTAGTCACACAGGCCGGGGGGCCTCGCGGACGCGCTCGTCCCGCCCCCCCCGCCGGTATTCGCCCAGTATATCCCCGGGACGGCAGAGGGGGGATAGTGGACATAGCAGGGCCCCTTCGGGCCCCCCCCGCGAAGCGGGCGGCGGGTATTGTGTCGGAAGGCCCGGCCGGGGGCACCAGGAGTAGCGTGGGTGCAAGGGGGGGACGGCCAGGGGGCTCAGATGCGGCGGCCTTGCCCACCCGGTGTGTGGATCAGGCAGTGACGGGCCCGGTGGTGGGGTCTCGGCGAGTGGGATCGCAGGCCACGGTGGCTAGCCCCCCAGCTTCCTCGGCTAGCCACTTGCAGGAGGTGGAGCGCGTCGGCAGCAACAGGGTTACGCCAAGCAGGAAAGCTTCGGCAAAATCGCCGCACGGGTCCAGGGCCCGCAGGGGGAGTGAATCCGGCCCTGGGCCTTCGGCCTCCGGGACCGAGCCGCCCGGTGGGTCATCATCGGAGGAGGAGGATCGGTCGGAGGGAGAGCGGTCGGGATCTGAGGACGAGGTCTTGCCCAGGACGACACCAGCAACGAGGGATTCGAGACGGTCGGCTGATGGGATTGCTTCCACGCAGCCCGGTAAGTCATTTTACACTGATGTTTCTAATAGGCAATGTGTTGATGTGGTTGAAAGGAATGTGGTTGTTGCACCGGCGTCCCAGGCTACGGATGCACAGGTGGGTATTGCTGGAGGTGATGTGGGTTTGCAAAGGTTTTTGTCGGGGTTAGAGGCTCTGGTCAGTCAGCTAAAAGGGGGGGACAGACCTCCCGCAAGCCCGGCGGCGGCTTGGGGGCCGGTCGGGGGAGCTACGGGGGTGGCCGCGGCGGCGGTGGCGGCTGCCACTACGCCGTTGGTGATAGCTGGAAAGGAGGCAAGTGGGGGCGGCTTGGGGGCCGGGGCATCAGTGCAGCCGGAGGTTACCGCCGAGTCGGCGGGGGCCGCTTCAAAAAAACGGGATTTAGTACGGTTAGCGGATGAGGCTAGGGGACAGGTTTACACCTGTTACGATGCGCCGCTGGGGTCGCATCTGAAACAGGAGGTAAGGGAAAAGATCTGGAAGAGCGAGTACGTGGAGATATTCGCGCTGTTACCGCTGGAAAAATTCAATTTGGACAGGGTAAAACCAGAGGATTCTAAGAAGGAAGATGAGGAGAAGAGGAGGTACAGGCTAATACCTTGCACGTTTGCAAACTGGTCGCAGGCGTATTCCATTTTGGCCAGTGTGATTGGCGAGAAGAACCCCGAGCACTGCTCGGCGCTCTTCAGTTACCAGGAGGCGATCAGTGAGGCCTACAGGTGCTATGGGGGCACAGGTTGGCTTAGATATGACGAACAGTTCAGGCAACGTCGGGCGATCAGGCCGGAAATTCGTTGGGACGCCAAGGACATTAGCCTTTGGATGCGGCTTATGACGGCTCCGAGGACGTCGGCGCCGTTTTTTCAGGGGGGGGGCCGGCGGAGCCTCTTCCCTGGGACAGTCGGCCGGAAAGAAAAAAGGGGTTTGTTGGCAGTTCAACGAGGGTAGCTGCAAGTTTGGGGGGTCGTGCCGATACAAGCATGAGTGCTCCGGGTGTGGGGGTAATCACCCCTCTTCCCGCTGCTTCAAGCAGGGCAAGGGACGTCCCGGGGATTCTTCAGGTAAGAGGGAGCACCCCGGTGATGGTGAGAAGGATGCTGCCGTTTCTCGGTAGGTATCCGGACAGAGCGGCGGCTCAGCTCCTGGAGGAAGGTTTTACTGTGGGGTTCCGTATTCCTTGTAGCTTGACGGTGGTTCCGCCGCTGTCCAAGAATTTGCGTTCGGCTCTCTAACACCCCGAAGTGGTTTCTGAGAAATTACGGAAGGAAGTGGGGCTAGGCCGCATGGGGGGCCCGTTTGAATCCCCCCCTTTGGAGGGTCTGGTGGTATCACCGTTGGGGGTGGTACCGAAGAAGGAACCAAACAAGTTCAGACTCATTCACCACCTCTCATTTCCAAAAGGGGGGTCGGTAAATGATGCGATTGATGCGGGCGATTGTTCGGTGTGCTACACATCGTTTGACGCGGCGGTGGGATGGGTCAAGAAATACGGTCGGGGGGCGTTGATGGCCAAGTCGGACATCGAGGCGGCCTTCCGGCTGTTGCCGGTGCACCCGGACAGCTTCAGACTGTTGGGGTGTCACTGGGGAGGGGAGTTCTATGTGGACAAATGTCTGCCCATGGGCTGCTCGGTATCCTGTGCGTTGTTCGAACAATTCAGTTCCTTTTTGGAATGGGTGGTGCGAGACGTGGCGGGAGTGAATTCAGTCATCCACTATCTAGATGACTTTCTCTGCATTGGACCGGGGGGGTCACGGATTTGTGCAGTTTTGTTATCTACGCTAGAACACATAGCGGAACGTTTTGGGGTGCCTTTGGCGCCCGAAAAGACGGAAGGTCCTAGGTCTGTCATTCAATTCCTGGGCATAGTCATAGACGCCGAGAAGATGGAATGTCGTTTGCCGCAGGATAAGCTAGAAGGCCTCAAGGCAGAGGTCAGGGGTATGATTGGAGTGCATAAGGTGCAGCTGCGGGCTTTGCAGTCGTTGTTGGGTAAGCTGAATTTTGCCTGCAGGATTATCCCGATGGGGAGGGTTTTTTGTCGTCGGCTGTCGGCTAGCACTGCGGGTGTTAGGTTGCCCAATCACTATGTGCGGCTCGTGAAGGAGCATAGGGAGGACCTGCGGGTATGGCACTCTTTTCTAGAGGGTTTTAACGGCAGGGCCTTGTGGATGTCCGGCCCGGTCAGCAATTTTGACCTGGAGCTGTATACAGATGCGGCCGGGGGTGCGGGCTTTGGGGCCTTCTTTCAGGGTCAGTGGAGCGCTGGCTCTTGGCCGCAGTCTTGGGTGACTGCGGGCTTTACAAAGAATTTGGTGCTGCTGGAGCTGTTTCCAGTGGTGCTGGCGGTTGAGTTATGGGGCACGTCTTTCCGGGATCGGAAGGTGCGCTTCCATGGGGATAACTTGGGGGTCGTGCAGGTGATCAATCGAGTTACCGCATCTTCTCCCCCAGTGATTCGTCTCCTGAGACACTTGGTGCTGCGCTGTATGCAGCTGAATGTGTTTGTGTATGCGGTGCACTTGCCAGGTGTGGACAATGTCGTGGCTGACGCTTTGTCTCGGTTTCAGTGGGACAGGTTCCGGGAGCTGGTGCCGGAGGCAGAGGAACGGGGGGTCCCTTGTCCGGAGTGGCTGTGGCAGATTCCATTGGAACAATCTCCACCTGGATTAGGAAATCGTTGAGTGCGGGTACTTGGGCGGTCTATGAGAAGGTATGGTCGGAGTGGAGCGATTTGGTGAGAGAATCGGAGGTTCACCTTTCGGGACCGGAGGTGAGGACACTGGTTCTGTATTTTTTGTCTAGAAACATGGAAGCGGGAGTGTCGCCGTCGGCGTTGGATAAGAAATTGGCCGGGTTGGCATTTCTGTTCAAATGGCAAGGGTGGCCGGATCTTACAAAGGACTTCTGGGTGCGACAAGCTCTGAAAGGGTACAGGAAACAGGGGCGGCGACCTGACGCTCGCCGCCCGGTGTCTTTCGAAGTTTTGAGAGGAATCCTGGCTAAAGTGGGGGCGATATGTTCATCCAGGTTTGAAGTTACATTGTTCCGCGCGGCATTTGCGCTGGCATTTTTTGGGGCCTTTAGGGTGGGCGAGCTGGTGAGCCCGTCGAAATTGGTCCAGGGGGGCATGGGAGTTGCGGATGTTGGTTGGACCCCGGAGGGGGTCACGTTGTGGCTCAGAAGGTCCAAAACGGATCAGAGTGGCAAGGGAAGGGCGGTTCATGTGTTCCCAATTGAAGGGTCGGAGTTGTGCCCGGTCGGGCTGGTAAGGGACTACCTGGACATACGTCCGGGGGTGGGGGGCGCCTTTTTGGTACACGAAAATGGGTCCCCGATGTCACGATATCAGTTTGTGGCAGTGTTTAGGAAGTGTCTGGGGGCATTGGGCCTGGTGGCAAAGGAGTTCTCGGCTCATTCCTTTAGGATCGGGGCAGCTACGGAAGCGGCAAGGAATGGACTGGGTGAAGAGGCAATAAAGAGGATAGGGCGTTGGGAATCCAGGCGGTTTCAATTATATGTTAGGCCGCAGCTGGTGGCTAGTTTGGGTTGAAGGTCTGGGGAGTGGGGTTTTGAGTTACGGGGCAAAGGGGGTGACAGGGATTACTCAAAAGCGGGTTATCTCTATGTGGGTATGTTGGTGACGTGTTTTTTTTTTGTTTACTGTTTTTCAGGTACTGGACCGCTTTTGGTCTGGATAATGGGCCACTCCTATGTGGTTCAGGGGGCCAGACGGGCGGATGATCGCCCGACCGGTCGCCAGCTGGGAATATCGAGACAGGAGGCGAGTGTAAGGTGGTTGGGGGTCCCCGGGATGTTATGGAGCAAGGTGGTGCCGGAGGTGCACAAATTTGCACAGCTGGACAGGCCACCGGAGGTTCTGGTTATTCACGCCGGGGGGAATGATCTTGGAGTGAGATCGATGATGGAGATAGCACGGGACATTAAATTTGACTTTCAGCGGATCCGGATGTCCTTTCCGGATACGATAGTGGTGTGGTCAGACATGGTGGCCAGGTCAACATGGAGGATGGCCAGGTCGGTAGAGGGGGTGAATCGGGCGCGCAGGAAGATAAACAGAAATGTGGGGCGGTTTGTGCTCAGGAACGGGGGGCTAGTGGTTCGGCACCCCGAATTGGAAGTGGACACATGGAGATACCTCAGGAGTGATGGTGTTCACCTCACGGACGTGGGGATTGATATGTGGGTGTTGCGTTTAGAGGAGGGGGTACAGCAAGCGATGAGGGTGTGGAGGTGCTCCCATAGGTAAGGGGTTACCTTTGGGTGCTGGTGGCGGGTGTTTTTGGACTTTGCAGGAGAAGATATTACCCCAAAGATGGACGCCAGTACCCAGCGGTGGGAGGGGTCCTGAAGGGGTTTCTAGTTCCCAGTCTACTAATGTAGCTGGAAGGTTGGTGAATGGGGGCACTGCGGTCAATGGTCGTCTTTGAGCCAGCTTCGGCTTGAGGCCTATGACCAGAGGTTAGGACACCGCAGTGCCAAAAAAGTGTTACATAGTTACAAAGTTTAAAGGTTAACGAGTTAAGGGTTAATGGGTCCTGCAAAGTCCAGCACCATGTTAGAGAGGTTATTATCTCAGGAAATAAGTGTTTTTTTTCTATGTGTTATTGGTTTTTGTTATTGGTTATTTATGATTATTTAAAGAGTATTTAAAATAAAGGAGGCTGCTACGGCCAGTTTTTACTCCAACACTAAGTAGTGGTCTCATTATTTATTAAAGGTTAAGTGGGGGTATTAACTGTAAAGGGGCTTTAGCGGTCAGGGTGAATTCTGGTATACCATAGTCAAGTGAGGCCCGGAGCAACTGGAAGTCAGTGTAGGGCCGGCCATGACAGGGTTAACAGAAACCCTAGTAGCTGTGGGGGGAGGAGCAGAGCAGGGGAGGAGAGATCACAGATATCTCTTACTCTCAGTTTCCCGGGCAGAGGCAGCGTGGGGGAGTGAAGTTCCCACCCACCCTCCCTTTATTCTGGGGTTTTATTGATTACGGTATTGATGGTATATGGATAAATTGGTATGTGGTTTGGTGCTGTTTTGGTGTTTTCTTTTCTTTCAGGTTTATGGATCACGTTGTCGTGGCAGTGGCGGGTGTTTTTGGACTTTGCAGGAGAAGATATTACCCCAAAGATGGACGCCAGTACCCAGCGGTGGGAGGGGTCCTGAAGGGGTTTCTAGTTCCCAGTCTACTAATGTAGCTGGAAGGTTGGTGAATGGGGGCACTGCGGTCAATGGTCGTCTTTGAGCCAGCTTCGGCTTGAGGCCTATGACCAGAGGTTAGGACACCGCAGTGCCAAAAAAGTGTTACATAGTTACAAAGTTTAAAGGTTAACGAGTTAAGGGTTAATGGGTCCTGCAAAGTCCAGCACCATGTTAGAGAGGTTATTATCTCAGGAAATAAGTGTTTTTTCTCTATGTGTTATTGGTTTTTGTTATTGGTTATTTATGATTATTTAAAGAGTATTTAAAATAAAGGAGGCTGCTACGGCCAGTTTTTACTCCAACACTAAGTAGTGGTCTCATTATTTATTAAAGGTTAAGTGGGGGTATTAACTGTAAAGGGGCTTTAGCGGTCAGGGTGAATTCTGGTATACCATAGTCATGTAAATATTTTCTTCTATCTTTTCACACTGAAGAAATGACACTTTGCTACAATGTTGTGTAGTGAGTGTACAGCTTGTATTACAGTGTAAATTTGCTGTCCCCCTCAAAATACTGGATAAATAGATTGGACTAAGGAGTTTTGGGTGAAACAGGCGGTGAAGGGCTACAAGAAAGGGCGCAGGGTGCAGGATGCCAGGAGGCTGGTCTCTTTTTCCAATTTGGTAGGTATCGGGGAGGTCTTGGACGGGGTATGTACTGGGCGTTATGAATGCCTGTTATTCACGGCGGCCTTTTCGCTGGCGTTCTATGGGGCTTTCCGCATCAGCGAATTGGTTAGCCCTTCACGCCTGAGGGCTGGGGGGCTGATGGGGGACGACGTGTGGTTATCGGAGGACAAGGTTTGTATTCGGTTGCGCAGGTCAAAAACTGACCAGAGGGGCTGAGGGGTGGATGTGGTACTCTTTTCCCTACCGGGGGCTAAAGTTTGTCCGGTGTCAGCGGTCAAGGAATTTTTGGGGGTCAGGCCAGCTGTGGGCGGGCCGTTGCTTAGGCATGAGGATGGGTCTTTCTTGTCCAAGTACCAATTTGTTGCGGTTTTTCGCAGGTGCTTGCAGAAAATGGGATTGGACAGTTCTGCGTTTTCGTCCCACTCCTTCCGTATCGGGGCGGCTACTGAAGCTGCCAGGTGCGGGATGAGTGAGGCGGCGGTACGGAAGATCGGGAGGTGGGAATCTCGGAGGTTCCGGTTGTATGTGCGGCCGCAGTTAGTGGTCGTTTAAAGGACGGGGGGGGGGGGGTGGAACAGGTGGGGGTTTACGTTTGGTTTACCTGGTGTTGTTCGTTCATTGGTGAGCTTTGTGGCTTATTTGTTTCGTTTCAGATGGAGGGACTACACGCCTCGTCTGGATTTTCGGACATTCATATGTTTGCTGGGGGGCAAGGAGGGCTGATGCAAAGCCCGAAGGCAGGCAGCTGGGTATTTCCAGGAGGGAGGCAGTGTTGAGGTGGCTGGGGATACCGGGGATGATGTGGGGAAGGGTGCTACCGGAAGTCGAGAGGTACGCTCGGCTGGACAGGCCCCCCGATGTTCTGGTAATACACGCAGGAGGCAACGATTTTGGTGTCCGCAAAATCAGGGCTCTGATTACGGACATCAAAGCGGACATGGAACGGCTGCGATCGGCCTTTCCGGGGACGGTGCTGGTGTGGTCGGACATTGTGGCCCGAACACAATGGCGCAGGGCGCGGTCAGTGACCAGGCTCATTAGAGCCAGGGTTCGGGTTAATCGGGTGGTGGGCAAGTTTGTGGCACGCCTTGGGGGGCTGGTGGTTCGCCATCAGGAACTGGAGACCAACGTGGGCATGTATCTGAGGAGGGACGGGGTCCACTTGACTGATGTGGGGATTGCTCTTTGGTCTATGGGGATACAGGAGGGGATTCAGAGAGCGTTGAGTGTGTGTGGGGGCCCTTAAGGTGGAGGTGTCATCCTTTCGGGCTGTGGCGGTTATTTCTGTTGGTCTTTTATGGTGGCAGTAGAAAACGTGTGAAAACGGGGGTGGGGGGCTCATCAGTATTATGGGCCCCTTAGGTGTATTCCAGCGAAAGGTTAGTTGGAATACGGTAATGTTTGCACTGCGGGCGGGGGTTGTCTCCGAGCGTACTACACGGACTGGAGGCCTAAGGTTAATGTTTGCTCGCAGTGCATTGTTCATACTGGTTATATTGTTTTATAAATGGTGGAGACTGGGGGGCTGCCAGAAAAGACCAACAGAGTGGGGTTATTGTATGTTAAGGATATGTTTGATATTTGTGTTTCATTTAAAGCGGGAGTTCACCCATTTATAATTTTTTTTTTTTCTCCCCTTAGCTTCCTGCTCGTTCGGTCTAGGGGAATCGGCTATTTGTATTAAAATATGAGCAGTACTTACCCGTTTTCGAGCTGCATCTTCTTCCGTCGCTTCCGGGTATGGGTCTTCGGGAGCGGGCGTTCCTTCTTGATTGACAGCCTTCCGAGAGGCTTCCGACGGTCGCATCCATCGCGTCACTCGTAGCCGAAAAAAGCCGAACGTCGGTGCGGCTCTATACTGCGCCTGCGCACCGACGTTCGGCTTCTTTCGGAAAATCGTGACGCGATGGATGCGACCGTCGGAAGCCTCTCGGAAGACTGTCAATCAAGAAGGAACGCCCATTCCCGAAGCCCATACCCGGAAGCGACGGAGAGGATGCATCTCGTAAACGGGTAAGTACTGCACATATTTTAAAATAAATAGCCGATTCCCCTAGTAAAAACGAGCAGGAATCTAAGGGGAAAAAGTGCCCTCTAAGGGTGAACCCCCCGCTTTAAGTTGGAGTTTTACCTGATTATGTTTAAATAAAATAGGCTGTTGTGGCCGAGTTTACTCCAAAGCAAAGGTGTGGTTTCTTTACTCTAGAGTCAAGTAGTGGGATAAGTAAGGGGTTGGAGTATAGGGGGTCTCAACGGTCAAGGTCATTGGGATACATCTGGACTACACTAGTCATGGTCGGAGGTGGAGGGGAAGCTTTCGCCACTAAGGGACTAATCGCCTTATTGCCAGGGACCTCAGTGAGTAACTGAAGCAAGTACTGGAGCAGTATTCTCACTGAACGGGTGCGGTGGAGAATCGGGAATGATACTGTGTATATATATATATATATATATATATATATATATGTACACCCTACCAAAAAAAAAGAATAAAACCCCCTAGCTCAACTGTAAACACTGCACCCAGGGCATCTGCTGCTCCTAGCTCCTGCCCTCCCCCCACCTGAACACACTGCACCCTGGGGCAGCTTCCCCTCCTATCCTACAAACACCCCCCCCCCCCCCAGCTGTGAACACTGCACCCAGGGCAGCTGCTGCTCCTAGCTCCTGCCCCTCCCCCCCACCTGAACACACTGCACCCTGGGGCATCTGCCCCTCCTATCCTACAAACACACCCCCCCAACTGTAAACACTTCACCCAGGGCAGCTGCTACTCCTAGCTCCTGCCCTCCCCCCACCTGAACACACTGCACCCTGGGGCAGCTTCCCCTCCTATCCTACAAACACCCCCCCCCCCCCCCCCAGCTGTGAACACTGCACCCAGGGCAGCTGCTGCTCCTAGCTCCTGCCCCTCCCCCCCACCTGAACACACTGCACCCTGGGGCATCTGCCCCTCCTATCCTACAAACACACCCCCCCAACTGTAAACACTTCACCCAGGGCAGCTGCTACTCCTAGCTCCTGCCCCCCCCACCTGAAAACACTGCATCCTGGGGCAGCTTCCCCTCCAATTCTACAAACACCACCCCCCCACAACTGTAAACACTGCACCTAGGGTAGCTGTTGCTCCTAGCTCCTGCCCACCCCCCCACACAAAAAAATGCATCTTGGGGGCAGCTTTCCCTCCTATCCTACACCCCCCCCCCAAACTGTAAACATTGCACCCAGGGCAGCTGCTACTCCTGGCCACCCCCCACCTAAAAAACACTGCCCCTCCAAGTGAAAACGACACCTGGGGCACCTACCCTCCACCTCTAACTCTTGCCCCATCCCTGCATACACTGTACCTGTAAAAAAAGGGACGCACACAGAGCTCCTATCACTACCTAAAAAGCTGAGCTCCAGAATTCTCTGCATCAGTAGAATGTGCAGCGTGTAGCTCGGCACTCGTAATTATGGCCTGACCTCGATTTTTCTAATTACACGTTATAAGTAGTTCATGCCGTAGAAATGCAAGATCCAACCAAGCCCGGCACCCAACAATTACCGAGCAGCAATAAAACTTAAATTATTCCTAACAAGTCTCTTGCAGCGTGGTACATGGGAGTGGTGCTAAATACAGGTTAGTGGGCCGGGTATGAAATTGCCTTGGCACCGATACGGAGGGCTGATAGACAAAGCCAAGGGATGGCCAATGTATGCAAGACAAGAAACAGGAGTGACATGCCTAATCCCAGGACGGCTGGAACAAGCAGTACAGACACATACCTGGGTGAGACATAATCATCTCATGTACTAATTAACACATAAATACAGACATCCTTATCCTGACATCGTGTGATCTGGATCGGATCCATATACCTGGCCTGCGCCGCTTCATCCAGCACACCTAAGATCCCAGGATGGAAAGAAATAAATCGGGGTACTTTTTAACCACTTAAGCCCCGGACCAATATGCAGCCTAAAGACCCAAGGGGTTTTTACAGTTCGTGACTGCGTCGCTTTAACAGACAATTGCGCGGTCGTGCGACTTGGCTCCCAAACAAAATTGGCGTCCTTTTTTCCCCACAAATAGAGCTTTCTTTTGGTGGTATTTAATGACCTCTGCGGTTTTTATTTTTTGCGCTATAAACAAAAATAGAGCTACAATTTTTTACTTTTTGCTATAATAAATATCCCCCAAAAACATATATACATTTTTTTTCCCCTCAGTTTAGGCCGATACGTATTCTTCTACCTATTTTTGGTAAAATAATCGCAATAATCGTTTATCGGTTGGTTTGCGCAAAATTTATAGCGTTTACAAAATAGGGGATAGTTTTATTGCATTTTTATTTTTATTTATTTTTTTACTACTATTGGCGGCGATCAGCGATTTTTTTCGTGACTGCGACATTATGGCGGACACTTCGGACAATTTTGACACATTTTTGGGACCAATGTCATTTTCACAGCAAAAAATGCATTTAAATTGCATTCTTTATTGTGAAAATGACAGTTGCAGTTTGGGAGTTAACCACAGGGGGCGCTGTAACATTTAGTGTTCACTTAGTGTGTGTTTACTACTGTAGGGGGGTGTGGCTGTAGGACTGACATCATCGATCGAGTCTCCCCTATAAAAGGGATCACTCGATCGATGCGCCGCCATAGTGAAGCACGGGGAAGCCGTGTTTACATACGGCTCTCCCCGTTCTTCAGCTCCGGGGAGCGATCGCAACGGAGCGGCTATAAACAAATAGCCGCGCCGTCGTCCCGGATCGCTCCCCGAGGCTTACCGACCGCCGCATGTAGCGGGGGGGGGGTCCCGATCAGACCCCCCACCGACGTCAAGCAGAGCACGTACAGGTACCTTGATGTGCCTGTCCGTGCCATTTTGCTGACGTATATCTACATGAGGAGGTCGGCAAGTGGTTAATACAAATAAATAGAGGGCTAGATTCAGATAGGTGAGCGGATCTGATTCACAAAGCACTTGCCTGTAAAGTTGCGGCGGCGTATCGTAAATCCCCCGGCGGAATTCAAATTTGGCGGGTAGGGGGCGTGTATCATTTAAATGAAGCGCCGTCCCAAAAAAATCCCAGAGTGCATTGCTCTAAATGACGTTGCAAGGACGTCATTGGTATCGACGGGAACGTAAATTACGTCCATGCGTATTCGCCAGCGACTTACGCAAACGACGTAAAATTTCAAAACTCGGTGCGGGAACGACGGCCATACTTAACATTAGCTACGCCTCAGATAGCAGGGGTAACTATACGCCGGAAAAAGCCGGAAACGCAAACGACGTAAAAAAAAAGCGCCGGGCGGTCGTTCGTTTCTGAATCGGCGTAACTCCTCATTTGCATATTCCTTGCATAATAATACCTAAGCGCCACCTAGCGGCCGGCCTAGAATTGCAGCCTAAGATCCGACGGTGTAAGTCACTTACACCTGTCGGATCTTAGGGATATCTATACGTAACCTGATTCTATGAATCAGCCGCATAAATACGACGGCCGGACTCAGAGATACGACGGCGTATCAGGAGATACGCCGTCGTATGTTCTTTTTGAATCTGGGCCAGAGAGTTTGCATTCATGGCCTCATTATTTTCCATTAAAAAAAAAAACTTTAACTGGATGACATTTAGTTTGCTCTGTGCATTGTATATTATTATAATTATTATTATTATTATTATTAGTATTATTATTAACAAAAATAATAATAATAAAAAATAATAATATTAATAATATTATTATTCATAATTAATTATAATATTTATTATATATTTTATAACATATTATTTATTATTATTTATTATTTTCAGTACTAATGATAATAATTATTATTATAATTAATAATATTATAATTATTTTATATAATTAATATATTATTATTAATAATATTATTATTATTATTAATAATATTATTAATAATAATAATAATAATAATAATAATATATTAATTATATAAACGAATTATAATATTATTAATTATAATAATAATTATTATCATTAGTACTAAAAATAATAATTATTTTAATAATCATAATTAACTGCTTGTCGACCACCGCACGCACTTAATACGTCTGACAGAACGGCACTCCTGGGCAAAAGGATGTACCCGTACGTTCCCTTTAAGGAAAACGCCATTGTGAACGCGCATGCGCCCGCCACGACGAGCTCCGTGAGCCCAACCGTGGGTCCCGCGGACTTGATCGCCGTGGGGATACCACGGTGAGGAAGAACGGGGAGATGCTGGTGTGAACAAGCATCTCCCCCACTCTGCCTAGTGACAATGACAGTGATCACAGCTTCCTGTAATCGGAAGCGGTAATCACTGTCGTGTCACACACAGCCCATCCCCCCTACAGTTAGAAGCACTCCCTAGGACACACGTAACCCCTTTCAGCGCCAACTAGTGGTTAACCCCTTCCCTGTCAGAGTCATTTACACAGTAATCAGTGCATTTTTATAGCACTGATCGCTGTATAAAATGAAAATGGTCCCAAAAATGTCGCAGTCACAATAAAAATCGCTGATCGCCGCCATTACTAGTAAAAATAAAAATTATTAATAAAAATGCCATAAAACTATCCCCTATTTTGTAGACGCTATAACTTTTGCGCAAATCGATCAATAAACGCTTATTGCGATTTTTTTTTACCAAAAATATGTAGAAGAATACGCATGTTTTTTTAGATATTTTTGGGTGATATTTATTATAGCAAAAAGTAAAAAATATTGATTTTTAAAAGAAATTGTCGCTTTATTTTTGTTTATAGCACAAAAAATAAAAACCGCAGTGATCAAATTCCACCAGAAGAAAGCTCTATTTGTGGGGAAAAAAAGGAATGTCAATTTTGTTTGGGGGCCACGTCGCACGACCGCGCAATTGTCAGTTAAAGCGACGCAGTGCCGAATCGCAAAAAGATTTTACTGTTGTGGGTTTAGTAACACTATAATTATTATTACTATTAGTAGTACAAAATTATTATTATACTGTATATTTTTTAATAAATTCCTTGCAGGGCCAGCTGCTGGGCAGTCATTTCCTATTGATGTTGATACACCCCCCAGAACTACATCTCCCTACAGTCTTTTCCCTACACGCATTGTGGGCCAGATCCACGAACGAATTACGCCGGCGTATCTATTGATACACCGCGTAATTTCAAAGTTCCCGCGTCGTATCTTTGTTTTGTATCCACAAAACAAGATACGACGGAATGAGGGATCGATCCGACAGGCGTACGTCTTAGTACGCCGTCGGCTTGTATATGCATTTTTCCGCCGGCCGCTAGGTGGCGTTTCCGTCGAATTTTGCGTCGAGTATGCAAATTAGCTAGATACGGCGATCCACGAACGTACGTCTGGCCGGTGCATTTTTTTACGTCGTTTGCGTTCGGCTTTTTCCGGCGTATAGTTACCCCTGCTATATGAGGCGTACTCAATGTTAAGTATGGCCATCGTTCCCGCCTCGCATTTTGAATTTTTTACGTCGTTTGCGTAAGTCGTTCGCGAATAGGGATTTGCATAGAATGACGTCACCGTCGTAAACATTGGCTTGTTCCGGTTTAATTTTGAGCATGCGCACTGGGATACCCCCACGGACGGCGCATGTGCAGTTAAAAAAAAACGTTGTTTACGTCGGGTCACAACGTATTTACATAAAACACGCCCCCATTACATCCATTTGAATTTACGCCGCCAAAGATACACTACGCCGCGCATTCTTTGAGGACACCAAAAAAAATAGTAAGTTACGGCGGCGTAGTGTATATTAGATACGCTACGCCCGACGCAAATATGCGCCGATGTACGTGGATCTGCCCCTGTGTATTTAGGCCATTGGAGGTCAAAGCAACAACATTGTTAAGCTGGGGAAGACATCAGTGTTTTATCGTGGATTGGGACAGAGAGGGGCAGGGGGGGGTTGGCGGAGTTTCGCAGTCCAGAAGGCGGGGCCGACAACGCTGCTTGAGATTTCAGTGCAGCAAAAGGCACTGTGTGGTCAGCCCCAGCAGGAAGTTAGGAGCTCGCAGGATTTTAGGACAGATCAAAAGTTATTTTTTCTGTATATTCAGCTTTTTTAAAGACATAAAAAATGTTCACGTAGAGCAGCAGGGAGTTCCTTTTTTTTTTATTTGTCCGGGTGCAAGTTTTTTTTTTCGCCTTGTTTTGATGCAGTATGCATTCTACATCCGTCCAAACAATGGTGTCAAGTTATTTGCGGTCCACATCTGTTTACAGAAGGATTAGAATGAATTAATCAGTCCATGGCGCTTCCCACAGGTAAGAGCCGTGACTCCCTCTAGAAGTATGTGAACTGCCCATCGGAGAATATTTTATTGGAATTTGATTTGGGTTGTCTGTTGTTTTCTTTGCGCCGATCTGCTTGTTTTCACAGCTCCTGGAACAATGATTATAGCAAACGATCGCAGTACCTGTCTGACAGCTTTCTTTCTTTTTACCCTGTAGATATCTGATTTGGAAGCGTGCCATCCAGGATTCCATCTACCAGCATTCAGCAGGTGTAGGTAATATCGAATGTAATAAAGTGGAAAAGTACTCAGGATTGTGTACTCAGCCTAGACAGAACAGAAAGTACCTAGAAACTGCTTTAGCCTACATTTTCTATATAAAAGATGAGTGTAGCTACAACATCTAGGGATAAATCACCAATTAACCACTAAAAGAGGAAGTTAACCCTCCTCGAAAAAAAAAAAACACCCTGCAAGATAAAGGCATAATGAGCTGGTATGCATAGCATGATTGAAGCCCCCACAGCGGTCCACGTCTCTCCCTCCGGCTGACGACATATCGTCCCGGAACAACTGTGATTGGCCCGGAGCTGCAATGACGTCACTCATGACGAAACACATTCGCGCAGGAGCCGCTGGTAACGGTACGAAGACTGAAGCAACGGCACATAGGTGCCGTTGCTTCAGTTTGCCCCAGTGCGCATGTGCCGATGACTTCGGCACATGCAGAAGGAATATCAGGGGAATATCTCCTAAACTGTGCAGGTTTAGGAGATATCCTGGGTAGCTACAGGTAAAGCTTACCTGTAGCATAAAGTTATAAAAAAGGGTTTACAAACACTTTAAAGTGGATGTAAACCCACTCTCATCTTTTTTAAAGTAATGGCATAGGGCCAGATTCTCAAAAGAGTTACGGCGGTGTATCTACAGATACACCGGCGTAATTTGAAAATCCCGCCGGCGTATCATTGTTTTGTATTCGCAAAACAAGATACGCCGGAATTAGGCTAGGATCCGACTGGTGTAAGTCACTTACACCGTCGGATCCTAAATGCAATACTACGCTGGCCGCTAGGTGGCGTTTACGTTCAGGTTTCATTTGACTATGCAAATGAGCCTGATACGCCGATTCCCGAACGAATTTGCGCCGCGTCGTCATCGTTTACGTCGTTTCCGTAAGCGTAAGGTTACCCCTGCTATATGAGGGGTAACCTTACGCCAGTCCGCCTTATGCCATGTTAAGTATGGCGTCGGGTCCGCGTCGTCTTTTTCCGTCGGTTACGTCGTTTTACTAACTCGTCCGCGAAATTGACGTTTTCCGTCGTGAGCTGGAGCATGCGCACTGGGCTATTTTTCAGCCCGGCGCATGCGCAGTTTGATCGTCGCGGGGGCGCGCTTAATTTGAATACAAGCCGCCCCCTTTGAATTATGCGGCCATACGCTGGGCCATTTACACTACGCCGCCGCAAATTGCGGAGCAAGTGCTTCGCGAATACGGCACTTTCTCCAGTAAGTTGCGGTGGCGTAGTGTAAATGACTTACACTACGCCTACGCCATTTCTTAGAGAATCTGGCCCATAGTGCTCATCTATAAGGATATACATGCCTCCTGCATGTATCCTTACCTTTCAAATATCTCCCCTTTCTTTATTTGGAGCCCCGTAAAATTGTGGATTCAGTGGGCGGGCCTGATGTACGGCGCTCGGCGGAGTCATGACATCTCCAGACTCTCCGCCCACCTCTACACTCGTGCCTGGCCGGAGTGAAAAGTACACGCACAGGAGAAGAAGAGCGCGCTCATGGCCGCTGTCAATTCATGTGTCACTGTCCAGTGACAGTCGGGCATGATGGTGCGGCGAGGACAGCTGTGAGCACGGATCCCCCTGAATGTCTTTCCTGCGGAAAGCCAGGGGAGGGAGAGAAGGAGAAGCGGCTGAGCTAAAGCCATGCAGAGAGATCGGTGCTCACGGCTGTCCCTCCGCTGTACCGATCACCTATGTGTTCTCCTCCGCCAACTCCCCTCACCTTCTTCTATGTCCCCCCTTCTCTCCTCCTTATCCGCCCGCTGTGTCTTCCTCCGACGCGCCCCCCCCCCCCCTCGTCCCCCGCAGCCGGCTCCCCTCCTCTGCTCTCCCGCGGGCTGGGGGGGTTAATCTGTCAGGATGGAGACATAGAGAGAGCGTTCGTTTCCGAACGCTCTCTCTATGTCTTGCGATAACTGAGCAGAGTAACCTGTGTTACTCTGCTTCAGTTTATGAATAGAGGGGAGACGCTGTCTTCTCTCCATTCATCTTCAGTGTGAGAAAGAGAGTGGGGAATCTGTGATCTCACTCCCATTCTCTGTCTCAAAGGAGAGAGGTCTGTTTTGATCCCTGACATCCCACCAAAGCCCCCCAACAGAGCTCATAAAAAATAAAACTGCAATGAATATTAAAAAATTAATTGTAGAAAAAAGATTAAAAAAAAATACTGACATTGACACACTATGACTGTAAAAAAATGAAGAACAAATTTAATTGTAAATAAAAAAAAAAACATGAAAAAAAAAAATATTTTGAAAACATTTAGTCAAAACACAGGAAAGACAGCCAATCCTAGGAGAGCTGGAGGGGAGAGGAGAGGAGGAGAGGGGAAAGGGATGTGAATTAGGCACTTTGTACAGAAGCTGTGAATTTCTGCAAGCTAGTGCACGAGATATGTAAATAACCTGTCTCTCAAAGCAAGGACTTTGGTTTTATCTGGAAGTTTTTTTTCACTGAACAATAAAAAGAGGATTGCTCAGAGCTGGATTAACTCTGTGTGGCAAATTTGGGGGTTTACATCCACTTTAAGGACCGGGCCTATTTTTCAAACTTACTAAGAAGTCCCAAACATTATAGAGAAGAAAATGGCGGTCGTTGCAATACTTTCTGTCACACCGTATTTGTGTAGCGGTCTTACAAACGCAATTCTTTTGGAAAAGATACACCTTTTAAAAAAAAAAATAACAAAACAGTAAAGTTAGCCCAATTTTTTTTTTAGATTGTGAAAGATAATGGTACACCGAGTAAATTGATACCCAACATGTCACGCTTCAAAATTGTGGCCGGTCGTGGAATGGCGACAAACTTTGACCTTTAAAAATCTCCATAGGTGACGGACGTTTATAAATTTCTACAGGTTACCAGTTTTTGGTTACAGAGGAGGTAGTTTGCTAGAATTATTGCTCTCGCTCTAACGATCGTGGCGATACCTCGCATGTGTGGTTTGAATACGGTTTTCATATATGGGCGCGACTTACGTATGCGTTTGTTTCAGTGCGCGAGCACGTCGGGACGGGGTGCTTTAAAATTATAATTATTTCCTATTTATTTTACTTTTTATTTTTTATTTTTACACTTTCCATTAAAAAAATAATAATTTAGGTCGCTTTTATTTCTATTACAATGAATGTATTCATCCCTTGTAATAGAAAAAAAGCACCGAGCATTGATGGTAAAACGCTGATATTTTTAGCGGCGCTTTACCGTCGGAATTGCGGCGCTATGCCGTCGGTACGGCGGCGCTGCCCATTGTTTTCTATGGGCAGGAGCGCTTTAGGAGCGATGAGCTCCAAAGAAGCTGCTGGCAGGACTTTTTCTGACGCCCTGCCAGTGCACCACTCCAGTGTGAAAGCCCTCGGGGCTTTCACACTGGAGTAAACGGAGCAGCTGTTTTAGGGCGCTTTGCAGGCGCTATTTTTAACACTATAGCGCCTAAAAAACACACTCAGTGTGAAAGGGGTCTTAAATGTAATAAAAAAACTTTTTTTTTTTCAATAAAAAAAAAAATGGCCCCTTTAAGACCACTGGGCGGAAGTGACATTTGACGTTGCTTCCGTCATCCAATGGTATGGAGCCGGCTGAGTGGGGGCCATCATTCCCTCACTCAACTCCATGCCTCACAGAGGAAAGTACCTGATCTTCTGCGCCGCTACCGACGGCTCCGGTAAGCGGCGGAGACAACCACAACTCCCCCGATAAAAGTAATCTTGCGGCGAATCTGCCACAGAGACCACTTTTGTCTGAAGAAGGATCGCCCGCCGTTAAAAAAATACCGGGGTTATGGCAGCTATCTGCTGCCATAACAATGGTATTTAGCGTCAAAATACCGACGCATAGCAACGACGGGCGATCCTGAAGTGGTTAAAGAATATGTAAGCCCAACCCCCCTTAGAGGTCGGGGGGGGCTTTGGGTGCTGACGAAAATAAATAAAAAAAGGGGGATGCCATCCGGGGGCCTTAGGGACCACCAGGCCCCTTAGAGGTCGGGGACGGCTTTGGGTGCTGACGGAAAAAAAATTAAATAAAAAAATAAATAAAATAAAAAGGGGGATGCCATCCGCCCCGGATGGCATTCCCCCTTTTTTTTTTTTTTTTTTTTTGCGGGGGGAGGCCCGTAAATTGAGAATGGGGGGGCCGCCGCAAATTGAGAAGCTCTGGGGGGGGAGCAGAATCCACAGAATTAAGTTTGGGGGGGGCTGACGAAAAAAAAAAAAAAGGGGGATACCATCCGGGCACCTTAGAGGTCGGGGGGTTTTGGGTGCTGACGAACAAAAATTAAAAATAAAAGGGGATGCCATCCGGGGCCCTGGGGACCATCGGGCCTCTTAGGGGTTAAGGAGGGGGGGCTTTGGGTGCTGACGAAAAAAAAAGAAGAAAAAAATAGGGGTGCCATCCAGGGCCCTGGGAACCACCAGGCCCCTTAGAGGTCGGGGGGTGGCTTTGGGTGCTGACGGAAAAAAAATTAAATAAAAAAAAAAAAAAAAAAAAAGGGGGATGCCATCCGCCCCGGATGGCATTCCCCTTTTTTTTTATCGGGGGGAGGCCCGTAAATTGAGAATGGGGGGGGGGGGCGCCGCAAATTGAGAAGCTCTGGGGGGGGGGGGGGGGCAGAATCCACAGAATTAAGGTTGGGGGGGGCTGACGAAAAAAAAAAAGAAAGGGGGATAACATCCGGGCACCTTAGAGGTCGGGGGGTTTTGGGTGCTGACGAACAAAAAATAAAAATAAAGGGGGATGCCATCCGGGGCCCTGGGGACCATCGGGCCCCTTAGAGGTTAAGGAGGGGGGCTTTGGGTGCTGACGAAAAAAAAAGAAGAAAAAAATAGGGGTGCCATCCAGGGCCCTGGGAACCACCAGGCCCCTTAGAGGTCGGGGGGTGGCTTTGGGTGCTGACGGAAAAAAAAAGGGGGATGCCATCCGGGCCCCTTAGAGGTCGGGCAGCTTTGGGTGCTGACGAAAAAAATAAAAAAATAAATAAAAAAGGGGGATGCCCTCCACCCCGGATTTCTTTTTTATTTCTTTTTTTAGCGGGGGGGGGGGCCGCCGCAAATTGAGAAGCTGGGGGGGCAGAATCCACAGAATTAAGGTTGGGGGGGCTGACGAACAAAAAGAAAAAAAAAGGGGGATACCATCCGGGCCCCTTAGAGGTCGGGGGGTTTTGAGTGCTGACGAACAAAAAAAAATAAAAAAAAGAGGGATGCCATCCGGTGACCTGGGGACCAAGGGCCCCTTAGAGGTCGGGGGGGGGGGGGCTTCGGGTGCTGACGAAAATAAATAAATAAATAAAGGGGGATGCCATCTGGGGCCCTGGGGACCAGCGGGCCCCTTAGAGGTCGGGGGGTGGCTTTGGGTGCTATAGAAAAAAAATGGGGGGAAGCCATCTGGGCCCCTGGGGACCACCAGGCCCCTTACAGGTATACAGCCTGTACCCCCCCTGATGGCGACCCTGGGTGTGCTACACCAGTTTGGAGACCACAGGCACCTAGGATGGTAGTTGGGGTAAAAATATATCTCTTATACCAAGAAAATGCGTTCTGCTCTGGAAGATCTCCAAGGTGATTATTTTTACACTTTAGACATAGTGCTGAATCATTCCACATGATAAAGTGCAGGCTTAGCTCAGAATCATCCCACTCGTTCTTTTCAAGGTTTGCGTTCAGCTTCTGAATCCATCATATCTGGTTCTCTTTATGGCCTATGTTCCCGCACATAACTATAAATTGTTTGTATTAAGTAGAGGTTAGACCTTCTAACGCAATCCCCATCAACTGCAATTTAGTGTGCAATCGATCGATGAAACCTTCAAACCTGCAAAGGGAAATGTAATAAGATTTCTTCTTGTGAACTGTTACAACAGCATTACTGGAAGTGGAGGGAGCGCCCTGCGTTTGTGCAAGACGTAGCAGCCAGCTAGTGTAACAACACTTGAAGTAAGTACACAATTTTAGGGCTATATGCACACGGGCGTAAGAATTTTACCGATCATGGATTTTCTGGAACAAATGATCAGTATAGTGCTTGGATTTAAATGCACACCGCAAGTTGGACACTTATTAACAAAAGTATGTAGGCATAGGGTGCATCCCCTGCCACGCCCCCTTAACAAACGTATCTAGGTATAGGACACTTCCATTAACAAAAGTATGTAGGCATGGGACACACACCCTACCACGCCCCCTTAACAAAAGTATGTAGGCATTGGGTGCATCCCCTGCCACGCTCCCTTAACAAACGTATCTAGGCATAGGACACGTTCCATTAACAAAAGTATGTAGGCATGGGACACACACCCTACCACGCCCCCTTAACAAAAGTATTTAGGCATAGGCCACACCCCCTGTCAGGCCCCCTTAACAAAAGTATCCAGGACACACCCCCTACCACGCAACCGTAACAAAAGTATGTAGGCGAAGGACACACCTCCTGTCGTGCTTCCTTAAAGTATGTAAGCGTAGGACGCACCCCCTAAGACACACCCTAACAGAAGTATTTAGGCATAGGACACACCCCCTACCACGCCCCCTTAAAAAAAGTATGTAGGCATAGGACACACACCTTGCCATGCCCCATTAACAAAAATATGTAAGCATAGTACACACCCTACCACGCCCCCTTAACAAAAGAATGTAGGCATAGGACACGACCCCTACCACGCCCTCTTAACAAAAGAATGTAGGCATAGGGCACAACCTTTACCACTCCCCCTTAACAAAAGTATGTAGGCATAGGACACACACCCTGCCACTCCCCATTAACAAAAGTATGTAAGCATAGGACATACCCTACCACGCCCCCTTAACAAAAGTATGTAGGCATAGGACACGACCCCTGCCACGCCCCTTAAGAAAAGTATGTAGGCATAGGGCACAACCTTTACCACGCCCCCTTAACAAAAGTATGTAGGCATAGGACACACCCTACCACGCCCCCTAACAAAAGTATGTAGGCATAGGACACACCCTCACACGCCCCCTTAACAAAAGAATGTAGGCATAGGGCACAACCTTTACCACGCCCCCTTAACAAAAGTATGTAGGCATAGGACACGACCCCTGCCACGCCCCTTAAGAAAAGTATGTAGGCATAGGGCACAACAAAAGTATGTAGGCATAGGACACACACCCTGCCACTCCCCATTAACAAAAATATGTAAGCATAGGACACACACCCTGTCACCCCCCCTTAACAAAAGTATGTAGGCATAGGACACGACCCCTGCCGTGCCCCTTAAAAAAAGTATGTAGGCATAGGACAGGACCCCTACCATGCCCCCTTAACAAAAGTATGTAGGTATAGGACACACACCCTGCCATGCCCCATTAACAAAAATATGTAAGCATAGTACACACCCTAACATGCCCCCTTAACAAAAGTATGTAGGCATAGGACACAACCCCCCTACCACGCCCCCTTAACAAAAGAATGTAGGCATAGGACACACACCCTGCCACTCCCCATTAACAAAAGTGTGTAAGCATAGGACATACCCTACCACGCCCCCTTAACAAAAGTATGTAGGCAAAGGACATGACCCCTGCCACGCCCCTTAACAAAAGTATGTAGGCATAGGACACACACCCTGCCATGCCCCTTAACAAAAGTATGTAGGCATAGGACACACACCCTGCCACTCCCCATTAACAAAAGTATGTAAGCATAAGACACACCCTACCATGCCCCCTTAACAAAAATATGTAGGCATAGGACACGACCCCTGCCACGCCCCTTAACAAAAGTATGTAGGCATAGGACACGACCCCTACCACTATTTGTTCCTGCACCTGGCACCTTTTGCTACTTACCATCAACTTTCATAAGGATATCACCCCTGAATGGCTACTGGCATATTGATGATCCACGTCTCTCCATATGTTCCTGTACCTTGGACTATTGATACTTATGAAAGTTACCATCATTTTTTTTCAACAAGGATACATCACTGAATGGCTACTGCCATTTTGAAATCTTTGGTTCCGTAGCTCTATTTTTGCACCATGTATAAGATCACCAGCAATATCTTTGATTGTTTGAATGTTTGCTTATTAACCAAGATATAATGTTTGTCTATTAGGGGCTTGTTTAGCATATACAGTTGTGCTCATAAGTTTACATACCCCGGCAGAATTTACGATTTCTTGGCCATTTTCAGAGAATATGAATGATAACATAAAAACGTTTCTCTCACTCATGGTTAGTGTTTGGCTGAAGACATTTATTATCAATCAACTGTGCTTACTCCTTTTAAATCATAATTACAACAGAGACTACCCAAATGACCCTGATCAAAAGTTTACATACCCCAGTTTATAATAGCGTGTATTGCCCCCTTTAACATCAGTGACATCTTAAAGTCTTTTGTGGTATTTGTGGATGAGGCTCTTTATCTTCTCAGATGGTAAAGCTGCCCATTCCTCTGGGCATAGATCCTCCAGTTCCTGTAAATTCTTGGGCTGTCTCGCATGAACGGCACGTTTGAGATCTCCCCAGAGGGGCTCAATGATATTGAGGTCAGGAGACTGAGATGGCCACTCCAGAACCTTCACTTTATTCTGCTGTAGCCAATGACAGGTGCACTTGGCCTTGTGTTTTGGATCCTTGTCATGTTGGAATGTCCAAGTACGTTCCATGCGCAGCTTCCTGGCTGATGAATGCAAATGTTCCTCCAGTATTGTTTGATAACATACTGCATTCATCTTGCCATCATTTTGACCAAATTTCCTGTGTCTTTGTAGCTCACACATTCCCAAAACATCAGCGATCCACCTCCGTGTTTCACAGTAGGGATGGTGGACCTTTCATCATAGGCCTTGTTGACTCCTCTCCAAATGTGGAGTTCATGGTTGTGGCCAAAAAGCTCAATTTTGGTCTCATCACTCCAAATGAATTTGTGGCAGAAGGTTTGCGGCTTGTCTCTGTGCTGTTTGGCGTAATGTAAGCGGATACTTTGTGGCATTTGTGTAGTAATGACTTTCTTCTGGAGACTCGGCCATGTAGCTCATCTTTCTTCAAGTGCCTCCTTATTGTGCATCTTGAAACAGCCACACCACATGTTTTCAGAGAGTCCTGTATTTCACCTAAAGTTATTTGTGGGATTTTCTTTGCATCCCAAACAATTTTCCTGGTAGCTGTGGCTGAAATTTTAGTTGGTCTACCTGACCGTGGTTTGGTTTCACCAGAACCCCTCATTTTCCACTTCTTGATTAGAGTTTGAACACTGCTGATTGGCATTCTCAATTCCTTGGATATCTTTGTATATCCCTTTCCTGTTTTATACAGTTCAACTACCTTTTCCCGCAGATCTTTTGACAATCCTTTTGCTTTCCCCATGACTCAGAATCCAGAAACGTCAGCGCAGCACTGGATGAAAGATGCAAGGGTCTGTCAGGAGTCCAGAAACTCATTGACCTTTTAGGCCGGGTTAACACCAGTACGACACGACAGTCGTGCTACTTTGGATGCGACTTTGCCCTGCGACTTGAAGTCCCACATGCGTCCGACTTCAATGAACAAGGATCCGACTTCGACCCCCGACAATACCAGACACCGTGTCTGGTATGGATCTTAAGCGGGAACTCCACGCCAAATAATAATAAAAAAAAAAACGTCATGAGTTCCCTCTCTAAGAGCAGGACCTTCGGTCTGGTATGGATTTTAAGGGGAACCCCCTACGCCGAAAAAACGGTGTGGGCTCCCCCCCAAAGTCCATACAAATCAGATTTTTTTTTCTTTTTTCGTAGATGCACCTAAATCTACCCCAACTTAAACTCCAGCTAAAAAAATAACAACAACAAAAAAAATCGAATGAAAAATATACAGTATATATGTATTTATATTTAATTCACATTATCACATTACGCACTTGTCTTGTGATGAGAGGAGTTCATACAATGCATTGACGCCTTTTCTGGTGCTATGAGTGGGTAGCTGTGACTTACATCATGTATGACTCAAATTCAAACAGTAGACACATTGCTGCCCTTCTGTTCCTGATGTCAGAACATAATGATTCCCACAGCCGGTTCATTAATCCTTTCACTTACAAGATTTTTGTTTACCGCACGGAACAAGGATGCCATATACGGTATCTAATAAAACGGGAAAATGTAATATCGTCACTCTATACCAGGAACTGGAGTTTATTACATAAGAGGCGCGACATTTAATTAACCACTTGGTATCGCGGCTATAGACAAAAGACGGCCACAAGGTGGCTCTCAATTGTCGGGAGGACGTCTATAGAGGTCCTCCGCTTCTCCGGCCACTAGGGGGGCGCGCGAGCGCCGCCGGCGTCGCGCGTGCACGCCTGCCGCATCACTGCAGTGCCGATGCGCGTGCCTGGCGGCCGCGATGTCCGCCAGGCACCCGCGATTGGCCGTTTCACAGACAAGGACTTGGATCTGTGTGTGTAAACGCGCATTTTCCTTATCCTCAAAGAATTTGCGCCGTAAGTTACGGCCGCGTAGTGTAACTTTGGCGGCGTAAGGGCGCGCAATTCAAATGGATGTGATGGGGGCGTGTTTTACGTTAATACGTCGTGACCTGACGTAAATCTTTTTTTTTTAACGGCGCATGCGCCGTCCGTGGGGGTATCCCAGTGCGCATGCTCGAAAATAAACCAGAACAAGCCAATGTTTACGACGATGACGTCATTCTACGCAAATCCCTATTCGTGAACGACTTACGCAAACAACGTAAAAAATTCGACGCGGGAACGACGGCCATACTTAACATAGGAATACGCCTCATATAGCAGGGGGAACTATACGCCGAAAAAAGCCTTACGGAAACAACGTAAAAAAATGCGCCGGCCGGACGTACGTTCGTGGATCGCCGTATCTAGCTAATTTGCATACTCGACGCGGAATTCGATGGAAACGCCACCTAGCGGCCGGCGGAAAAATGCACCTACGATCCGACGGCGTACTAAGACGTACGCCTGTCGGATCGAGCCCAGATGCAGTCGTATCTTTGTTTTGTAGATACAAAACAAAGATACGACGCGGGAACTTTGAAATTACGCGGCGTATCAATAGATACGCCGGCGTAATTCATCTGTGGATCTGGCACTATATATAGACAACATACAGAGAATCTTTTACGGGTCTTTGAACAACACATTTATAGTAAACCAGCCAATGCCACCTGACATTCGGCCAGTGTGTACTGGGATTTAGCCTCAGAACGCCAATGGAAGAAATGCTCATTTCTCTTTGTTTTTTATTATAATGAAGTCAGATGGGGATAAAGCTCCTTATTTCCCTCTGTTTATAGTGTCCTCAGCATTTGGTGAGTCGAGCTTCATTATTGGGAAGTTGGATGTGTTCACGTGGGAGGTGATCTAAACATTTCTAATCCATGGGCTCTTTAGGTTATAGAGGTGGAATTTCCCCAACATACTTTTCCAGAAGTTGA
Source organism: Rana temporaria (assembly GCF_905171775.1). Taxonomy (NCBI): domain Eukaryota; kingdom Metazoa; phylum Chordata; class Amphibia; order Anura; family Ranidae; genus Rana; species Rana temporaria. The sequence continues at coordinate 13,998,043 of NC_053497.1, forward strand.
AAAGATTCAGTTGGCCAATAACAGGAAATCACAAGTTCTTCTATACAAAGCAAAAAACAAAAGTCACATTAAGACTGAACATGCCAAAAACATATCCATGCAGGCCTGGAAAGTTACTCCAAGATTGACTTCACACATCTATTTATTAATTGATCATTTATGACAGATTATTGATTAGCAGTATGGCGGTTGCTAATCAATAATCTGTCACAAATTATCAATCAATAATAGATATATTTACCGGCCACTTTATTAGGTATACCTGTTCGATTGCTTGGTAACAAAAATTGATAATCAGCCAATCGCATGGCAGCAACTCAATGCATTTAGACATCTAGGGCCAGATTCACGTAGCGCAGCGGATCTATAGATCCGCTCGATCTACGTGAATTAAGATCCGCTCCCGCAAGTTTAGGAGGCAAGTGGCTAATTCACAAACCACTTACCTCCAAACTTGCGACGGCGGATCCTAAATCCCCCGGCGGAATTCAAATTCCGCGGCTAGGGGAGTGTACTATTTAAATCAGGCGCGTTCCCGCGCCGATTTAAATGCGCAGGCGCTGTCCGCGAAATTTCCCGGCGTGCATTGCTCCCACTGACGTCGCTAGGACGTCAGTGGTTGCGACGCTTACGTAAACGACGTCCGTCCGTATTCGAGAACGACTTACGCAAACGACGTTAAAAAATTTAAATTCGACGCGGGAACGTCGGCTATACTTAACATTGGCTGCGCCTGATGAAAGCAGGGGTAAGTATACGACGGGTACGCCGCTACGGAAACGTCGTAAGAAGACTGCGTCGGGTTCGCGTACGTTCGTGAATTTGCGTATCTCGCTGATTTACATATTATTTATCGTAAATCAGCGGGAACGCCCCCGGCGCCATTTTTAAATTGAAAAAAAGATCCGACAGTGTAACACATTGTAACACTGTCGGATCTAGCCCTATCTATGCGTAACTGATTCTATGAATCAGGCGCATAGATAGGACCAGTGTAAGTCAGAGATACGATGGTGTATCTGTAGATACACCGTCGTATCTCTTTGTGAATCTGGCCCCTAGACTAGGGTGACCGCGTGTCCCGGATTGCCCGGGAAAGTCCCGCATTTTGCAGGTCTGTCCCGGGCACCTTCATTCCAGGACAATAAATACAGTGTCCTCGGAATGAAACTGACACAGCCAAACCCCCCCCCCCCCGGGCCAATCTGATGCCCCCCAAAAAAGGCCGCCACATCACCGCTTCACTCACTGACAGTACTTGTCCTGGCCGGGAATGCCTGGAGGAGTACAGTCCCCGCCCACTGCTTGTGATTGGGGAAATCATAAATCCCGCCTCTTGTGTCCAGTCACTGTGCTGTGATTCGTTACAGCACAAGCTGATTTTTGGGAAGGGGTGCGTCCTTGAATGGTAGTTTGGAAATGTGGTCACCCTATTCTAAACGTGGTGAAGACGACTTGCTGAGGAATGTGGAAGAAAGGGGATTTAAAGCAAAGTTCCACCCAAAAAAATACAAATACTGCAGCTGCTGACTTTTAAAATAAGGACACTTACCTGTCCAGGGCGCCCGCGATGTCCTTACCCGAAGCGGACCCGTCCCTCGGCTCTTGGGTGGAGGCGCCGACTTCTTCAGTAATGGAATCAGGAAGTGAAGCCTTACGGCTTCGCAGCCTAGTTCCCTACTGCGCATTCGCGAGTCACGCTGCGCATCCTCACTGGTCCCTGCTGTCTTCTGGGACCTGTGTGGGGGGGGGGGGGGGTTTGGGGCATTTTTTCAAGCGCCCCCCCAGCTGCTCTCCAGTGCCCTTTGCGCTTACCGGAGCCGCCAGCAGCGGTGGAGGCGATCGGATGTTGTCCCTGCCTGGGTATGGAGACGAGTGAGGGGAAGATGGCCCCACCCATCTCCATATCATTAGGGGCGGAAGCAACGTCAAAACGTCACTTCCGCACAATGCTCTTAAAGGGACATATTTTTAATATTTTTTTTTTTTATTACATTAAAAAAAAATAGTTTTTTTTTTATAAAATTTTTGTCTAAATATGAGATGTGAGATGTGAGGTCTTTTCGGCTCTGCTGGGCGAGAGCACGTAGCTATACGTCACCTCTCCAAGCAGCCAATAGGGGCGTGCGCACCGCCGGAGGCGCGCGCCCCCCGCTCGCACCTGACGCCGACACGTGCGCCCGGCGGTCGCGCTCATCGCGAGCACCCGCGATTGCTCGTTACACAGCTCCCGGTCCTGTCAGGGGGGGGGGAGGGGGGAAGCGATCAGTCATTTCCCCATGTCAGTCCACCCCCTACAGTTAGAACACACCCAGGGAACTTGATTAACCCCTTCCTCGCCCCCTAGTGTTAACCCCTTCCCTGCCAGTGGCATTTTTATAGTAATCAATGCATTTTTATAGCACTGATCGCTATAAAAATACCAATGATCCCAAAAATTTGTCCGAAGTGTCCGCCATAATGTCGCAGTACCGAAAAAAATCACTGATCGCCGCCAATACTAGTAAAAAAAAAATATTAGGAATAATGCTATAAAACTATCCCCTATTTTGTAAACGCTATAACTTTTGCGCAAACCAATCAATAAACGCTTATTGCGATTTTTTTTTACAAAAAATATGTAGAAGAATAGGTATCGGCCTAAACTGAGGAAAAAAATAGTTTTACAAGATACTTTTGGGGGATATTCATTATAGCAAAAAGTAAAAAATATTATTTTATTTCAAAATTGTCGCTCTATTTTTGTTTATAGCGCAAAAACTAAAAACCGCAGAGGTGATCAAATACCACCAAAAGAAAGCTGTCTGGCACTTACCCCATCGGCAGCGGCGTGGTGCAGCAACCTCCGGTCCTCTTCTCCATGGCGGCTTGCATCTCCTCCTCCTAAACATCCAATAGGATCGCCTGGGAGGTTCAGCCATTCAGGTGACCGGTGTCAAAACCCACTTGATTGGCCGGGAGGAGGATCAGTATTACAACAGCGAATGTTCATTCGCTGTTGAAACACACCTGGGTGGGATCGGAGCGTACTCTCTGCGACCTGAGCTCACCCTATATTGAAGCCTATTAGAGCCTCTGGTTTTGATCGGTGCTTAAAAAAAAACAGCCCCCCCCCCCCCGCATTGGAATCCATGCGCTGGTGTCCTGAAAGGGGCCAGATGCATGGATAGGGGAGGCGGTGATGGACAGGGTGGGGGGCGTAGGGTGACCACATTTCCAAACTGCCATTCAGGGACACACCCCCTCTCTCACCTTCCCCCAAAAAAAGTGAGGGGGGGGGAAATGTAGTCTCGGGGTTGATGTGCCACCAGATGCAGTGCCGCTGTCACTCCCTCTGTATGAGCCACATGCGTAGAAGGAAAGGAGTGGCGTCACTATCTGGAGAGTGAAGATCACACCAGTCCCTGCTGCTTGCCGCTGGAGGAGGTGCCGAGGTGGGTGGGGACAGCAGTGCTGCACTAGGCGCAGGCCTCGCTCCCGGTCTCACTGTCTGAGAGTAAATTGTCACTGGTTGCAAGATGCCAGGCCGTACTGGTCCTAGCAACCAGTTCCGGAAATGTAGTTAGTAGGGGGTGGCTGTGTCCTCTATTTCATTCCGGGACATTGTATTGTCCCAGAATGAAGGTGCCGGGACCCGGGACAGACATGTCAATTGCGGGACAGTCTAGGGTTGCCACCTCATCCCTTTAAACCCGAACACATATGAATTACACAGGTTCTGTGGCTGATTAAGGTGGTAATTAAACTCACTTGGTGCCTTACCTGCATTAAATTAGCCTCAGAACCTGTGTAATTCATATGTGTTCGGGTTTAAAGGAATGAGGTGGCAACCCTAGGACAGTCCCGGGCAATACGGGCCCCGTGGGCACCCTTAATGGACGGGCCCACCCCTGCATATCTTCATTGGTCACCATCAGGTGATGTAGCTCCTGCACATCAAGAGAAAGTCATCCTGGCAAATGAGGACCTTGCTGGAGATGTACTCTGGGCTGTGCATGCGCAATGCATTTTAAATGCTGCAGAAGACTGCAAGCAAGCAGGCAGGGATATGTTATTGCAGAAGGGACATTGCATGTTGATATTTTATTTCAATTTTATAGTTTTCAATTGAAAACACATGATAAGTCTGCAGTAAACTTGTAATCTTCAGAAGCTCATCGCAAGACATAACAGAAATAAAGGCAGCACACCCTCAGAGGCGAGGCGTGAACATGGAATAAAGCTTTGTTATTGCAAAAGACCAGAATCCACTTTTTCCACCAACTCACATACATGTGATCCGAGAAGATCTCTTACGTCATATACACACAGACTAGCAGGACACCACTTGTCTGCCCTGAATCTGTCGGGATTTGATCCGTGCGTCTCCATGATGGTGTATTTCTTGGCAGTTCTTAACCACTTTACCACCGGGCTTGTTTTTCAGATTCGGTGTTTACGAGACTAAAACAGTTTTTTTTGCTAGAAAATTACTTAAAACCCCCAAACATTATATATTTTTTTTCTAACACCCTAGAGAATAAAATGGCAGTCATTGCAATAATTTTTGTCACACCGTATTTGTGCAGCGGTCTTACAAGCGCACTTTTTTTGGGAAAAAAAACACTTTTTTGAATTAAAAAATAAGACAACAATGAATTTGGCCCAATTTTTTTACATATTGTGCAAGATAATGTTACGCCGAGTAAAATGATACCCAACATGTCCCGCTTAAAAATTGCGCCCGCTCGTGGCATAACGTCAAACTTTTACCTTTAAAAATCTTGATAGGCGACGTTTAAAAAATTCTACAGGTTGCATTTTTTGAGTTACAGAGGAGGTCTAGGGCTATAATTATTGCTCTCGCTATAACGATCGCAGCGATACGTCACTTGTGTGGTTTGACCACCGTTTTCATATGAGGGCGCTAGTCGCATATGCGTTCGCTTCTGCACGCAAGCTCGTCGGGACGGGGCGCTTTAAAAATTTTTTTTTTTTTGTTTTCTTATTTATTTTTATTTAGTTAATAATTTTTTACACTGAAATTAAAAAAAAAAAATTGTGTCACTTTTATTCCTATTACAAGGAATGTAAACATCCCTTGTAATAGAAAAAAGCATGACAGGTCCTCTTAAATATGAGATCTGGGGTCAAAAAGACGTCACATCTCATATTTAGACTTAAATGCAAAAAAAGAAAAAAAAAATTGAAACGGTCATTTTTTCAAATGACAAAAAAAAAAATGTTGCTTTAAGACGCTGGGCGGGACTGACGTTTTGACGTCACTTCCGCCCAGCAGAGCTATGGGGACGGGTGAAGGAAATTTTTCCTTCACTCGCAACCCCAGTCACTTGCCGAACGGTCCCGATCTCCTCCGCCGCTACCGACGGCTCCGGTAAGCGGCGGAGGGCACGGGAGAGTGGAGACCGCCGTTATCGTGTACACCACCGCCCACAGAAGAGATGGATACCTCGGTTGTGGCAGCAGCTGCTGCCGTTACCGAGATATCCATCTTTAAAAACAGGACGTATTTTGGACATGGGGCGGTGGTCAAGAGGTTAAAAGCTGAACTCCGGGCATAAAAGACGTATCTTTAAAAATATTCCTCAATAGCCACACAGCATATACACTCACCGGACACTTTATTAGGTCCCCCTTCCTAGTCCCGGGTTGGACCCCCTTTGGCCTTCATGGAATAGATACAACAAGGTGTTGGAAACGTTCCTCAGAGATTTTGCTCCATAGTGACATGATAACATCACACAGTTGCTGCAGAGTTGTCGGCTGCACATCCATGATGGGAATCTCCCATCCCACCACTTCCCAAAGGTCCTCTATAGGATGAGATGTGGTGAGGTGTGGAGGCCATTGGAGGACAGGGACCTCATTGTCCAGTGGTGAGATGATCGGATCTTTGTGACATGGTGACATTATCCTGCTGGGAGGAGCCATCAGAAGATGGGGACACTGGAGTCATAAAGGGCAGGACATGGTCAGCAACAATACTCAGGTAGGTCGTGGTGTTTAACAAGAGACAAGAGAAGAAAAAGGCGCAACAGCCTAGTGTGTTACCGTTGACAATTTAATAGAAATTTTTTTTAATAAAAAACTACTCACAAGGAAAGCAACATAATAGGCTTATCGACAATGCTGTAGTGGGTACCCCTCGAACCACACTCCAAATGGGGGGGATAAAGGTGTGTCATTGCCGTCTGACGCGTTTCGAGGCTACAAGGACCTCTTCATCAGAGCCCAGAAGTCAGAGGTCGTGGTGTTTAAACAAAGCTCAGTTGGTACTAAGGTAGGGTGACCAGACATCCCCAGTTTCCAGGGACAGTCCCCGGATTGAGGACACTGTCCCCGGACCAAGTCTGTCCCTGGTTTTGTCCTTGGATTGGATTTGAACCGGGGCTGGGGCAATTTCAAAGACAGTCAGTGCAGAATAAAATAAATAAATCGGAATTACACCCCCCAGCTCTGCCGCTCCTACTAGCTTAGGGGGGTGTGTTTATTACATTATCGGTGCCCCTTTCTGATGATCATGTGCTGGTCAGAGGGGAGGGAATGTTTCTTCAGTTTCGGGTGCATGCCCATTCTGCTCCACTCGCATGTTCTTCTGCCTTGGCTCAGGACCCGACCAGCTGCCTGCCTATCTCCTTACCTTCCCTGATGGAGTGATCGTCCTCCGCTCCCCACCCAGTAGTAGCCAGGGCCCGGAGAGTAAGACTTGAGAGGCTGTGAGGTGGGCAGCGACAGCGGGCAGAGAGTCGCTAATTGCCGCCATTTTTTACTCTATAAAAAAAATATGTCCCCAGATTTAATTTTAAAAATCTGGTCACCTTATTATCTAAGGGGCCCAAAGTGTGCCAAGAAAATATCCCCCCCACCATTACACCCCCCACCGCCATCCTGAACCGGTGATACAAGGCAGGATGGATCCAGGCGCCAAATTCTGACCCCACCATCTGAATGTCGCAGCTGAAATCCAGACTCATCAGACCCGGCAACGTTTTCCAATCTACTATTGTCCAATTTTGGTGATCCTGTGCGAATCGTAGCCTCAGTTTCCTCTTCTTAGCCTACAGGAGTGGCACCCAGTGAGGTATTCTGCTGCTGTAGCTGATTTACTTCAAGGTTCGATATGTTGTGCGTTCAGAGATGGGGGGTAAGGCTGCATTCACACCTTTGCGTAGGCGATATGCGGCGTATTGCGGCGACATAAAATAGGCATTTTGTCCCGCGATTTGCGGCGACAAAACGCGTCGTTTTTGAGCCTTGTTTTTTGCTGGAGGGGGGATTTTAACATTGTCGGCTATGCCCGAACGCCGAAGCCGCCCGGGAAAAAAGGGTCCGGGACTTGTTTTGAGCTTCAGGCGTTTCGGCGTTCGGCGTGGAGATGTGAACCATCTCCATAGCCGACAATGTAAAATCACCCCTCCAGCGTATTGCAGGCTGCAATAGCGGCGGGCGTCGGGCGTGAAAACGCCTAGGTGTGAATGGGGCCTAACGAGGGGTTATTTGAGTTACTGTTGCCTTTCTATCATCTGCAACCAGTCTGCCCATTCTCCTCTGACATCAATAAGGCATTTTCCTCCACACAACCGCCACTCACTGGATAGTTTCTCCCTTTTTCCACCATTCTCTGTAAACCCGAGAGATGGTTGTGTGTGAAAATCCCAGAAATACTCAGACCAGCCCGTCTGCCACCAACAAACATGCCACGTTCAAAGTCACTTATATCCCCTGTAATGGTCAGGGGTTAACACCTGGTTATATACAGTTACAAAGCATGCTGCAGTAATCACAGGGACAATGAAACACTCCACCCACAACATGACAAAATGGGTGCTCAATAAACATTCCGTTACATCCCCTTTCTTCCCCATTCTGATGCTCGGATTGAACTTCAGCTGGTCACCTTCACTACGTCTAGATGTCTAAATGCATTGAGTTGCTGCCATGTGATTGGCTGATTAGCAATTTGTGTTACCAAGCAATTGAACAATTGTACCTAATAAAGTGGCCGGTGGGTGTAAATCCATTTTTGCGTGCACAAAATACCTTTGCAAACCCAAATATTACCTTGTAAAAATAGTTGTGCTGTACAAAGCCATAGCTGTGGGAGGTCCCAACAGGCCAGGGCAGGAAACTACAGGAAGGGGGCGGAGACAAGACCAGTCCCCCTGCACAAGGAGAGAGAGCAGCGGTGAGTGGTCTTTATTACAGGAAGTCACACACTGGATTACTACACAGGTCTGGAAGAAATACACAAAACACACCAAAACTCAAGAGGAATATGCCGGACTCTTGTGTTCAGACGATATTCACTTATCTTGGAGTTCAGCTTGAAAAGTGTACACTGGCTATCTGATATAGTATGCATGAGTCATGTAGTAAATATAGACTCGGGATTCCCTTACCAATTATCTGCTGCCCCGCTCCAGCACTGCTCTGTCATTGTACAGGATGTACAGTATGTTATGTACAACAATGTTAACTTGCCCCGACAGTAAAACACTGGATTCTCTATTTCCATTGTTGATTAACCACTTCCTTACTGGGCACATATACCCCTTCCTGACCAGGTGAAATTTCAGCTTCCGGCACTGCGTCGCTTTAACTGACAATTGCGCGGTCATGCGACGTGGCTCCCAAACAAAATTGACGTCCTTTTTTCCCCACAAATAGAGCTTTATTTTGGTGGTATTTGATCACCTCTGCGGTTTTTATTTTTTGCGCTATAAACAAAAATAGAGCGACAATTTTGGAAAAAAAACAATATTTTTTACTTGTTACTATAATAAATTGCCCAATTTTTTTAAAAAAAATATTTTTTTCTCAGTCTAGGCGATACGTATTATTCTACATATTTTTGTTAAAAAAATAAATAAAAAAAAACGCAAGAAGCGTCTGGTTTGCGCAAAAGTTATTGCGCTTACAAAATAGGGGACAGAATTATTATTTTTTATTATTTTTTTTTACTACTAATGGCGGCGATCAGCATTTTTTTTCGTGACTGCGACATTATGGCGGAGACATCGGACACTTTTGACACATTTTTGACGCCATTCACATTTATACAGCGATCAGTGCAATAAATATGCACTAATTACTGTATAAATGTGACTGGCATTGAAGGGGTTAACACTAGGGGGTGAGGAAGGGGTTAATGTGTACCCTGAATTGTGTTACTAACTGTGGGGGAAGGGGGGTGACTGGGGGAGGTGACCGATGCTGTGTGACTATGTACAAGGGACACAGATCGGTCTCCTCTCTCCCCTGACAGGACGTGGAGCTCTGTGTTTACACACAGAGCTCCACGTCTTGTCCCTGTAGCCGCCGATCGCGAGTCCCTGGCGGACATCGCGGCCGCCAGGCACTTGCATCGGCATCTCAGCGATGCGGCGAGCGCGCGTGCGCCTCCGCCGGACGCGCGCCCGCGCCGCTGGCTGCGCGCGCAGGCCGTAAAAACACGGCCTCCCAGAGATGTAGAGCCACCCTGCGGCCGTACAAAGTCGTACGGCCGTCGGGAAGTGGTTAAGAGGAAAACTTCAGAAATATTCTGTGCAGAGGGCATGCTTCTGCCAGACCACCAATCTAAGGGGGCCTTCTCTATGACCACCAATGTAAGGGGCCTTCTCTATGACCACCACTTTAAGGGGGCCTTCTCTATCACCACCAGGGGTACCTCTCCCCTGACCTTTAGTGTAAGGGGTCCTTCTCTATGACCCTCAATGTAAGGGGTACCTCTCCCCTGACCATCAGTGTAAGGGACCCTTCTCTATCACCACCAATGTAAGGGGTACCTCTCCCCTGACCTTCAGTGTAAGGGGGCCCTTCTCTATGACCCTCAATGTAAGGACTACCTCTCCCCTGACCCTCAGTGTAAGGGGGCACTTCTCTTTGACCATCAATGTAAGTGGTACCTCTGCCCTGACCATCAGTGTAAGGGGTACCTCTCCCCTAACCTTCAGTGTAAGGGGGCCCTTCTCTATGACCCTCAATGTAAGCGGTACCTCTCCCCTGACCATCAGTGTAAGGGGGCACTTCTCTATGACCACCAATGTAAGGGGGCACTTCTCTATGACCATCAGTGTAAGGGGTGCCTCTCCCCTAACCTTCAGTGTAAGGGGGCCCTTCTCTATGACCCTCAATGTAAGCGGTACCTCTCCCCTGACCATCAGTGTAAGGGCGCCCTTTCTCTATGACCCTCAGTGTAAGGGGTACCTCTCCCCTGACCATCAGTGTAAGGGGGCACTTCTCTATGACCACCAATGTAAGGGGGCACTTCTCTATGACCCTCAATGTAAGTGGTACATCTCCCCTGACCATCAGTGTAAGGAAGGGATTCTCTACTGCTCACTAATGTAGGGGGCATCTCTCAGCGTACCACCAATGTAAGGGGACTCTTCTCTATGACCACCAATTTAAGAGGGCACTTCTCTATGAGCCTAGATATGTCTCCACCAACGTAAAAGGGCACTTCTCTATGACTATCAATCTAAGGGGTTACTTCTCCACTGACCACCAGTGTAAGGGGCCCTTCTCTATGACCAGCAATGTAACGGGGGAATTCTCTACTGTCCACCAATTTAAGGGTAGCATCTCCTCACTGACCACCATTGTTTAGGGGAACCTCCTCTATGACCATCAACTTAAGGGGACACTTCTCCACTGACCATCAATGTAAGCGGACACATCTCCACTGACCACAAGAGGGAGATTCTTTACTGTCCTGCAATGTAAGGGGGCACATCTCCACTGTACTGGCCACCTATGTAAAGGGCCCTTCTCTATGACATCCAATATAAGGGGACCCATCTTTATGACCACAAATGTAAGGGTAGTTTCTCTACTGGCCACCGATGTAAGGGGGCACTTCTCCACTGACCACCAATGTAATGTGGTTCTTCGCCACTGTCCACCAATGTAAGGGGGCAATGTTGTTGGCGAGCGGAAGGGCACAAAACAGCTAGCCTAGCGAAAAAGAAAGCATAAATCTGACCTTGTCTCTGTAGAAAATGGGGGTGTTAAAAAATTATCTGCTTTATATGTCAAGAACCCTAAATACATCACACTCCTTATGGTAAAAAAGTTGAGAGGTTGCATTGACGTACATTTTTTCATGTGTTGCTCTGTGTTTTATTGTATTTTTTTTCTTGACAGGCCACACCAAGGGTCAATATCCTTACACCTACCTTTTTTGTTGTATTTTTCATAGGGTGTTGCACTTTCAAGAGCACTTGTAGTTTGCACTTGTAGTGCAAAGTGGATTTGCCTTTCGTAAATAACCCCCAATGTCTTAGCGTTGAGCCTGCGTTGGTCAATGCCAATCAATGCACCTGGTGTGAATGAGCCTTTACACCAGTGGTTGTCAACTTATGAGCTAAAGGGGGCCTCAAATGTGGCCCCTGACATCATCAAAGGGCCACACATAATGTTCAATATATGTAATGCTTGAGAGGACTGTCAGAGACTGCAGACCTAATAGAGGAAATGAGGATCCGAGAGTGAGGACAGGATACATCGTTGGTTGGGGAGATGCTGCAGAAGACAATATGAAACTGGGAACATGTTACATGAGGCTGGTAGAGATCAATGCTATTACCCTAATCAAAGACTGGTCAGGTCCAAGGGCCACACACCATATACCAAAGGGCCGCATGTGGCCCTCTGGCCGCAGTTTGGTCACAAGGGCCTTGAACAATCTAGTAAGTGTCTAGGTCTTCATGCACTGCATAGATTGCAAAGTAACACTCTTTGGAAGAGCTGGAGGGAATATGTTCTCCTCGATCCATATCAGCTACACAATACTGTAGAAGAGTTATACACTAGTGCGTCCCAAGTCACACCATTTCATCTTGTCGACATAAGTCAGTCTGAGCTGTAAGAAGTGTGAAAAGTGTGCTGACTAATTTCGCTATTATGGCTTTCAATCTGATTGACCTATATATTTTTAAAGGCAACCTGTACTGAGAGGAATATATAGGTTGCCATTGGGGGTCACCTTCCTGGCCTGGCCACATAAATTAGTCCCTTGCACTATATACAAAAACAGTATAATTTTTTTAATAAAAGTTCCATCTAAAAAAAACACCTTTAGGCACTAGTGTAGCGCCTATGCCTAGGATGAAATGATGTCATCATTCTGCTGCAGGCAGAAAGATGCAATTCCTCAGTCTTTTCTTAGTCAAAGAAAAAGTCAACTTTTTTAGACAGTTTGGCAAACCAAAAACAGTCTGGGAACACACGTGCATGCTCAACACTAATCTGAGTCAGCATCTCAGTCTAAGAAGTAGGGAGTGACTCTGGATGATGCCAAAACAAAGATGTCTGTATAGCTGGGGTAGCTGGAGTTGAGTCAGGGCCTAGTGGCTTGGAGAAAGGAAAGGAGTTCTATCCAGTCCCTTATGAGAGAGATCGGGCCTCTGCTGAGATTGTGTAAAATGTTCCCATTATGTGTCTTTCCCTTTTGGTGGAATGCCATCAGTTCTCTCCCAAGTGGGCACCACCAGGATGGCTGGAAGTTATCACAAAAGAATACCCCATTGGTGGACAAGAAATCTGGGTTCAGCCAGCCATGCAACATGGAACAATCTTTTCCTTTGAGTGTCCTTATACAAGCTTGTATACAGTGAGGAGGGAAAAAAAAAACAAGATTTGAGTCTCTTTATTCCTATGAGTTGGCATAAGCCTATACCTGGGGAGCAAAGGCAGAGACTAACTTGGTCAGCAACTGGTTTGGCAAACCTGGCAGTAGTGGGTTCTGTTCTCCTGTGGCTGGTGGTCTGGTGAAGGTGGGTTGTCCAACCTGGCAATGGTGGGTTGAGTTCTCCTGTGGCTGGTGGCCTGATAAAGGTGGGTTAACCAACCTGGCAGTGGTGGGTTGGGTTCCCCTGTGGCTGGTAGCCTGGTGAAGGTGAGTTGGCCAACCTGGCAGTGGTGGGTTGGGTTCTCCTGTGGCTGGTAGCCTGCTAAAGGTGGGTTTGTCAACCTGGCAATGGTGGGTTGGGTTCCCATGTCACTGGTGGCCTGGTGAAGGTGAGTTGGCCAACCTGGCAGTGGTGGGTTGGGTTCCCCTGTGGCTGGTGGCCTGGTGAAGGCGAGTTGGCCCACCTGGCACTGGTAGGTTGGGTTCTCTTGTGGCTGGTAGCCTGCTAAAGGTGGGTTTGCCAACCTGGCAATGGTGGGTTGGGTTACCATGTCACTGGTGGCCTGGTGAAGGTGAGTTGGCCAACCTGGCAGTGGTGAGTTGGGTTCTCCTGTGGCTGGTAGCCTGCTAAAGGTGGGTTTGCCAACCTGGCAATGGTGGGTTGGGTTCCCATGTAACTGGTGGCCTGGTGAAGGTGAGTGGGCCAACCTGGCAGTGGTGGGTTGGGTTCCCCTGTGGCTGGTGGGCTGGTGAAGGTGAGTTGGCCAACCTGGCAGTGGTGGGTTGGGTTCCTCTGTGGTTGGGAGCCTAGTGAAGGTGGGTTGGCTAACCTGACAGTAGTGGGCTGGGTTTCCCTGTGAGACCTTGCACCTTGTGACCTACAATGCAGTGATTGTTGGATCCAAGAGTTTGACGAACCCCCAATGGACCCATGTAACCAAGGGAATCTGAGGGGCTCCTCATACGCAATTGAGTGTGCATTTCTTGACATGGCCCGTAGGCCAAGGAGAGTGGAGCTGGAGCAATGGGACTGAGGTATTGGACCCTCTCTACCACTGGAATCAATGCACAGTATGCCCTTGGGTTAGCCAAGGATGGACTGCTGCAGTGTAAAAAAGGCAAGGTGTCTTAAGATCGGTGAGTGTACTTTGCTGGAGGGTGGTTGCAGGGCTATCATGAAACTTAGGGGGTCTGTTTATAAAAACAAAGGGCCAGATTCACAAAAGAGATACGACGGCGTATCTCCTGATACGCCGTCGTATCTCTGTGATCCGCCCCGTCCTAACTATGCGGCTGATTCATAGAATCAGTTACGCATAGATAGCCCTAATATCCGACAGGTGTAATTGACTTACACTGTCGGATCCTAGGATGCAATTCTAGGCCGGCCGCTAGGTGGCGAGGCCATTGCGGTCGGCGTAGAATATGCAAATGACTAGTTACGGCGATTCACGAACGTCCGCGATGCCCGTCGATCTAAATTTACATAGTTTCCGACGAGATACGCGTCGTAAAATTAGGGCTACCTCCTAGGTGTTCTAAGCAATGTTAAGTATGGCCATCGTTCCCGCGTCAAAATTTTAAATTTCACGTCGTTTGCGTAAGTCGTCCGTGAATGGCGCTGGACGCCGAAACCAATGACGTCCTTGCGATGTCATTTAGCACAATGCACGTTGGGTAATTTACCCGACGGAGCATGCGCAGTACGCTCGGCGCGGGAACGCGCCTAATTTAAATGGTGCCCGCCCCATTTGAATTAGGCGGGCTTGCGCCGAGCGGATTTACGTTACACCGCGTTTACAGGTAAGAGCTTTGTGAATCAGGCACTTACGCTGTAAACCTGCGGCGGTGTAACGTAAATGGGATACGTTACGCCGCCGAGGAGTAACGTAATTGTACCTGAATCTGGCCCTATATTACTATGTAAATGCCTCAAGCATTCACAGTCTGTCACAAAAAATCACTGCAATGTGTCTAATATAAATATCTCCTATGATCATCAGCTCCATCTAGTGGCCATAATGCAGTATTTTCCTGAAATACTTTAATCAATAAAATACTACATAATTGGCAACTAAATGGAGCTGATCATTGGAAATACACAATACTGTGATTATTCATGGCGGCTGTGCTTAATTTTCAACCATTTATAATTTGCCTGGAGTTTTTCTTCAAAATTTTCTAAAGCCTCTGACCAACTCATAAAGCCAAAACCTTTTCATAAGAAAAACCAATCAGGGCTAACTAAATGGTCCCATTGTTCACACGACTGTTTGCCATTAAACATGTTTTATTTGGCCTACTATTTCGGATAAGCATGGGTTTTCTAACATGTTTACTGTTTTACACCTGGTTGCCTTGTGCAATGAGAACAAAAGAGGAACAGAGACTCTTCTTGGAAGTGTGGAAACCATCCTGATACACGGCCAGAAATTACAAAGCAGATATTTTAGTATGGGAAAGTTCAAAGCATTTCTCTGTATTGCAATGGAGAGGACTTACAATAGAGTGTTGTAATAAATGGAATTAGAAGGAACTTACAGAAGAAATATGTCTAATATGAAGAAATGAGAACTACCTGACCAATAAATTATTAATCATTATACTGTTTTATGATTTGTAAGGCTGTCTCATCTTTAGCAATTTTTAGCTTCGGTGACATTGATATATTACTGAATAACATGCTTACTATACAGGTGATACTCGAAAAATTAGAATATCGTGCAAAAGTTCATTTATTTCACTAATGCAACTTAACCACTTACAATTGACGTCCGGGAAGTGGTTGTGAAATCCTGACTTTATGTCTATTGACGTCCTGCAGGATTTCATGCCGGAGCGCGCCCGTGGGGGGCGCGCAGTGCGGCGATCAGTGATGCGGGGTGTCAGTCTTACACCCTGCATCTCCAATCTCAGTAAAGAGCCTCCGGCGGAGACTCTTTACCACGTGATCAGCCGTGTCCAACCACGGCTGATCACGATGTAAACAAGGAAGAGCCGTTGATCGGCTCTTCCTCACTCGCGTCTGACAGATGCGAGTAGAGGAGAGCCGATCGGCGGCTCTCCTGACAGGGGGGTTCGCGCTGATTGTTTATCAGCACAGCCCCCTCTCGGATGCCAACACTGGACCACCAGGGGGTGCCCCCTGGTGCTCAATAGAGCAAAAAAAAAACACCAATAAAAAATAAATAAATAACACAATCGATGCCAATCAGTGCCCACAAATGGGCACTGACTGGCAACATGGGTACTGGCTCAAATTATGCCCAGCAATGCCATCAGTGCCACCCCTCAGTGTCCATCAGTGCCACCCAGTGTACATTAGTGCCACCTCTTAGTGCCCATCTATGCCCAGTGCCCACCTATCAGTGCCCATCTGTGCCACCCATAAGTACCCATCAGTGCCACCCATAAGTGCCACCAATGAGTGCCCATTAGTGCCGCCAAAGAGTGCCTAGTGCCGCCTATGAGTGCCCATCAGTGCTGTCTATGAATGCCCATCAGTGCAGCATACCAGCGCCGCCTATCAGTGCCGCCTATCGGTGCCCATCAGTGCCACCTCATCGGTGCCCATCAGTTCCACCTCATCTGTGCCCATCAGTGCCCATAATTGAAGAAGAAAATGTACTTATTTACAATTTTTTTTTTTTACAATTTCAGTCTTTTTTTAGTTGTCGCGCAAAAAATAAAAATCGCAGAGGTGATCAAATACCACCAAAAGAAAGCTCTATTTGTGGAAGCAAAATGATAAAAAATTTCATTTGGGTACAGTGTAGCATGACCGCACAATTGTCATTCAAATTGCAACAGTGCTGAAAGCTGAAAATTGGCTTGGGCAGGAAGGTGCGTAAGTGCCTGGTATTAAAGTGGTTAAAAGGTGAAACTAATATATGAGAGAGACTCATTACATGCAAAGTAAGATAGTTCAAGCCGTGATTTGTCATAATTGTGATGATTATGGTTTACAGCTTATGAAAACCCCAAATCCACAATCTCAGAAAATTAGAATATTACATGCAATCAATAAAACAAGGATTGTACATAGAACAATATCGGACCTCTGAAAAGTAGAAGCATGCATATGTACTCAGTACTTGGTTTGGGCCCCTTTTGCAGCAATTACTGCCTCAATGCGGCGTGGCATGGAAGCTATAAGCCTGTGGCACTGCTGAGGTGTTATGGAAGACCAGGATGCTTCAATAGTGGCCTTCAGCTCTTCTGCATTGATCGGTCTAATGTCTCTCATCTTTCTCTTGGCAATGCCCCATGGGTTCTCTATGGGGTTCAGGTCAGGCGAGGTCCATGGATGCGCGCACCCTGAAGGTGGATGCCGCACCTGGAACCGGGACCCCGCAAATAAGAAGAACGCTTAGCACATGACACCTGTCACAGATATACTCTCCCCCAGCATGCCCCGTGAGGGAAAAACTCCTCTAATTGGCTGCTGGGGAAAACTTACTCTGCCAGAACCCCTCTGGTGCCAACTTCTGGCCAGGGATGGTATCACATCCCTGGAGTACAGACTGACCCAGTGGACATTTCTGAAATGACAGAAGTCCCAATTTAAATAAATTGTGAATAGGAGCAAAGTAACTCTGCCATTCCCCACTAACTTTAGCGTAGTGCCCATACTCAAAGTAAGAGGGCACTACATGTATAACAGGGATCACATGGTTAAAGGCCAGGAAATGCTATAGGAGTTGTCAGAGACCTATCACGTGCCATGGGAGTTGTTGGAGACTGGAGACATGCTATGGAGGTTGTTGGAGACTGGGGACATGCTATAGAAGTTGTTGGAGACTGGGGACCTGCCTAAGGAGTTGTTGGAGACTGTGGATATGCTATAGGTGTTTTGGAGGACTGGGGACATGCTCTAAGGGTTGTTGGGGACTGTTGACACGCCATAAGAGTTGTTGGAGACTGGGAACATGCTATAGGAGTTGTTGGAGATTGTGGACATGCTATAGAAGTTGTTGGAGACTGGGGACATGCTATAGATGTTGTTGGAGATTGGGGACATGCTATAGAAATGTTGAAGACTGGGGACATGCTATAGAAGTTGTTGGAGATTGGGGACATGCTATAGAAGTTGTTGAAGACTGGGGAAATGCTATAGAAGTTGTTGGAGACTGGGGACATGCTATATAAGTTGTTGAAGACTGGGGATATGCTATAGAAGTTGTTGAAGACTGGGGACATGCTATAGAAGTTGTTAGAGATTGGGGACATGCTATAGAAGTTGTTGAAGACTGGGGAAATGCTATAGAAGTTGTTGGAGACTGGGAACATGCTATAGGAGTTGTTGGAGATTGTGGACATGCTATAGAAGTTGTTGGAGACTAGACACATGCCATGGAAGTTATTGGAGACTGGTGACATGCTAAAGAAGTTGTTGGAGATTGTGGACATGCTATAGAAGTTGTTGGAGACTGGGGACATGCTATAGATGTTGTTGGAGATTGGGGACATGCTATAGAAATGTTGAAGACTGGGGACATGCTATAGAAGTTGTTGAAGACTGGGGAAATGCTATAGAAGTTGTTGGAGACTGGGGACATGCTATATAAGTTGTTGAAGACTGGGGAAATGCTATAGAAGTTGTTGGAGACTGGGGACATGCTATATAAGTTGTTGGAGACTAGAGAACATGCTAGAGTAGTTGTTGGAGACTGGGGATATGCTATAGGTGTTGTTGGAGACTGGGGACATGCTATATAAGTTGTTGGAGACTAGGGACATGCTACAGAAGTTGTTGGAGATTGGGAACATGCTATAGAAGTTGTTGAAGACTGGGGATATGCTATAGGAGTTGTTGAAGACTTGGGACTTGCCATGAAATTTTTTGGTGATTGGGGAAATGCTAAAGAAGTTGTTGGAGACTAGGGGCATAACATGGGAGTTGATGGAGACTGGAGGCATGCTTTAGGAGTTGTTGGAGACTGAGGATATGCTATAAGAGTAGCTGGAGACTAGGGGCATGCTATAGGTGTTATTAGGAACTGTGGACATGCTATAGAAATATTGCAATCTGTGAACATGTCAAGGGAGTTGTAGGAGACTGGGGACATGCTATAGGAGTTTTTGGAGATTTTGGACATGCTATAGGAGTTGTTGGAGACTAGAGAACATGCTAGAGTAGTTGTTGGAGAATGGGGACATGCCATAAATGTTGTCAGAGACTGAGTGCATTCTATAGGAGTTGTTGGAGACTGAGGACATGCTATAGGAGTTGTTGGAGACTGGAAATATCCGCGGATAAATATCCGCTGGAACGTACACACCAGGGGATCTATCCGCTGAAACCGATCCGCTGAGATTTTTCAGCGGATGGATCCTCTCGTGTGTACAGGGCCTTAAGGTGCGCCCACGCTATGCCGGCGTAGGACATGCTATAGGAGTTGCTGGAGACTGAGGACATGCTAGACAGGGTAATGGAGACCGGGCACATGCTATAAGAGCTGTTGCAGACTGGGGATGTGCTTTAGAAGACTGGGATTTAGAGGAAAAAATATAAACCGAAAGGAGAAATGGAGGGCACATTAAAAAAGTAAAATAGTATGAAACATATAGACCAAACCAAGCCCAACTAAAGAATATTTTCTTTCCCTGGCTTGAGTAAGCACCAAAACACAGATTCTTCTGAGGGCCACAAAATAAGTGCCAAAGGGCCACCTGTAGCCCCATAGCCACAGGTTGGGCATCAGGGTTTTAGACCATGGAGAACATCAATCTGTTAACAGCCTTAGGTACATGTCCATTTGCCCATTGCTGTTCCTAACAGATCGATGTTCTCTACTATATCTTAGGCCCCGTACACACGACCGAATCTGTCCGCTGGGATTTATCCGCGGATCAGTTCCAGCAGATAGATCCGGTCGTGTGTAGGGCCTAGCGGACATTTTCAAGCGGACATTTGTCCAGCCGACGGTTTTCCAGCGGATACAAATTTCTTAGAATGCTAAGAAATCTATCCACTGGAAACCTGTCCTTCGGACTTATCCGGTCGTCTGTACAGACTCACCGGATAAGTCCGTCCGATCCCCATCCCTCCCATGCGTCGAAGTGATTCGACGCATGCGTGGAAGTATTTACCTTCCAGGGTCGCGATTGTCGCGGCCACGTCACGTGGATGTTTTCCGCTGGGATTTTGATCTGATGATGTGTACAGCCATCAGATCAAAATCCGCCAGCGGACATATCCGATGGAAACGGTCCGGCGGACCGTTTTCATCGGATATCCGCCCGTGTGTACGGGGCCTTAGATACACTCAAGTGATGGTTGCATGGCATTTCTCAGGGCAGGGGGGCCTGATGGTGGACCTTGACTGTGTAATGTATGTTGAGATGGCCACTTGTAGTTCGTCTGACAACACAGGAGCACACTTAGGAGATGGGAACTGTTGTCACCTTATAACAGGAAGTGCCTAGCGAAGGACCGTCATGGTAGAATCTTTGGATTCTACCAAAAAAAAAAAGCTGCAGATGGAAAAATATTAAAATTGCCAAAGCTTACATAAGATTTTAGTGATTGGATTTACATCTACGGTTTCAGCTGATATCCGAAACTTCTGTTTTCTCTTTAATATTGCCTAATCTCCGGCTCAATTGAAATGTTTATAGCGGTGAGGAAGGGTGGATTACAACAGACGGCTCGCGGTGTGACGTCAGGGTCTCCACAATTATCCTCGCCTTTGAGTCAACAAAACAAGAATATGCTCATAACTCAGGGCTTTACCTTGTGGAAATTGTGACTAATACACACTGTATACATGTTGGATCCCCCTTGGGGATTTATTTATAGCAGGAACAGGAGCGCTCCTTGTGCTGAGCCTGCACATGCATGCGATTATACGACTTGTTTTCCCATAAGGCCAGCTAAAAATAGCAAGCCTGGTTTGTTTTTAACGCTTAAACGATTCCTTCTGTAATGGAAAAATGTCAACAGGGACCACCTACCCCTGAAGCGGCAGACACATATATCCACAGCAGGGAGTCTGTATAACATAATCATAATTAAGGCCTGGTTCACACTGGTACGATTTGAGATGCGATTTGAGATGTCAAATCGCATCTCAAATCGTCGGCATTTGCCGGCAATTGTCGGCAATGGCACCGTCATCCTAATCGGTGTGATTTCAAAAAGTAGTTCCTGTACTACTTTTTGCGATTTCGGGCCGCGATTTACATTGACATCTGTGCAGAAACCTGCACAGATGTCTCTGAAATCGGGACTGCCAGTGGGAGTGAAATCGTGCGAGTTCAGCTGAACCCGCACGGCTTCACTCCCGCAGCCCAGTGTGAACCTTGTACACATGATCGGATAGCTGTGAATGGCCACAGCTATCACATGGTACAGATGCACTGTGACTGGCCCTGTCTGTACAATGTGACTACTAAGACCAATCACAGAGATCAACACAATAGTACACAGGGATTGGCTATAAATTAAATGAATCATTGGCCACGGCTATCACATGGTAAAGATGCACAGTGACTGGCCTTGTCTGTACCAAAACTTCAAGGGGTATGAATACTTTAAGGCATGTATATCAGAGTCTGTAGCTTTCACACAGATTATATAATATACACTGATTTGAGGTAATTTTTAAATAATAATACTTGCCAAAGAAATTTTGGCCTAAATTTAGGAAGAAAATTTTTTACTTATTTGCAAAATTTCTAACAGAAACTAAGGGCCAGATTCACAGAAGAAATACGCTGGAGTATCTACTGATACGCCGGCGTATTTTCAAATTTGCCGCGTCGTATCTTTAGTTTAAATCCTCAAACCAAGATACGACGGCTTTTGGCTTCGTACGCCTTCGGATCGTAGGTGCAATACTTCGGCACCCGCTGGGTGGAGTTTGCGTTGTTTTCCGCGTCGGGTATGCTAATTATATTTTTACGGCGAATTACGAAGGTACGCGCGGCCGTCGCATTCTCTTACGTCGCTAGTCGGCTTTTCCCGGCGTATAGTTAAAGCTGGTATTTCGTGGCCTATCTTTAGACTTGCCATGTTAAAGCATGGCCATCGTTCCCGCGTCGAATTTCAAATTGTTTTTTTTTTTGCGTAAGTCGTCCGTGAATAGGAAAGGACGTAACTCACGTCGATGTTCAAAAAATGACGTCGGTGCGACGTAATTTCGCGCAAAGCACGGCGGGAAATTTCTAAACGGAGCATGCGCAGTACTTTCGGGGTGGGAACGAGCCTAATTTAAATGAAACACGCCCCATTTGAATCAAGCACTTGCCCGTAAAACTTGCGGCGGTGTAACGTAAATGCAATACGTTACGCCGCCGCAAATGTCTGTGAATCTGGCCCAAAGAAATTATTTTAGCAAAAGATAAAAAAAATTAAATAAAAACCCCAGTGGTGATTATATATATATATATATATATATATATATATATATATATATATATATATATATATAAATATATATTAAAAGAAAGCTCTATCTGTCTCAATTTTTTTTAATTTGGATACATGACTGCACAATTGTCATTCAAAGTGTGAGTGCTCAAAGCTACAAATTGGCCTGGGCAGGAAGGGGGTAAAAGTGTCTGGCATTGACGTGGTTAAAAGTCCTTTATGCTGCATCTTTGGCACGCTTTTCAAAAATGCACCAAAAACGCATCTCCTGTTGATTTCCATAGAACAAGCACCAGAAACGCATCAAAATCGCACCCAGGCATTTTTAAGTCAAATGTCCAAATTTCACAGGTTCATAGGTGAGTCAGGAGTCAGAAAAAGTGGTAAAAACGCGGCAAACACGCATTTGCGTTTTTTTTTACCGCGTTTTCTTGTGGTAAGGGCTCTTTGCCATTGCAATTTCCAAAAACGTTGCCAGGTATAGAAAGTCTGCTCTGTTTATACAACTGGGGTCACGAGAAGTGTCACTGCCCGAAATAAGCCCCACCGGGGACAGCAGCCCGCCGCGGTGCCAACTAAGACGTTTCATCGCAAGTTCACCTTTATTATCTGATTTTGGAGTGTTTCCGTTTCCCGGAATAAAAAACACAAATATGCTATTTTTACATTTTTTTCATTCTAATAGTTGCGCTGTCCTGGCACCGCTTGGAGCCAACATGAAAACGTGTGGTGGGAGAATTCCGGCATTGTGAGACGAGGAAGTGCTATTTATAGGGAGGAATCCGGTGTGGACACCGGCGGGGGCTCCCCCTCTACAACCATTCCTGGCTTCACCCTCCGCACTTCATCCTCTTCACCACTGGGGGAGCTATAGATATCACAGAAATCACAGAAGGTTTTGTACATGTGGCACTTGGTTTCTAATAAAAAATAGTGGCCTAGATTCAGGTACATTTGCGCAGTTTTTACGGAGGCGCAGCGCACCGTTTTGCCGCTGCGCCTCCGTAAATTACCTGCGCTACGCTTGATTCACGGAGCAGTAGCTCCGTAATTTGCGTGGGCGCTCCTGAAAAATGCCCGGCGTAAGCGCGCGCAATTTAAATGATCCCGTAGGGGGCGTGGATCATTTAAATTAGGCGCGTTCCCGCACCGAACGTAGTGCGCATGCTCCGTCGGGAAACTTTCCCAACGTGCATTGCGGCAAATGACGTCGCAAGGACGTCATTTGCTTTAACGTGAACGTAAATGGCGTCCAGCGCCATTCACGATTCATTTACGCAAACGATGTAACTTTTAAACATCGCGACGCGGGAACGACGGGGCGCTCCTGAAAAATGCCCGGCGTAAGCGCGCGCAATTTAAATGATCCCGTAGGGGGCGTGGATCATTTAAATTAGGCGCGTTCCCGCGCCGAACGTAGTGCGCATGCTCCGTCGGGAAACTTTCCCAACGTGCATTGCGGCAAATGACGTCGCAAGGACGTCATTTGCTTTAACGTGAACGTAAATGGCGTCCAGCGCCATTCACGATTCATTTACGCAAACGACGTAATTTTCAAACATCGCGACGCGGGAACGACGGGTATACTTAGCATTGGCTGCGCCTGTTAATAGCAGGAGCAGCCTTACGCGGAACCCGACGAACGCAAACGACGTAAAATGCGAACGCCGGGCGCGCGTAGGGTTGTGAATCGGCGTGAGTATGCAATTTGCATACTCTACGCTGACCACTACGGGAACGCCACCTAGCGGCCATCGTAAGAATGCAGCCTACGATACGACGGCATAAGAGCCTTATGCCAGTCATAACTTAGGCTGCAGTCGGCCTAACAAGCTTTCTGAATACAGAAAAGTCGTTACGCCGGCGCAACTAAGCAATTGCGCTGCGTAACTATGGATACGCAGACGCAATTGCTTACTGAATCCACCCCAGTGATATTAAACCCAATCAGCGCTACTGATGGAAATCGTGGGGCCCCGTACAGACTACCTGAAAGGGCCCCCCCCCAAGAAAATATTAAAGCTATATTTGTTTAGAAATAATTGCCCGGATTCTTAAAGCACTTACGCCGACGTATCTTTATATACGCCGCGTAAGTGCACAGATGCGCCGTCGTATCTATGCGCCTGATTCTTAAAGCTAGATACCCCCTTAATTGTGGCTTCATCCGACCGACGTAAGTTTCCTTTCTCCGTCGTATCTTGGGCGCATATTTACGCTGGCCGCAAGGGGCGCTTCCATCGATTTACACGTTGAATATGCAAATGACCGAGATACGCCGATTCACTAACGTACTTGCGGCCATCGCAGTAGTATACGCCGTTTACGTAAGGCGTACGTCCGGCGTAAAGTTATTCCACCTATAGGAGGCGCATCCCATGCAAAGGTATGGACGACGGAAAACAGCCGTCGTATTTTACGTCGTTCACGTAAGTCGTACGTGAATGGGGCTGGGCGTAGGTTACGTTCACGTCGTAGGCATTGAGCCGTCGTATCTTAGGGAGTAAATGCGACGTGATTGTGAGCATGCGCGCGCATGCGGCGTTCGTTCGGCCCATCATTTGCATGGGGTCAAGCTTCATTTAAATGGGTCACGCCCACTTCCTTCCTACTTTGAATTAGCCGGACAATTTACGGTACGCCGGCGCAACGTTGGGAGCGAGTGCTTTGTGAATACTGTTCTTGCCTCTCAATGTTACGTCGGCGTAGCGCATATGAGATGCGCTACGCCCGCACAAATATACGCCGCTCTACGTGAATCCGGGCCTTATTAGCAGACACAAGTACATAACTTGACATTAATTAGACATTCCCAGAAGAGGAGAGGGCTGTGACATGAAAGGAGGGAGGAGCTGGGCCATCACAGATGATAATTAACCACTTAAGCCCCGGACCTTTAGGCAGCTAAAGGACCCGGCCAGTTTTTGCGATTTCGGCACTGCGTCGCTTTAACTGACAATTGCGCGGTCCTGCGACGTGGCTCCCAAACAAAATTGGCGTCCTTTTTTCCCCACAAATAGAGCTTTCTTTTGGTGGTATTTGATCACCTCTGCGGTTTTTATTTTTTGCGCTATAAACAAAAATAGAGCGACAATTTTGAAAAAAATACAATATTTTTTACTTTTTGCTATAATAAATATCCCCCAAAAATATATATATATATAAAAAAATGTTTCCTCAGTTTAGGCCGACACGTATTCTTCTACCTATTTTTGGTAAAAAAATCGCAATAAGCGTTTATCGGTTGGTTTGTGCAAAATTTATAGCGTTTACAAAATAGGGGATAGTTTTATTGCATTTTTATAAAAAAAAAATGTTTTACTACTAATGGCGGCGATCAGCGATTTTTTTCGTGACTGCGACATTATGGCGGACACTTCGGACAATTTTGACACATTTTTGGGACCATTGTCATTTTCACAGCAAAAAATGCATTGTTTACTGTGAAAATGACAATTGCAGTTTAGGAGTTAACCACAAGGGGGCGCTGAAGGAGTTAAGTGTGACCTCATATGTGTTTCTAACTGTAGGGGGGTGTGGCTGTAGGTGTGACGTCATTGATTGTGTTTCCCTATATAAGGGAACACACGATCAATGACGGCGCCACAGTGAAGAACGGGGAAGCTGTGTTTACATACAGCTTTACCCGTTCTTCAGCTCCGGGGGCCGATCGCGGGACTCCAGCGGTGATCGGGTCCGCGGGTCCCGCGTTCAGGGTGCTTCGGACCTGGTCGCGGGCGCGCGCCTGCGACCTACGGCTGGGCACTTAAAGAGGACTTACCTGTACGTGTACGCACATGTGCCCAGCCGTGCCATTCTGCCGACGTATATGTGCAGGAGGCGGTCCTTAAGTGGTTAAACATCCCCAGAAGAGAAGAGGGCTGTGACATGAAAAGGACAGAGGAGCTGGGCCAGCACAGACATTAATTACACATTCCCAGAAGAGAAGAGGGCTGCGACATGAAAGGAGCGAGGAGCTAGGCCAGCATAGACAGTAATTAGACATTCCCAGAAGAGGAGAGGGTTACGACATGAAAGGAGGGAGGAGCTGGGCCAGCATAGACAGTAATTAGACATTCCCAGAAGAGAAGAGGGTTACGACATGAAAGGAGGAAGGAGCTGGGCCAGCATAGACAGTAATTAGCCAATGAAAGACACAATGATGTTGATGATCTGAATTCTTAGTCCCGGCCCTTATATTGTGCCGGGGGCCACACAGCTGGTGAGTGGACACAATGTTCCGAACATTAAATTTGTATCCGTTGTGTGAAGACGGAGCCAGGACCAGAGCAAAGCCAAGAATCCGAATGGGAAAATATGATACAGCCCGGGCGCTTGTAACAACCCCGCAAAACTCACCAAAGTGATTTATTTTTCTAAAGAGGAAATTTCTACTCTGCTTTCTTTTTTTAGATCTACAAATAACATGAATCACATGTGGAAGCATTGTAAACAAATCTTCCTTCAATCAACAGTTTGTATCTAAAGAGGACCTGTCAGGCAGCACAGTGGCTTAGTAGTTGTAACGCCTGCCTTGCAGCACTGGGGTCCTCAGTTTGGATCCCTCCACAGACAGTACCTGCATGGAGTTTGCATGTTCTCCCTGTGCTTGCGTGGGTTTCCTCCCAGAGCAATGATGGTGGGTTAACTGGCTTTAGTCTTTGAGATGGGGACCATAGAAGTAAGGATGAGCCGAACACCCCCCTGTTCGGTTCGCACCAGAACTTGCGAACACACCAAATGTTCGTGTGAACTTTAGAACCCCGTTAAAGTCTATGGGACTCGAACGTTTGAAATCTAAAGTGCTAATTTTAAAGGCGAATATGCAAGTTATTGTCCTAAAAAGTGTTTGGGGACCTGGGTCCTGTCCCAGGAAACATGTATCAATGCAAAAAAAAGTTTTAAAAACGGCCGTTTTTCCGGGAGCAGTGAATTTAATAATGCTAAAAGTGAAACAATAAAAGTGAAATATTCCTTTAAATTTCGTACCTAGGGGGGGTGTAAAGTCAGCATGTGAAATAGCGCATGTTTTCCGTACATAGAACTGTCCCTGCACAAAGTGTAATTTCTGAAAGAAAAAAAAAGACATTTAAAACTGACTTGCGGCAATAATGAATTGCCGGCTCTGGCAATTCAGAGCGAATTCATTCATAAAAAATAAAATAAAATAGCGTGGGGGTCTGCCCAAATTCCATTAACAGGCCCTTCAGGTCTGGAATGGATATTAAGGGGAACCCCCGCCGTCAATTTAAAAAAAAATGACGTGGGGTTCCCCCCAAATATCCATTCCAGACCCTTCAGGTCTGGTGTGGATTTTAAGGGGAACTCCACCCCAAATAAAAAAAAATGGCGTGGAGTTCCCCCAAAAATCCACACCAGACCCCTTATCCGAGCACGTTAACGTGGCCGGCCGCAGAAAAGAGGGGGGGGACAGAGTGCGCCCCCCTCTCCTGAACCGTACCAGGCCACATGCCCGCAACATGGGGAGAGTCCAACTATTTACACTTCCTTTGTGAAAAGGTAAGGGTACAATGTACCCCATTACCAATTCACATGGGGGGGCAGGGTCTGGGCGTCCCCTTTGTTAAAGGGGTCTTCCAGATTCTGATAAGCCCCCCGCCCGCAGACCCCCACAACCACCGGGCAAGGGTTGTAAGGATGAGGCCCTCGTCCCCATCAACATGGGGACATCCTCCCCATGTTGAGGGCATGTGGCCTGGTGCGGTTCAGGAGAGGGGGGGGGGCCGCACTCTGTCCCCCCCTCTTTTCTGCGGCTGGCCAGGTTACCGTGCTCGGATAAGGGGTCTGGTGTGGATTTTTGGGGGAACTCCACGTCATTTTTTTTTAAAATTTATGGCGGGGTTCCCCTTAATATCCATTCCAGACCTGAAGGGCCTGGTAATTGAATTTGGGGGGACCCCCACGCTATTTTTTTTTATTTTTTTATGAATGAATTCGCTCTGAATTGCCAGAGCCAACAATTCATTAGAGCCGCAAGTCAGTTTTAAATGTCTTTTTTTCTTTCAGAAATGACACTTTGTGCAGGGACAGTTCTAAGTACGGGAAACATGCGCTATTTCACATGCTAACTTTACACCCCCCCTAGGTACGAAATTTAAAGGAATATTTCACTTTTATTGTTTCACTTTTAGCATTGTTAAAATCACTGCTACCGAAAAAACACACGTTTTTAAAACTTTTTTTTGCATTGATACATGTCCCCTGGGACAGGACCCGGGTCCCCAAACACTTTTTAGGACAATAACTTGCATATTAGCCTTTAAAATTAGCACTTTAGATTTCAAACGTTCGAGTCCCATAGACTTTAATAGTTTAAAGTTTAATAGGTTCTAAAGTTCACACGAACATTTGGTGTGTTCGCAAGTTCTGGTGCGAACCGAACAGGGGGGTGTTTGGCTCATCCCTAATTGTAAGCTCCTTGAGGGCAGGGACTGATGTGACTGTACAAGTGTAGCACCCTCCTAGTATGGGAAAATTACGTTTTAGGCTCCTCTGTAGTCATTGGAGCACCAATTGACTTCTCTGGGGCTGCAGGGCTGATCCTAGGCGGGTGCGCGGGGTACAATTCACCCGGGCGCCATAGAGGTGGTGTCGCTGGGCTGTTCTGGGTTTCACAAGTTGCTGGTTTGATTGTTTCCCCCTTGAATTCTGGAGGCTTCCAGAACATAGAGGGTCAAATGAGGAGTCTGAGTATATTAAGGTGCCTCAGCCAATCCCTAGGGAGGTGTGCCCAGTAGGTGGCTGGACGGGGATATAAATAGTCTGAGGAATGGAGGCATTGTGTGCTTCTGGGGTGTGCCGGCTCTAGTTATTTATTCTATTGAGTCTCTAATCTGGATTTCCTCTTTGCTTCTGGCTTAAAGACCGGCCCATAGAAGTTCTGGCTGAGTGCGTTAGTCTGCCTTAGTCATTCCTTTGTCTGGCCCTTGAGCACCATTTCATCCACTTACACCAACAATAGGGAACTATACTTCCCTCTGACACAAGTAATGGGGCACCTTTTCTCCCACTGGCACCAGTGGTGCAGAACCATTTCTCCCACTAACATCAAAGATGGGGCACTATTCCTCTTACTAATACCGATAATAAGGCACTATTCTTCCCACTGATATCAATAATGGAGCACTATTCCTTCCACTGACACCCATAATAGGTTCATATTCCTCTTAGTAATAGGAGGCGCTATTCCTCCTACTGACACCAATGATGGGCACTATTTCTTCCACAGACACCAACAATGGGGCACCATTCCCCGCATTGACACTAACAATGGAGCACTATTCCTCCCAATGATGGGGCACTATTCTTCCCAATGATACCAATGATGGGGCACTATTATTCCACTGACACCAATAATGGGGCACTATTCCTCCCACTGATACCAATGATAGGGCACTATTCCTCCTACTGATACCAATTATGGGGCAGTATTCCCCCCCCCACCACTGACTCGAATGAGGGGGCACTATTCCTCCCACTGATACCAATTATGGGGCAGTATTCCCCCCCCACCACTGACTCGAATGAGGGGGCACTATTCCTCCCACTGATACCAATGATGGGGCACTATTCCTCCCACTGACACCAATGATGGGGCACTATTCCTCTTACTGATACCAATAATAAGGCACTATTCCTCCCACTGATACCAATGATGGAGCACTATTCCTCCCACGGATACCAATGGTGGGGCACTACCCCCCCCCCACTGACTTGAATGATTGGGCACTATCCTCCCACTGACACCAAGTGATGGGGCACTATTCCTCCTTCTCTCCTTCTGATACCAGTGATAGGGCACTATTCCTCCTACTGATACCAGTGATGGGGCACTATTCCTCCTACTGATACCAATGACTGGGCACTATTTTTTTTTCTTCTACCATAAAATCAGGCATTGTAGCGCGAGCTACAGTATGCCTGTCCCGATTTTTTATCCCCGTACTCACCTTGTACTCGTACATCGAAGATACCGACTCCCCTCGGGGAATGGGCGTGCCTATGGAGACGGAGGATGATTGACGGCCGGCTCTGGCGCGTCACGCTTCTCCGGAAATAGCCGAAATAGGCTTGGCTCTTCACGGCGCCTGCGCATAGCCTGTGTGCAGGCGCCCTGAAGAGCCGAGACCTACTCCGGCTGTCTTCGGGGAGAGTGACGTGCCAGGGCCGGCCGTCAATCATCCTCCCTCTCCATAGGAACGCCCATTCCCCGCGGGAGCCGAAATCTATAATGTACGAGTACGCAGTGAGTACGGGGGTAAAGAAATCGGGACAGGCATACTGTAGCTTGCGCTACAATACCTGTCTCGATGGAAAAATCATGTCAGTGAGGGTGAACTACCGCTTTAATCTAAAACGAAAACAAACATTTTTGACTCCACCTACACTTTAAATTTGATGGTTGAGGAGAAGCTACAAAGAACCTTTCGGAATCTCGGTGGACTCGTGTCTTTTCTCCTCCTATCTAGATAGAATCCAATGACAAAATGTCCTGAAGATGTGTTGTGATCAGAGCACATGGAGCGGCTGGTAAGGTGTTAATGTCTTTGATGTAAAACTCTGCACACCCTGAGCGGCTGGGGAATACATTCCGAGAGAATTCCGTCTTCCTTATCTGCGGCCAGCTGCGCTCTGCAGAACGCCACGCTACGCGGCCTCCTTATCTACCATATTGCAGATCTCTTGTTTGTCCCGGGAAAGAGGACAAACTGTACATGCTGCAAGGACAAACAAGGTCAACCCCATGTCAAAATACCACTCCACAGTACAGCACAGATTGAAGTATACACTGGTTTAGGGGGAAGCCTTGTCTGAACGTATCAACAAAAGAATGGATGAAGAGGCTTGTCTTTCTGAATTACTTTAAAGAAAATGAGGCACAAATGGGTGGTGTAGTGGTTAGCAGCTCTGCCTTACCGCACCGGGGTCTCCAGTTCAAATCCCACTCAAGACGAATCCCACTCAAGACATGGTGTGCATGGAGTTTGCACGTTCTACCTGTGCTTGCATGGGTTTCCACCAATACCTCAAACAGCCCTCGAAATTTACACTCGCCTGCTCGCATTTTGCTACTAAATTTTGAGGGCTGGCGAGTGTGGGCTGCCTGGGAGCAGGGGGGGCGAGCAAGGAGAGGAGAGGAGAGTCACCGCTGCTGTCACCGCCGTCTGGTTGTTCAGAGCGCGGGGAACATAACAGCTTTCATTTCAATAGCTGTGTTCCCCGCCGCGAGCCATCATATACAGCCCCTCATTCTTGTCCGAGCACTTTAATAGACAGACCACCCATCCCAGGGATTGGACGGGTGATCTGTCTATCAAAGTTTCCCGGACAATGGGGGAGGGGCTGTATATGATGGCTCGCGGCGGGGAACGCAGCTATTGAATTGAAAGCTGTTATGTTCCCCGCGCTCTGAACAACCAGGCAGCGGCTCTGGCTCCTCTGGCTCCTCTCCTCTCTCTTACCCAGCACAGGTAGGCTGCAATGGGGACACTGGCTGCAATGGGGACACTGGCTGCAATGGGGACACTGGTTGCTATGGGGACATCAGCGCGCACTGCCGCCGGGTGTACCAAGATGGCCGACCGCTCCGAAGCTAGGCCGAAGCCGCGGCCTTTCCTAAGGCCGCGGCGGCGGTGCGTTCCGCAGATCGTATTCTGTTCGATCCGAACAGGTCGACCCGTTCGGATCACGGATCGGGCACGATCCGTTGCACCCCTACTTACCAGTAACCTTTCGGCCATCACACCTTTATCAACTTGTGGGACATCCAACTTCAAAGTGTCTGCAGGAATTTGTGCCCATTTGTGAGGTCAGGTACTGAGGTTGGATGAGAATACTTGGTCAGTAGGGTTGAAGTCAGGTCATTGTGAAGGTTCCTCCGCACCAAACTGGTCAAACCATTTCTAAGGAGTTGGCTTCGTACGAAGGGCACAGTCATGGTGGAGCCGAAGAGGACCTTCCCCAAACTGTTACCGCAAGGTTCTCAGTATGTCTAAAATGTCTTTGTATGCTGTACCTTTCAGTGGAAGAACCTCAACTCCATCATTTGGAGGGTGGTTCCTCATACATTTGGCCATCTTTTGGAATCCAATCCCTCTGTCCCTGATTCCTTCTGAAATATCCCTCATATTACTTTGGTGTAGAGTTCTATTAACCACTTAAGGACTGTCTAACGCCGATATACGTCGGCAGAATGGCACGGCTGGGTGTAAATCACGTACCTGTACGTGATTGTTAAATGCCCAGCCGTGGGTCGCGGCCGGTCAAGAGCACCGTGGCCACGAGACCCGATCGCCGCCAGAGTCCCGCGATCGGTCACAGGAGCTGAAGAACGGGGAGAGGTGAGTGTAAACAAACCCCCCCCGTTCTTCACAGTGGCGCTGTCATTGATCGTCTGTTCCCTGATATAGGGAAAGACGATCAATGACGTCACACGTCCAGCCCCCCCTACAGTTAGAAACACATGTGGGTTCACACTTAACCCCTAGTGGTTAACTCCCAAACTGCAATTGTCATTTTTACAGTAAACAATGCATTTTTATAACACTTTTTGCTGTGAAAATTACAATGGTCCCAAAAATGTGTCAGAATTGTCCGATGTGTCCGCCATAATGTCGCAGTCACGAAAAAAATCGCTGATCGCCGCCATTAGTAGTAAAAAAAAAATATTAATAAAAATGCAATAAAACTATCCCCTATTTTGTAAACGCTATAAATTTTGCGCAAACCAATCAAACGCTTATTGCGCTTTTTTTACCAAAAATATGTAGAAGAATACGTATCGGCCTAAACTGAGAAAAAAAATGTTTTTTTTAATATATTTTTGGGGGATATTTATTATAGCAAAAAGTAAAAAATATTGCATTTTTTTTTTCAAAATTGACGCTCTATTTTTGTTTATAGAGAAAAAAATAAAAACCGCAGAGGTGATCAAATACTACCAAAAGAAAGCTCTATTTGTGGAAAAAAAAGGACGCCAATTTTGTTTGGGAGCCACGTCGCACGACCGCGCAATTGTCAGTTAAAGCGACGCAGGGCCGAATCGCAAAAAGGGGCCTGGTCCTTTACCTGCATATTGGTCCGGGGCTTAAGTGGTTAAAGAACTTATTAATATCGGGTGAGAAGGAACAGGTGATGTCAATAGTGGTATACTAGCAGCTTAATAGGCTGGCCGCACACGATGAGGATTCATCAGAGAACGTTTTATAAGATCACACGGAGATCATTCTGTTAGCTTTTCAATGATCATTTGTTTCAATCAGAATGATGTCTAAGCCAAAGAGAAAATTGAATTTATAAAATACATGATTACTTATCAGCAGAGATCAGCAATGGACAGACGCTATAGAAGCACTTAACAACCTCATGTCATCTGATGGGACCAATCTGTACTCAGTTTAATACGATTGCTTGACTCTGGTGACATAAGATATTATCTGTAGAACATATGAAAGCAACTTCTAAATATTGCTTCTGATCAAATCATGGCAAAAGAGCATTCAGAAAAACAAAGATTCTCTGGGGCAGATACACAAAGATCTGCCCCGACGCATCATATATGAGATACGCTACGCCGCCGTACCTTACCTGGCTTTAGTTCGAATCCAGGAAGATTTCGCGCCGTAAGTTACGGCGGCGTAGTGTATCTCAAGCGGCGTAACGGCACGGAATTCAAATCGGCGATTAGGGGGCGTGTTTCATTTAAATGAAGCGCGTCCCCGCGCCGAATGAACTGCGCATACGCCGTCCCTAAATTTTCCCGCCGTGCTTTGCGCTAAATGACGTCGCAAGGACGTCATTTTTTTTAACATAGACGTGAATTACGTCAATACCAATTCACGGACGACTTACGCAAAAAAAAAAAGAAATTCTAATTAAACGCGGGAAGAACGGCCATACTTAACATGGCAAGTCTAACTATACGCGACAAAATACCAGCTTTAACTATACGCCGGAAAAAGCCGACTAAAGACGACGTAAAGGAATGCGCCGGCCGCTCGTACGTTCGTGGATCGTCGAAAATAGCTAATTTGCATACCCGACGTACGCCTGTCGGATCTAACCCAGAAGCCGTCGTATCTTGTTTTGAGGATTCAAAACAACGATACGACGTGGGAAATTTGAAAGTACGCCGGCGTATCAGTAGATACAACGGCGTACTCGCTCTGTGGATCTGCCCCTCTATCTCTTAGGGCTCATCCATACGTGTGGTTGGGAGTTGGTAGAACCCTGTGACTGAGATATGGCTTTACTGCCCATCAACCACTACCCCGTTTAGCTGCAGAGGCAGTGGCCAGGGGTGTGCATATGTTGTGGCCGTAATTTTACACCTGTTGCTTTACACTCTACAAGCATTGGCAGCTGGTGCTCAAATTTTTTGGGGGGCACAAACAAACTGAAAAAAAAAAACATCAATTGCAGCCACTGTGCCCATCAATTGCCGCCAGTGTGCCCCATCAATTGCTGCCAGTGTGCCCCATCAATTGCTGCCAGTGTGCCCCATCAATTGCTGCCAGTGTGCCCCATCAATTGCTACCAGTGTGCCCCATCAATTGCTACCAGTGTGCCCATCAATTGCTGCCAGTCTACCCCATTAATTGCTGCCAGTCTACCCCATTAATTGCTGCCAGTGTGCCCCATCAATTGCTGCCAGTGTGCCCCATCAATTTCTGCCAGTGTGCCCCATCAATTACTGCCAGTGTGTCCATCAATTACTGCCAGTCTACCCCCATCAATTACTACCAGTGTGCCCCATCAATTTCTGCCAGTGTGCCCCATCAATTTCTGCCAGTGTGCCCCATCAATTGCTGCCAGTGTGCCCCATCAATTGCTGCCAGTGTGCCCCATCAATTACTGCCAGTGTGCCCCATCAATTACTACCAGTGTGCCCCATCATTTGCTGCCAGTGTGCCCATCAATTACTGCCAGTGTGCCCCATCAATTTCTGCCAGTGTGCCCCATCAATTGCTGCCAGTGTGCCCCATCAATTACTGCCAGTGTGTCCATCAATTACTACCAGTGTGCCCCATCAATTACTACCAGTGTGCCCCATCATTTGCTACCAGTGTGCCCCATCATTTGCTGCCAGTGTGCCCATCAATTACTGCCAGTGTGCCCCATCAATTGCCGCCAGTGTGCCCCACATCAATTGCCGCCAGTGTGCCACCCCCCCCCCCCGCCCGGCACTTACCTGTCTCGGGTCACGGCGCTATCCTCCACGCTCCCTCGGAGTCCTCGATATCTTCTCCCATCCTCTTCCCATCTTCTGCTATGATTGGACGCCTTATAGACGTCCAATAACAGCGGGTATCAGGTGACAGGTAACTAGACTCAGTGCACCTGATTGGCTAAGAGGCGGGTCAGTGTTAGGGAAGCGATTTATTCGCTTCCCTAACACAACACTGTGTAAACTGCAAACGCCCAGCATTACGCCCACTGTTTACCTATTTGGAAGCCTATTAGAGCCTATGCCTCTAATCAGGCGCTTCCAAAAAAAAAACAAGTACGGCTGTTTTCCGTATTTTCGTCCGGCCGCCATGGGAGAGACCTGTCAAAGTGGGCCAGTCTGGATGAAGTCCAGGGCCAAATTTTTGTCCCAGTCCAGCCCTGTGCCAATCCGTCTGTGTGGAACTCTGACGGAGAAAAAAAAAACCACGCATGCTCAGAATCAAGTCTTTTTTCTCGCCTCGTCATGGTGTTTTACGTTGCCGCGTTTTGGACGGTCGGAATTTGGTCTGACAGTGTGTGTGTAAGACAGCTTGAAAGGAATTCCGACGGAAAATTCCATCGGATTTTATCCCATCGGAAATTCCGATCGTGTGAACGGGGGAAATAAGTCTTCATGTGATCTGAAATGAGAGAAGAATGAATCTTTTGTTGCCCTTCCTGGCTGGTTATTACCATGGGTCATATTGAGCTTTCAAGAACTGGGTCAAACATGACTGCGGCTGACCCGTTCACGTTCTGTTCTGAAAATACGGAAAACAGCGGGACTTGTGATTCCTCTTAGAAGTCATGAGTATAATAAGTTCTCAGAGAAACTGATGATCTGTTCTATTAGAAGCGGAACGATATCCCACATACATAATAATGTGATGAGGGATTCCATGTAATGGTGATCAGCAGTGGACTTCCCGGAACCCTATGGAGACAAAGCAACAGGTTCACTTAAAGTGACCCTGTCATGACTTGTAACAGAAGAAGCTGAGTACTTACCTCTCCGTCAGGTGGCAAGTAAACCCTTCACAGCAGATGTTGGAGAACTGCTGCTATCCTACACTTCCGGGTGTGCCGGAAAGCAGTGGCGGCTGGTGCTCAAAATTTTTGGGGGGGTGCAAACAAGCGGAAAAAAAAAAAAACAATTGCGGCCTCATGTGCCCATCAAATGCAGCTACTGTGCCCATCAAATGCAGCTATTGTGCCCATCAATTGCAGCCACTGTGCCCATCAAACGCAGACACTGTGCCCATTAAACGCAGCCACTGTGC
This sequence comes from Rana temporaria, assembly GCF_905171775.1. Taxonomy (NCBI): domain Eukaryota; kingdom Metazoa; phylum Chordata; class Amphibia; order Anura; family Ranidae; genus Rana; species Rana temporaria. The sequence goes on from NC_053497.1 coordinate 14,034,554, forward strand.
CATCAAATGCAGCCACTGTGCCATCAAATGCAGCCACTGTGCCATCAATTGTCGCCACTGTGCCATCATTTGTTACCACTGTGCCATGCCATCAAACGCAGCCACTGTGCCATCAATTGTCGCCACTGTGCTCATTAATTGTCACAACTGTGCCATCAATTGTCGCCACTGTGCCATCAATTGTCACCACTGTGCCCATCAATTGCCACCACTGTGCCATGCCAAACGCAGCCACTGTGCCATCAAACGCAGCCACTGTGTCATCAATTGTCACCACTGTGCCATGCCAAACGCAGCCACTGTGCCATCAAACGCAGCCACTGTGCCATCAAACGCAGCCACTATGCCATCAATTGTCACCAATGTGCCCATCAATTGTCACCACTGTGCTTATCAATTGTCGCCACTGTGCTCATCAATTGTCACCACTGTGCTCATCAATTGTCACCACTGTGCCCATCAATTGTCGCCACTGTGCTCATCAATTGTCGCCACTGTGCCCATCAATTGTTGCCACTGTGCCCTGTAAAATGCTGCCAGGTTGCCCCCTCCCCGCCCGGCACTTACCTTTCTGGGGTCAGCCATCCTCCTTCTACTGTCCCTCGATGTCTTCTCCCGCCCTCGATGACGCTTCAGCCAATCAGGTTACCAGTAACCAGAACCGGTGAACCTGATGGGCTGAGACACCTGTCAGTGTTAGCCAGGGAACGCACCCCCCGTGCGTCCCCTGGTTAACTATTTGGAAGCCGATTACAGCCCTCAGGCTCTGATAGGCCCTTCCAAATCCAACCAGCTGTCGTTATTCCGATGGCCGGTGCTCACCAGGGGGCCAGCCATCTGAATAGTGGGCGGCAGCGACAATACATGGATTCATGCAATGCATGAATCTGTGTATTGTTGATCAGTGGCGGTGCAGGAGAGAGAGGGGGCGTCGCTCCTGTGCCCTCTATGGATGCACCACCAAGCGTGTACCCCGGTGGGTGCCATGGGTCCTCCCCCTGCACATTGAGACTAGTAGTGATGTTGATGTACACTATATTACTAATAGTATTGGAAATGAGGAGGAATATCTGGACAGCTATGATTAAGCACTAAATAATAGTGTGAAACGCGTCAGATGGTATCATGTCTGCTGTGACATGTATTTTGTGATTCTGTTTTATTAATAAAGGCAACATTTTCTGGAGTGCGGCTGTCCATATATTCCTCCTCATTTTCATTGTTATATGCATTGCCAGCACCTGTGCCTCCAGATCTGGTGAAGAGGTTCATCATCCAAATCTTCTGCCTTGAGCGGTGACTCCCTTTCGCCACAAGTATTGGGACGCCTGCCCTTACACACATATTTTATGGCATCCCAGTCTTAGTCCGTAGGGTTCAATATTGAGTTGGCCCCGCCCTTTGCAGCTATAACAGCTTCAACTCTTCTGGGAAGGCCGTCCACAAGGTTTAGGAGTGTGTCTATGGGAATGTTTGACCGTTCTTCCAGAAGCGCATTTGTGAGGTCAGGCACACACTAATATTTTTATTTATATAGCACTGTCAGTTTATAGCTGCAAAGGGCGGGGCCAATTCAATATTGAACCCTATGGACTAAGACTGGGATGCCATTAAAGTTCACGTGCGTGTAAGACCCCTTTCACACTGGAGCAGTTTGCAGGCGCTATTGCGCTGAAAATAGCGCCTGCAAACCGATCATAAACAGCTGCTGCTGTTTCTCCAGCGGATCGTTGCGCTAGCAGGATGGGAAAAAAAGCCCCGCTAGCCGCTCCTTCACCGCTCCCGCCCATTGAAATCAATGGGACAGCGCGGCTATACCGTCCGCCGGCGGTTTTAACCTTTTCTCGGCCGCTAGCGAGTGGTAAAACCGCCCCGCTAGTGGCCGAATAGCGCCGTGAAATTAGCGGTAAAGCGCCGCTAAAAATAGCAGCGCTTTACCGCCACCGCACCTCCCGCCCCAGTGTGAAACAGGCCTAAAGGCCGGCGGAACCATGGCAGTCTGAGGAGGATTTGCTGTCGGGCACACTTAGAAGTGTCAGATAGCAGCTCAAGAAGACAGCAATGATTTCACTTGCCATGCATGCTTGTTATACTCACTGTGGAACCTAAGGGGTTGACTCTCCGCATTGTGTAAACAGGCTGTTTGATCCTGTCTCCTCTGATCCTCCCCTTCTTTTACTGTCCACAATCCTTCTGGCTTTTAGCAATACACACCAAACTAAGCATCTGGCCAGTAAGGAAGTCACATGGTATGACGTAATGCGTAGGGTAGAGCCGGGTGACATCATCACACACCGTAACCAGAAGTGGAGGTTCTGCCATTTTCCCTGAGCCTGATACACATATTAAGAGATAAGCTGTTTCTGTTTTTGTCCATGTGAGTGCACTTTAGTCCCAGTGATGTCATCATTGGATCTTTGCACTTCTATATGCAATTCAGGCAGATCATGAATGATGGGAGGGGTCAGAAGAGTGCTGTACATAGCTTCCTGATAAAAGTACCCTGCCTCAGTAGGCCTCTCACGAGCCCTTAGCCCTGATGTAAAAAGCAGACCGGTTCTCAGGATCCCCTGAGGAAGTCACGTGGTATGACGTAACGCGTAGGGTGGAGCCGTGTAGGGTGGAGCCGTGTGAAATCATCACACACCTGAGACACATATTAAGAGATAAGCTGTTTCTGTTTTTGTCCATGTGAGTGCACTTTAGTCCCAGTGATGTCATCATTGGATCTCTGCACTTCTCTATGCAATTCAGGCAGATCATGGATGGTGGGAGGGGTCAGAAGAGTGCTGTACATAGCTTCCAGATAAAAGTACCCTGCCTCAGTAGGCCTCTCACGAGCCCTTAGCCCTAATGTAAAAAGCAGACCGGTTCTCAGGATCCCCTGAGGAAGTCACGTGGTATGACGTAACGCGTAGGGTGGAGCCGTGTGAAATCTTTACACACCATAACCAGAAGTGGAGGTGCCCCTATTTTCCCTGAGCCTGATACACATATTAAGATAAGCTGTTTCTGTTTTTGTCCATGTGAGTGCACTTCAGTCCCAGTGATGTCATCATTGGATCTCTCTACTTCTGTATGCAATGCAGGCTGATAATGGATGGTGGGAGGGGTCAGAAGAGTGCTGTACATAGCTTCCTGATAACAGCAACCTGCCTCAGTATGCCTCTCACGAGCCCTTAGCCCTGGTGCAAAAAGCAGACCGGTTCTTAGGATCCCCTGAGGAAGTCACTTGGTACGACGTAACGCGTAGGGTGGAGCCGACTAAGGTCATCAGACATCGTAACCAGAAGTGGGGGTTCCCGCCATTTTCCCTGAGCCTGATACATATATTATTAGATAAGCTGTTTCTGTTTTTGCCCATGTGAGCGCACTTTAGTTCCAGTGATGTCACCCTGCTTCAGTACTCTCCCTGCCCCGTCGTTGTATGGACCCCATCATTGGCAGCACAGCAAGCAGTGGGCGGGCTCTTGGGAGGAGTTATGCAAATATCAAAATGCCTTGATGGGTGGGAGTCAGTCTAGAGAAGTGGGCTTTCCTCCGCCCAACATACAATTCTGAGCCTCCAAGAACTGAAATCAAATGAATGAAAGGGGAAGGTCATGGACAGCCCCTTTGGCGGAGCAAAGAGCTAGATGCTGCTGGATGTCCCCCCCAGGCAGAAAATGAGGCAGACTCTCTGGGCCAGATTCTCGTACCTCGAGCGTATCTCTGCGGCGGCGTAACCTATGTCATTTACGTTACGCCGCCGCAAGTTTTTCAGGCAAGTGCTGTTTCACAAAGCACTTGCCTGTAAAGTTGCGGCGGCGTAGCGTAAAACAACCGGCGGAATTCAAATTCGGCGGGTAGGGGGCGTGTTTCATTTAAATGAAGCGCGTCCCGGCGCCGAACGAACTGCGCATGCGCCGTCCCTAAAATTTCCCAGTGTGCATTGCTCCAAATGACGTCGCAAGGACGTCATTGGTTTCGACCTGAACGTAAATGACGTCCAGCCCCATTCACGGACGACTTACGCAAACGATGTAAGTTTTAAAATTTTCGGCGCGGAAACGACGGCCATACTTAACATTGGCTGCACCTCATATAGCAGGGGCAACTTTACGCCGGGAAAAGCCTAACGTAAACGGCGTAACTTTACTGCGCCGGCCGCGCGTACGTTCGAGAATTCGCGTATCTAGCTAATTTGCATACTTAACGCGGAAATCGACGGAAGCGCCACCTAGCGGGGGGAAAAAAAATTGCAGTTACGATCCGACGGTGTAAGAGACTTACGCCTGTCGGATCGAATGGATATCTATGCATAACTGATTCTAAGAATCAGGCGCATAGATACGACGGCCCAGATTAGGACTTATGACGGCGTACGTGGCGCTGCGCCATCGTAAGTCCTTTGAGAATCTGGGCCTCTCTGACTTGCTGCAGCTTCTATTGCACATTGTGAAGAGCTGCAATGTAATGTTTCCTTTTGGGTTTGGGTCACCTCTACGCAGGAAAGGGTTGGATCCCTTTGCACGCTATTGAGAAGAAATGGAAGAACATGTAATCACATTAATGAAGTGTTTAGAAGCAAACAGAAATCTTGATGTGAACTCGGCTTTTGACATTTAATCCTCCTTACAAACGGCCCCGTCTTAATGTGATTAGAACTTTTCCACCCCGGCAGTGACCCGTCCGTAATCCCTTGTTGTCCAGACTCCCCGGTGTGACTAGACGCGGGGGTATTGTGCCAAGTGGCAATTTCACTGATGGAAACGTTAAATTTCTCATGATAGGTCACAATATACAGCGACAGCATCATTTTTCAGGAAGCCTCGTCCTTCTATGTCATTAAAAAGCCCAGTCAGTGACCTTGCCTAGGCTGAGATGATGTCATCAGTCTGCTGCAGGCATCTCGTTTCTCCCCGCCCGCGATCTCCCCGTGGGATGACCCGCGATTTTCGGGTGCGGCCATAAATTATTCTCACCTGTCCCATGTGTCCCGGAAGTCGCTCACATTCCCCATCACCACCATCCTCCAATCTGCAGCAGGAACGCCATCATCCGCCGCCCGCTGCTGCGCCGCATGGCATGCCGGGATATGTAGTCCCGCCTCTGTTGTTAGTGAAGGGGGAGGTCTCCTTGTAGAACTACCAATCCCAGGATTCCTAGCGGGCCTGGTTCCAGATAGGGAGCGGAGCAGAGAATGCTGACCGGAGCCGGGGAGATGAGGGCAGGTGCTGGGGGAGCCCGGCCGGAGCTTTACCGCTGGAGGAGGCAGAAGACGGGGGGGGGGCACCGAGGTGAGGGCCGGCGGAGGGGTTCCGTGTAACCGGGAGCCTGAGAGCGAGAACCATTGTACTACCTGGGGGCCTGAGCGAGAGTATACATAAATGGGCAATGGTGACAACATGGGCAATGGTGACAACATGAGTAGAGGTGACAACATGGGCAATATTGACAAGAACAGGGTTTACTACCGCTTTAAATAAAAAAAAAATTGAGAATCGTGATCTTCATTTCATGCAAAAGAATCGCGATTCTCATTTTCCCCAGAATCGTGCCGCTCTACTCTATACCAGTGATCAGACTGTACATCACACGTGTCAAACACAAGACCCACGGGATGAATTTGGCCCCCCAGGCCATTTCATGTGACCCCCCCCCCCCTCATTCCCCTCTGGTGCAGCCGTGGAGAGGCTCCTCCATTCAGCAGTAGGGTGATCACATTTCCAAACTACAATTCAGGGAGACCCCCCTTCCCAAAAATCAGCTTGTGCTTTAAAGAATCACAGCACAGTGATTGGACATAAGAGGCGGGATTTATGATTTCTCCAATCACAAACAGGGGGCGGGGACTGTGTTCCTCCAGGCATTCCCGGCCAGGACAAGTACTGTCAGTGAGTAAAGCAGTGATGTGGCGTCCTTTTTTGGGGGCATCAGATTGGCTGAGGGGGGGGGGGGGGGGGGCTGTGTCAGTTTCATTTTGGGACACTGTATTGTCCTGGAATGAAGTTGCCCGGGACAGACCTGCAAAATGCGGGCAATCCAGGACACGTGGTCACCCTATTCAGCAGTCGACAGCATCCACAGCAAACGTACATTAGGGACGCCAGAGCACCTCCCCCTCTATCCACCCATGCTCTATCCACAGCCGCTATTTGGTAAGGTGACCAGATTTTTTAAATTAAATCCGGGGGACATATTTTTTTTTTACTAGTAATGGTGGCAATCAGCGACTCTCTGCCCGCCGCCGCCGCCCACCTCACAGCCTGTCAAATCTTACTCTCCGGGCCCCGGCTACTACTGGGTGGGGAGTGGAGGAAAATCACTCTGCAGGGGAGGAAGGAGATAAGCAGACAGGCGGTTGGCCAGGACTTAAACCAAGGCAGAAGAACATGTGAGCGGAGCTGCATGGGCATGCACCCGAAACTGAAGAAATATTCCCTCCCCTCCGACCAGCACATGATCTTTAGAAAGGGGCGGGAAGTGGCGTAGATTATCCGCAGATTCTGCGGCTATCTATGCCCATAAGTGGGTGCAAATACCTGTATTATACAGATATCTGCACTCCCCTCCCCCTGAAAGGTGCCAAATGTGACACCGGAGGGGGGAGGGTTCCGAAAAGCGGAGGTTCACTTTTTGTGTGGACCTCCGCTTTCATTTTTTTCGGCTTGTCGTACGTATTGTACGTCACCGCGTTCTTGACGTTCCGATTTTCCAACAACATTTGTGTGACCGTGTGTATGCAAGACAAGTCTGAGCCAACACCCGTCAGAAAAAAATCCACGGTTTTGTTGTCAGAATGTCCGATCGTGTGTACGCGGCATTAGTCCGTAGGGTTCAATATTGAGTTGGCCCCGCCCTTTGCAGCTATAACAGCTTCAACTCTTCTGGGAAAGCCGTCCACAAGGTTTAGGAGTGAAGCCTCGTACACACGCTCGGTTTTCTCGGCAAGAACCAGCAAGAAAACTGCTGGCAGAGCTTTCTTTCCGAGTATACCGAGCGCGTGTACGAGGCTTTCAGGTTTCTCGTCAAGAAAAATGCCCAGAATCTAGACGAGAAAAATGGAGAACCTGCTCTCTATTTTCTCGTTGTGAGATTCTCGGCAGTGCTTTCCTGCCGAGAAACCCGAGCGTGTGTATACTTACCTGTCTCCATGGAAACCCGCGCATGCTCAAAATGACTTTGACGCATGCGCGGTAGCTTCCAAGGCATAGGTAGGCTGTAGCAAGATGGTGGCGACGCCATCGAATGTGACAAACACATGCCCGTTGTAGTCGATGACGTCACCGCGTTCATGCCATTCAAAAGAACAGCGGTTCTTTTGAATGGAGTGTCTGTACACTCGGCCGGCAAGAGATTCTTGCCAAGAATCTCGTCAGGAAAAACAATGTTTTTTTTCCTGGCAAGATTCTTGGCCGTGTGTACAGGGCTTGTGTCTATGGGAATGTTTGACCATTCTTTCATTTGTGAGGTCAGGCACTAATGTTGGACAAGAAGGCCTGGCTCACAGTCTCCTCTCTAATTCATCCCAAAGGTGTTCTATCGGGTTGAGGTCAGGACTCTGTGCAGGCCAGTCTAGTTCCTCCATCCCAAACTCGCTCATCCATGTCTTTATGGACCTTGCTCTGTGCACTGGTGCGCAGTCATGTTGGAACAGGAAGGGGCCGTCCCCAAACTGTCCCCACAAAGTTGGGAGCATGAAATTGTCCAAAATGTCTTGGTATGCCGATGCCTTAAGAGTTCCCTTCACTGGAACTAAGGGGCCAGGCCCAACCTCTGAAAAGCAACCCCCACACCATAATGCCCCTCCACCAAATGATTAGGACCAGTGCACAAAGCAAGGCAGGCATCCCAATACTTTTGGCAATAAATAGCCAGATTCACACAGATGGCCGCAACTTTAAGGCAGCGTAGCTTAAGGCATTTAAGCTACGCCGCCTTAAGTTAGCGAGGCAAGTACATGATTCACAATGTACTTGCCTGCTAAGTTACGGCGGCGTAGCCTAAAGCGGGCGGGCGTAAGGGCGCCCAATTCAAATTTGTCTAAGGGGGCGTGTTTTATGTTAATGGAGCTTGACCTGACGTTTTTGACGGTTTTTTTTAACTGCGCATGCGCCGAGCGCCTACATTTCCCAGTGTGCATTGCGGCTACGTCCGCCGCACGGGCCTATTGATTTTGACGTGGACGTAAACGACGTAAATTCCTATTCACGGACAACTTACGCAAACGACGTAAAAAATTTCGAAGCGGGAACGGCGGCCATACTTTAACATTGGCTACGCCACCTAGGGGGCAGCTTTAACTTTAGGCGGCCTATCTCTTACGTAAACGGCGTAAATGTACTGCGGCGGCCGGGCATACGTTCGTGAATAGGCGTATCTACTGATTTACATATTCTACGCCGACCGCAATGGAAGCGCCACCTAGCGGCCAGCCTCAATATTGCAACCTAAGATAGGACGGCGCAAGCCGTCGTATCTTAGATATGTTTAAGCGTATCTCTGTTTGAGAATACACTTAAACATAGGTTGGCGCAGATTCTGAGTTAGGTCGGCGTATCTACTGATACGCCGGCCTAACTCTTTCTGAATCTGGCTAATAGTGTATATACATTTTATATATTTTTTTTTTATAGAGATTTATACACCAGATCAAGAGGAAGGGCATCTGGTTAAATCCGGAGGGACTTTGTTCCTAGAGATGGACAGTCAGCAGCTCTGGGCATTAGCTTCTACGTCAAAGGATGGAACTCTAACCTGAACCAACGTGTTCTCTCCATGAGCTCCAGAGAGCGTTTGAAGTCTAAAGTTACTATTTATACATCAGCTAAACGGATTTTTTTCCCCTGGATTATCGCTTCATTAGTCTCATAATTCCCTGTGATGTTCAACCTCCATGCTGACTCCATGAGCGCGCAGGCTTGTCACCGCCACCCTTTGTTCGCAGCGATTGGTCTGCAGACCCTCCCATCCTGAGACCTCCATCCTATGACATTGAATTCCGGTGTCATAATGAGTAATTTTCACATCTGTCAAATGTATTTCTGTTCATCGAGGTCGTTTATTCGAATGATTGGTCGGGATTCTGCATTACAAAAGAGCCACCTCGAAATAATCTTTCAGTCTTTTTGCAAAACAAACATATTGCTTTAACGTAAAAGGCAGATGTTTGCCCTCTACATAGGAAATGATCAGTGTAATGGGGTTATGTAACTATACGATAACCATAATCCCATCATCAGCAGCTTTCCAAAAGGCAGCGGCCTCCAAAAAGCCTGCCTCCGGTTACAGGATCGCCTCCGAGGCATCTCGAGGGATGTGGTGCCTCCTTCTGGTGGACTTTTGAATGTGCAATGTATGTCGGTCAATGAAAATGAAAGCATTACTATTACTAACATAAAATATTGCATGTACTGGAAAAGTTTTTGTCTTGGTGAGGGGCATAATTATCATACCTGGGGAATTTTCTGAAGTGCTCAGGCCGGAGAATTCCTGGGGTGGGGGGAATTGTAGCATTGGACACACATTTGTCTGGGATCTTTAAACACTTTTTCAAATGGGTGACAGCTACTAGGGGATCACAATGTTGTATGCCCCCAATGCTGCGCTACAGTATATGCAGACTTGCAGGCGATCTATGAAACGGTTGTACCTACCTTCCATGCCTCCTTCTGACCTCTGTATGTGGAGGCGAGCAGCTGATCTATCAATGGATCACACATAGGCGTGCGCACAGGGTGTGCCAGGTTTGCCCAGGCACACCCTAATCACCCTGTGCAGCATAGATTCTCCCTACTACCCTCGCAACCCCCCCCCCCTTCCCTCCCACACCGCTGCTGGCTTCCCTCCTCTCCCGGCGGCTGATGCTGCAGGGATGTTTTAGGATGAACGGAGGAAGAGGCCGGTAAATATGTAATTTACTGACCCCCCTTCCGTTTCTGAATGAACACAGTGAGCAATCGGTAGTGTGTTTGAGCTTTGGGGTGCACACCCTAATGCAATAGGCTGTGCACACCTATGGGATCACACCTACCTTCCAGGCCCCATCTGACCTTGGTATGTGGAGGCTTGTAGCCAATCTATCAGTGGATCTTACCTACCATCCATCCTCCTTTCCACCTCGGTAGATACAAGGTAAGGTTGAAAAAAAAAAGTCCATCCAGTTCAACCTGTGGTGTGTGTGTGAGTCGATCTGTCAATGGATCCTACCTACCTTTCATGCCCCCTTAGGACCTGGGTATGTGGAGGTGCAGCTTATCTATCAATAGATCGTACCTACCTTCCATAACCCCTTCTGACCTTGTTATGTGGAGGCTAGTGGCCGATCTATCAATGGATCGCACCTACCTCCCATCCCCCTTCCGACCTCAGTATGTGGAGGCTTGCAGCTGATCTTTCAATGGATTCTACCTACCTCCAATGCTCCCTTCTGGCCTCGGTATGTGAAGGCTTGTAGCCCATCTATCAATGGATCGTATCTACCTCCAAATCCCCCTTCTGATCCTGGTTTGCGTGGGCTTTGAGATGACCTATCAGTGAATCCATACCTACCTCCGATGCCCCCTTCTGGCCTCGGTATGTGGAGGCTTTGAGAGGATCTATCAATGAATTGCACCTATCTCTGATGCCCTCTTCTGGCCTTGGTATGTGGAGGCTTGCAGAAGATCTATCAATGGATTGTACCTACCTCCCATGCCTTCTAACTGACCTTGAAATGTGGAGACTTGTAGCTGATCTATCAATGGTTGCACCTACCTCCCATGCCTTCTACTGACCTCAGTATATAGACACTCATAGCCGATCTATCAATGGATCGTACCTACCTTCCATAACCCCTTTTGACCTTGTTATGTGGAGGCTAGTGGCTGATCTATCAATGGATCGCACCTACCTCCCATCCCCTTCCGACCTCAGTATGTGGAGGCTTGCAGCTGATCTTTCAATGGATTCTACCTACCTCCAATGCTCCCTTCTGACCTTGATATGTGAAGGCTTGTAGCCCATCTATCAATGGATCGTATCTATCTCCAAATCCCCCTTCTGATCTCGGTTTGCGTGGGGTTTGAGATGACCTATCAGAGAATCCGTACCTACCTCCGATGCCCCCTTCTGGCCTCGGTATGTGGAGGCTTTGAGAGGATCTATCAATGGATTGTACCCATCTCTGATGCCCTCTTCTGGCCTTGTTATGTGGAGGCTTGCAGAAGATCTATTAATGGATCATATATACCTCTTATGGCCCCTTCTGACCTCAGTATGTGGAGACTTGCAGCCAATCTATGAATGGATTGTACCTACCTCCCATGCCTTCTAACTGACCTTGAAATGTGGAGACTTGTAGCTGATCTATCGATGGATGTACCTACCTCTTATACCTTCTACTGACCTCGGTATATAGACACTCATAGCCGATCTATCAATGGATCGTACCTACCTTCCATAACCCCTTTTGACCCCGTTATGTGGAGGCTAGTGGCTGACCTATCAATGGATCGCACCTACCTCCCATCCCCTTTGGACCTCAGTATGTGGATGCTTGCAGCTGATCTTTCAATGGATTCTACCTACCTCCAATACTCCCTTCTGACCTTAATATGTGAAGGCTTGTAGCCCATCTATCAATGGATCGTATCTACCTCCAAATCCCCCTTCTGATCTCGATATGCGTGGGCTTTGAGATGATCTATCAGTGAATCTGTACCTACCTCCAATGCCCCTTTCTGGCCTTGGTATGTGAAGGCTTTGAGAGGATCTATCAATGGATCGTACCTACCCCTGATGCCCTCTTCTGGCTTTGGTATGTGGAGGCTTGCAGAAGATCTATTAATGGATCATATATACCCCTTATGGCCCCTTCTGACCTCAGTATGTGGAGACTTGCAGCTGATCTATCAATGGATCGCACCTACCTCTGATGCCCTCTTCTGGCCTTGGTGTGTGGAGGCTTGCAGAAGATCTATCAATGGATCATATATACCTCTTTGGCCCCTTCTGACCTCAGTGTGTGGAGACTTGCAGCCGATCTATCAATGGATTGTACCTACCTCCCATGCCTTCTAACTGACCTTGAAATGTGGAGACTTGTAGCTGATCTATCAATGGATTGTACCAACTCCCATGCCTTCTACTGACCTCGGTATGTAGACGCTCACGGCCGATCTATCAATGGATCGTACCTACCTTCCACGCCCCCTTTTGGCCTCTGTATGTGGAGGCTTGCAGATGATCTATCAGTGGATCGTACCTACCTCCCATGCCCCCTACTGACTTGTATGGTGTCATTATATGTATTATGAAACAGTAAGCCATGTGAAAAGCCGGCATTTCCCTTAAAAGGGGCAACTCCAAGGTAATGCCCACAGTTTGGGAATGGGACTTTAAAAGTCAGCAGCTGCAGTATTTGTAGCTGCTGACATAAAAAAAAAATGGGGCGGAACTTGCTTTTTTTCTATTACAAGGGATGTTTACATTCCTTTTAATAGGAATAAAAGTGACCCAATTAATGTTTTTTAAAAACAGTGTCAAAATAAAAAAATTTAAGTAAAATAAATAAGAACGAATTTGCGCGCAGAAGCGAACACATACATGAGCAGCGCCCGCATATGAAAACACACATGTGAGGTATCGCCGCGATCGTTAGAGTGAGAGCAATAATTCTAGCCCTAGACCTCCTCTGTAACTCAAAACATGCAACCTGTAGAATTTTTTAAACGTCGCTTATGAAGATTTTTAAGGGTAAAAGTTTGTCGCCATTCCACGAGCGGGCGCAACTTTAACCACTTGACCACTGGGCACGAAAACCCCCTTAATCACCAGACCAATTTTCAGCTTTCGGTGCTCTCACAATTTGAATGACAATTACTCAGTCATACAACATTGTACCCATCTGAAATTGTTGTCCTTTTTTTCCCACAAATAGAGCTTTCTTTTGGTGGTATTTGATCACCTCTGCGGTTTTTATTTTTTGCGCTATAAAAGAAAAAAGACTGAAAATTCTGTAAAAAAAAAAAAAAAAATCTAGTTTCTGTCATATTAGCAGGTTATTTCTCACACACAGCATATGCATACTACAAATTACACCCCAAAACACATTCTGCTATTCCTCCCGAGTATAGCGATACCACATGTGTGCGACTTTTACACAGCGTGGCCACATAGAGAGGCCCAACATGCAGGGAGCACCATCAGGCGTTCTGGAGCACCCAGGCCAATTCTGACATTTCTCTCCTACATGTAAAAATCATCATTTATTTGCTAAAAAAATTACATAGAAACCCAAAACATTATATATGCTTTTTTTTCAAAGACCCTAGAGAATACAATGGCGGTTGTTGCAACTTTTTATCTTGCACGGTATTTTCGCAGCAATTTTTTGAACGCGTGTTTTTAAAAAAAAAACAGTTTTGTGCTTAAAAAAAAAAAAAAACAGTAAAGTTAGCCCAATGTTTTTGCATAATATGAAAGATGAAGTTACGCCGAGTAAATAGATACCCAACATGTCACCCTTCAAAATTGCACACGCTCGTGAAATTGCGCCAAACGTTGCTACTTAAAAATCCCCATAGGCGACGTATTGCAAGGTATTGGAGTATTGAGGGTATTGCGGAGTATTGGGGGGGTATTGCAGAGTATGGGGGGGGGGTATTGCAGAGTATGGGGGGGGGTATTGCAGAGTATGGGGGGGGGTATTGCAGAGTATGGGGGGGTATTGCAGAGTATGGGGGGGGGTATTGCAGAGTATGGGGGGGGGTATTGCAGAGTATGGGGGGGGTATTGCAGAGTATGGGGGGGTATTGCAGAGTATGGGGGGGGGTATTGCAGAGTATGGGGGGGTGGGTATTGCAGAGTATGGGTGGGTGGGTATTGCAGAGTATGGGGGGGTGGGTATTGCAGAGTAAAATAAAAAAAATGATGAGTGCAATACTCTGCAATACCCCACCCCATACTCTGCAATACCCCACCCCATACTCTGCAATACCCACCCCCCCAGGGTGGGTATTGCAGAGTATGGGGTGGGGTATTGCAGAGTATGGGGTGGGGTATTGCAGAGTATTGCACTCATCATTATTTTTATTTTGCAGAGTATTGCGCAGGGATGGCTGGATCTGTGACTGCAATTGTCACAGATCCAGCCCACAGTGCGGCGGCTGCTGCTGCCGCCCGATCCCCCCCCCCCCCTCCCTCTCCTCTCACACTGTACCGAACGGTACAGAGAGGAGAGGGAGGAACCGGCGTCATTACATGACGCCGGTTTGTTTACAAGTGATCGCGCCGTCATTGGACGGCGCGATCACGTGGTAAGGAGCCGCTTCCATTGGCTCCTTACCGCGAGTGCTGTTGCTGCGGGTCCCGTAGACCCGGCGAGCACCGGCGATCGCGTGTGCGCGCCCGCTCGGGCGCGCACAACGCAGTCTCTGGGAGGACGTACATTGACGCCCTCCTAGAGTACAGGAACCGCTCTGTAGCCGTATTTTGGCTATAGGGCGGTTACCAACTGGTTAAAGCATGACATGTTGGGTATCAATTTAATCAGTGTAACATTATCTTTCACAATATAAAAAAACATTGGCTAACTTTACTGTTGTCTTTTTTTTTTATTAAAAAAAGTAAATTTTTTCCCAAAATTGTGCACTTGTAAGACCGCTGCGCAAATACGGTGTGACATAAAGTATTGCAAAACCGCCATTTTATTCTCTAGGGTGTAAGAAAAAAATATATAATGTTTGGGGGTTCTAAGTAATTTTCGAGCAAAAAAAAAAAAATGTTTTTAACTTGTAAACACCAAATCTCAGAAAAAGGCTCGGTCCTTAAAGTGGAGGTTCACCCAAAAACTAAATTTTTAACATTAGATTGAGGCTCATTTTGTGAAGGGGAATCGGGTGTTTTTTTTTAAATCGAAGCCGTACTTACCGTTTTAGAGATAGATCTTCTCCGCCGCTTCCGGGTATGGGCTGCGGGACTGGGCGTTCCTATTTGATTGACAGGCTTCCATCGGTTGCATACAGCGCGTCACGATTTTCCGAAAGTAGCCGAACGTCTGTGCGCAGGCGCCGTATAGAGCAGCACTGACGTTCGGCTTCTTTCGGCTACTCGTGACGCGATGTATGCGACCGTCGGAAGCCTGTCGGAAGCCTGTCAATCAAATAGGAACGCCCAGTCCCGAAGACCATACCTGGAAGCGGCGGAGAAGATCTATCTCTAAAACGGTAAGTACTGCTTCGATTTAAAAAAAAACACCCGATTCCCCTTCACAAAATGAGCCGCAATCTAATGTTAAAAATTGTTTTTCGGGTGAACTCCCGCTTTATCTCCCAAACCTAAAAGGTTTAAGAGATATTTGCAGAGATGACAGGCGCCGGTCATCACCGGTCCCGCGCGCATGCGCAGGAGTGACTTTATCAGCGATAACAGGAAGAAGATGCGAGGAGTCATGGCGGCGGCGGCGGAGGGGAACAAGGAGGACTTCGGGGGCTTCTATCTCAGGTAAGTGCTACATAATGAGCTAGTATGCTATGCATACTAGCTCATTATGCCTTTCTCTTGCAGGTTATTTTTTTCCCCCCGTTTTTCTGGGGAGGGGGGGTTTACTTCCTCTTTAAAGACCATGGTCCAGATTCAGTAAGAATCTGCGCCTTTCTTACGCAGGCACAGGGCAGCGTTTTTGCCCTGCGCCCGCGCAAATTTTCTGCGCTGCCCGCGATTCACAGAGCAGAAGCTCCGTAAATTGCGGGGGCGCTGTGTTAACTTGCCCGGCGTATGGGCGCCTAATGTAAATGATCCCGCCGGGAATCATTTAAATTAGGCGCGCTCCCGCGCCGAGCGTAGAGCGCATGCTCCGTCGGGAAACTTTCCCGACGTGTATTGCGGCAAATGATGTCGCAAGGACGTCATTTGCTTCAAAGTGAACGTGAATGGCGTCCAGCGCCATTCACGATCCACTTACGCAAACGACGGAAAATTTGAACGTCGCGACGCGGGAACGTGGCCATCCTATAGCATTGGCTGCGCCTGCTATTAGGATGTGTAACGTTGCGCGAAACCCGACGTACGCAAATTACGTAATTTGCGTACGCAGGGCCAGCGCAAGTTTGTGAATCGGTGTTAGTATGCAATTTGCATACTATACACAGATCACAATGGGAGCGCCCCCTAGCGGTTTTCGCTAGAATGCAGCCTAAAATCTGCGTGGCATAAGAGCCTTATGCCGCGCAGATTTTAGGCTGCAGTCGGCATAGCGATGTTCCTGAATCAGGAGCATTCGCTACGCCGGAGCAAGTAAGCAATTGCGCCGTGTAACCTATGGTTACACGGGCGCAATTGGTTCTTGAATCTGGCCCCATGGTTTTGGAATGGGACGTCCAGCAAGCATATACTGTATAGTAGTGATGGTTAGGTGCCCACAAACATTCGCCCACACAGTGTACCTGACCTGTGTTACACATGAATTAGCACACATGAAAAAATGTTTTGATGGCAGGTCCACTTTAAGGCTGCATTAATATGGACTTACATCACCACAGATCACTATATAACTTAGCTGAGTTCGCATCTTTTGTAGAGCAAAGTGTGGAAGGATAAAGTCATTTTAATTAAATTTTTTTCATATCCTAGTTAAAAGGCCTATAATTAAGTGTAATTATGTTTATCTGTTACTATCTAATTTGCATGAATATTCTTTTTATTTTTTTTATTTGATTAAATAATGTGAAAAAAAAAAAGCATTAAGTGTCATGTAAAGTGATCACAGCATTCAATAAAAATTCCTTCCTTATATATGGGCTTGAATTCGTAGAGTGAATCGGGTGCTGAAGGTTAAGGACACGTTGCGGTAAATGTGACCTTGTCTCTTCCCGAAAAAAGAAAAAAAAAAACTCAGTGGGCCAGATTCAGATAGGAGATACGACGGCGTATCTCCTGATACGCCGTCGTATCTCTTAGGCCGGCCGGTCGTATCTATGCGACTGATTCAGAGAATCAGTTACGCATAGATATCCCTAAGATCCGACAGGTGTAACTGTGTTACACGGTCGGATCTTAGGCTGCAATTCCAGGCCGGCCGCTAGGTGGCGCTTCCGTATCTTTTACGCGTCGAATATGCAAATGAGGAGTTACGCCGATTCAGAAACGAACGACCGCCCGGCGCATTTTCTTTACGTCGTTTGCGTTTGGCTTTTTCCGGCGGAAAGTTACCCCTGCTATATGAGGGGTATGTGCGGCGTATCCTATGTTAAGTATGGCCGTCGTGTTTTGAATTTTTTACGTCGTTTGCGAATACGGCCGGACGTAATTTACGTTAACGTCGAAACCAATGACGTCCTTGCGACGTCATTTGGAGCAATGCACGCTGGGAAATTTTGCGGACTGTGCATGCGCAGTTCGTTCGGCGCAGGGACGCACCTGATTCAAATATTACACGCCCTCTACCCGCCGAATTTGAATTCGGCTGGGGGATTTACGCTACGCCGCCGCAACTTTACAGGCAAGTGCTTTCTGAATAAAGCACTTACCTCAAAAACTTGCGGCGGCGTAACGTAAATCAGATAGGTTACGCGGATCTAAAGATCCGCTAACCTATCTGAATCCGGCCCTAAGTACTTTTAAAAGAACAGTTATCACTTCCCTTTTCCTACACCTGCAATGCCAATCTTTGCTCTTTCAGAGCTAACATAGTCTGAAAATGTTCTGCATGTGACACTTACGGGCGTGTCGGGTACCTAACCTGATCCCCCCACTACCCTCTGTGGTACCTCCCATCGACCTCTACATCTCCACAGAACACAATAGTGACATAAAAGATGGGGGAAGCAACCACAGTATTTAGCAGGGGCAGTGGTGTATTTATGTTTCGCGCTGCCCTAGACCTGACTAAACTCGTGCACCCCCTAATTTAAATATGAGCCATCCTTTCCTGTCAAGGCCACTCCTCTTTCTGTTTAAGACCCGTCCTGAAATTTTTGAGTGGGGGACACTAGTTTTTAGGGCCTGGGGGGGGGGGGGGGGAATGGATTCCCTTTATTTGCATAGATATTCTCTCACTTCCTGTTTGTCTGTGGGGCAGGAAATGAAGGGAAATCTCTGCAATGGGACAGAGATGGTAAAAAATAAACTGACAGGGGCTCTAACCCTCCCTTACTCTATCTAAAATGAAAAAAAAAAGTGTTGCCTATAGTTCTACTTTAAGCACAAATTTCTGATACTTTTATGGAGAGGAATAAGAAGATATAGCCATGCCAATGGTGCAGCAGAAAACATATAGGACAGTGAGGAAGGTTTGTGGTCCAGGATGATAGGTCAGTCAAAATTATAAGCAGCTTGTGCTGCCCCCCCCCTGCAAATTGCTGCCTTAGGCCTGGGCCTTGTTGGCCTAGGCCAGGATACAGCCTTGAGCAGGGCCAGGGGACTAAACACCCACAACTCCCGAAAGTGTCAGATACTTCATAGTTACATAGTTAGTCTGGTTGAAAAAGGACACAAGTCCATCTAGTTTAACCATAAAGTAAATAAAATAAAAAATATCGTACAACTCCATACACACAGTTGATCCAGAGGAAGGCGAAAAAACCCCAGCAGAGCACGATCCAATTTGCTACAGCAGGAAAAAAAATCCTTCCTGATCCCCCGAGAGGCAATCTGATTTTCCCTGGATCAACTTTACCTATAAATGTCAGTACCCAGTTATTTTCTGTACATTTAGGAAAGAATCCAGACCTTTCTTAAAGAAATCTACTGAGCTGGCCAGAACCACCTCTGGAGGGAGTCTGTTCCACATTTTCACAGCTCTTACTGTGAAGAAACCTTTCCGTATTTGGAGGTGAAATCTCTTTTCCTCTAGACGTAAAGAGTGCCCCCTTGTCCTCCGTGTTGACTGTAAAGTGAATAACTCAACACCAAGATCACTATATGGACCCCTTATATATTTGTACATGTTGATCATATCCCCCTAAATCTCCTCTTCTCAAGAGAGAATACATTCAGTTCCTCTAATCTTTCCTCATAGCTGAGCTCTTCCATTCCTCTTATCAGTTTGGTTGCCCTTCTTTGCACTTTCTCCAGTTCCCCGATATCCTTTCTCCACGTATTCCCGAATTTCCTGCCAGTATTCCTTTATCTTTGGACAGTCCTATCATATGTGTGTAGTTGTTCCAATCTGTCCACATTCTCCCCAACATAAAGGGGTTTTGTTTTGTCTTTATTATATTTATGGATCACTTCGGGTGTCCTGTGCCATCTCGAAATGCATTTATAGTTAATTTCAATTGTACTCATATCAGTTGCGGTGTTATGTACGGATGCTATTATTCTTTCAACTTGTTGATCATCAAATTTCTTGTTTATTTCTTTTTCCCATTTCTCTATAAAGTAGGGTCTTCCTTGTAGCTCTAATTCTGTCAGGATTCAATATACTCTTGATATCACATGCCTTAGTGGAGTTTGTAGAGAGCATAATTTTTCTAGTGCTGTTAATTTCTTTTCATTTCTTATAGGTGAGGGTATTGAGTTTACCAGATGTTTTAGTTGTAGATATTCCAATTCGTTGATATCCCACCTGTTTTTTCCTTTTATCTCCAGGAGTGTTTTTATCTTTCCCTGATCCGTGATGTCCTTTATTTGTGCTGCCCCCATTTTAATTCCCAACCAAGTCCCTTTCCCAGGAATAAAAAAGTTAGTTTCCGTGAGTGAAATCAACCACTTCAAACCTGCACGCCGTCAAATGACGTCCAAAAAGGGGATCTGTTATCCCGGGTGGACGTCATATGACGTCCTGTACTTTGTGCGGTGATATCTGAATGATGCCTGCACCTAGAGGCATCATTCAGATATCATTTTGTTCCAGCGGCGATCCTGCGCACCATAAGAATGATCATAGCGGCGGTTGCGCCGCTTGATTGTTCTTATAGGCGGTGGGAGGGGACATCCCCCCCTCCCGCCGCCATCCGGTGCTTCTCCGGGCTCTCCCGTGCCATCGGGGGCCCGAAGAGATGATCGCCGTGCGCCGGATGGGAGGCATAGAGATGACTGGTGACCAGACGGTCACCAGTCATCTCTATGACCGTCGGAGGCCCGGGCGCGATGTGATGACGTCACGCCCGGGTTACCCGTAAGTAAACAAACCGCAATTGCGGCTAGTAAGAATGAGATCTGTGAATTTTTTTCACAATCTCATTTTTTCCAGCCTGGAGGAGAGATGTGGGGTCTTATTGACCCTGCATCTCTCCATAAAGAGTAACTGTCACACACTATTCCTATTACAAGGGATGTTTACATTTTCCACTCCCTCTGGCCAAAGTCCGTCCCTCCAAGAGTCTGAAGGAAAATAAACCGGCCCTTTGTTTAGAATGTTTGGAGACCCCTGGTTTAGACCAAACCCAAACTCATCCTCAATGGTGAGCATACTTGCAAATTAGGGTAAGAGCTCCTGGGGGCCCTAAGTCTTCAGTTCATTGTAAACTGTCTTCTATTACTGGCACTGCGCTGCCATGCAGATGCAGGGCAAGGTATGCCCTTTCCACAGCTGATTGGGCCGTCACTGGCAGCTTCCTTCTTGGTACAGCTGAACATGGGTTTAGACCAAACCCAAGCTCATCCTCAATGGTGGGCATACGTGCACATTAAAAAAAGAGCTCCTGGGAGCCCCAAGTGTTCAGTTCATTGTTAATTATCTTCTGTTACAGGCTCTCCATTGTCCATTGAGTTCTGCTTCGCACCATTGACCGTATTAATGAAGACACCTGATAGGTTGCTAAATGTTTTGCGCAGCCTGTTTGTTGACAACACCGTATCACAACCAGTGCACGCCGTTCCTTCTGTTACTTTAGGAGGAAGTTCACTGTTCTCAGGGCTGAAAGGGGAAGCTGTGGTCAGCCAGAGCACATCGAAAGACTGAAACTTTGACGTAGGGGGTGTTTTTTCACATGAGGCGGGGTGCACTTTTTGACAGATCTCAGAAGATGATGATGCTGCCTTTCCTTCCTGTTGCAGACGGGGTATATAAGGACTCGGGTCTATAATTATCTGGGGACAGAGGCATCACACCGGTCTGGGTACAGGATCTCTTCTCTGTCACTGTGCCTAGTTATGGGGAGAACGTTTGGCATCAGCTGGCATTTTCCGTTATAAATACATTTTATTTTATTTTTATTACAGGTATTTATATAGTGCCAGCCATGTACTCAGCACTTTATATGCTGAGCATTCCCATCGATGATGGGATTAAAATGTGACACAGATTTAAGACTTCTAAGTTGCAGGTTGCTCATTATATGCTTCCCTAAAATGAAGTGTCCTTATTAAAATCTAGGTAAAGTAAAACATATTTGTTAGTTTCGGATGGAATGGGGAAGTGTCACAGCTTAAGCTGCTTATATTTTGCCTACCCTGGTTCCTCCTTTCTCTCCCCTGCCACCAGGGCCGGTGCAAGGATTTTTGCCAACTCAGGCAAAGGTGCATGTTGCCGCCCCATATAGAGGAACTACAAATCCCAGCAATAGTACATTATATACAACGCAATGCAGAATACCAGCAGTTACAGAGGACTACAAATCCGAGCAATACATTATATAAAACGCAATGCAGATTACCACTGACCAGTTATAGAGAAACTACAAATCCCAACAATAATACATTATACAGCGCAATGGAGAATACCAGCAGCTATAGAGGAACAACAAATACCAGCACCCATAATTGCAGTAATATCAGCACCCATAAATGCGGTAACATCAGCACCCATAATTGCAGTAATATCAGCACCCATAATTGCAGTAATATCAGCACCCATAATTGCAGTAATACCAGCACCCATAATTGCAGTAATATCAGCACCCATAATTGCAGTGATATCAACACCCATAAATGCAGTAATACCAGCACCCATAAATGCAGTAATATCAGCACCCATAATTGCAGTGATATCAGAACCCATAATTATAGTAATATCAGCACCCATAAATGCAGTAATACCAGCACCCATAAATGCGGTAATATCAGCACCCATAATTGCAGTAATACCAGCACCCATAATTGCAGTGATATCAACACCCATAAATGCAGTAATACCAGCACCCATAAATGCAGTAATATCAGCACCCATAAATGCAGTAATATCAGCACCCATAAATGCGGTAACATCAGCACTCATAATTGCAGTAATATCAGCACCCATAATTGCAGTAATACTGGCACCCATAAATGCGGTAATATCAGCACCCATAAATGCGGTAATATCAGCACCCATAATTGCAGTAATACCAGCACCCATAATTGCAGTAATATCAGCACCCATAATTGGAGTAATATCAGCACCCATAATTGCAGTAATATCAGCACCCATAATTGCAGTAATATCAGCACCCATAATTGCAGTAATACCAGCACCCATAATTGCAGTAATATCAGCACCCATAATTGGAGTAATATCAGCACCCATAATTGCAGTAATATCAGCACCCATAATTGCAGTAATATCAGCACCCATAATTGCAGTAATACCAGCACCCATAATTGCAGTAATACCAGCACCCATAATTGCAGTAATATCAGCACCCATAATTGCAGTAATACCAGCACCCATAAATGCGGCCTTACCCGCACCCATAAATGCAGCCTTACCCGCTCCCATAAATGCGGCCTTACCCGCACCCATGCTTTTAACCTCCACTAGCGGCCCGAGAAAGGGTTTAAAAAAACACCTGCAAAGCGCCGCTTTGATTTCAATGGGCAGGGGCGCTTTAGGATTTTTTAATGTCCTACCACCAGAAATGTTCCACATGTTGTCATGTTACAACCAAAAATATAAATTTATTTTTATTGGGATTTTATGTGATAGACCAACACAAAGTGGCACATAATTGTGAAGTGGAAGGAAAATGATAAATGGTTTTCAATTTTTTTTTTACAAATAAATATATGAAAAGTGTGGGGGGTACATTTGTATTCAGCCCCCTTTACTCTGATACCCATAACTAAAATCTAGTATAACTAATTACCTTTAGAAGTTATCTAATTAGTAAATAGAGACCACCTGTGTGTAATTTAATCTCAGTCTAAATACAGCTGTACTGTGAAGCCCTCAGAAGTTTGTTAGAGAACCTCAGTGAACAAACAGCATTATGAAGGCCAAGGAACACACCAGACAGGTCAGGGATAAAGTTGTGGAGAAGTATAAAGCAGGGTTAGGTAATAAAAAAATATCCCAAGCTTTGAACATCTCATGGAGCTCTGTTCAATCCAGGGGGGCCCATCCATTATAGATTCATGCATAGCATGAATCTATCCACAGCCACCGCCTGCCCCCATTCATGTGTCTGGCCCCTTTCAGGATGCCGGGAGCATGAATTACAGCGGCGGGTGTTTATTTGAAGCACCTGATTAGAGCCATAGGTTCTAATAGGCTTCAAAATAGGGTGGTCTCGTGGCGCAGAGCATTGCACTCGGAGCCCACCCAGGTGTGTTAGAAAAGCAAATGAATATTTGCTTTTCTAACACTAAATCGCCTCTCTGCTAATCAGGAAGCACGGGTCTGATACTTGTTTCCCCGATTGGCTGAAAGGCCAGGCAATCCTATTGGATGCCTAGGAGGAGGGGGATGCACGGCAGAAGCCGCCGTGATTCACACAACAGGAGGAGGAAGAAAGCTGCTGGACAAGCTGCTCGTACGCCCACTTCCTAGATGGGGTAAGTGTCAGCGAGACAGTTTACACTGATTTCCCGACTGTCTTCCAGAGGGGGTGTTGCCACCGCTGACCAACTGGGACGGGGGTGGCTGTTTGCCGCCCCCCCCCCCCCAAAGAAAAAAAACACCAGCTGTCACTGGTTCAATCCATTATCCGAAAATGGAAAGAGTATGGCACAACTGCAATTCTACCAAGACATGACCGTCCACCTAAACTGACCGGGCCGGGCAAGGAGAGCATTCATCAGAGAAGCAGCCAAGAGGTCCATGGTAACTCTGGAGGAGCTGCAGAGATCCACAGCTCAGGTGAGAGAATCTGTCCACAGGACAACTATTAGTGGTCTCTCCACAAATCTGCCCTTTATGGAAGAGTGACAAAGAAAGCCATAAGAAGTCCTGTTTTCAGTTTGTGAGAAGCCATGTGTCGGACACCGCAAACGTAGAAGAAGGTGCTCTGGTCAGATGAGACCAAAATTAAACTTATTGGCCTAAAAGAAAAACGCTATTAGGTAGATTCAGAAAGAGTTAGGCCGGCTTATCAGTAGATAAGCCGACCTAACTCAGAATCTACGCCGACTTATGTTTAAGTGTATGCTCAAACAGAGATACGCTTAAACATATCTAAGATACGACGGCTTGCGCCATCCTATCTTAGATTGCAATATTGAGGCTGGCCGCTAGGTGGCGCTTCCATTGCGGTCGGCGTAGAATATGTAGATATTAGTAGATACGCCGATTCACGAACGTACGCCCGAACGTACGCCCGGCCGCCGCAGTACATTTACTCTGTTTCCGTAAGGCATTATCAGGCCTAAAGTTATTCTATCTAATAGATGGAATAGTAATGTTAAAGTATGGCCGTCGTTCCCGCTTCGAAATTCGAAATTTTTACGTCGTTTGCGTAAGTCGTCCGTGAATAGGGATTTACGTCGTTTACGTCCACGTCGAAATCAATAGGCCCGTGCGGCGTACTTAGCCGCAATGCACACTGGGAAATGTAGGCGCCCGGCGCATGCGCAGTTAAGAAAAAACGTCAAAAACCTAAGGTCAAGCCCCATTGACATAAAACACGCCCCCTTACACACATTTGAATTAGGCGCCCTTACGCCCGCCCGCTTTAGGCTACGCCGCCGTAACTTGGCAGGCAAGTACTTTGAGACTCAAGTACTTGCCTCGCTAACTTACGGCGGCGTAGCCTAAACACGCTAAGCTACGCCGCCGCAACTTTGCACCATTCTCTCTGAATCTACCTTTATGTGTGGTGGAAAAACTAACAATGCATATCATCCTGAACACACCATCCCCACCGTGAAACATGGTGGTGGCAGCATCATGTGGTGGGGATGCTTTTCTTCAGCAGGGACAGGGAAGCTGGTCAGAGTTGATGGGAAGATGGATGGAGCCAAATACAGAACAATCTTAGAAGAAAACCTGTTAGAGTCTGCAAAAGACTTGAGACTGGGGGAGGTTCACCTTCCAGCAGGACAACGACCCTAAACATACAGCCAGAGCTACAATGGAATGGTTTAGATCAAAGCATATTCATGTGTTAGAATGGCCCAGTCACAGTCCAGACCTAAATCCCATTGAGAATCTGTTGCAAAACTTGAAAATTGCTGATCACAGACGCCCTCTATCCAATCTGACAGAACTTGAGATATTTTGCAAAGAAGAATGGTGAGAAATCTCCCTCTCTAGATGTGCAAAGCTGGTAGAGACATCCCCAAAAAGACTTGCAGCTGTAATTGCAGGGAAAGGAGGCTCTACAAAGTATTGACTCCGGGGGGCGCCATACAAATGTACCCCCCACACTTTTCACATATTTATTTGTAAAAAATGCTGAAAAACATTTATTAGTATTTCCTTCCAATCCACAATTATGTGCCACTTTGTGTTGGTCTATCACATAAAATCCCAATAAAATACATTTACATTTATGGTTGTAACATGACAACGTGGGGAAAATTTCAAGGGGTATGAATACTTTTTCAAGGCGCTGTATGTATGAAGTTTATTTAAAGTGTTTCAGGACAATACCATAATTGACAATATTTGTAGATTTAAATAAAAGTAGATAAATCCCGTCCAGATTAAGTTTGAAACACACACCAGGATTACAAAGCAGCAGACAGCCATGGCTCTTAAAGTATACACTAATAATCTCGGATTAAAGAGTTCAAGTACGCAGTTTTTTTCCTATCACTGAGATTTAATTCGTATGGCTTTGCGAGCGATACAGAAATCACGTGTAGGGACGCCTGGAAAGGATGTCCTAGGAGGAATGCTTAACCACTTAAGACCCGGACCAATATGCAGGTAAAGGACCTGGCGTCGCTTTAACTGACAATTGCGCGGTCGTGCGACGTGGCTCCCAAACAAAATTGGCGTCCTTTTTTTCCCACAAATAGAGCTTTCTTTTGGTGGTATTTGATCACCTCTGCGGTTTTTATTTTTTGCGCTATAAACAAAAATAGAGCGACAATTTAGATTATTTTTTTTATATTTTTTTCTTTTTGCTATAATAAAAATCCCCCAAAAATATATAAAAAAACGTTTTTTTCCCTCAGTTTAGGCCGATACGTATTCTTCGACATATTTTTGGTAAAAAAAATCGCAATAAGCGTTTATTGATTCGTTTGCGCAAAAGTTATAGCGTCTGCAAAATAGGGGGTAGTTTTATGGCATTTTTATTTATTTATTTTTTTACTAGTAATGGCAGCGATCAGCAATTTTTATCTGTACTGCGACATTATGGCGGACACTTCGGACACTTTTGACACATTTTTGGGACCATTGCCATTTTCATAGCGATCAGTGCTATAAAAATGCATTGATTACTGTAAAAATGTCACTGGCAGGGAAGGGGTTAATACTAGGGGGCGAGGAAGGGGTTAATTATGTTCCCTGGATGTGTTCTAACTGAAGGGGGGTGGACTGACTAGGGGAAATTACAGATCGCTGTTCATACATTGTATGAACAGAAGATCAGTAATTTCTCCCCCTGACAGGACCGGGAGCTGTGTGTTTACACACACAGCTCCCGGGTTCTCGCTCTGTAACGAGCGATCGCGGGTGCCCGGCGGTGATCGCCCGCCGGGCACGCGCATCGGCACCAGGGGCGAGCAGGGGACACGCACCCCTAGTGGCTGAAATGCGAAATCACGTAATATTACGTGATCCCGCGCAGCCGAGCCGACCTGCCGCCGTAAAACTACGGTGGGCGGTCGGCAAGCAGTTAAGGATCTGTTGATTGTTGCCGCTGGAATCCGGTGGCTGCACTCAGCCTCACACAGATAGCTAGATTCACGTAGGGTTACGCCGGCGTATCAGTAGATACGCCGTCGTAACTCTGAATCTACGCCGTCGTAAATTTAAGCGTATTCTGGAAACCAGATACGCTTAAATTAGGCTAAGATACGAGCGGCGTAAGTTTTCTACGCCATCGTATCTTAGGGTGCATATTAACACTGGCCGCTAGGTGGCGCTTCCGTTGAGTTCGGCGTAGAATATGCAAATGACTAGATACGCCGATTCACGAACGTACGTGCGCCCGTCGCAGTAAAGATACGCCGTTTACGTAAGGCGATTCCCGGCGTAAAGTTAGTCGAACAAATAGCTGGACTAGTCAATGTTAAGTATGGCCGTCGTTCCCACGTCGAAATTTGACAAATTTACGTTGTTTGCGTAAGTCGTCCGTGAATGGGGCTGGACGTAATTTACGTTCACGTCGAAACCAATACGTCCTTGCGGCGCACTTTGGAGCAATGCACACTGGGATATGTACACGGACGGCGCATGCGCCGTTCATAAAAAGTGTCAATCATGTCAGGTCACCAATCACCCCATTTACGCTACGCCGCCATAACTTAGGAGGCAAGTGCTTTGTGAATACAGCACTTGCCTCTCTGACTTAAGGCGGCGTAGCGTAAATACGATACGCTACGCCGCCTGAAAGATGCGCCCATCTACCTGAATCCAGTTAAGAGTGCTTAGCTGCGGTTAGGGACAGATGTCTAAGCCTGGGTGCAGGTGACTTGGCCCAGACTCGGACCTCCATCCATAACCGCCGCTATCCGCTGTATGTGCGGCTGCATGTGAACATGCTAACGGCATGCCCCGGTCATTCCAGTCACAGGAATCTGCTGATTCTTGAAACTCTTGGAACCGGTGGCTGCATGTGAATCTGGCATTACATCCAGAGTTTGAAGGGAAGCAGGGACAAGAGGATGAGGGAGGACACACTGTGGGAGGACAGCCTTACAAGGATTTTTCTGTATTCCAGGCATAAATCCAATCTTCGAAAAAGTTCAGGCTCTTAAAGTGTCCAGTCACTATAACCCCTAGAAACTTTGGTATACAGCATATACTGGAATTTGTATTTGTTATTTTTTTTTTTATATACTACTAGTGACGGCGATCAATGACTTATAATGGGACTGCGATACTGTGGCGGAAAATCTGACATTAACTGACACGGGGGGGGGAGGGGGGGCTAACTAACTACCACTGATATCACAATCCGTGCTTAATACAATACACTGTCACTGTACTAATGACACTGGCTGGGAAGGGGTTAACATCTAGGGTGCTCAAGGGGTTAAATGTGTGCCTAACAATGTGCAATGTTTCTAAAACTGCTGCTTTTTACTAATGATCTGTGAGTTTCTCATTCCTGCTTTGCAGGGATGAGAAACACAGAGATTGTTACCTGTGTACAGAGCTCTGTGTTGAATGGCAATATAATGGCAAATAATAGTAAACAATCCCCTGAAGCCTCGTACACACGATCAGTCCATCCGATGAGAACGGTCTGATGGACCATTGTCTTATGCCCCGTACACACCATCACTTTATGTGATGAAAAAAAACGAAGTTTTTAAAAACGTCACTTTAATTGACCGTGTGTGGGGGAAAACGTCGTTTTATGTCTTGTAAAAAACGACCAAAAAAAATTGAAGCATGCTTCAATTTTATGTGTCGTTTTTCAAAACGTCATTTTTGACTTCACAGAAATTGACCGTGTGTAGTAAAAAACGTTGTTTAAAACGACGTTTTTTCACCCGCGCAAGCCCAGAAGCTACTTATGAAGCGAGCTTCAATGGAAAAAGTGGTGAGAACGTAACCTCGCTTTGCTAGAACATTGTGAGAAAAACGATGGTGTGTAGGCAACTTCGTCTTTGAAAATTGAAGTTTCAAAAACGTCATTTTTTACTTCACAGAAAATGTTTTTTTTTTTCATCACATAAAGTGATGGTGTGTACGGGGCATGAGGTTGACCGATGAAGCTGACTGATGGCCTACACACCATAGGTTAAATAACCAATCGTGTCAGAACGCGGTGACGTAAAACACGACGTGCTGAAAAAAACAAAGTTCAATGCTTCCAAGCATGCGTCGACTTGATTCTGAGCATGCGTGGATTTTTAACCGATGGTTGTGCCTACTAACGGTCGGTTTTGACCTATCGGTTAGGAATCCATCGGTTAAATTTTAAAGCAAGTTGGCTTTTTTTTTAACCTATGGTTAAATAACCTATGGGGCCCACACACGATCGGTTTTGACCGATGAAAACGGTCCTTCAGACCGTTGTCCTCTGGTTAACCGATCGTGTGTACGAGGCCTTAGAGCCGGTTCACACAGGGGCAACTCGTCAGGCGACTCAGCCGCCTGACAAGTCGCGCTCCGCTCTGTTCAATGGAACCGTTCTTATAGGAGCGACTCAAGTCGCTCCGACTTAGAAAAAGGTTCCTGTACAAATTCGGGGGCGACTCGGGGCGTCTTGCATTAAATTCAATACAGAAGTCATTTTGCAAGTCGCCTCTGAAGTCGTCTTGATATCGCCTTGCCGAGTCGCCCCCAAAGTTGTGCCGTCTCAGTGTGAACCAGGTCTTAGAAATAAATAAAACATTATGGGCCCGATTCATGTAGACTTACGATGGGCGTATCAGTAGATACGCTGTCATAAGTCCGAATCCGCGCCGTCGTATATTTAAGCGTATTCTCAAACTGAGATACGCTTAAATATTGCTAAGATACGACCGGCGTAAGTCTCCTACGCCGTCGTATCTTAACTGCATATTTACGATGGCCACTAGGGGCGTGTACGCTGATTTACGCCTAGAATATGTAAATCAGCTAGATACACCTATTCACGAACGTACGCTCGCCCGTCGCAGTAAAGATACGCCGTTTACGTAAGGCTTTTTCCGGCGTAAAGTTACCCCTGCTATAGGAGGCGTATCCAATGTTAAGTATGGACGTCGGACAGCGTAAAATTTTCCGTCGTTTATGTCGTTTGCGTAAGTCGTACGCGAATAGGGCTGTGCGTAAGTTGCGTTCACGCCGAAAGCATTGACCATTTGCAATGTGATTTGGAGCATGAGCACTGGGATACGTTCACGGACGGCGCATGCGCCGTTCGTTAGGAACGTCATTTACGTAGGGTCAAGGCTCATTTTAATACAACATGCCCACTGCCTGGACAATTGGAATTAGTCGGGCTTACGCCGGCCCATTTACACTACGCCGCCGTAACTTAGAGCGCAAGTTCTTTCTGAATACAGGACCTGCCGCTCTAAGTTACGGCGGCGTAGTGTATCTGAAATACGCTACGCCTGCCTAAAGATAGGCAGATCTTTATGAATCTAGCCCATTATGTTCAAAGTATCTTTTCGTTAAGTACTGGTGTAGATCGTCTTCTTGTGCAAAATAAACGTAAAAAACGTATTTTATTGTTTTTTCTTACATACTGTATTACCCGTGTATGTACTTTTTTGCAGACTATGGTCTGATTCACCTTACTGTGGAAGTCTCTGTCTGTGTTTTTCTAACAGGCACATCTTATACAACCTAATCCCCACGCAGCCCAGACATTGGAGCAGACAATAATCTATGCCTACCGGCTTATGTCAACTGCACCAAGAAATTCTAAGTCAGAACCTTACTTACAGGACCTCAATGCTGAAATGTAATCTGCTTATGTTTTGTTTTCCCTGGTTCCTCTCCCCCCCCCCCCTAACCAACATGCTAATGATATTTTTAATAAACCCTTTCTATTTTCATTACATATTTTAAGTTAAGAACCAGTGAAATCATCACTAGGTCTTTGTGCCATTCTATGCAATGCAGGCAGATCCCGGCTGGTGGGAGGAGCCGGCAGGGTGCTGTACATAGCTTCCTGAAAACATCCCAGTACCCTGCCTCAGTACTCCTCTCAACAGCTCTTAGCCATGATGCAAAAAATGAACAGGTTCTTGGGACCTCCCTGAGGAATTCACTTGATATGACGTAACGCGTAGGGCGGAGCCGGGTGACGTCATTACACACCGTAACCGAAAGTGGAGGTGCCGCCATTTTCCCTGAACCTGGTACACATATTATGAGATAAGCTGTTTCTGTTTTTTGTTCATGTGACTGCATTACCTGATACATTTTTTATTTTTAAACGGATTACTACACAAGGGGAGCTCATTCCTCTATTCACTTTGCCGACCAAGGCCTTTTCTGGCACTTTTTGTTTACAAGTGTAGCGCCCTGCTCCCAATGACTGGGGCGCTATTCTAAATTTAGAGGGCATCTGAGCCAATAATGGGCTCAGACTTTGTTGAATTCCAGTGAAATTAGCCTCTGGTCTGGCTAATGGTTATGCTTGGTAGGACTTTCCCCTGTTGCCTGTAGTTGGCGTTACCACCTCAGGCCCATGTTGGAACACAAGCGAACCCTGGTGTGTTAAGTGACCCTTCTCGGCAGCAGCCCAGTGGAAGTGGTTCCCCCGCTGTGCATGCTGGGAAGGGGTACTTAAGGGGCAGACGCCGGTTTTCGGGGGTACTTCGCCTCGTGGGCCCTCCTGGCGCGAGGTATGTGTGTGTGATTCCAGCCCCGGGAGCACGTTGGTCCGAGGCTGCATCTCTATTGAGTAGGCCCAGCTATGCTGGCTGGGGCCTATGATTCTAAAGGGGATCCCAAGCTGTCCATCCAAGTGGGGGAAGCTGCTTAACAAAGGAAACCGGGGGAGGACCTGCCCTGGAGGAGACCAAGCAAGGCAAGCTAATGTCTCGGGACAGGCCTGGTGATTTTGTTATAAAGGGATCCACCACTCTATTGGTCTTACAGTCCGCCGGGTTGGCTTTAAGGCTCTTTTACTGTGAGGCAGGAAGATCAGGGCTGAAATCTACGGGGGTAGTGCTACACAAGTTTAAATCAGTATTCTTTGCTAGAAAATTACTTAGGGGGTAATCCACAAAAGGGATACGCCGGCGTATCTACTGATACGCCGTCGTATCCCTGTTTCTATCTATGGAACTGATCCACAGAATCAGTTTCCAAGAGATAGACAGAAGATCCGACATGTGTAATTGAATTACACTGTCGGATCTTAAGGATGCAATTCTAGGCCGGCCGCTAGGTGGCGAGGCCATTGCGGCCGGCCTAGAATATGCAAATGAACACTTACGGTGATCCACGAACGCTCCGACGGGCCCGTCGCTCTAATGCTACGTCGTTTACGTCGAGTTACGCCGTGTAAAAATAGGGCTGAGTCCTATTTGACTAAGCCCTATTAAGTATGGCCGTCGTTCCCGCGTCGAAAATTCAAACTCTCCGTCGTTTGCGCAAGACGTCCGTGAATGGCGCTGGACGCCGTTTACGTTACCGTCTAAGCAAATGACGTCGGAGCGACGTCAGTTAGCGCTATGCACGTCGGGTAAGTTACCCGACGGAGCATGCGCAGTACGTCTGGAGCGGGAGCGCGCCTAATTTAAATGGGACTAGCCCCATTAGATTCGGCACGCCTTGCGGATTTGAGTTACACCGCCGCAAATTTCCAGGTAAGTGTGTTGTGGATCGATACCTAACTTAGGAAATTTGCGGCAGTGTAACTTAAATCACTTAAGTTACGTTGCGCTGCGGGGCTGTGGATTTGGCCCTTAGAACCCCCAAACATTATGTATATTTTTCTTTTAGCAGAGATCCTAGAAAATAAAATGGCGATCGTTGCAATATTTTATGTCACACAGTATTTGCCCAGCAAATGCAATTTTTGGGGAAAAAATACACTTTAATTAATTTTAATGCTAAAAAAACTCAATATTTAACTTAATTTTTTTGTAAAATATAAAAGATGATATTACGTTGAGTAAATAGATAGCCAACACGTTGAACTTTAAAAGTGCGCACGGTCATGGAATGGCGACAAACTACGATACTTAAAAATCTTCATAGATGAGGCTTTAAACATTTTTACTGGTTACCGGGTTAGAGTAACAGAGGAGGTCTAGGGCTAGAATTATTGCTCTTGCTGTGTCGTTCACGGCGATACCTCACATGTGTGGTGCGAACATCGTTTACATATACGTATGCGTTCGCTTCTGCACACAAGCATGGAGGGATGGGGGAGCTTTTATTTTTATTTGTATTATTATTATTTTTTTCTAATTTTTTTTTTTTTTTTTTACACTGTCCCTTTAATTTTTTTTGTTTTATTACTTTTATTCCTATAACAGAGAATGTAAACATCGCTTGTAATTAAAATAAGGGATGACAGGTCCTCTTTATGGAGAAATCTGGGGTCAATAAGACCCCAAATTTCTCTGCCTTTAAAAAAAGCTAATTGTTTACTTCCACCCTAGACCGGATGACGTCGCTCCGGTCCTCCAAGACCATAGAGGCGATCAGAGACGATCTGGTCTCTGGTAACCTCTGTGGACAGCCCGTCAAATCGTTTCATTAAAATGTTGGTGTTCAAACTAAAAATAAAATCTGTAAAACAGAACTTGTATGGCCTATCCTGCAGGCCCCTAACAACACAAAAATAAATAAATAAAGCAGAAAAAAATGACACTGCAGTTTCTGCCCATGTCCTGTAGGTGGTGATGATGTCACTTCCTGGGGACAGCACCTTATACACAGGAAGTCTGACAGCAGCTGGTGATCCAGGTGGTCTGGTGGTGGAATCCCCTGACCTTCTCCACAGGGAAGTGGCAGGGGGGAGTCTCTGAATGGTAACATACTGTAGGTGGCTGGCTGTAGGTGCAAGCCCCTAACAACTCAAAAATAAATAAATAGATAAAGCAGAAAAAAAAGAATGACACTGCAGTTTCTGACCATTTCCTGTCGGTGGTGATGATGTCACTTCCTGGGGGCAGCACCTTTTACAAAGGAAGTCTGACAGCAGCTGGTGATCCAGGTGGTCTGGTGGTGGAATCCCCTGACCTTCTCCACAGGGAAGTGGCAGGGGGGAGTCTCTGAATGGTAACATACTGTAGGTGGCTGGCTGTAGGTGCAAGCCCCTAACAACTCAAAAATAAATAAATAGATAAAGCAGAAAAAAAAGAATGACACTGCAGTTTCTGACCATTTCCTGTCGGTGGTGATGATGTCACTTCCTGGGGGCAGCACCTTTTACAAAGGAAGTCTGACAGCAGCTGATAGTCCAGGTGGTCTGCTGGTTGAATCCCTTGACCTGCTCCACAGGCAGTGGCGGTTCGTCCATAGAGGGCGCTGGGGCGCCGCCCCCTCTGGCTCTCGCCCACCACTGAGTTTAATAACATAGATTCATGCATTGCATGAACGTATGTTATTGTCGCCGCTGCCGCTGGTCTATTCAGATGGCCGGAAATTGAGCGCCGGCCACCTGAATAACGGCAGCTGGTTGGCTATGTGGAAGTGAATATCAGAGCCATTCTGGTTATTCTGGTTATCGGTAACCTGATTGGCTGAAGCGTCACCAAGGCGGGAGAAGACATCGAGGGACGTGGAAGGAGTAAGGTAAGTGCATTTTACAGGGCACAGAGGCGACAAAGGGCAGTTAGTCATCAATGGGCACAGTGGCATCGATGGGCACAGTGGCGACAAAGGGCACAGTGGCGACAAAGGGCACAGTGGTGACAAAGGGCACAGTGGTGACAATGGGCACAGTGGCAACAATGAAAGGGCACAGTGGCGACAATTAAAGGGCACAGTGGTGACAATTGGCACAGTGGCGACAATTGAGGGGCACAGTGGCTATGTTTGATGGCATGGCACAGTGGCTGCGTTTGATGGCATGGCACAGTTGCTGCGTTTGATGGCATGGCACAGTGACTGCATTTGATGGCATGGCACAGTGACTGCGTTTGATGGCATGGCACAGTGGTGCGAATTGATGGCATAGTGACTGCATTTGATGGCATAGCACAGTGGTGATAATTGATGGCACAGTGGCTGCGTTTGATGGCATGGCACAGTGGCTGCGTTTGATGGCATGGCACAGTGGTGACAATTTATGGCACAGTGGCTGCATTTGATGGGCACAGTGAGGCTGCAATTTTTTTATTTTCTTTTTTTTTCCGTTTGCGCCCCCCCAAAAATATTGAGCACCAGCCGCCACTGTCCACAGGGAAGTGGCAGGGGGGAGTCTCTGAATGGGAACATACAGTAGGTGGCTAGCTGTGGGTGCAGGACCATTCTACTGGCAGCTTAGCCCTCTGGAGATGTGAAACATGCTCTGAGCGACTTGAACTTGAAAGGAAGCTGTGTTTTCTGCTGCTCCATCCCGGTGGCCTGCACGCCCTGGGATAGGAGTGAAGGGCTCGACACCTGGTGACAGCTTGCATGCCCAATCACTCCAGTACCACCAGTAGTGGTCTCTCTGACCACAAGGTGGCTGGAACTAAAAAAAGTATATTCCCTGGGGAAGTGCAGGGGTTAGAAGAAGCTTAACCACTACCCCACCGCGCCATAGCGAAAATACTGCTACAGCGCGGTGTAGTTATTCCGGGACGACGTCCCTGGGACGTCCTCCCAGAATCCTTCACTCGCGCGCCCCCTCGGGCGCGCTCCCAGAATCATCTGTGAGCGCCGGGTCTAGAAGACCCGGCGCATCACAGATCGCGGTAAATCGCCACTGACAGCGGCGGTTTACCACGTGATCGCTCCGTCAAATGACGGAGCGATCACTTGTAAACAAACCGGCGTCATGTCATGACGCCGGTTCCTCCCTCTCCTCTCTGTACCGATCGGTACAGGGTGAGAGGAGAGGGGGGAGAGCGGAAGCAGCAGCAGCTGCTGTGGCTGGATCTGTGACAAATGCAGTCACAGATCCATCCCTCCCTCCCTGTGCAATACTCTGCAATTAACCCCTCATACTCTGCAATACCCCCATACCCCCATACTCTGCAATTAACCACCCATACTCTGCAATAACCCCCCCATACTCTGCAATTAACCCCCATACTCTGCAATTAACCCCCATACTCTGCATTTAACCCCCCATACTCTGCAATTAACCCCCCATACTCTGCAATTAACCCCCATACTCTGCAATAACCCCCCCATACTCTGCAAAAAAAAAAAACATACTCTGCAATAACCCCCCCCCCCCATACTCTGCAATACCACCCAATACTCTGCAATACCCCCAATACTCTGCAATACCACCCAATACTCTGCAATACCCCCAATACTCCGCAATACCTGCTAATATGACAGAAACAAGATTATTTTTTTTTTTTTTTTTTTTACAGAATTTTCAGTGTTTTTTCTTTTATAGCGCAAAAAATAAAAATCGCAGAGGTGATCAAATACCACCAAAAGAAAGCTCTATTTGTGGGAAAAAAAGGACAAAAATTTCAGATGGGCACAATGTTGTATGACTGAGTAATTGTCATTCAAATTGTGAGAGCACCGAAAGCTGAAAATTGGTCTGGTGAGGAAGGGGGTTTAAGTGCCCAGTGGTCAAGAGGTTAAAGAGTTCCAGGGACATTTTTTTTTTTTTTTTACTAGTAATGGCGGCAATCAACGACTTTCTGCCCGTCGTCGCAGCCGCCTCACAGCCTGTCAAGTCTTTCTCTCAGGGGCCCGGCTAGAACTGGGTGGGGTGTGGAGGAAGATCCGCCAGGAAAGGCCAGGAGCAAAGCAGACAGGTTGCTGGCCGGGACTTGAGCCAAGGCAAAATAACATGCCAGCGGAGCTGAATGGGCATGCACCCGAAACTGAAGAAATATTCCCTCCGCTCCGACCAGCACATGATCATCAGAAAGGGGCACAGATAATGGGAAAAAATACACCCCCCTAAGTTAGTAGGAGCGGGGGGGGTGTAATTCTGATTTTTTTTTTTTATTCTGCACTGAC
Organism: Rana temporaria; assembly: GCF_905171775.1. Classification (NCBI taxonomy): domain Eukaryota; kingdom Metazoa; phylum Chordata; class Amphibia; order Anura; family Ranidae; genus Rana; species Rana temporaria. Next base: position 14,071,314 of record NC_053497.1, read on the forward strand.
TGTCTTTGAAATTGCCCCAGCCCCTGTTCCAATCCAGGGACAGACTTGGTCCGGGGACAGTGTCCTCAATCCGGGGACTGTCCCCAGAAACCGGGGATGTCTGGTCACCCTAACTTAGGGGCCTTTTTTGCTAGATGTGAGTCAGATGGGTATTGAGACCCTCTCCGGCTGCCATGTAAATCTAGATATGGTTCTTGCTTGGTCAGCAGTGTCATGGTGGGAACCAAAAATCAATCTTGCACAAGGGCCCACTGGTGACTTTGCCCACCGCTGGGTATGGAATGGTTCCGTCACATGTGGTATGAGCACTGCCGTCTACATAAAGGATGGAAATGTTTCCCTGTAAAGTATAATAATAAAATAAAAACAAGAACAAAATGTACTCAATTATTAGGACAAACACTAATTAGTACACATTTAGCTTTACTACTAAAAATAATTGCGTGAACATGGGAGCGACACGTTAGCATTTGCATATAAAGCAATAGCAACAAATGAAAGTAACAACGTGTATGGTACACAACACACCTGAAATAGATAAATAATGGGTGGACAGGTAAGGTGTCAGTTAACCCTCAACTCACTGAGCTTTTTCAGGTTTTGGGGATAGGTGAACTTAATGTTAACCACTTAAGACCCGGACCTTTAGGCAGCTAAAGGACCCAGCCAGGTTTTGCGATTCGGCACTGCGTCTCTTTAACTGACAATTGCGCGGTCGTGCGACGTGGCTCCCAAACAAAATTGGCGTCCTTTTTTTCCCCAGAAATAAAGCTTTATTTTGGTGGTATTTGATCACCTCTGCGGTTTTTATTTTTTGCGCTATAAACAAAAATAGAGCGACAATTTTGAAAAAAATGCAATATTTTTTTACTTTTTGTTATAAATATCCCCCAAAAATATATAAAAAAAAAAATTTCCTCAGTTTAGGCCAATACGTATCCTTCTACCTATTTTTGGTAAAAAAAAAAATCGCAATAAGCGTTTATCGGTTGGTTTGCGCAAAATTTATAGCGTTTACAAAATAGGGGATAGTTTTATTGCATTTTTATTAATTTTTTTTTTTTTTTACTACTAATGGCGGCGATCAGCGATTTTTTTTCGTGACTGCGACATTATGGCGGATACTTCGGACAATTTTGACAAATTTTTTGACAATTTTGACATATTTTAGGCTGCATTCTTGCGATGACCGCTCCCATTGTGCTCAGTGTATAGTATGCAAATTGCATACTAACACCGATTCACAATGTTGCGCGAGCCCTGCGTACGCAAGTTACGTCGTTTCCGTACGGCGTGTTTAGCGTAAGGCTGCCCCTTCTAATAGTAGGGGCAGCCAATGCTAAAGAATACCTGTCGTTCCCGTGTCGCCAAATTTCAATGTTACGTCGTTTGCGTAAGTGATTCGTGAATGGCGCTGGACGCCATTCACGTTCACTCTGAAGCAAATGACGTCCTTGCGACGTCATTTGCCGCAATGCACGTCGGGAAAGTTTCCAGACGGAGCATGCGCTCTACGCTCGGCGCGGGAGCGCGCCTAATTTAAATGATTCCCGCCCCCTACGGGATCATTTACATTAGGCGCCCTTACGCAGGGCAAGTTTACACAGCGCACCCGCAATTTACGGAGCTACTGCTACAGTTACAGTAAATTTGCGGGGGCGCAGGGCAAAAACGCTGCCCTGCGCCTCCGCAAATAAGGGGCAAATCTCTTTGAATCCGGGCCACTGTTTACTGTGAAAATTACAATTGCAGTTTGGGAGTTAACCACAAGGGGGCGCTGAAGGGGCTATGTATGACCTAATATGTGTTTCTAACTGTAGGGGGGTGTGGCTGTAGGTGTGACGTCATCGATTGTGTATCCCTATAAAAGGGATCACACGATCGATGACGCCGCCACAGTGAAGAACGGCTTTTCCCGTTCTTCAGCTCCGGGGACCAATCACGGGACTCCAGCGGCGATTGGGTCCGCGTGATTCTGAGCATATACGAGCATATACGTATCTGTCTGACGTTCGGCCCATCATTTGCATGGGGTCACGCCTCATTTGCATGGCTCACGCCTACTTCCACCTACGCCGGCTTACGCCTAGGAAACCCAGCGCAGTTTTGGGAGCAAGTCCTTTGTGAATTCCATACTTGCCTCTCTGCGCTGCGTCGTCGTAGTGTACAGGAGATACGCTACAGCGGCATAAATATGCGCCGATCTCTGTGAATCCGGGCCTAAGTGCCTGGAAAGAGGCTGAAGGAGATCAGCACATAGCAGGAGGTGTCTAAACAAGGACCTTCATGGCAAGGTCACCGGATATTTTTTTAATGAGAGCAGCAGGTCACAAGTACAATACGAAAAGTGATCATATGATATTTTGAATGTCAGACAAGTTTCAATGTTTTTTTTGCTTTTTGACCTCGACATAAACATTGTTACCTTTTGTGGCAATAGTTGAACTGTTCTGCCATCTTGTGTTTAACTGCAGAACTGCATACAATTTTTGAAAGCAACCACAAAACCAAAAATTTGGTAAGCTTTTCCGTTCTGCAAAAGAAAAACAAAGCGCCCTTCTGACCGCACCCAGTTCCTTCTGCTACCCCACTCCTCCGCCGATCTTTCCCCCCTTGGAAAATACAACAGCTCGGAACGCCCACAAAAGGTCTTGACACAATGTCGTGTCCCAGGAAATGTCATTCCGAGACATACCACCGTTCCCTCCATCCCCAGCTCAGCAACAGATGGGGGCAGATCCACAAAGAAAGTACGCCGGCTACTGATACGCCGGCGTAATTTCAAATCCTCAAAACAAGATACGACGGCATCTGGGTTAGATCCGACAGGTGTACGTCTTCGGATCTTAGATGCAATTCTTCGGCGTCCGCTGGGTGGCGTTCCCTTCGTATTCCGCGTCTATTTCCGACGATCCACGAACGTACGAGCGGCCGTCGCATTCTTTTACGCTGTTTCCGTTCGTTTTTTTTCCGCGTATAGTTAAAGCTGCTATTTGGTGGCATACGCAATGTTAAGTATGGCCGTCGTTCCCGCGTCGAATTAGATTTTTTTTATTTCGTTTGCGTAAGTCGTCCGTGAATGGGGCTGGACGTAATTTACGTCCACGTCAAAACCAATGACGTCCTTGCGACGTCATTTAGCGCAATGCACGGCGGAAAATTTAGGGACGGCGCATGCGCAGTTTGTTCGGCGCGAGGACGCGCTTCATTTAAATGAAACACGCCCCCTACTCGCCGCATTTGAATTCCGCGCCATTACGCCGTGAGAGATACACTACGCCGCCGTAACTTACGGCGCAAATTCTTTCTGGATTCAAACCAAATCCGGGTAAGTTACGGCGGCGTATCGTATCTCAGATGCGCTGTGCGGGTGCAGATCTATGTGGATCTGCCCCATGGTCTCTGGAAGTATCACTCTCCATGTTCATGAATCCATGGTGGATTGTCCCTGGAAATATCCCATTCTTGGTTCAGCAGTAGTGTCCGTGCCAATGTTGTGTCCTCCTTTTACTGACTAAGACCCCTTTCACACTGGTGCTGCCACGCATTTCGGGCGCTAGCGAGACGCTTTTAATCCCCGCTAGTGGCCGAGAAAGGGTTAATACCGCCCTCAATGCGCTGCTACATTGGTGTATTGCCGGCGGTACGGCGTCGCTGCCCATTGATTTCAATGGGGAGGAGCGCATTAGGAGCGGTGAGTTCGCCACTCCTAATGCACTCCAAAGAAGCTGCTGGCAGGACTTTTCCTGACGCCCTGCCAGCGCACCGCTCCAGTGTGAAAGCCCTCGGGCTTTCACACTGGAGTGAATAGAGCAGCTGTTTTAGGGCGGATTGCAGGCGCTATTTTTATCGCTATAGTGCCTGCAAAACGCCCTCAGTGTGAAAGAGGTCCTAGCACTGTCCTCCCATCAGCAGGACATTTGTCCCTTTAGACCCCTTTCACACTGGGGGCGTTTTGCAGTGGCGTAGCGTGGGTCGTCAGCACCCAGGGCAAGGCAAGTAACTTGCGCCCCCCTAACCTGCAAACTTTTAGCATTCCCCAAGTTCCTTCAAATACAATAGTACTGACCTACCTGATTCCTATACTGACCACTACACTAACCTACTTGGTTTCAGCACTGACCAACCTGATTTCTTTACTGACCATTACACACTACACTGACCACTACACTACACTGACCACTACACTACACTGACCACTACACTACACTGACCACTACACTACACTGACCACTACACTGTCCACTACACTGAGAACTACATTGACCACTATACTGTACACTACACTGAGCACTACACTATACGATACTGTCCACTACACTGAGAACTACATTGACCACTATACTGTACACTACACTGAGCACTACACTATACGATACTGTCCACTACACTGAGAACTACACTGACCTCTACACTGTCCACTACACTACACTGACCACTAAACTATACTATCCACTACACTGACCACTATACTGTCCGCAAAGGGGTCCTTAAGTGGTTAAAGCATCGCCGATTGAGAATTTTGGGTCATTTTGCGATTCCAGGGGCGTGCAGTTTTAAGGCTTGTCATGTTTGATATCTATTGAATTGACGCAACCATATCTTTTATATTTTAATCACAATTTATTTTATTGTATTTCACTTGCAAAGTGTCTTTGCTTTTGCTAGACAATGACTGTTCCCCATCCATGCATGTCACAGCCCTCTCCCCTTTCTGAGATTGTCTAATTACTGTCTGTGCTGAGCCAGCTCTACAACGGTGGAGGGGGAGAAGAAATTTAAGCGCTAAAGCAGCCTGGAATTGGGCTTCATTGTGTTAGAACAAACCTCTGTTGCCCCAAAATATTTTATTAAAATATGTGTATGTATATATATAAATCTAACATATAACTATGGGACAAAAATCCCCAATATATTGTTTTGTGGTGACAGGTTCTCTTTAATCACAAATCAGGGGTCTTAAAGATCCCTGATATCTCTCCTGCCCTCCATTGAAGCTAATGGAGAGTGGATCATGCACCGTTAGCTTCTTCCTTGGCTTCAGCGACCAGGGAATGTAACACTAAAAGTGACATAATGCACAAAATATATATATATACACACACAGTGCTTTGAAAAATAATTCATACCCCTTGAAATTTTTCAACCAAAAACGTGTAAATGTATGTTATTGGAATTTTATGTGATAGACCAACACAAAGTGACACATAATTGTGAAGTGGAAGGAAAATGATAAATGGTTTTAATTTTTTTTTACAAATAAATATGTGAAAAGTGTGGGGTGCATTTGTATTCAGCCCCCTTTACTCTGATACCTCTAACTAAAATCTAGTGGAACCAATTACCTTCAGAAGTCACCTAATTAGTAAATAGAGTCCACCTGTGTGTCATTTAATCTCAGTATAAATACAGCTGTTCTGTGAAGCCCTCAGAGGTTTGTTAGAGAACCTTAGTGAACAAACAGCATCATGAAGGCCAAGGAACACACCAGACAGGTCGGGGATAAAGTTGTGGAGAAGTATAAAGCAGGGTTAGGTTATAAAAAAATATCCCAAGCTTTGAACATCTCATGGAGCTCTGTTCAATCCAGGGGGGCCCATCCATTAAGAGCGCACGGGCTCCACGCTCTCTATCCACGCCACCCTCTATATGAGTAATGGATAGATTACCACTTACCCACTGGGCACTTAAACAGACCAATTTCCAGCTTTCAGTGCTCTCACATTTTGAATGATAATTACTCAGTCATGCAGCACTGTACCCATATGAAACATTTGTCCTTTTTTTTTCACAAATGACCCCTTTTTGGAAAGTAGACATTCCAATGTATTTAATAAGAGGCATGGTGATTTTTTTTCATGTTTTGATTTTTTTTTCCCCACAATTCTTTGCAAAATAAAAAAAAAACACTTTTTTTTTTTTTTTTTTTTTTACAAAAGTGTCATATTAACGGGTTATTTCTCTCACATGGCATATGCATACCACAAGTTACACCCCAAAATACATTCTACTACTCCTCCCGAGTATGGCGATACCACAGGTGTGGGACTTTTTCACAGCCTGGCCACATACAGAGGCCCAACATGAAGGGAGCATCAGGCAATCTAGGGACATCATTTACACATGACGTGGCACGGTAGAGCACTGATGGGGCACTCATATGGCACTGCTGGGGACTGATATGACACGGGTTGGGGCACTGCTGGGCACTGAAATGGCACGGATTTGGGCATTGCTGGGTACTGGTGTGTCACCACTGGCCACTTATATGGCACTGCTGGGCACAGATATGGCATGGATTGGGGCCCTGCTAGGCACTAATATTAAGGTGACCAGATTTTTAAAATGAAATCCAGGGACATATTTTTTCTTTACTAGTAATGGCAACAATCAGCGACTCTCTGCCCATCGCCACCCATCTCAGTCTTACTCTCCGGGCCCCGGCTACTACTGGATGGGGAGCGGAGGAAGATCACTCTGCCAGGGAAGGCAAGGAGATAGGCAGGTGGCTAGCCAGGATTTGAGCCAAGGCAGAAGAACATGCGAGCGGAGCTGAATGGGCATGCGCCCGAAAACTGAAGAAATATTCCCTCCGCTCCGACCAGCACATGATCATAAGAAAGGGGCACAGATAATGGGAAAAATACAACCCCCCTATGCTAGTAGGCACAGCGGAGCAGGGGGTGTGAAATTCAAATGTTTTATTTTATTTTGCACTGATTGTCTTTGAAATTGCCCCTGCCCCCTATTAAATCCAATCTGGGGACAAAACCAGGGACAGACTTGGTCCGGGGACAGTGTCCTCAATCAGGGGACTGTCCCCTGAAACTGGGGATGTCTGGTCACCCTACTAATATTGCACCCCTGGGCACTGATATGGCATGGATTGGGCACTGATATGGAACTGCTGAGCACTGATATGGCACTGCTGGGCACTAATATGGCACTGCTGGGCACTGAATATGGCACAGATTGTGGCACTGATATGGCACGGACTGGGGCACTGATCTGGCACTATATGAAACATACGCTTCAGCTTCTCTCTTCTTTGCTCACATGATCGGTGTGAGCAGCTAAGAGAATCGGACATGATGCCAGTTTGTTTACGTTGATTGCTCCATCATTGGACAGAGTGAATATGTGGTAAAGGGCCGCTGTCATTGACCCTTTACCACGATCCGTGGACATGTCCGGCACAGACAGCCTTGTGTGCGCACCCAAGGGGGCATGTGGGATCACGATTCTGGGGGGGCGTCATAGTACACCCTCCCAGAGTTATCAGACCGCGCTGTAGCCGTCATTAGCCTATGGCGCGGCTGTTAACTGATTAAAACAGGGTTAGGTTATAAAAAAATATCCCAAGCTTTGCACATCTCACAGAGCTCTGTTCAATCCATCATCCGAAAATGGAAAGAGTATGGCACAACTGCAAACCTACCAAGACATGGCCGTCCACCGAAAATGACCGGACCGGGCAAGGAGAGCATTCATCAGAGAAGCAGCCAAGAGGTCCATGGTAACTCTGGAGGAGCTGCAGAGATCCACAGCTCAGGTGGGAGAATCTGTCCACAGGACAACTATAAGGGTCCTTTCACATGGGTGGTCCGCTTTACTCAGGGGAATCTGCTGATCTCCGGTGAGCAGGCGGATGACAGGTTCATCTCCGCTAACTGTGCAGAGTGGAGATGGACAGAGTCCCGCTCTCCTCTATGGGGAGATGGGATGAAAACAGATCACTTGTCTGTTTTCATCCAATCCGATCCTCCAGACGGATGAAAAATAGGGTCATCATCCGTCTGGATTTCAGGAACAGGATCGGATCGGATAGCAGCGGGTGTCAGCGGACATGTCACTGCTCACATTCCCTGCTCCATAGTAGTGAATGGAGGCTCCGATCAGGTCTGCCTCGAAAACTGACAGGTGGCCCTTGCTCTTCCAAAGGTTGGGCACCCCTGGTTTAGATCAAAGCCTATTCATGTGTTAGAATGGCCCAGTCACAGTCCAGACCTAAATCACACTGAGAATCTGTGGCAAGACTTGAAAATTGCTGTTCAAGACGCTCTCCATCCAATCTGACAGAACTGGAGATATTTTACAAAGAAGAATGGGCAGAAATGTCCCTCTCTAGATGTGCAAAGCTGGTAGAGACATCCCCAAAAAGACACGCAGCTGTAATTGGAGAAAAAGGCGGTTCTACAAAGTATTGACTCTTTTATATTTATTTGTAAAAAAAAAATGAAAACCATTTATAATTTTCCTTCCACTTCACAATTATGTGTCACTTTGTGTTGGCCTATCACATAAAATCCCAATAAAATACATTTACGTTTTTGGTTGTAACATGACAAAATATTGACAATTTCAAGGGGTATGAATACTTTTTCTAAGCTTTGTGTGTATGTGTGTGTGTATATATATATATATATACACAGCTCAAAAAAATGTAAGTAACACTTTTGAATCAGAACTCCTGGGATATTGATCTGGTCAGTTTAGAAGCAGAGGGTGAGGGGTGTATACAGTGGGGGAGGGGTGTATACAGAGGGGGAGGGGTGTATACAGAGGGGGAGGGATGTATAAAAAGGGGGAGGGGGGTATACAGAGGGGGAGGGTGTATACAGTGGGGGAGGGGTGTATACAGAGGGGGGTTGTTAATCAGTTTCAGCTGCGTTGCTGTTAATTAAAATTAACAACAGATGCACTAGATGGGCAACAATGAGACAACCTCCAAAACAGGAATGTTTTTTCAGGTGGAGGTGTCTGGCATTTTTTTCCCCTACTCCCCTTTTCTGACTGTTTTTCACTAGTTTTGCATTTGGCTGGGGTCAGTGTCACTACTGGTAGCACGAGGCGATACTTGGACCCTATAAAGGTTGCACAGGCAGTCCAACTCCTCCAGGATGGCACATCAATACGTGTCATTGCCAGAAGGTTTGCCGTGTCTCCCAGCACAGTCTCAGGAGCATGGAGGAGATTCCAGGAGACAGGCAGTTCCTCTAGGAGAGCTGGACAGAGCCGTAGAAGGTCCTTAACCCATCAGCAGGACCGGTATCTGCTCATTTGTGCAAGGAGGAAAAGGATGAGCACTGCCAGAGCCCTACAAAATCACCTCCAGCAGGCCACTGGTGTGAATGTCTCTGACCAAACAATCAGAAACAGACTTCATGGGGGTGACCTGAGAACCCGACATCCTCTAGTGTCCTCTGCGCTCACTGTCAGACACTGTGGAGATCCATTGGCATTTTCCATTGAACACCAGAATTGGCAGGTCTGCCACTGGTGCCCCATGCTTTTCACAGGTGAGAGCAGGTTCACCCTGAGCACATGTGACAGACGTGAAAGGGTCTGGAGAAGCCTCAGAGAACTTTATGCTGCCTGTAACATCGTTCAGCATGACCGGTTTGGTGGTGGGTCAGTGATGGTCTGGGAGGCATATCCATGGAGGGACACACAGACCTCTACAGGCTACACAATGTCACCCTGACTGCCATTAGGTATTGGGATGAAATCCTTGGACCCATTGTCAGACCCTACGCTGGTGCAGTGGGTCCTGGGTTCCTCCTGGTGCACAACAATGCCCGGCCTCATGTGGCGAGAGCATGCAGCCAGTTCCTGGGGGGTGAAGGAATTGGTACCATTGAATGGCCCCCACGCTCACCTGATCTAAATCCAAAAGAACATCTTTGGGACATTATGGGCCAGATTCACGTAGATGGGCGTATATAGTTTATACTGTATGTGCCCCTTGTCTTTCTGCCTACTTTGGTGGTCTAAAGCCGGCCATGCAGAACACATTTTGTCCAATTTCTTCTAAGTCAGATGAAACCTGAGCTTTGGGCACCTTTCGGCCCAACAATAGTGGATTCTGTTAAATTTTCCTTGACAAACCTCTCCCCCGACCGCCATATACTCTCCTTACCAGCATTCCCTCTCTTCATGGGATTTCTCACTTCACCCCTCCATGGCTTCAATAAATCAAAGAGACCAAATAGCATTTTATTGACATCTTCATTTAATCTTATGTTACAAAATAACACAACTATGGTGTATCCGATATAATACTACAAAGGGGCATGTACAGTCGCTGAAACCTGGGATTGAACCAGGGACCTTTAGACCTTTAGTCTAACGCTCTCCCAACTGAGCTATTTCAGCTTTTGGGGGTGGGGGGATGGGGGAGGGAAGCATATCTTTAGAGTGTGGGAGGAAACCGGAGTACCCGGAGGAAACCCACGCAGGCACAGGGAGAACATGCAAACTCCAAGCAGATGGTGTCGTGGTCAGAATTTGAACCAGCGACCCTTTTTGCACTGTGCTGCCCGTATAATAAAAGCACACGAATATAGTAAAAGCACACGAATATAAGAAAAGCACACGAATATAGTAAAAGCACACAAATATAGTAAAAGCACACGAATATAAGAAAAGCACACGAATATAAGAAAAGCACACGAATATAGTAAAAGCACACGAATATAAGAAAAGCACGCGAATATAAGAAAAGCACACGAATATAGTAAAAGCACACGAATATAGTAAAAGCACACGAATATAGTAAAAGCACACGAATATAAGAAAAGCACACGAATATAAGAAAAGCACACGAATATAGTAAAAGCACATGAATATAAGAAAAGCACACGAATATAATTAAAGCACACGAATATAGTAAAAGCACACGAATTTAAGAAAAGCACACGAATATAATAAAAGCACACGAATATAGTAAAAACACACGAATATAGTAAAAACACACAAATATAAGAAAAGCACACTGAAAAAAACTGGCCCATTTTGGAAAAAATGGAACATTTGGCTCTATGACGTTGTTATGAGCCTCATCATAATACATGGGCCAGGGTCCTGAGTCTCTGATGGTAGAAATATGTTGCGCAAGTATTGCTGCGCCTCTGGCTCTATGATATTGCTATGAGCCTCTTCATGGTACATTGGCTATGGTGTGAAAGACATTCTCCTGGTTGTCCGCCGATGGGAAAAAGTCATGTAGCTGCAGCATCCGACCATTTGCTCTGCCGATTGTTGAAGAGCCTCCTAATAGTGGTCCTCCATTGCAGTCGGTACTGGTCCATGGTTGTTCGGTGGTAATGGTGGAAACCAGTCTATTGGTTCCACCTTCTGACTCTCACTCTCGACACTACAGTCAATGAAATTAAGCTTCTTCTCTTGCTCTTCCAGTTTTTTCTGAGCCTCCTAATTGTACATCTGTGTCGGTAGTTGTCAATGGTTAGCCCAGTAATGGCCATGAAGGGGAGTCCAATGATGGCAGCTTTGGCCTCTTACTCTTGTTAATCCAATTCAGTTTCTTCTCCAACTCTATTGTTTTTTGTGTGAGCCTCTTAGTAGGGCGTTGGCATCGGACTCAACACTTCCGGTTCTTTGGTGACATCATCAAACTGTCACTCATGTATGAAAATCCAGTGAAATACCCCTGTTGCTCTGGGGATATTGCCGTCTTGTCCATGCAGTTGATGAATTTATTCAAATACATGCTGTCATTTGATGGTGGCAGACAAATCTAGAAAGAGAAAAAAGTATTAATCACGGTTTCTAAATGATACAGCAAATGGTAACAAAGGGCTGGATTCAGGTAGATTTGCGTTTTTTTTACAGAGGCGCAGGGCAACGTTTTTGCCCCGCGCCCCCGCAAATTTACTGCGCTGCCCTTGATTCACGGAGCAGTAGCTCCGTAAATTGCGTGGGCGCGCCGGCAAAATGCCCGGCGTAAGCTCGCGCAATTTAAATGATCCCGTAGGGGGCGGGAATCATTTAAATTAGGCGCGTTTCCGGAGCGCATGCTCCGTCGGGAAACTTTCCCGACGTGCATTGCGGCAAATGACGTCGCAAGGACGTCATTTGCTTCAAAGCGAAGGTGAATGGCGTCCAGCGCCATTCACGAATCACTTACGCAAACTACGTAAATTTGAAATTTCGCGACGCGGGAACGACGGGTATACGTAACATTGGCTGCCCCTGCTAATAGCAGGGGCAGCCTTACGCGAAAAACGCCGTACAGAAACTACGTAAGTCGTCGGTGAATGGGGCTGGACGTAATTTACGTTCACGTCGAAACCAATACGTCCTTGCGGCGTACTTTGGAGCAATGCACACTGGGATATGTACACGGTCATCGCATGCGCCGTTCGTAAAAACCGTCAATCACGTCGGGTCACGAGTAATTAACATAAAACACGCCCCCCCATCCTCATTTGAATTAGGCGCGCTTACGCCGGCCGCATTTACGATACGCCGCCGTAAGTTAGGAGGCAAGTACTTTGTTAATACAGCACTTGCCTCTCTGACTTACGGCGGCATAGCGTAAATACGCTACGCCGCCGGAAAGATGCGCCGCCGTACCTGAATCTGCATACGCAGGGCTCGCGTAATGTTGTGAATCGGCGTTAGTATGCAATTTGCATACTATACGCTGACCACAAAGGGAACGCCACCTAGCGGCCATCGCAAGAATGCAGCTTAAGATATGCGGGCAAAAGAGCCTTATGCCGCGCATATCTTAGGCTGCAGTCGGCGTAACGAGGTTCCTGAATCAGGAGCATTCGTTACGCCGGGGCAAGTAAGCAATTGCGCTGTGTAACTATGGTTACACAGGCGCAATTGCTTCTTGAATCCGGGCCAAAGTATGGTGAACCCCACCCCAGAGGTGCAGCAGATTTCACCAAGCAGGCTCCTTCCACCCTAGCTCCCTCTAGTGGTCAGAAGACATACACAATAATCATCTCCAATAATAAACAGAAATAATTCAGACCAGGTCGTATGATTGTGTAGTGATCACAAAATTCATTGACCGGTCTGGAAATCTGGTAAAAAAGATGTCTTCTTAGATTGGTGAAGAGCCTGCCACTGAAAATCTCTCCTTCCCTGTGGTTGGGCTTCAATAAATGTATACTTACTGGTTCAGATTCAGAGGGCGTGAAAGACTTTCTTCCCTCTAGCTCCGCCCAGTCCACGGTCTTGAAGAACGCGTGGCTCCTGATGTCACTGACTTGTTGTTTTCGTCCATCTTGGTCTTTCCACAGAAGCTGTAAAGAATAAAGAAATAGAATGAGACACTGAAAAAGCAATAACAATATCTGAGCAATAGAGAAGCCGAGGCTTTATGTAAACTTACCCTAGTTAGGAGGTTACGGAGGTTGGGGTCCATGTCCTTCGGATAATGGGGATTCATTCCAATAATTCTCTTCAGAACTTTTTCCTGTTTGTCTTTTACTGTCATGAATGGATGTCTTCCAAACGCCATCTTGTAAATTATTATTCCAAGGGAGAAATAGTCAACCATGGTGAAATAATCCATTTTTTGCAGGATCTGTAGAAACAGAAGAGAAAGAGGTAATTAGCATATTGTTAGATCAGGCAGAAGACATAGATAGGACAACATAGTGACATATGTGATGTATGAAGCGCGTGGAGGACTAAAAGGTATAAAACAGAGGCGGAGCTTGTGAATATTGGAGGTGGGGCTTAAAGGGGATGTATAGACAAAACCCTTTTTGTTTACATTTTGCATGCAATAGAAAGAGGTTAAACACTCCAGGGCTTTGCCTAGAAGTGCCCCTTAATTGCCCCTTAGTAGGTGAATGAAGGTATACAGACCCCAATAGCTCAATGTTCACAAACGCTCCCCATGTTAACCACTTCCAGACCTGCGCACGACGATGTACGTCCTTTTTTTAAAGCTGGATATCTCGGTAACGGCAGCAGCTGCTGCCACAACCGAGGTATCCATCTTTAGTGTGAGCGGTCCTGTACACGATAACGGCAGTCTTCGCGGCAGATTCGCCGCGATATCGCCGTTATCGGTGGCGGGAGAGGGCTCCCGCCCCTCTCCCGCGCCCCCCGCCACTTACCGGAGCCGTCGGTAGCGGCGGAGGAGATCGGGACCGTTCGGCTGTTCACTGGGGTTGCGAGTGAAGGAAAAATCTCCTTCACCCGTCCCCATAGCTCTGCTGGGCGGAAGTGACGTCAAAACGTCAGTCCCGCCCAGCCTCTTAAAGAAACATTTTTTTTTTTTGTCATTTGAAAAAATTACAGTTTCAATTTTTTTTTTTTTTCTTGCATTTTAGTCTAAATATGAGATGTGAGGTCTTTTTGACCCCCAGATCTCATATTTAACAGGACCTGTCATGCTTTTTTCTATTACAAGGGATGTTTACATTCCTTGTAATAGGAATAAAAGTGATCAAATTTATTTTTTTTCAGTGTAAAAAGTAATAAAATAAATAAGAAAACAAAAAAAAAAATTTTTAAAGCGCCCCGTCCCGACGAGCTCGCGCGCAGAAGCGAACGCATACGCGAGTAGCGCCCGCATATGAAAACGGTGTTCAAATCACACAAGTGAGGTATCGCCGCGATCGTTAGAGCGAGAGCAATAATTCTAGCCCTAGACCTCCTCTGTAGCTCAAAAAATGCAACCTATAGAATTTTTTAAACGTCGCCTATCGAGATTTTTAAGGGTAAAAGTTTGACGCCATGCCACAAACGGGCGCAATTTTTAAGCGTGACATGTTGGGTATCATTTTACTCGGCGTAACATTATCTTTCACAATATATAAAAAAATTGGGCCAAATTTATTGTTGTCTTATTTTTTAATTCAAAAAAGTGATTTTTTTTCCAAAAAAAGTGCGCTTGTAAGACTGCTGCGCAAATACGGTGTGACAAAAAGTATTGCAATGACCGCTATTTTATTCTCTAGGGTGTTAGAAAAAAATATATATAATGTTTGGGGGTTTTAAGTAATTTTCTAGCAGAAAAAAATGTTTTTGTCTTGCAAACACCAAATCTGAAAAACACCTAAGGTCTGGAAGTGGTTAAAGAGAAGAAGGGGAAAAGCAGGTGAGCAGTTACTGGGGATTTTACCCCATTTGTATGTGTGAAACGGGCCGGACAGATGAATCCATCTTCACTCAGCCTCAATGTCCCCTACAAAGAAGCCCCAACACTGCGCCAGGTCTCAGAATGTCCCACCTTTTGTTGGAGGTTCTGGCCTGGAAACCCACTGAAAGCAACCGGGGGACCAGTGGAGACATTCTCCATTTAGTGAAAGTGGAACACCCCTTTATGTCTTCTCTATATCCAATCATAATAATATTTTGATAAATATTATAATAAAGTCTGATATCAGGCTCATACTTACCTCTGGAGCCATGTAGATTGTTGTCCCCACACGTCCTGTAATTCTCTTCGACTCGGTGACTCCCTTCGCTGACAATCCAAAATCCGCGATTCTTGCGTGGCCGGCGTTGTCTAAGAGGATGTTTCCCGGCTTCATATCTCTGTGAACAATCTCTTTGGCGTGCAGGAATTGCAGGCCGCAAATAATTTCCGCTGTTAAGTTTCTGGTGGAGAAAGAAATGAATTGATTGGCATCAAAAATCATAACAGACCAGTTACTGGTAAAGATGAAGTGACTTCTTCATATAGGCCCAGATTCTCAAAGGGCTTACGACGGCGCAGCGCCATGTGCGCCGTTGTAAGTCCTAATCTGGGCCTTCGTATCTATGCGACTGATTCTTAGAATCAGTTACGCATAGATATCCATTCGATCCGACAGGCGTAAGTCTCTTACACCGTCGGATCGTAACTCCAATTTTTGTTTTGCCCGCTAGGTGGCGCTTCCGTCGATTTCCCCGTCAAGTATGCAAATTAGCTAGATACGCGAATTCCCGAACGTACGCGCGGCCGACGCAGTAAAGTTATGACGTTTACGTTAGGCTTTTCCCGGCGTAAAGTTGCCCCTGGGTCTATGAGGCGCAGTCAATGTTAAGTATGGCCGTCGTTCCCGCGTCGAAAATTTAAAAATTTACGCTGTTTGCGTAAGTCGTCCGTGAATGGTGCTGGACGTAATTTACGTCCACGTCAAAACAAATGGGTGGGTAGGGGGCGTGTTTCATTTAAATGAAGCGCGTCCACGCGCCGAACGAACTGCGCATGTGCCATCCCTAAAATATCCCGGCGTGCATTGCTCTAAATGACGTCGCAAGGACGTCCTTGCGACGTCATTTAGAGCAATGCGCGCCGGGATATTTTAGGGATGGCGCATGCGCAGTTCGTTCGGCGCGGGGACGCGCTTCATTTAAATGAAACACGCCCCCTACCGCCGAATTTGAATTCCGCCGGGTGTTTTACGCTACGCCGCCGCAACTTTAGAGGCAAGTGCTTTGTGAATAAAGCACTTGCCTGAAAAACTTGCGGCGGCGTAACGTAAATGAGATATGTTACGCCCCCCCCCATTTTTACGCCCATCTACGAGAATCTGGGCCAGAGTACATAGGAATATGGATGGACGGGATCAGTTGGAGGGGCCTGGCTAGATCACTTCCTGTCCTCGGTGGTCAGCCTCCCCCGACTCCAAAGTGACCCCGAAATCAAACTTACCTTAAGGTCTTCAGAGGAACTGGAGCTGAAGTTTTTATCAGGTCATTGAGGTCTCCTCCGCTCACATACTCCATAACAAAGGCCAGATGATTCTGTGAAATAAGAAAAACAGGTTACGTTACATTGACGATTTCACATTGTGGAGGAATATCTGAAGACATGCACGCCGACAGACACTGCGGTGGGACATCTTTACTAAGTGCTTTCTGGGGCAATTCTGATAAACTGGGCAGAGGAGAAGCATAGGCCTCCATCACTGGAATATCTTTATCACCATACTAGTTTTGTCTGGTTGTTAGGGTGGCCCATTGACTTCCATATTTTGGTTCGCCATCCTGGAAGATACATGTAGATCAGGAGTTCTGACTTCTCCTGTCTTGCTTTGAGATTTGAGGCCAGAGACAGCCAGGCAGCTAGCAATGTCTAAAGTCAGTAATGGCGGCCTCTCAGCAGAGGCGTTGCTAGAGGGGTGCGGGGGGTGCGGTCCGCACCGGGTGACACCCGCTAGAGGGGTGACACCATCCCTTTTTTTTTTGCTGACATGCCCAGCCTGCCCTGTACCACCCCAGCCTGCCCTGTACCACCCCAGCCTGCCCTGTACCACCCCAAACAGTCCTATACCACCCCAAACAGCCCTATACCACCCCAGCCTGCCCTGTACCCCCCCAAACAGCCCTGTACCACCCCAGCCTGCCCTGTACCACCCAGCCTACCCTGTGCCACCACAGCCTGCCCTGTACCACCCCAGCCTGCCCTGTACCACCCCAAACTTTCCCATGCCACCCCAACTTGCCCTGTGCCACCCTAACTTGCCCTGTACCACCCCGATCTGCCCTATGCCACCATAACTTGCCCTATACCACCCCAACCTGCCCGATGCCACCCTAACTTGCCCTGTACCACCCCAACCTTTCCCATGCCATCCCAACTTGCCCTATGCCACCCCAACTTGCACTATACCACCCCAACCTGCCCTGTACCACCCTAACTTGCCCTATACCACCCCAACCTGCCCTTTGCAACCCTAACTTGCCCTATACCACCCCAAACTAAACTATATCACCCCAACATGCCCTATACCACCTTAACCTGTCCTATACCACCCCACTACAGCAACCTGCCACTATACCACTCTATACTACCCTAACCTGCCACTATACTGCCCTATACTATCATTTACAGGGGCTGGTTTGGGGTGCGCCCCGTGCCCGTGCGCTGCCTGCTTGGTGCTGGGCAGCCTAGACAGAGGGGGGGTGACACCATGTTTTACCGCACCGGGTGACACCAACCCTAGTGACGACACTGCCTCTCAGTATGTGGTTTCTTGAAGGAAAGCCTCTACTCTGTACAGTTTATGTCACCAAGCTCCAGCCTTGTAGGAAGCACTCTACAGTTCTTCTCTCACCTTTACTGCGTTCCGCTGATTTACAGCCAGAGCCCTCAGAAGATCCTGATGTGGGACACAAGTGAAGCTCTCTTCTGCCTCCTCCAATTTGGCACTTAGTGCCTGAAGGACTAGATGACAGGTCTGAACACTGTCATCTCATGGGGCAGGGGGAGGCTTAGCCTTGTGCAAGTTTTGACTCCCCAAAAAAGTCACCATTTGCATAACTATTGTAGGGGGTCTGGATCAATAGTGGAGCGCAGTACCGGGAAGAGAAGAAGAAATTGGGAGATGAAGACTTACCTTTGTCTGGAATGACCCATATATATGGGTGATGTATGGGCACTCTCTGCCTTCTTCTAGAATGCATCTTTCAGTGAGGGCAACGCAGGGTCCAGATCTCAGTAGTTCTTTCTTTACGACGAACTTCACCGCCAGCTTTTGGTTAGTGGCGAGATGGGTGGCCAACATCACTTTCCCGAAGCTCCCCGATCCAATAAGCTTGTGGAAGTTGAAGCTTTCCATATATAGTTTCTTGACACTGCTGGGTGGGATATCACTGCTGTCCACGGTGTCTGAAGTGATGATACTTTGCTGGTCCTCCATTGCTGTGTCCAGTTTAATTGTTTGACTCTTATTGGTGGCAGTAGCCAATGGAGTCTTCTCAATGTCCTTCATGGATGGGATGACTGGACATTGACGGTCTTTCACAGTCAGAGAAGCAATGGTTGCCTCATCCTCATCCTTACTGGTGGGTGGAACCAGTGCAGTTTGCGCACCCTCCCTGGTGGATGGGGTGACTGCACTTTGTTGGTCCTCCACAGTCATAGCCGGTCTTGTTGGTTCTCTATCAATGGTAGATGGAACCAGTGCAGTATTCTCACCCTCATTGGTAGATGGGGTGACTGCACTTTGTTGATCCTCCACAGTCATAGCCGGTGTTGTTGGTTCTCTGTCAATGGTGGATGGAACCAGTGCAGTTTGCGCACCCTCATTGGTGGATGGGGTGACTGCACTTTGTTGATCCTCCACAGTCATAGCCAGTGTTGTTGGTTCTCTGTGACTGGTGGATGGAACCAGTGCAGTATTCCCACCCTCATTGGTGGATGGGGTGACTGCACTTTGTTGATCCTCCACAGTCATAGCCGGTGTTGTTGGTTCTCTGTGACTGGTGGATGGAACCAGTGCAGTTTGCGCACCCTCATTGGTGGATGGGGTGACTGCACTTTGTTGGTCCTCCACAGTCATAGCCGGTGTTGTTGGTTCTCTGTCAATGGTGGGTGAAACCAGTGCAGTATTCTCACCCTCATTGGTAGATGGGGTGACTGCACTTTGTTGGTCCTCCACAGTCATAGCCGGTGATGTTGGTTCTCTGTCAATGGTGGATGGAACCAGTGCAGTTTGCGCACCCTCATTGGTGGATGGGGTGACTGCACTTTGTTGGTCCTCCACAGTCATAGCCGGTGCTGTTGGTTCTCTGTCAATGGTGGGTGGAACCAGTGCAGTATTCTCACCCTCATTGGTAGATGGAACCAGTGCAGTATTCTCACCCTCATTGGTGGATGGGGTGACTGCACTTTGTTGGTCCTCCACAGTCATAGCCGGTGTTGTTGGTTCTCTGTCATTGGTGGATGGAACCAGTGCAGTTTGCTCACCCTCATTGGTGGATGGGCTGACTGCACTTTGTTGATCCTCCACAGTCATAGCCGGTGTTGTTGGTTCTCTGTCAATGGTAGATGGAACCAGTGCAGTATTCTCACCCTCCCTGGTAGATGGGGTGACTGCACTTTGTTGATCCTCCACATTCATAGCCGGTGTTGTTGGTTCTCTGTGACTGGTGGATGGAACCAGTGCAGTTTGCTCACCCTCCGTGGTAGATGGGGTGACTGCACTTTGTTGGTCCTCCACAGTCATAGCCGGTGTTGTTGGTTCTCTGTCAATGGTAGATGGAACCAGTGCAGTTTGCTCACCCTCATTGGTGGATGGGGTGACTGCACTTTGTTGATCCTCCACAGTCATAGCCGGTGTTATTGGCTCTCTGTCACTGGTGGATGGAACCAGTGCAGTTTGCTCACCCTCATTGGTGGATGGGGTGACTGCACTTTGTTGGTCCTCCACAGTCATAGCCGGTGTTGTTGGTTCTCTGTCAATGGTAGATGGAACCAGTGCAGTTTGCTCACCCTCATTGGTGGATGAGGTGACTGCACTTTGTTGGTCCTCCACAGTCATAGCCGGTGTTATTGGCTCTCTCTCACTGGTGGATGGAACCAGTGCAGTATTCTCACCCTCATTGGTAGATGGGGTGACTGCACTTTGTTGATCCTCCACAGTTATAGCCGGTGTTATTGTCTCTCTCTCACTGGTGGATGGAACCAGTGCAGTATTCTCACCCTCATTGGTAGATGGGGTGACTGCACTTTGTTGGTCCTCCACAGTCATAGCCGGTGTTGTTGGTTCTCTGTCACTGGTGGATGGAACCAGTGCAGTATTCTCACCCTCATTGGTGGATGGGGTGACTGCACTTTGTTGATCCTCCACAGTCATAGCCGGTGTTGTTGGTTCTCTGTCACTGGTGGATGGAACCAGTGCAGTATTCTCACCCTCATTGGTGGATGGGGTGACTGCACTTTGTTGATCCTCCACATTTATAGCCGGTGTTATTGGCTCTCTCTCACTGGTGGATGGAACCAGTGCAGTTTGCTCACCCTCATTGGTGGATGGGGTGACTGCACTTTGTTGATCCTCCACAGTTATAGCCGGTGTTATTGGCTCTCTCTCACTGGTGGATGGAACCAGTGCAGTATTCTCACCCTCATTGGTAGATGGGGTGACTGCACTTTGTTGGTCCTCCACAGTCATAGCCGGTGTTGTTGGTTCTCTGTCAATGGTAGATGGAACCAGTGCAGTTTGCTCACCCTCATTGGTAGATGGGGTGACTGCACTTTGTTGGTCCTCCACAGTCATAGCCGGTGTTGTTGGTTCTCTGTCACTGGTGGATGGAACCAGTGCAGTATTCTCACCCTCATTGGTGGATGGGGTGACTGCACTTTGTTGGTCCTCCACAGTCATAGCCGGTGTTGTTGGTTCTCTGTCAATGGTAGATGGAACCAGTGCAGTTTGCTCACCCTCATTGGTGGATGGGGTGACTGCACTTTGTTGGTCCTCCACATTCATAGCCGGTGTTATTGGCTCTCTCTCACTGGTGGATTGCACCAGTCGGTTGTTCTCCCCCTCCAGGGTGGAGATGGTGACACTGGGAGATGGTGGATCATTTTCTCCTAGAAAGAGGGAAAAATAAATATTTAGTTCTTTCTGTTTTATGTTATACAAACCTGTGGACATTTACATTTTTTTTATCTTATTGTGCATTTATAGCTTCTATATATACATGGATAATATTGTCATTGTCCAAACTATCCCCCCCCCCTGGAAGTTAATTCTCGGCACTTGGCTTTCTGTGCCAGAACAAGTGTACCGGTGCTTTATGTGAAGGATATGCTTCAGTTTAATTCTCCCTGCTAGTAATGATGTGTGTGTTAGAGGTACAAGGTGATTTCAGGTGTGACTCATTCCTCTGTGTCTAAATGATTAGAAGTGGCTCATGTTAATTATTCTGATTGCTTCATTGTGGTAATTACCTCTTCTATATGAGGGGCCAAGCTGTCTAGATAACTTATTCTGTTACAACTAGTAATTAACTTCACTGATGTCATTATCTAAAGAAATGTGTCTTCAGAGTCGGCGCCGAAGTGTCTGCCTATGATCTGTATGGAAGCCCCCACTGTGTGTGAAAAGGGGGTGGAGATTTCATTGTTCTTTGATTGAGGATTAGCTTGTAAAGTGCATATATACCTATCAGCATGCTGCCATTAAAGAGTGTCTTGTTCCAGCAGTAAGCTTGGCTCATGTGTGGCTTATTGGGCGATTCCAGGAATATTCCTCCACGTGGAATATTGGGTGATTTTCGTTATGGGAAGAAGGGAATGTTTGACGGGGATATCATTCTACTACCGTCACACTTTAAAAAGCCCCCATGACGTCCCTAACAGCTATTCACCCCCCAAATATCCAGATTTCTACCAAGAGATAACAATCCTAATGTGATATCCTACGCTGAGATCTTGTGGCCAAAGAACACTGATCTGCTACGAGGGGAGGGGGGGGGGGCATATTGGTTCATTATGTATGCAGGCTGTGCTGCTTGTTCTCTAATGATCCTTCCTCTCAATTCAATTTCATCATTCTGCTTAATCCTAAATATTAATGATCCCAGTATTCTGTATTTATTCTCTATATTATCACATTAGTTATGCAGCAAAATTACTTTACTTTTACTGCCTCTGAACATCCGTCCTGAACGCATTTTTTATTTATTTTTTGCTTTCCAAAAAATGCACAGCCTGCATATATGTGACATGACCGTATACATATTTGACTTTTTTGTCAGTTAGACAATAAATCAGTTAGAGATAAATAAATACATAATTCTGTATATTATTACATTAGTTATGCAGCAAGGGTGCTATCTGAACTTTTCTCATGCTCTAGTCATATATA
Organism: Rana temporaria; assembly: GCF_905171775.1. Lineage (NCBI taxonomy): Eukaryota > Metazoa > Chordata > Amphibia > Anura > Ranidae > Rana > Rana temporaria. The sequence goes on from NC_053497.1 coordinate 14,093,666, forward strand.
TATATATATATCCAGGGCTGCCATCAGGAATTTTTTTAACACAGCTTCAGGCATGGGCCCCCTGGAGTAGAGAACGGGGGGGGGGGGGGTAAATTGAGAAGCAGGGGGGAATGTCGCAAGTTTGAAGCGGGGGGCGCCATGAATTGAGAAGCTTGGGGGGGGGGCTTCCGCTGTGAATTAAGGTTGGTAGAGCTTTGGGTGGTGCTGACGAACAAAAAAAAGGGAGATGCCACCCAGCGCCCTGGGGACCACCGGGCCCCTTAGATGTCGGGGGGGCTTTGGGTGCTGACGAAAAAAAGGGGAATGCCATCCGGGCCCCTGGGGACCACTGGGCCCCTTAGAGGTCGGGGGGGGGGGGCTTTGGGTGCTGATGAAAAAAATTCAAAAAAAAAAAGGGGTGGGGAAGCCATCCGGGCCCCTGGGGACCACCAGGCCCCTTATATGTTGGGGGGGGGCTATGGGTGCTGACGAAAAAAAAGGGGGATGCCATCCGGGCCCCTGGGGACCACTGGGCCCCTTATAGGTCGGAGTGGGCTTTGGGTGCTGATGAAAAAAATAATAATAATTAAAAAAAAGGGGGGATGCCATCCGGGCCCCTGGGGACCACCAGGCCCCTTATATGTCGGGGGTGGCTTTGGGTGCTGACAAAAAAAAAGGGGGATGCCATCCGGGCCCCTGGGGACCAATGGGCCACTTAGAGGTCGGGGGCTTTGGGTGCTGATGAAAAAAATAATAATAATAAAAAAAAAGGAGGGATGCCATCCGGGCCCCTGGGGACCACCGGGCCCCTTAGATGTTGGGGGGGGAGGGGCTTTGGGTGCTGACGAAAAATAAAATAAAAAAGGGGATGCCATCCGGGCCCCTGGGGACCACTGGGCCCCTTAGAGGTCGGGGGGGGGGGCTTTGGGTGCTGTTGAAAAAAATAATAATAATAAAAAAAAGGGGGGGATGCCATCCAGGCCCCTTAGATGTCGGGGGTGGCTTTGGGTGCTGACGAAAAAAAAGGGGGATGCCATCCGGGCCCCTGGGGACCACTGTGCCCCTTAGATGTCGGGGGGCTTTGGGTGCTGACAAAAAAAAAGGGGGATGCCATCCTGCCCCTGGGGACCACTGGGCCCCTTAGATGTCGGGAGGGCTTTGATGAAAAAATAAATAAATTAAAAAAAATTGAATTTTTTTTTTTTTTTTAAAGGGGGATGTCACCCGGGCCCCTGGGGACCACCAGGCCCCTTAGAGGTCGGGGGGCTTTGGGTGCTGACGAACAAAAAAATAAACATAAATAAAAAACATTTTTAAAAAAGGAGGATGCCATCGGGGGCCCCTGGGGACCACCGGGCCCCTTACAGGTGTACTGCCTGTACCCCCTGATGGCGGCCCTGTATACATCTCTAAAGATATATAAATAGATAGCTATACACTCTAGAAGCATATACTGTGTGTGTGTGTATATATATATATATACACTTTGCTTTTACAGTTATAAAACTAGTGATTGGACACAAGTGTTTGTCAGTTACATCGGGCAGCCAATGAGATGTGGGCATTCCTCCCACACACCTGATTCATGTCTCCTGCTGGCCAACTGCCATCTGAAGGAGTGAGCTGATATTACATTTGAATTAATAAAAACAGTTCCCCAGTATAGAGTTCTCTCCAGATTCCTCCATTATCATTGGATGAAATCCTTACATACCTCCTGCGTGTCTCCGTCGGGGTTTTAGGTGAATACAGGGGCAGATGGTGTTAAGAACTGCCCTGATCCCCCGCCTGATACCCTTACACACCCTCCTACGAGGGGCTTTGGGCTGTGCGGGGGGCTGGTTCTCCGATGTTATGGGTGAAACCATTCTTGAGGTCATTGTTGGGGTCTCCTTTGATGATAAACAGAAGATCCGCTGACTTTGTCGCACTTCAATCGCTATGAAAACGCGCTATTATAAAATAATAAGCAACGTGTCTCAGAGCAGCACAACTCGCGTCCTTTCCCTACAAGAGAAATTCTGTGAGTGAGCAAAGATCCTGCTAGCTCTGCCGGGGCTGCTTATATAAGGATAGGCTCCTCCCCCAATTGTGACATCATAGCATCAAGAGCTTTTTTTTTTTTTTTCTAACTGACAAAAAAATTCAAACTGATAAACAAGTTAACCCTTCGCTGCCCAGGGACAATTTGACATTTCTCACACACTTGTTCAAACAAATATGTTTTTTAGCTAAAAAAAAGTTATTATTATATTTTTTTATAAAATTTAAGAGATGAGTAAATAGATACCAAAAAAGTTACATTTTAATATATATATATATATATATATATATATATATATATATATATATTTTTTTTTTTTTTTTCTAACTGAATTTTTTTTACATATATGGTCATGTCACATGAGCTTTTTTTTTTTTAATTTTTTTTTTCTAACTGACAAAAAAATTCAAACTGGTAAACAAGTTAACCCTTCACTGCCCAGAAAGATTTTGACATTTCTCACACACTTGTTCTAATAAACATGTTTTTTTAGCTAGAAAATTATTTTTAATAGGCAAACATGATATATTTTCTGAAAGCAGCGACCCTGAAGAATTCAATGGTGGTTGTTTCCATATTTTATGTCGCACGATATTCGCGTAGCTGTTTATTAAATGCTAATTTTTCAGGAAAAAAATACACTTAAATGGTTTTTAGTGCACACAGACACCGTATAATACCGATTTTTTTTTTTTTTTTTTTTTTTTATAAAATATAAAACATGAAGGTTGAGATTAGTAAATAGATACCCAAAAAGTCAAGATTTAATAATTCTTTATTTTATTTTTTCTAACTGAAAAAATTACAAATGCATATGGTCATGTCACATGAGCTTTTTTTTATTTATTTTTTTATAACTGACAAAAAATTCAAATTGGTAAACAAGTTAACCTTTCACTGCCCAGGAAGATTTTGAAATTTCTCAGACTTGTTAAAATAAATGTTTTTTTAGCTAGAAAAAATGGTTTATAATAGGCAAACATGATATATTTTCTGAAAGCAGGAACCCTGGAGAATGAAATAGTGGTTGTTGCCATATTATATGTTGCATGAGATTTGTGCAGCTGTTTATTAAATGCAAATTTTCAGGGGAAAAATTTACTTAAATGCTTTTTAGTTCAGACAAACACCGTATAATACTTTTTTTTTAAATAAAATATAAATCATGAGGTTGAGATGAGTAAATAGAAATAGATACCCAAAAAGTCAAGATTTAATATTTTTTATTAAATTTTTCTAATGACAAAAAATAAAATATGTTACAATGACATTTTTATTTTTTTTTGTTCTGTGCTGTTTTTTCCAACTGACAAAAAAAATTGAAATTGGTAAACAAGTTAACCCTTCACTGCCCAGGAAGATTTTGACATTTCTCACACACTTGTTAAAATAAACGTTTTTTTTTAGCTAGAAAAATGGCTTATAATAGCCAAACATGATATATTTTCTGAAAGCAGCGACCCTGGAGAATGAAATAGAGGTTGTTGCCATATTATATGTTGCATGAGATTTGTGCAGCTGTTTATTAAATGCAAAATCAGATCGGTCCCGGCGCTCAGGGCCAACAATACAAAGCATCGTTCAATAGACTCAAAGCTTTTCGGGGTCCCATTCGGGGCTCCAGGACCCCAAGCCCGGGCCTAACGACGCCCCTGCCGGGCAGTACAACACACGTCCACCCAGACAGCCGTCCAGGTGGCACAGAACTCCGATCACCTGACTCCACCCAAATATATAGGTTCTCCCAACAGGCCAAGGGGTTTAAGAAAACCCCTGCCCATTGGCTGGGATACCCCATATACTCCTAACCTGCCATCGCATTGCCCTTGTCTTTTCTAATGCCATGAAGTGCCTGGCCACCTAGTGACAAAAGAGAAAAGTGCAGCAATCACAGACTAAAGGCCCGTACACAGGATCAGATTTTCCGACAACTGTGTGAAGGACGTGTTTTGTCGGATAATCCGACCGTACGCTCCATCGGACAATTTTTGTCAGAATTTCCGACAACAAATGTTGGCTGGTCATGCTCTTAATTTGTGTGACAACAAACGAGTTCCGTCGGATTATGCGATTGTGTGTACACTAGCCCATCGGACTAAAAACCAAAGTACAAACACGCATGCTCAGAACCAATGCTAACCATTAGCAGAAGTTGCCCAAAGGATGGCGCTAAAGAGCAGAAAAACCACGTTGTTTCGTGAATGTTGGCTGAAAAAGTTCTGCCGTCTGTATGCAGAACACGTTCGCGGCCAACGCCCTTCGGACAAAAATTTACGGATTTGTCCGATGAAAATCCGATCGTGTGTACGAGGCTCTAGAGTGAAATCAATTGATCCTCAAGAACTGGCCAAGGTAGCTGCTATACATGGCAGGTAAAACATGGAGAACACCATCCCCCACCGTCATACATGGAGGACACCATCCCCCACCGTCATACATGGAGAACACCATCCCTCACCGTCATACATGGAGAACACCATCCCCCTCCGTCATACATGGAGAACACCATCCCCCACCGTCATACATGGAGAACACCATCCCCCACCGTCATACATGGAGAACACCATCCCCCTCCGTCATACACGAAGAACACCATCCCCCACCATCATACATGGAGAACACCATCCCCCACTGTCATACATGGAGAACACCATCCCCACCGTCATACATGGAGGACACCATCCCCCACCGTCATACATGGAGAACACCATCCCCCACCGTCCTACATGGAGAACACCATCCCCCACCGTCATACATGGAGAACACCATCCCCCACCGTCATACATGAAGAACACCATCCCCCACCGTCATACATGGAGGACACCATCCCCCACCGTCATACATGGAGGACACCATCCCCCACCGTCATACATGGAGAACACCATCCCTCACCGTCATACATGGAGAACACCATCCCCCCCACCGTCATACATGGAGAACACCATCCCCCACCGTCATACATGGAGGACACCATCCCCCACTGTCATACATGGAGAACACCATCCCCACCGTCATACATGGAGAACACCATCCCTCACCGTCATACATGGAGAACACCATTCCCCCACCGTCCTACATGGAGAACACCATCCCCCTCCGTCATACATGGAGAACACCATCCCCCACCGTCATACATGGAGAACACCATCCCCCTCCGTCATACATGGAGAACACCATCCCCCACCGTCATACATGGAGAACACCATCCCCCTCCGTCATACACGAAGAACACCATCCCCCACCATCATACATGGAGAACACCATCCCCCACTGTCATACATGGAGAACACCATCCCCACCGTCATACATGGAGGACACCATCCCCCACCGTCATACATGGAGAACACCATCCCCCACCGTCATACATGGAGGACACCATCCCCCACCATCATACATGGAGAACACCATCCCCCACCATCATACATGGAGAACACCATCCCCCACCGTCCTACATGGAGAACACCATCCCCCACCGTCATACATGGAGAACACCATCCCCCACCGTCATACATGGAGAACACCATCCCCCACCGTCATACATGGAGAACACCATCCCCCACCGTCATACATGGAGAACACCGTCCCTCACCGTCATACATGGAGAACACCATCCCCCACCGTCATACATGGAGAACACCATCCCCCACCGTCATACATGGAGGACACCATCCCCCACCGTCATACATGGAGAACACCATCCCCCACCGTCATACATGGAGAACACCATCCCCCACCATCATACATGGAGAACACCATCCCCCACCGTCCTACATGGAGAACACCATCCCCCACCGTCCTACATGGAGAACACCATCCCCCACCGTCATACATGGAGAACACCATCCCCCACCGTCATACATGGAGAACACCATCCCCCACCGTCATACATGGAGAACACCGTCCCTCACCGTCATACATGGAGAACACCATCCCCCACCATCATACATGGAGAACACCATCCCCCACCGTCATACATGGAGAACACCATTCCCCCACCGTCCTACATGGAGAACACCATCCCCCACCGTCCTACATGGAGAACACCATCCCCCACCGTCCTACATGGAGAACACCATCCCCCACCGTCCTACATGGAGAACACCATCCCCCACCTTCATACATGGAGAACACCATCCCCCACCGTCATACATGGAGAACACCATCCCCCACCGTCATACATGGAGAACACCATCCCCCACCGTCATACATGGAGAACACCATCCCCCACCGTCATACATGGAGAACACCATCCCCCACCGTCATACATGGAGAACACCATCCCCCACCGTCATACATGGAGAACACCATCCCCCACCGTCATACATGGAGAACACCATCCCCCACCGTCATACATGGAGAACACCATCCCCCACCGTCATACATGGAGAACACCATCCCCCACCGTCATACATGGAGAACACCATCCCCCACCATCATACATGGAGAACACCATCCCCCACCGTCCTACATGGAGAACACCATCCCCCACCGTCATACATGGAGAACACCATCCCCCACCGTCATACATGGAGAACACCATCCCCCACCGTCATACATGGAGGACACCATCCCCCACCGTCATACATGGAGAACACCATCCCCCACCGTCATACATGGAGAACACCATCCCCCACCGTCATACATGGAGAACACCATCCCCCACCGTCATACATGGAGAACACCATCCCCCACCGTCATACATGGAGAACACCGTCCCTCACCGTCATACATGGAGAACACCATCCCCCACCGTCATACATGGAGAACACCATCCCCCACCGTCATACATGGAGAACACCATCCCCCACCGTCATACATGGAGAACACCATCCACCACCGTCCTACATGGAGAACACCATCCCCCACCGTCATACATGGAGAACACCATCCCCCACCGTCATACATGGAGAACACCGTCCCCCACCGTCATACATGGAGAACGCCATCCCCACCGTCCTACATGGAGGACACCATCCCCCACCGTCATACATGGAGGACACCATCCCCCACAGTCCTACATGGAGAACACCATCCCCCACCGTCATACATGGAGAACACCATCCCCCACCATCCTACATGGAGAACACCATCCCCCACCGTCATACATGGAGAACACCATCCCCCACCGTCCTACATGGAGAACACCATCCCCCACCGTCATACATGGAGAACACCATTCCCCCACCGTCCTACATGGAGAACACCATCCCCCACCGTCCTACATGGAGAACACCATCCCCCACCGTCCTACATGGAGAACACCATCCCCCACCGTCCTACATGGAGAACACCATCCCCCACCTTCATACATGGAGAACACCATCCCCCACCGTCATACATGGAGAACACCATCCCCCACCATCATACATGGAGAACACCATCCCCCACCGTCCTACATGGAGAACACCATCCCCCACCGTCATACATGGAGAACACCATCCCCCACCGTCATACATGGAGAACACCGTCCCTCACCGTCATACATGGAGAACACCATCCCCCACCGTCATACATGGAGAACACCATCCCCCACCGTCATACATGGAGAACACCATCCCCCACCGTCATACATGGAGAACACCATCCACCACCGTCCTACATGGAGAACACCATCCCCCACCGTCCTACATGGAGAACACCATCCCCCACCGTCATACATGGAGAACACCATCCCCCACCGTCATACATGGAGAACACCATCCCCCACCGTCATACATGGAGAACACCATCCCCCACCGTCATACATGGAGAACACCATCCCCCACCATCATACATGGAGAACACCATCCCCCACCGTCCTACATGGAGAACACCATCCCCCACCGTCATACATGGAGAACACCATCCCCCACCGTCATACATGGAGAACACCATCCCCCACCGTCATACATGGAGAACACCGTCCCCCACCGTCATACATGGAGAACACCATCCCCCACCGTCATACATGGAGAACACCATCCCCCACCGTCATACATGGAGAACACCATCCCCCACCGTCATACATGGAGAACACCATCCACCACCGTCCTACATGGAGAACACCATCCCCCACCGTCATACATGGAGAACACCATCCCCCACCGTCATACATGGAGAACACCATCCCCCACCGTCATACATGGAGAACGCCATCCCCACCGTCCTACATGGAGGACACCATCCCCCACCGTCATACATGGAGAACACCATCCCCCACCATCCTACATGGAGAACACCATCCCCCACCGTCATACATGGAGAACACCATCCCCCACCGTCATATAGTCCAATATAATATTTAAGACCCTCGTATGGGCTGTAAACGATCCGTGCTGCAGAAATCCAGGTACCTAGAAGCACCACCAAAATACAGTTACAACAAAAAGGAATTCTGCGCTCATAAAGGTTTACCACTCTAATTCCACAAACATTATGTGGAATTAGAGTGGTAACCCTTTATGAGAGCAGAATTCCTTTTTGTTATGATAGCAATAAAGTTAGTACAAAAAAGTGTATGAAAAAAAATATTATATATAAATAAATGATGATAATTTTTTTTAAAGCACCCCCCCCCCCCCCCCCCCGTGTTTACATGCAATACGTTACTTCCACGTGCATATGTAAACGGTGATCGCTTCTGCTAATATATCCACAAAGAACTGCGTATCTTTAGGCAGGCGTAGCGTATCTCAGATACACTACGCTGCCATAACTTAGAGCGTAGTTTCCGTATCCAGAAAGAATTTTGCGCCGTAAGTTACGGCGGCGTAGTGTAAATGTGTCGGCGTAAGGCAGCGCAATTCAAATGACTAAGATGTGGGCGTGTTTTATGTTAATTCATCTTGACCCCACGTAAATTACGTTTTTTTTTTTAACGGCGTGGGGGTATCCCAGTGCGCATGCTCCAAATCACATCGCAAATAGTCAATGCTTTCGACGTGAACGTAATTTACGCAAAGCCCTATTCGCGAACGTTTTACGCAAATGACGGAAAATTCGAGGCTGTCCCGACGTCCATACTTAACATTGCGTACGCCTCATAGACCCAGGGGTAACGTTACGCCGAAAAAAAGCCTTACGTAAACGACGTAAAAAAATACGCCGGGCGGACGTACGTTTGAGGATCGGCGTATCTAGCTAATTTGCTTACTCCTAGCGGCCAGCGTAAATATGCACCTAAGATCCAACGGCGTACTAAGACGTACGTCAGTCGGATCTAGACTCCATTCAGGCGTATCTTGTTTTGGATACAAAACAAAGATACGACGGCGCATCGTAGAAGTTACGCGGCGTATCAATAGATACTTAACATAAGTTCTTTGAAATTTCCCGTGCATTGCGCTAAATGACGTCGCTAGGACGTCATTTTTTTAACATAGACGTGAGTTACGTACATTCCGATTCACGGACGACTTACGCAAAAAAGAAAAAAAATTCAAATTTCGACGCGGGAACGACGGCCATACTTAACATGGCAAGTCTATCTATACGCTGCAAAATACCAGCTTTAACTATACGCCGGAAAAAGCCGACTAGAGACGACGTAAGAGAATGCGTACGTTCGTGGATCGTCGGAAATAGCTAATTTGCATACCCGACACGGAAAACGACGTGAACGCCACCCAGCGGACGCCAAAGTATTGCATCTTAGATCCGAAGGCGTACGAAGACGTACGCCTGTCGGATCTAACCCAGATGCCGTCGTATCTTGGTTTGCGGATTCAAAACAAAGATACGACGCGGGAAATTTGAAAGTACGCCAGATACGCCGGCGTACTCGCTTTGTGGATCTACCCTGCAGCGTTTTGCATTAAAAAAAAAAAATGTCCCTGACCCCTTTACAAAAACGCAGCGGCTGAAAAAAAAAAAAAAGCATAGATGTGATCGTGTCCAATAGGAATGTAAGATGGACTGTAGTGCGTTTCTGCCAAAAAAAAGCAATAAAAAAAAAACGCTCAGGTGTGAAGCGCGGCGTAATCTGTGTTTCCCAACTCCAGTCCTCAAAGCGCCCCCGACAGGTCATGTTTTCATGCTTCCCATTATACTGCACAGGTGGTTTGATCAGCTTCACTGCCTTACGCACACGATCGGAAATTCCGCCAGCAAAAGCCGGATCTGAGCTTTTGGTCGGAAATTCCGCCCGTGTGTACGCTCCATCGGACTTTTGCTGTCGGAATTTCCGCCAACAAAAGATTCAGAGCTGGTTCTCTATTTTTCCGACTGTATGCAATTCCGAAGTGCAAAAAAAAAAAACACGCATGCTCGGAATCAAGCAGAAGAGCCGAACTGCCTTTTGAACTTCATTTTTCTCGGCTCGTCGTACGTCTTGTACGTCACCGCGTTCTCAACGGGCGGAATTTGGTGTGACCGTGTGTATGCAACACAAGTTTGAGCCAAAATTCCGTCTGAAAAAAAAAAAACTGGGGGGTAGATTCACGTAGATCGGCGTTTCTTTGTGCGGGTGTAACGTATCCTATTTACGTTACGCCTCCGCAACTTTTACAGGCAAGTGCCGTATTCTTAAAAGAAAGTTGCGGCGGCGTAGCGTAAATAGGCCGGCGTAACCCCGCCTAATTCAAATTGTGACGAGGTGGGCGTGTGTTATGTAAATCAGGCTTGTCCCGACGGGATTGACGTTTTTCCCGAACGGCGCATGCGCCGTCCGTGGAATCTCCCAGTGTGCATTGCTCCAAAGTACGCCGCAAGGACGTCATTGGTTTCGACGTGAACGTAAATGACGTCCAGCCCCATTCACGGCCTAATTCCGCAAACGACGTAAAAAAAAAATCAAAATTCGACGCGGGAACGACGGCCATACTTAACATTGGTACGCCGCACTTACGCCACCATATAGCAGGGGTAACTTTACGCCGGGAAAAGCCTAACGTAAACGGTGTAACTTTACTGCGTCGGCCGGGCGTACGTTCGTGAATTCGCGTATCTAGCTGATTTACATATTTTGACGCGTAAATCAGCGCACGCGCCCCTAGCGGTAAATATGCAGTTACGATCCGATGGCGTAAGAGACTTACGCCTGTCGGATCTAAGGGAAATCTATGCGTAACTGATTCTAAGAATCAGGCGCATAGACACGACGGCGCAACTCAGAGATACGACGGCGTATCTGGAGATACGCCGCAGGGGTAACTTTACACCGGGAAAAGCCTAACGTAAACGGCGTAACTTTACTGCGTCGGCCGGGCGTACGTTCGTGAATTCGCGTATCTAGCTGATTTACATATTTCGACGCGTAAATCAGCGTACGCGCCCCTAGCGGTAAATATGCAGTTACGATCCGATGGCGTAAGAGACTTACGCCTGTCGGATCTTAGGGAGATCTATGCGTAACTGATTTTAAGAATCAGGTGCATAGATACAACGGCACAACTCAGAGATACGACGGCGTATCTGGAGATACGCCGTCGTATCTCCTCTGAGAATCCGGCCCACGGTTTTCTTGTCGGAATTTCCGATCGTGTGTACGCGGCATTAGTCATGACCGCGGCCGTTTCATCTGAGGGAAATCCTGAAAACATGACCTGTTGAGAAACATCGGTCTATCCTGGCTGTGCTGACTTTGTGAATGGAGTCTATTCAATGTTGAGAGAGGCTGCCCCCCCCCTCCTTCCTTGTGATGTGGGCGGGGCCTTCCCTGATCTTCCTGTCAGTCTGGCCGTTTCCAGGGAGACGGGAAAAAAACAGCCCGGAGGCCAACACCAGCCGGAGATCAGCTCTCGGGAGTCGGAGGAGGACGGAGAGACGGACGGGCGACTGTCGCAGGTACCCCGGAGCCTGGTGGAGGGTAATGTGGGGCGATGTGGGCGGCGCCCCTCTGCCTGCGTACTTATATAACTACAGAGACACAGAGGAGGGGGGAGGGGATTTATTAAAGGATAAATAGACTGTTTACTAGCGAGGGAAGTTGCACTTTGCAAGGGAATTTCCCCCAGAGCACCCTGCGCTATGGTCACATGTCAACTGGACAGTTAGCCGCGGGCAGAACCGCTGTCCCTGGGTGCAAGCTGCGCAAGGGCCAGTCAGATAGCCAGATTCAGGTAGTTACGTCGTAACTCTGAATCTGCGCCGTCGTAAATTTAAGTGTATTCTCAAATTGAGATACACTTAAATCTAGCTAAGATACGACCGCCGGCGCCGTCGTATCTTAGCTGTCTATTTACGCCGGCCGCTAGGGGTGTGTACGCCGATTTATGCCTAGAATGCGTAAATCAGCGAGATACGCCTATTCACGAACGTACGCTTGCCCGTCGCAGTAAAAGATACACCGTTTACGTAAGGCGTTTTCAGGCGTAAAGTTATCCCACCAAAAAGCTGGCCCAGCCAATGTTAAGTAGGGACGTCGGTCCCGCGTCGAATTTTGAAAATTTTGCGTAAGTCGTCCGTGAATGGGGCTGGACGTAATTTACGTTCACGTCGAAACCAATAAGTCCTTGCGGCGTACTTTGGAGCAATGCACACTGGGATATGTACAAAACGTCATTTACGTGGGGTCATGGTTTATTTACCGTATTTATTGGGGTATAGCACGCTCCCGCGTATATACCGCGCACCCCTGAAGTTGCCCCGAAATTCCTGTGGAAAAAAAGATTTTTGTACTTACAGTTTGGTGTCTTGCGCGGCGTCCATCGGCGGCCTCGTCGGGTCCGGCGTCCGTCTGCGGCTTCGGGTGTTCTCTTCGTCGGGTCCGGCTTCCTCCTCCCTGCTCGTTTCCCGCGCCGAGTTTGAATACTGCGCCGGCATATACCGAGCGCAGTACACTCGTGTATAGTCGGGCAGTCTCGGCTACACTCGCGCTCACGTCCTGTACGTCCAGGACGTCAGCGCAAGAGGAGCCGAGACTGCACGACTATACACGAGTGTACTGCGCTCGGTATATGCCGGTGCAGTATTTAAACTTGGCGCAGGAAAGCGGGTATCGGCGTATATCGCGCACCCATGATTTTGCCCTGAAAAGTGCACAGTATACGCCGATAAATACGGTACATAAAACACGCCACCTCTTCACAATTTGAATTAGGCGCGCTTACGCCGGCCCCATTTACGCTACGCCGCCGTAACTTAGGACGCAAGTGCTTTGTGAATACAGCACTTGCCTCTCTGACTTACGGCGGCGTAGCGTATATGCGATACGCGACGCCTGCACAAAGTTAAGCCAGTCTTTCTGAATCTGGCTAATAGTCCCTAATTGTATATAACTGCTCAAATGAGGGGCTACCCAGGAATAGGGGCTGCGCCGGTTATTGACTTGTACAATGGCTGACGCCTCTGGACGCAGCAGTACTCTGCGCTATGGTCACATGTGAACTAGACAGTCAGCTGCAGGGACAGAACCGCTGTCACTGGGTGAATGCTGCGGCAGATCGAGTTAGAGTCCCTGGCCCAGATTCACGTAGATAGGCGTAAATATAAGCGGGCGTAGCGTAACGTAGTTACGCTACACCGCCGCAACTTAGAGAGGCAAGTGCTGTATTCACAAAGCACTTGCGTCTAAAGTTACGGCTGGCGTAGCGTAAATGTGCGCCTGAATCAAATGAGGAACAGGGGGCGTGTTTTATGTAAACTAAGCATGACCCCCACGTAAATGACGCTTTTTTCGAACGACGCATGCGGCGCGCATGCTCAGTATCACGTTGAATTTTCAAATTAAATTACGCCCGCTCAATGCCTAGACGACGTGAACGTAACTTACGCAAAGTCCTATTCGCGAACGTTTTACGCAAACAACGGAAAATGTGACGCTGTCCCGACGTCCATACTTAACATTGCGTACGCCTCACTATAGCAGGGGTAACTTTAGGCCGGTCCGACGCCTTACGCAAACGACGCATATAGATACGCCGGGCGCACGTACGTTCGTGAATCGGCGTATCTACCTAATTTGCATATTCAGCGCTTAAATCTACGGAAGCGCCACCTAGCGGCCGGCGTAAATATGCAACTAAGATACGACGGCGTAAGAGACTTACGTCAGTCGTATCTAAGCAAAAATCCGGCGTATCTTGCTTTCTGGATACAGAAAAAAGATACGCCGGCGCATCCTAGAAGTTACGCGGCGAATCAATAGATACGACGACGTAACTTCTTTGTGGATCTGGCCCCCTAATTGTATGTAACAGGTCAAATGACGGGCTACCCATAAACAGCAGCTGCACTCCACAGCGGCACCTGTGGACGCAGCAGCACTCTGCACTATGGTCACATGAATTAGCTGCAGGTAGAGCCGCCGTCCCCAGATGCAAGCTGCGCCAGGGCTGGTCCGAGTCCCTAATTGTATGTAACGGCTCAAATTAGGCTGCATTCACACCTTAGCGTAGGCGATTTGCGACGTAAGTACCGCCATTTGCGGCAACAAAAAATTGGCGTTTTGTTCCGCGATTTGCTGCGACAAAACGCGCTGTTTTTAACCGCGTTTTTTTTACAGTGTATTGTCGGCTATGCAGAACGCCGAAGCCGCCCGATACGCTCGTCCAAAAAGGGTCCGGGACTTGTTTGAAATTCGGCGTTCGGCGTTCTATCGACGTACGGCGCTCTGCGTTAGGAGATGTGAACAGTCTCCATAGAGAACAATGCAATTTCGACCCTCCGGCGTATTGTAGCGTCGGGCTTCAGGCGACAAAACGCCTAGGTGTGAATGGAGCCTTAGGGGTTACCCATAAATCGTGCCTGTGCCAGTTATTTATTTGTACAATGGCTGACGCCTGTGGACGCATCAGCACTTTAGTCTATGGTCACACATGTGAGCTAGACAGTTAGCTGCGGGCAGAACCTCTGTCCCTGGGTGCAAGCTGCGCCAGAGCCAGTCAGAGTCCCTAATTGTATGTAACCCCCTCAAATGAGGGGGTTACCCATAAACAGCGGCTGCACTCCACAGCATCCCCCGTGGACGCAGCAGCACTCTGCACTATGGTTACATGTGAATTTGCTGCGGGTAGAACCCCTGTCCCTGGGTGCAAGCTATTCCAGGGCCGGTCAGAGTCCCTAATTGTATATAACCGCTCAAATAAGGGGCTACCCATAAACAGCGGCTGCGCCGGTTATTGATTTGTACAATGGCTGACGCCTCTGGACGCCGCGGTACTCTGCGCTTTGGTCACATGTGAACTAGACAGTTAGAGACAGAACCGCCGTCCCTGGGTGCAAGCTGCACCAGGGTCGGACAGAGTCACTAATGGTATATAAACGCTCAAATAAGGGGCTACCCATAAGCAGCGGCTGCGCCAGTTATTAATTTGTACAATGGCTGCTCCTCTGAACGCAGCAGCACTTTGGTCTATGGTCACATGTAAACGGGGACAATTAGCTGCGGGTAGAACCGCCGTCTCTGGATGCAAGCTGCGACAGGGCTGGTCCAAGTCCGTAATGGTATATAACCACTCAAATGAGGGGCTACCCATAAATAGCGGCTGCACCCGCCATTGATTTGTACAATGGGTAGCACTTCTGGACGCATCAGCACTCTGCGCTATGGTCACATGTGAACTGGACAATTAGCTGCGGGCAGAACCGCCGTCCCTGTATATAACCACTCAAATGAGGGGTCACCCATAACTGGCGGCTACACCAGTCATTGATTTGTACAATGACTGGAGCCTCTAGACGCTGCCGCACTCTGCGCTATGGTCACATGTCAACTGGACAGTTAGCTGCGGGCAGAACCGATATCCCTGGATGCAAGCTGCGCCAGGGCCAGTCCGAGTTCCAAACTGTATATAGCCGCTTAAATGAGGGGGCTACCCATAAACAGCGGCTGCGCCGGCCATTGATTTATACAATGGCCGGTGCCTCTGGAAGCAGCAGCACTCTGCACCATCGTCACATGTGAATTAGCTGCAGGTAGAACCGCTGTCCCCGGATGCAAGCTGCACCAGGCTAGTCAGAGTCCCTAATTGTATGCAACCGCTCAAATGAGGGGCTACCCATAAAAAGCGGCTGCGCCAGCCATTGATTTATACAATTGCTGACACCTGTGAACGCAGCAATCTGCGCTATGGTCACATGTGAGCTGGACAGTTAGCTGCGGACAAAAGCCAGAGCTAGTTAGAGTCCCTAGTCCCTAATAAACAGCAGCTGCGCCGGCCATGGATTGGTACAATAGCTGCTCTTCTGAACGCAGCCGCACTCTGCGCTATGGTCACATGTGAACTAGACGGTTAGCTGTGGGCAGGACCGCCGTCCCTGGGTGCAAGCTGTGCCAGGGCTGGTCTGAGTCCCTAATTGTATTCACCCACTCGAATAAGGGGCTACCCATAAACAGCGGCTATGCTGGTCATTGATTGGTACAATGGCTGCTCTCCTGAACGCAGCAGCACTCTGTGCCATGGTCACATGTCAACTGCTACAGCCAGAACCGCCATGTCCGGGCGCAAGCTGACCCTTCTGGATGCAGCAGCACTCTATGTTAAAGGGTTTGTAAAGGAAAAAAAAGTTTTCATAATAAGCATCCTTTACCTGCAGACATTCCTCTTTTCACTTCCTCATTGTTCGTTTTTGCTCAGAAGTTGCTCTATTTCTTCTCTGTTCTGTTCACTTCCTGCTTGTCTGATTGTTACTGACCACTGTGAAGGGAGGCTTTACTGCGGTGGTCAGTAACATGCTCGCCCTCTCCTGGGAACTACATCTGTGCGGCAGGACGCTCTCTACGTGTTAGAGACTTCAAGGAGGTGTGAATTACTGGGCGTGCAGCAAATTCATACTGGGAAATGTAGTTCTTACATGAACGAGCGATGCAAACCAGGAAGTGAATGAGAGAACAGAAACTAGAACGCCGGAGGTGATATAGATGAAGAAATTTAATAGGTGTTTACTCTTTTTTTAACAGTATCATTACACTATTCTGTCTGTCTACCTTGCAGACATTGGGGCAGATCCACGTACATCGGCGCATTAATCCGCCGGGCGTAGCGTATCTAAGATACACTACGCCGCCGTAACTTATCTTTTTTTTTTTCAAATCCTCAAAGAATTTGCGCCGTAAGTTACGGCGGCGTAGTGTATCTTTGGCGGCGTAATGGCGCGGCAATCAAATCTCTGTGACGGGGGCGTGTTTTATATAAATACGTCGAGACCCGATGTAAACAACGTTTTTTTTAACTGCGCATTCGCCGTCCGTGGGGTTATCCCAGTGCGCATGCTCGAAATGAAACCGGAACAAGCCAATGTTTAAGACGGTGACGTCATTCTACGCAAATCCCTATTCGCGAACGACTTACGCAAACGACGTAAAAAATTCAAAATGCGAGGCGGGAACGACGGCCATACTTAACATTGAGTACGCCTCATAATAGCAGGTTTAACTATACGCCGGAAAAAAACCGAGCGCAAACGACGTAACAAAATGCGCCGGCCGGACGTATGTGGATCGCCGTAACTAGCTAATTTGCATACTCGACACGGAATTCGACGGAAACGCCAGCTAGCGGCCGCCGAAAAATTGCACCTAAGATCCGACGGCGTACGAAGACGTACGCCTGTCGGATCCATCCGAGATGCCGTCGTATCTTGTTTTGTAGATACAAAACAAAGATACGACGCGCAAAATTTGAAATTACGCGGCGTATCAATAGATACACCGGCGTAATTCTTTCGTGGATCTGGCCCTATAATTTTAGGCAAAACATTGTTTTCCTTTACAAATCCTTTAAGGCAACTGGACTATCGGCTATGGCCAGAACCATCATGTCTGGATGCAAGCTTCTTGCCCATAGAGCTGCCCATTGAAATGAATAGGCTGCCCTACATGCAACGCAAGGAAACGCATGAAACCTCACGTGCGCTCCGATGGTGTGCATGGAGTCTAAGGCCAGATTTGCATTTGCGTTTTGCTTTCCCGCAACGCACAGAAATGCCCTGCTCTTTTGCAGAAGTGTAATTTTTAATGGAACCTCCCATGCATCTGGTAACACATGCACTGTCATGCGCGCCAAAACGCAAGGTGTTGCAGCACGACGCATTTCGGCGTGATTTCTCAAAAGTGTCAGTGACTTATCTTGAGTATTTTTTTTGTGTGCGTATAGCCCATTAAAATAATGGTACCAATGAAGCCTTACAACTTGTATTTATAAAGTCACTGGTAAAAACTGCGAGACGCATCTTGAGTCATCTGCGTGGTGACGTCACATTGCATTTTAATGTACGTTCCTCCTGCAAAAGCTTGTGGTTGGTTCTTCCCACTTGTGACTGTAAATTTACTGAGCTTCCGACAATTCTCAATCATTTCATTGTGACATTTATCATGTCAGGGGCCCCAATAGGTGGTAATTATAACTGCAAGATGCATCTTGAACAATCCGCGTGGTGACGTCACATTGCATTTTAATGTGCGTTCCTCCTTGGAAAGCTCCATGGTTGGTTCTTCCCACTTGTGGCTGTGAATTCATCGAGGCAAAAGCTTCAGACATAACATTCCCAACCACGTCATTGCAAACTTTGTCACGTCACCGGCTCCATAGGTGATCATTAAAACGGCAAGACGCATCTTGAATCATCCGCGTGGTGACGTCACTTTGTAATTTAATGTGCGTTCCTCCTGGGAAAGCTCCATGGTTGGTTCTTCCCACTTGTGGCTGTGAATTTAACAAGCTTCCGACATAACATTCCATTTAATAATCCCACACCGCATGAATGCAGCATTAGAGGACCCGTCCCACCACCAATCCTTTTTATAAAGACGGTGTCACCCATTTTCTCCAGATGGTGTCACCCATGTCCTCGAGTGGTGTCACCCATGTCCTCCAGATGGTGCCACCCATGTCCTCCAGTGGTGTCACCCATGTCCTCCAGATGGTGTCACCCATGTCCTCCAGATAGTGTCACCCATGTCCTCCAGATAGTGTCACCCATGTCCTCTAGATAGTGTCACCCGTGTCCTCCTGATGGTGTCACCCGTGTCCTCCGGATGGTGTCACCCGTGTCCTCCGGATGGTGTCACCCGTGTCCTCCAGATGGTGTCACCCCGTGTCCTCCTGATGGTGTCACCCGTGTCCTCCTGATGGTGTCACCCGTGTCCTCCGGATGGTGTCACCCGTGTCCTCCAGATAGTGTCACCCGTGTCCTCTAGATAGTGTCACCCGTGTCCTCTAGATAGTGTCACCCGTGTCCTCTAGATGGTGTCACCCGTGTCCTCTAGATGGTGTCACCCGTGTCCTCCTGATGGTGTCACCCGTGTCCTCTAGATGGTGTCACCCGTGTCCTCCTGATGGTGTCACCCGTGTCCTCCGGATGGTGTCACCCGTGTCCTCCAGATGGTGTCACCCGTGTCCTCCAGATGGTGTCACCCCGTGTCCTCCTGATGGTGTCACCCATGTCCTCCATGTACTGTACATACACAGCAGCTTTGCTCTCCTGGGGACACCTATTATTCTATATGACGCAGGTCTAACCTCCCTCCTGGGGCTATACAAGGCTTAACTCCTTCATGTCCGGGGGTAAGAGAAACCTTGGAGAACGGACCACATTTTCACCAGCATCTCTTGGTTTACTGAACAATACGTCACTATGACATTTATCACGTCACCAGCCACAATAGGTGCTATTTAAAACTGAAAGACGCATCTTTAATCATCTGCGTGGTGACGTCACATTGCATTTTAATGTATGTTCCTCCTGAAAAAGCTCACTGGGTGGTTCCTCTCACTTGTGTCTGTGAATGCAATGAGAAGGGAGCTTCTGATACAACATTCCCAATTGCGTCATCGTGACATTTATTACTTCACCACCCCCCATAGGTGGTAATTAAAACTGCAAGACGCATCTTGAATCATCCGCGTGGTGACGTCACATTGCATTTTATTGTACGTTTCTCCTGGGAAAGCTTGTGGTTGGTTCCTCTCACTTGTGGCTGTGAATTTAACAAGCTTCCGACATAACATTCCATAAAATAATCCCACGCCACATGAATGCGCCCCACTACCAATCCTCCTTATATAGACGGTGTCACCCATGTCCTCCAGATGGTGTCACCCGTGTCCTCTGGATGGTGTCACCCATGTCCTCCAGATGGTGTCACCTATGTCCTCTGGATGGTGTCACCCGTGTCCTCCAGATTGTGTCACCCGTGTCCTCCGGATGGTGTCACCCATGTCCTCCAGATGGTGTCACCTATGTCCTCCGGATGGTGTCAACCGTGTCCTTCGGATGGTGTCACCCGTGTCCTCCGGATGGTGTCACCCACGTCCTTCAGATGGTGTCACCTGTGTCCTTCAGATGGTGTCACCTATGTCCTCCAGATGGTGTCACTTGTGTCCTCCAGATGGTGTCACTTGTGTCCTCCAGATGGTGTCACTTATGTCCTCCGGATGGTGTCACCCATGTCCTCCGGATGGTGTCACCCATGTCCTCCGGATGGTGTCACCCGTGTCCTCCATGTTCTTTACATACACAGCAGCTTTGCTCTCCTGGGGACACTTATTGTTTTCATATGACGCAGGTCTAACCTCCCTCCTGGGGCTATACAAGGCTTAACTCCTTTATGTCCAGGGGTAAGAGACATTTTTACCAGCGTCTCTTGGTTTACTGAACAATAAGCTTCGGGCAACGCAGATGATTTTCCACTTCGGAGGCTGAAAACAAAAATGTCAAAATCGCTCTTTTGTGCTACTGTGGGAGATTGTTGGGTGATCGTTAAGAGATTAGTCTCAAAGTAGGTGTAATCCCTAACTGAATGGTATTTAGTGTGCTAAAGCACCGTGTATCATACGCACAATATACTTTGTTTCATCTACTTTTCATCCTTTGTTGCATCTCAGCGCTGCAGATCTCCTGCAGCCTCTTTGCAGCCACTTCCTGTCTACATGTATTCCAGTGATGGCGGCATGGCATATTTCATTTCGGTGGGGCCGGGTTGTGGCTCCGTGTCTGAATGGACACAGGAGAAAGGGGCCAGGAGCAATGAAGAGGGACCCGAGAAGATCAGGGCTGCTCTGTGCAAAAGCAACCGCACAGAGGAGCTGAGTATTATACCGCGTACACACAATCATTTTTCGGCATGAAAAAAACGTTGTTTTAAAAAAATGTCATTAAAAATGATCGTGTGTGGGCTTCACATCATTTTTCCGAGTTCTGAAAAACGCCCAATTTTTTTTTTAGAACATGATGCATTTTTTAAACGATGTCGTTTTTCGGGTTGTAAAAAATGGTCGTGTGTGGGCTAAAACGACGTTAAAAACCCGCGCATGCTCAGAAGCAAGTTATGAGACGGGAGTGCTCATTCTGGTAAAACTAGCGTTCGTAATGGAGTAAGCACATTCATCACGCTGTAACAGACATAAAAGACGGGATTTCCAGGTACTCAGATGAGACACCAGGATAGTGTCTGCAGACAGTTGGAAACCATGGAAAGAAGCAGGACTCAGGCAGAGCAGAAAAGCCAGTTCAAAGCCGGGGTCAGGTACCGGGTGTGGACAAGAGCAAGCGTGGTCAGATGGAGAGCCAAGGTCACAGACAGAAGAGCAGGATCTCTCTGGTGTATGACCTTGGCTTTCCACCTGACCAAGGTGGAGTAAGGTCCGGCTCACGTATATATACGTCATCATTTTAAAGATGAATATCTCAGTAACTGCAGCAACTGCTGCCACATCCGCGATATCCATCTTTTCCGTGGCCGGTCCTTTAAACGATAACGGTGGTCTCTGTGGCAGATTCGCCGCAAGATCACTGTTATCGGCAGTGGGAGAGGGGCACCCCTCCCGCCGCACTCCCGCTCCCTCCATTGCTTACTGGAGCCGTCGACAGCGGTGGAGGCGATCGGGTCCTTCACGCTGCTTGGTGTGGATACGAGTGAGGGCAAGATGGACCCCACCCGTCTCTATAGCATAGCAGGGCGGAAGCAACTTCAAAACGTCACTTCCGCCCATGCATCTTAAAGGCACATTTTTTTTGTTGTAATTTTTTCAAATGACAATTTTTTTTTTATTATTGCATTTTAGTGTAAATATGAGATGTGAGGTCTTTTTGACCCCCAGATCTCATATTTAAAGCGGAGATTCACCCGTATATACGACTTTTTCCCCTTAGATGGATGCTCGTTTTGTCTAGGGGAATCGGCTAGATGTTTTAGAATATGGGCCGTACTTACCGTTTACGAGATGCATCTTCTTCGTCGCTTCCGGGTATGGGCTGCGGGACTGGGCGTTCCTATTTTGATTGACAGTCTTCCGAGAGGCTTCCGACGGTCGCATCCATCGCGTCACGATTTTCCAAAAGAAGCCGAACGTCGGTGTGCAGGCGCAGTATAGAGCCGCACCGACGTTCGGCTTCTTTCGGCTACGAGTGACGCGATAGATGCGACCGTCGGAAGCCTCTTGGAAGACTGTCAATCAAGAAGGAACGCCGGCTCCCGAAGACCCATACCCGGAAGCGACGGAGAAGATGCATCTCGAAAACGGTAAGTACGGCTCATATTTTAAAACAACTAGCCGATTCCCCTAGACAAAACGAGCATTAATCTAAGGGGAAAAGATCAATAAATAAATAAATGGGTGAACTCCCGCTTTAAGAGGACCTGTCATGCTTTTCTATTACAAGGGATGTTTACATTCCTTGTAATAGGAATAAAAGTGACCCATTTTTTTTAAACAAATGTGTGTATAAATAAATAAAATCAAGTAAAATAAATAAGAAAAGAAAACATTTTTTTTTTTTTAAAGCGCCCCGTCTCGACGAGCTCGCGCGCAGAAGCGAACGCATACGTGAGTAGAGCCCGCATAAGAAAACGGTAGTCAAACCACACAAGTGAGGTATCGCCGCAATCGTTAGAGCGAGAGCAATAATTCTAGCCCTAGACCCCCTCTAACTCAAAACATGCAACCTGTAGAATTTTTTAAACGTCGCTTATGGAGATTTTTAAGGGTAAAAGTTTGTTGCCATTCCACGAGCGGGTGCAATGTTGAAGCGTGACATGTTGGGTATCATTTAACTCGGCGTAACATTATCTTTCACAATTTAAAAAAAAATTGGGCTAACTTTACTGTTGTCTTATTTTTTAATTAAAAAAAGTGAATTTTTTTCAAAATAAGTGTGCTTGTAAGACCGCTGCGCAAATACGGTGTGACAGAAAGTATTGCATTGACCACCATTTTATTCTCTAGGGTGTTATAAAAAAATATATATATATATATAGATATATATATATATATATATATATATATATATTTATATATATATATATATATATATATATATATATATATATATATAATGTTTGGCGGTTCTAAGTAATTTTCTAGCAAAAAAAAACCTTTTTTAAACTTGTAAACTGTGGGCCAGATTCTCGTAGGAGTTACGCCGGCGTATCTCCAGATACGCCGTCGTAACTCGGAGTTTGAGGCGTCGTAACTATGCGCCTGATTCTTAGAATCAGTTACGCATAGATTTGTCTTAGATCCGACCGGCGTAAGTCTCTTACGCCGTCGTATCTAAGTTGCATATTTATGCTGGCCGCTAGGTGTCGTTTCCGTCGATTTACGCGTCGAATATGGTAATGAGCTAGATACGCCGATTCTCAAAACGTATGTGCAGCCGGCGCATTTTTTTACGTCGTCACTTTTATAGCACTGATCGCTGTGTAAATGTGAATGGTTCCAAAATAGCGCCAAAAGTGTCCGATGTGTCCACCATAATGTCGCAGTCACGCAGATCGCCACCATTACTAGTAAAAAAGACTCCATCAAGTCCATCTATAATAAATAAAATAATAATAATATCATACAATCCCATACACCCAATTCTATACCCACAGTTGATCCAGAGGAAGGCAAAAAACCCCAGCAAAGCATGATCCAATTTGCTACAGCAGAAAAAATTCCTTCCTGATCCCCCATGAGGGATGTTCCCCATGTCAACTTTACCTATAGACGCTCTAACTTTTGTGCAAACCAATCAATAAACGCTTATTGCGTTTTTTTTTTTTACCAAAAATATGTAGAAGAATAAGTATCGGCCTAAACTGAGGAAAAAAATATATTTTTTTTATGTATTTTTGGGGGATATTTATTATAGCAAAAAGTAAAAAAATATTGCGCTTTTTTTTTCGAAATTGTCGCTATTTTTTTTTAATATAGCGAAAAAAAATAAAAACCACAGAGGTGATCAAATACCACCAAAAGAAAGGTCTATTTCTGGGGGAAAAAGGACGTCAATTTTGTTCGGGAGCCACATCGCACGACTGCGCAATTGTCAGTTAAAGCGACGCAGTGCCGAATCGCAAAAAGTGCTCTGGTCTTTGGCCAGCCAAATGGTCTAGGGCTGAAGTCGTTAATGTCTTTGTATGCTGCAGAATTACCAGTACCCTTCACTGGCTACACTTGAACTCAATCATGTGGAGGGGTTTCCTCATGCTTTTGTCCATATACTGTAGGTAGGTGTGATGGACAGGTATACACAAATGTCTGGCTATGTAGGGTAGTTTAGCTAAGTATTTACAATATGCTAACCATGACACATTTTTGTTATAGATGTAGATACATAACACAACATGGAGAAGTATGAGAAGATATTAAAAATCGGCCGAGGCGCAACAGCTGAGGTTTTTCTTATGAGGAATACAGAGACCAAAAAAACATATGCTGTGAAAAAAATTAAAGTAGACGCATCTAAGCGTACCAGAACTAAAGAGTCTATCCTTCGCGAAGCAGTTATCATGGGCAAACTTATCCACCCAAATGTTGTTGTGTGTCATGAATACTTCTGTGACCCGGAGGATGAATTTGTATTTATCGTCGAAGATTATTGTGACGGAGGGACGCTAGATGACCACATCAAGCAAAGGAACGGTGTCCTCATTCCAGAAGACACCATCATGGACTTGTTTATTCAGTTGACGATGGCCATTCAATATATCCATTCCTTGAAAATTCTTCACAGAGATATCAAAGCTTCAAACGTCTTCCTCACCAAAAAGGGCACAATTCGGCTTGGGGATTTCGGTATCTCCAAGATTATGTCTAACACTATGGATATGGCAAGCACGTGCGTGGGAACGCCCTATTATCTCAGTCCAGAGATGTGCCAAGACGTGCCGTATAGTTCCAAGTCAGATATTTGGGCTCTTGGATGTTTACTTTATGAAATGTGTAACTTGAAACCAGCTTTTGATGCAACGAACTTATTAAGTCTGTTTTTCAAAATTGTGAGAGAGAATTATGCCCCCCTGGCAGACTTCTACTCCACCGAATTACATCTGTTGGTTAAAACCATTCTGGACAAATGCCCTGAAACTAGACCTAGTGCAAATAGCATTCTATGTTTTCCCTTTGTTCAGGAACATTTAAAACAATTCATACAGAAACATGAGTTTTATTTATATAAGCAAACTTTGGAGAAGAAAGACAAAGAAGACTTTGGTTCATCGGAAATTCGGAGCAAGACATCCATGGCCTACCATGATGTTTCTAAAGAAGACTATCGATCGAAATCTGCTCCACCAAGCTCTCACAGACTATTGGTTGGTTCTTGTGAATTGTGGGATTCTGAGGAATTATCGGGTACCGCCGATGGATCTGACTACTCTGAGGACTTTGACAAAGACAGTTTG
This sequence comes from Rana temporaria, assembly GCF_905171775.1. NCBI lineage: Eukaryota > Metazoa > Chordata > Amphibia > Anura > Ranidae > Rana > Rana temporaria. The sequence goes on from NC_053497.1 coordinate 14,119,216, forward strand.
GCCTCTGTTGAGGAAGACCTGGATGTGGAAACTTGTCAGAATGAGGAGATTCCAGAGGAGCTTGGTAAGCTTCCAAGGTTACATAGTTACATAGTAGGTAAGGTTGAATAAAGACAATAGTCCATCTAGTTCAACCTGTGTAGGTTTACCAAGTATGACTAGACTTTGTGGACTGTACAGAGAGAACCAAAACGCATGTAAGTGAATAATTAAGTTTATTTAACCACTTGAGACCCGCGCTGTAGACAAAAGACGTCCACAGCGTGGCTCTCAATTGCCGGGTGGACGTCCCTGGACGTCCTGCTATTTACATTCCCCGAGCGCGCCGCCGAGGGCACGCAGTGGGGAAAAACTGTGCCCGGCGTGTCACGTGGTGCCGATGCGGGTGCCTGGCGGCCGTGATGTCCGCCAGGTGCCCGCGTTTTTTTTTTACCAAAAATATGTAGAAGAATACGAATATCGGCCTTAACTGAGAAAAAAATATGTTTTTTTTTTTTTTTTATTGGGATATTATTATAACAAAAAGTAAAAAAAATATTGTGTTTTTAAAAAAAAAAAAAATCAGTGCCCATCAGTGCTGCATATCATCAGCAAATCACCTCATCATCAGTGCCCATCAGTTAGGGAGAAAAATTATTTATTTACTACGTTTTGTAACAGAATCAAAGAAAAACTTTTTATTTTTCAAAATTTTCGGGCTTTTTTTGTTTATAGCGCAAAAAATAAAAACCGCCGAGATGATCAAATACCACCAAAAGAAAGCTCTATTTGTGGGGAAAAAACAGGTTCGGGTACAGGGCACAGGGTTCAGGTATCAGGTACAGAGACAAGGTCAGGATACGAGATAACAGATTCAGGTCAAGGCGCAAGGAAAAGATACCAAGGCAACTAGAGAGTGTGAGTTGCTGGGTATTTATACATATCTTCTGCAATCAGGCTCAGGTGATGCCTGACCGCAGGAGATAATGTTGGCTCAACACTGCCAGAAAACACCCGCTGGTGGACACCGGTACTACGGCCCATGGATCCAACAGTGCCACCAGCAGGTGAAACCCTTTACTGCAGGTCCTGGCTGTTAGAAGACACCTGCTGGTGGACACCGATATTACGATCCATAGAACCGACAGCGCCACCAATGGGTGAACCCTTTCCTGACAGTACGTGTGTCAGTTTCTATAATTGTTTCCCTTATCCCTGTATGTTGGGTTCTTTAAGATACACACAGTCACACAAAAGTTCTCTGAACTTTCGAGCGTTACGAACGCAGTGACGTACAACACTACAACGAGGCGAGAAAATTAAGTTCAAATGCTTCCGAGCATGCATCGAATTGTTTCCGAGCATTGTTTTTTTTCCCCATCATAATTGCATACAGACTAATGGATTTTCCGATTAGGAATTTTTACCGTCGGAAAAAGTGGGAACCTGCTCTCAAACTTTTGCTGGTGGAAATTCCGACAGCAAAAGTCTGATGGAGCCTACACACGGTCGGAATTTCCGATGAAAAGCTCACATCAGACTTTTGCTTCTGTAAATTCCGCTCATGTGTACGAGGCATTAGTGTGTCCCACACACGTCATGCAGGCAATGACATGGACACCCAAAGACAACCCTCCCAATCTACAGAGAAGAAAACAGAAGACCCTGCCTGAACCATGTGGAGGAAATTTCCCAAAGCAAGAGGAATTTCCCTCTTAAGCCCTGTACACACGATCGGATATCTGAGGGAATCTAATCCGATGGATTTTTTCGTCGGATATCCGATGAAGCTGACTTTCGTCAGTCGTGCCTACACACCATCGGTCAAAAATCCGACCGTGCCAAAACTCGGTGACGTCAAACACTACGACGTGCTGAAAAAAATTAAGTTTAATGCTTCCGAGCATGCGTCGACTTGATTCTGAGCATGCGTGGATTTTTGACCGATGGACTTTCACACAGACGATCGTTTTTTTCTATCGTTTTTTTACCCATAGGAAAAATTTAAAACATGTTCTATTTTTTTTCACCGATGGAAAACAAACCGATGGGGCCTGAAAACAGTCCATCGGTCAAACCGATCGTGTGTTCAGGGCTTTAGACAGTTATCCCAAAACATGTGTTTCCATTGGACATTTTCCTGTTACCTCTAGTTCTGTAATTCCCCTCGTTGACAATTGACACATTCTCATGGATAATGGTCACAGTACAGATAGCGGGGTAGATGGGGACAAAGACAGCATTAAAACTCAACAGAAAGTCTACCCTTCACTACTCCATCCAAAACTAAAGTGTTTTTGCCTAGAGATACACTTTAACTCTTTTTTTCTTTGTTCATCAGTTACATAGATTTTTTTTATTTTAAGGTATTGCTGGTGATGAAGGGCCTGATGAATACCCTGATGATTTTGAAGAGGCTGAAGGAAACACTCTGGAAATGATGGTGAACCATGCTCGCTCAGTAATGGATGTGTCTGCTGATAATGACAGCTTCCATGATGATCAAGAAGATGAGGGCGTCCATACTTTGTCAGAAACACTAAAGACACTTTGCCAGCAGTGTATAGGTATGTGACTAGTTATTACTAGATATAGGTACAGTATGTGTCTCGAAAGCTATATCCAACCACAGTGGCGGCTGGTGGTCAAAAATTTTGGAGGGGCGCAAACGAAAAAACAAACAAAAAAAAACAATTGCAGCCTCACTGTGCCCATCAAATGCAGCCACTGGGCCCATAAAATGCAGCCACTGGGCCCATCAAATGCAGCCACTGGGCCATCAATTGTCACCACTGTGCCATGCCATCAAACGCAGTCACTGTGCTATGCCATCAAACGCAGCCACTGTGCCATCAATTGTCACCACTGTGCCATGCCATCAAACATAGCCACTGTGCCATGCCATCAAATGCAGCCACTGTGCCCATCAATTGTCGCCACTGTGCCATGCCATCAAATGCAGCCACTGTGCCATGCCATCAAACGCAGCCACTGTGCCATGCCATCAAACGCAGCCACTGTGCCCATCAATTGTCGCCACTGTGCCAATTGTCGCCACTGTGCCCTTTAATTGTCGCCACTGTGCCAATTGATGCCACTGTCACTGTGCCAAATTTCGACACTGTGCCAATTGATGCCACTGTGCCCATTGTCGCCGCTGTGCCCATTGTCGCCACTGTCACTGTGCCAATTGTCGCCGCTGTGCCCTGTAAAATGCCTCCCCCCCCCCGCCCGGCACTTACCTTTCTGGGGGTCAGCCATCCTCCTTCCACGTCCCTCGATGTCTTCTCCCGCCCTCGATGACGCTTCAGCCAATCAGGTTACCGGTAACCAGAACTAGTGAACCTGATTGGCTGAGATGCCTGTCAGTCTTATCCAAGGAACGCACCCCCCATACGTCCTTTAGATAAGTATCTGGAAGCCGAATACAGCCTGAGGGCTGTACTCGGAAAGCCTATCAGAGCCGCTGGCTCTGATAGGCACTTCCACACAGCCAACCAGCTGCCGTTATTCAGATGGCCGGCGCTCACCATCCGGCCCGCCATCTGAATAGTCGGCCGCAATGCATGAATCTATGTATTGTAATCAGTGGCGGTGCGAGAGGGGGCGGCGCTCCGGCGCCCACTATGGACGCACCGCCACTGTCCAAACAGCGTGCCAACAAACCCAACCTACCTTTGAACCATAACATTTAAACTTCCTTTTATAGGCTGAAATAAAATACACATTGTCTTCCCTGACACATTCAGTACAGCCTATCAAAGATAAGTCTGTCCAAACCTCCTTTTTCCGAAACAGCTTTTCCTGAGCTGGCTTCTTCTCTTGGAACTTCACCACGATTCTGCCTACTTCTCCCTGGATTACCTGGTCTGAGCCAATGAGACTACAAGGGTGATTGATGCCATTGCTCCTCCCCTTATTACAGTTCCCACGCTTGGTGATTGGTCACTCAGGCTAGCAAACTGTCACATAGAGTTCTCGTGGTCCGTTAGAGAAAGGGCGATCTATTTACTTGATATATGGGGTCTCAAGTGCAGTTCCTGATATTGAAGGGTCGCACATAATATTTAGAGTATGTATTGCTACAGAAAGTTGTCAGAGACTGCAGACATGCAACAGTAGATCACTACAACAGGGGATTGTGTACATGCTATGGGAGTTGCTGTAGACAGGGGACATGATATTGGAGTTGTTGTAGACTTGGGGACGTACTATAGGAGTTGTTGGAGACTGGGGACATGCTATAGAAATTGTTGGAGACTGGGGACATGCTATAGAAGTTGTTGGAGACTGGGGACATGCTATAGAAGTTGTTGGAGACTAGGGACATTCTACAGGAGTTGTTGGAGACTGGGGATATGCTATAGGAGTTGTTGGAGACTGGGGACATGTTATTGAAGCTGATGGATACTGGGAACATGCTTCAGGAGTTGTTGGAGACTGGAGACATGCTATAGGAGTTGGTAGAGACTGGGGACATGTTATAGGAGTTGTTGGGGACTAAGGACATGTTATGGTAGTTTGAGGGACAATAGGGACACGCTATTGGCATTTGGTGAAGAAGAAATACGTGTTATAGGAGTTGTTGGAGACTGGGGACATGCTCTAGGAGTTGTTGGAGACTGGGGACATGCTATAGGAGTTGTTGGAGACTGGGGACATGCTATAGAAGGTGTTGGAGACTATTGACATGTTCTAGGAGTTGGTAGAGACTGGGCACATGTTATAGGAGTTGATGGAGACTGGGAACATGCTATAGGAGTTGATGGAGACTGGGGACATGCTATAGGAGTTGATGGAGACTGGGGACATGCTATAGGAGTTGTTGGAGACTGGGGACATGCTATAGGAGTTGTTGGAGACTGGGGACATGCTATAGGAGTTGTTGGAGACTGTTGACATGTTCTAGGAGTTGGTAGAGACTGGGGACATGTTATAGGAGTTGATGGAGACTGGGCGCATGTTATAGGAGTTGATGGAGACTGGGAACATGCTATAGGAGTTGATGGAGACTGGGGACATTCTATAAGAGTTGATAGAGACTGGGAACATGCTATAGGAGTTGTTGGAGACTGGGGACATGCTATAGGAGTTGTTGGAGACTGGGGACATGCTATAGGAGTTGTTGGAGACTGTTGACATGTTCTAGGAGTTGGTAGAGACTGGGGGCATGTTATAGGAGTTGATGGAGACTGGGGACATGATAGGAGTTGTTGGAGACTGGGGACATGCTATAGGAGTTGTTGGAGACTGTGGACATGTTATAGGAGTTGATGGAGACTGGGGACATGCTAGAGGAATTGTTGGAGACTGGGGACATGTTAAAGAAGTTGTTGGAGACTGTGGCCATGTTATAGGAGTTGGTAGAGACTGGGGACATGTTATAGGAGTTGATGGAGACTGAGGACATGTTATAGGAAATGTTGGAGATTGGGGACATGCTATAGAAGGTGTTGGAGACTATTGACATGTTCTAGGAGTTGGTAGAGACTGGGCACATGTTATAGGAGTTGATGGAGACTGGGAACATGCTATAGGAGTTGATGGAGACTGGGGACATGCTATAGGAGTTGTTGGAGACTGGGGACATGCTATAGGAGTTGTTGGAGACTGGGGACATGCTATAGGAGTTGTTGGAGACTGTTGACATGTTCTAGGAGTTGGTAGAGACTGGGGACATGTTATAGAAGTTGATGGAGACTGGGCGCATGTTATAGGAGTTGATGGAGACTGGGAACATGCTATAGGAGTTGTTGGAGACTGGGGACATGTTATAGGAGTTGATGGAGACTGGGGACATGCTAGAGGAATTGTTGGAGACTGGGGACATGTTAAAGAAGTTGTTGGAGACTGTGGCCATGTTCTAGGAGTTGGTAGAGACTGGGGACATGTTATAGGAGTTGATGGAGACTGAGGACATGTTATAGGAAATGTTGGAGATTGGGGACATGTTATAGGAGTTGGCGGAGACTGGGGACATGCTATGGGAGTTTGGTGGGGGGGAGGGGGATAGGGTCATGCTATTGGTGTTTGTTGGAGAAGAAAGACATGTTATAGAAGTTTGTTGGAGACTGGGGACATGCTTCGGGAGACAGTAATATACTAGGGACACATTACATTAAATTGCTAGAAATGATGGCTGTGACAGCCCCTTTACAATTCAATAATTGTACATTTGTGCTTCCAACAGCCGTCCATTTTTTTTACTATGATAAAAAAAAACATAAAAGTGAGTAATCACCAAGACACAGACTACTATCTTCTGGAGCTCCTAGGGCCACAAATTGGGATCCTGGGTGACAGAGCTGGAAGGTAGCAAAAGAGCATGGATGGGGTGAGCATACTTTGCTGAGAAAAGCTGCCAGTAAGCACTATCATAGTCCTAAATGGGTAAAGTGACAGTGTCTCTTGAAGGATCTGTTGATGTTTTGAGATCTAATAGCCTCCCACAGAATCCTATTAAGCCACATATAAAACCCTGCAAATTCATTGTTATAACATGATTATCTGTGCTTTCCCTAGATAACGTTGGTCCAACCTTGTACAATGAGCTCTCCAGTCATTTCCTAAAAGGACTGACACCAGAAGATCTTCAGCCCCAGTTTGAACACAAGATGGGTCCAGACAGACTTGAGACATGCTACCTTGTCTTCAACATGGATCCGGATGCTTCCAGTCCCACATTGGAGTGATTGCCCATTGGACATTTTCCATAGTCGAAATGTTGAAAAGCGCCACACCAAGTGCCGATTATTATCATACTTTAGGTTATTGGTTCTGTTTGTAAAACGTGAAGGAACTTTTCTCTTGAATGTATTTGTGAATATGTATTTGTACCGCATCAATGAACTCTACTGTTACATAATGTGCTGTTTCTAACCAGTTGGTACAGAGCACAAAGTTAAATACTAAAAAGTTCAGTTTTTAGATCTTCTCATTTCTACTTGTGTTTATTGTGGGAATGCATTGAAGCTATGCTTCTTCATTCAGGTAAACAAGCTTAAAGCGCCCAAATAAAGTTTACCCTACCAACCCCCTCTAGCTAATTCCTCAATTCCATAAAAAAATAACTAAAGGTCACATGACACACCAAGTTCCATGTTTTCCTTCTTTATCAAAGGAGCTATGGTGGGTCTTTCTTTGGGTGATGTCTGGAGATGTGAACGCTTATCATTGGTCGTCCATTGTTGATGTCTTCATATTTTCCATACAGAGTCTTATAATCCCTTCTAATTTCTTACATTTGTGGTCACATAGCACTCCAAGGCCATTGGTTGTCCATTGGTGGGGTCTTCACATTGTCCTAAAGAGTCTTAATATCCCTTTAATTACCTAAGTTAGTGGTCACATGGCACTCCAAGTCTTGTATTTTTTTTTCCTCAGCAATGGAGAAAGGGAAGGTTTTTTTTTTTAGGTTCGGATATTGCTGTCTGGAGATGTGGACACTTCCCATTAGTTGTCCATTGGTGGTATCTTCCTATTGTCTTAAAGTCTAAACGCCCCTTCTAATTACTGAAATTTGTGATCACGTGGAATGCCAAGTCCTATGTTTTATTTCTTCGGCAACAGAGAGGGGAAAGGTCTTTTTTTTTTGCGTGACAAAATTGTTGTCAGGAGATGTGGACACTTCCCATTGGTAATCTATTGAGGGTGTCTTCAAATTGTCCTGAAGAGTCTAAATACCACTTTATATTACCTATGTTTGTGGTCACATGACATTCCAAGGCCCGCTATTTTTTCATTCAGCAACATAAAGGGGCGAGTCTTTCTTTGGGTGCCAATATTGCTGTCTGCAGATGTGGACACTTCCCATTGGTTGTCCGTTGGTGGTGTCTTCATATTGTCCTTAAGAGTCTTAATACCCCTTCTAATTACCTAAATTTTTGGTTACATGGCACTCCATGTCCCGTGTTTTTTTTTTTCTTCTGCAATTGAGAAGGGGATGGTCTTTCTTTGGGTGCCACTATTGCTGTCTGGAGATGTGGACACTTCCCATTGGTTGTCTATTGGTGGTGTCTTCATATTTTACAAAAGAGCCTTATAATCCCTTTTAATTACCAAAATTTTTGGTCAAAAGGCACTCCAAGTCTCGTGTTTTTTTCCCTTCCGCAATTGAGTGAGGGAGGGTCTTTCTTTGGGTGCCAGTATTGCAGTCTGGAGATGTGGACACTTCCCATTGGTTGTTCATTGGTGGTGTCTTCATATTGTCCTAAAGAGTCTTAATATCCTTTATAATTACCTAAATATGTGGTCACATGGCACACCAAGACCTGTGTTTTCTTTCTTCAGCAATAGAGAGGGGGAGGATCTTTTTTTGCGTGCCAATATTGTTGTCTGGCGATGTGGACACTTCCCATTGGTAATCCATTGTCCTGAAGAGTCTAAGTACCCCTTTTAATTACCTATGTTTGTGGTCAAATGGCACTCCAATTCCCATTATTTCTTCAGCAACTTAATGGGTTAAGTCTTTTTCTGGGTGCCAATATTGCTGTCTGGAGATGTGGACACTTGCCATTAGTTGTCCATTGTTGGTGTCCTCATATCGTCCTGAAAAGTCCAACAACTAGACTGGCTGGTGGTGTGCAGCAGTTGATCACCAGTCTTCACTCCTGAAAGAAGTGCTGCGGAGAGTCATGTAAACATCCATTAATCCTAACTAATATTAGAAGACTACGGTAAGACATTCACCCATTGCCCTGGGGACTTTGAAGGATTTCAAGTGTATGTCAGGGTGCAATTAAGCCACACAAATCATTGTTTTACTCCGCTTTGGCCAGATGCACATGCAGAACAGATGTAGGTGTATATTGCAAACATAGCTGAATATTATAGAGCCATTAATTCCAAACTGCATACAGCTGTTTCAGGCTTTGTAGCCATCATCAGTGCAGCCCATGGAAACCATTTACAAAAAGTGGGAGGATGGGGCAGGGACCCTAGAGTTATCCTAATGATAAAGGAGTTGTACTTGAGTGACACATCTGGATTCTGGGCTGGCAGCTCCTCCACACCAAAAGATTTACAAAGTTTCAATGCGATCACAGGGCCAACATGTTTGGGGTCAGAGAACACCCCCCTTCAGCAGGGCTTTAGACTTGGAAAATAAAGTCTGCTGGACTGAGTTAGAAATACAAAATATAGGGTACTAATACCGGATAGTCAGCAGTAACCGAAACCAGCTCATAGTGACTGACCCCCGAAATGCATTGGATTTATAATAAGTACTTTTCACTTGAAACTTAAATTGGTGGGCAATCTCGGCCCTCCAGCTGTGGTGAAACTGCAAATCCCATCATGCCTCTGCCTCTAGGAGTCATGCCTGTGATTGTCAGGGTCTTGCAATGTCTCATGGGACTTGTAGTTTCAAAACAGGTGGTGGGTTGGTGATGGTCATGTCCATGAGGGACACACAGACCTCTACAGACTAGACAATGGCACCCTCACTGCCGTTAGGTATCAGGATGAAACCCTTGGACTCATTGTCAGACCCTACGCTGGTACAGTGGGTCCTGGGTTCCGCCTGGGGCAGGACAATGCATGGCCTCACGTGGCGAGAGTATACAGCCAGTACCTGGTGGATGAAGGAATTATTACCATTGAATGGCCCTCCACACTCACCTGGCCTAAATCCACTAGAACACCCTTGAAACATTATGCTTCAGTCCATCCGACCCTGCCAGGTTGCACCTCAGTCTGTTCAGAAGCTCAGTGATGCTCTGGTCCAGATCTGGGAGGAAATACCCCAGTACACCATCCGTCGTCTCATTAGGGGTATGCCCCGACATTGTCAGGCATGCATACAAGCACTTGGGGGCCATACAAACTACCGAGGGCCATTTTGAGTTGCTGCAAAATGAACTATTTGGATTTCAGCAAAATGGACTAGCCTGCTGCATATTTTTTTCACTTTGATTTTCGGGGGGGCTTTGAATTCAGCCCTGTAGGTGGATAATTTTAATTTCCATCAAATGATGTGCCATCCTTTCATTCCTAACACATTACCCCGTCCACATCAGTATAGATATCCAGCATCCAGATGTATCCCCATTGAGATCTGATGTGTTTTTAAAGTGTTCCTTTAATTTTAGTTTTTAATCAGTGTTTAAAAAAACATTTGGCCTTGCTACTTTCATAGCAGGTGCTGCTGTAAATTTGGAGGGGGGTCAGAGAGTTAGTTGCCTCTGATCATGTTTATTTGGCTAAATTTAGGGCCTCTGCTCTGGCTGTACTGTGTGTCCATGGTTGTTATCTGGGGAACCTTACACCCCCAGACAACAGGTGGCAGCAGTGAGGTCAGGGTCGTGTGGATGCTTCTCCTCGGCAGCCAATCAGGAGGGTTGGTCGCCTCGCTGTGCATGCTGGGGAGAGGTATTTAGGGGGCAGACGCCATTGGTTCGGGGTCGTCGTCCTCGCCGCCATCTGCCTGGGCAGTCGTCCCACCACCCCTACTTAAAATCCCGCTGGTGAAAGGGCCGAGAATGACACCCCTTTACTACCAGAGTAATCGTCACAATGCAATGTAACCCGTCTCCTGGCTGGTTGGCTGATTTAGCAAGTGACACATATACGGTATTCATTAGCAATGGCAATCTACCATATCTTCTTATGGCCAGCATACTGTTCCTTAGACTCTTTACTGTATCTTCTCTAACCCGTGCAGTCCCCTGATTTAAGCCCTGTTCTTTTGATAAGCCATGCACGCGCCCCTTTAGAGACTTCAGACCAGGCTTTTCAGATGAACAATAAAGATCTTTTATTGAGGTAGTTGCAGGTAACACACAAACAGGTCTTAAAGATATCTTCCACACATGTCCATAGCTCTCTGGTGCCCAATAAAGCTATCATACCTTAGGCAGTTGGCAAGATCATAAAAGCCATCCTTTCAAGGCAAGAGTCTATTTGGGCAGTAAATCTACACAAGGTAGCAAGCAATTCCTTAGAGCAGGGGTCCCCAACCCCCAGGCTGTGACCTGTTGAAGGCTGGGCCGCACAGCGGGAGGTGAGCAGCGACCGCGGCCCACGATATCACAGAACGTGGTGACCGCTCACCTCCCTCTGTGCGGTCATGCCTGTGTGTCTTCTTCTGCCCTGTCGATGATGTCATCCTATCAGCAGAGCAGGGGGACGGAAGTAGCTGGAGCTCTGCACAGAGAGCGGGAGTCTTCTCATATTAACCTACAGGTAATCACCTGCTTATAAATATGATAAGTTGGGCAGCTCCCACCCTCCATCCATATCTGCAGCTCCTCCCGCCTCCCGCCCTGCTGATAGTATGGCATCGTGTGTGACGGGAGACCCTGAAGAGAACACACAGGCTGAATCCTGCCTCAGCCCTGCGAAAGGTAGGACTATGCAAGGGAGGCAGAGAGTGAAAGGGGGCACTGTAAAGCCTCGTACACACGATAGGTTAACCAGAGGACAATGGTCTGAAGGACCGTGGTCATAGGTTAACCGATGAAGCTGACTGATGGTCCGTCACGCCTACACACCATCGGTTAAATAACCGATTGTGTCAGAACGCGGTGACGTAAAACACGACATGCTGAAAAAAACGAAGTTCAATGCTTCCAAGCATGCGTCGACTTAATTCTGAGCATGGGTGTTTAACCGATGGTCGTGCCTACTAACGATCGCTTTTGACCTATCGGTTAGGAATCCATAGGTTAATTTTAAAGCAAGTTGGCTTTTTTTTTAACCTATGGTTAAATAACCTATGGGGCCCACACACGATCGGTTTTGACCGATGAAAACGGTGTGTACGAGGCCTAATTAGAGGGAAAAAGGGTGGGGCATAACTGCAAGGGGCACTGTGATGGGGGCGGCTGTGATGTAAAGGGGCATTGTGATGGGGGGCGGCTGCCAGAGGCAGTTCTAGGTTTTGTGAGGCCTTAAGCAAAACTTGGACACAGGGACCATAATGGGTAAAAAAAATTCAAGCAGAGGCAAATTAGATGGTCGCGGGGCCCCTGTGAGTGCGAAGCCTTAGGCAACCCCTAATTTGCCTAATTAAAGAGCCACCTCTGGCGGCTGAAATGTAAAGGGGCATTGTGATGTAAACAGGACTGCAGTGAAATGCATATGTGCCCTTTAGAATGCAGTCCCCTTAACATCACAACCCCCTTTACTTTACAGTGCAAACCCCTTTACATCACAATGCCCCCCTTACAGTGCAATCCCCTTCCCAACACAGCCCCCCTTTACAGTGCGGTCCGTGTTACATTAATGTAAAGGGGATTGCACTGTAAAGGGGCACTATGTAAAGCGGGGCTGTGATGTGAAGGGTAACAGAGGACACTGTGGGACTGCCTTAAAGGGGGAACTGTGATGTAAAGGGGGACTGTGGAGACTGATATGAAGGGGAGACTGTGCTGTAAAGGGGGGGGGGGGATGTGGTGTGAAGGGGGGCTGAGGACCGACTCTGTGAATATCCCATCACCAACTGCCACTGCAGTTGACCTGAATAACCCCAGAGGATAAACATAGCAAAAGAAAAACTTTTATCCCTTTGGAGGCACCTGCTTACAGGCATGTTCCTTAAAAAAAAGAAAATCAATTGTGGCAAAAAAAAATCGGTATGGAGTGTCAGATTTCCAAAAATGGGTCATTTCGGGGGCCATACCTACTGTGCTGACATTTTTGATTAACCACTTCCCACCCAACGTCAAATGACGTCACAGATTTTGAGCAGTGATATCTGAATGACGTCTGCAGTTACAGGTGAGCTGGAGAAGGAACCGACCGGCACCGGATGATGACCATAGAGATTTCCAGTGGGCCAGATGGTCCCCGAAGTCTCTATGATCGTTCGGAGGCCGAGCGTGATGTTATGACGTCACGCCCGGCCTCTGCATTTGAAAAAATTCCGCTGCCTCGACTGGGAAGCTGAGATCTTTTTTATTTTTTTTATGTCAGGCTTCCCAGCCTAGAGGAGAGAGGTGGGGACTTATAGGTCCCATATCTCACCGTAAAGAGGACCTGTCGTGCCATATTCCTATTACAAGGGATATATAAATTTCTTGTAATAGGAATAAAAATGATAAAAAAAATAAAATTTTGTTTAAAAAGTAAGCAACTAAATATAAAAATAAAAGTAAAATGATCAATGAATTTTTTTTTTCTTTTAAAGTGCCCCTGTCCCCTGTGACGGTATCGGTATGATATCCCCGTCAACGTTCCCTTCTTCCCATAACGAAAATCACCCCAATATTCCACGAGGAGGGATATCCCTGGAATCGCCCAGAAAGCCACACATGAGACCAGCTTACTGCTTGAACAACACAGGCTTTAATGTTATAACACACACAGCTTATATGTGATTTCCAAAACTGTTACAATGACAAATCTCCGCCCCCCTCACACTGGGGCTTCCATACAGATTATAGGCAGACACGACGGGGCCGATGCTGAAAACACATTTTCTTTAGACAATGACATCAATGACGCTGAGCACTAGCTGTACTGAATACATCAACCAGACCGCTCGACCCCGCATATAGAGAGATAATTACCACAATGAAGCAATCAGAATAATTAACACAAGCCACTTAAACCCAGCTCTCCTTCACACAACACAATAGATCAATTAACCTTTCGAAATAGTGAGGGGACATTAGCACGTCAATAACCTGTCAGAGGAATGAATCACATGAAATTCCTTTCTACCTCTACCCATGGCTAGCAGGGAGCAGTACACTGAGACATATAGGCAAATGTATCACAATGGCCCCCCTTTTGCTCCCTGCTCCGGCAAACCCGGTTGGACCTTCCCTGGTCCAGTAGGGTTGACGGGTTCAGAGCTTTTAGTCCGAGGTTAACTCCGTTTGGCATGACTGACCTCCCTTGGCAACTGCTTCAGACTCAGGTATGTCACCGGGTCGTCAGATCACACGCCGGTCAGTCCCCAAGTCTTTGTGCGATCTGCAAAGTCACCAGAAGTCAGTGTGAAGACAGCGAATGGGTCTGTGCGCCGCCGTCTAGGTGTCCCACTATGGGAGGGGGCAGGTTATGGCTCTGAAGTGACAATCCCAGGAGATTCATAAAAAGAAAAAGTTATATTTGTTGAAATGCTGTAGCACTGGTGCTCAGAGTTGGGGGGGGGGGGAGGGGACTCAGAGCCCCATAAGGTCAGCCACCCCCTGCTCCCTCCGCAGCCGCCGGTTCTCCTCTTTGAGCTTCTCCAGCTCCATCTCCAGTTCATGGAGCCTGGGGGGGTCAGCCCGCTGTGACCTCAGGTGGTTGTTCTCCTCCTCCATGCGGCTTATGCACTCCTCCAGCTCTATGTACTCACGGATCAGATCCTGCTTGCTCATGTCCTGCAGGCTCTCCACGTGGTCCTTCATCATCAGGAACTGGGTAGTGGTGTAAGGGGCCACCGGTGGGCCCTTGGCGAACATCTCGGCCCGCATCTGGGGCGCCCGCTGCGATTCCATCTCCTCCAGTCGCTTCTTCTCCTCCCAGGTCCGCTGGTTATATGACTTCCAGGACCTCTTCTTCTTGGAGGGTAGCTGGCGGTGCCTCTTTCTGCCCAGCTCCCTCCAAGGCCCCTCCGGCTCATGGCTGTCGCCCATGACCAGCTGACAATGGTGTTCCCTGTTGTCCGTAATAACAGATTGTACCATGAGGGCTTCGTAAGGGGTGCCCAATGGTTCTTCCTGACCCAGCTCCTGGGGATCCCAAGCTGAGTCTACACAATGGGCTGCTGCTGGTGGGCGGTACCCAGGTTGAGACCAATTTGATCTGGTGTTGTCATTCATGGGGCAATTCTGCTTGAAGTGACCCAACTGTTTGCACCGGAAGCAGCGTTGTTCGTTGTCCTCCTGGCGTGGGTAGCGAGGGCTATATGTCATCGGTCTGTTAGGCGGTTGGTATCTAGCGGCTGGTGGGTGTGAGGGCGCCGTTGGTTGTGGGGGTTGTACCCGTGGTGTGACCTGGTTTGTCTTGCGAGTATCCGCATATTCATCCGCCAACTTCGCGGCCTCTGGTAGAGTCATGGGCCTGCGATCTCTCACCCAATCCTTGACGTCCGTCTGGATGTGATTGTAAAATTGCTCCAGGAGCATTAGTTGCAAAATGTCCTCTGCGGTGGTGGCCTGGCTGCTGTTAACCCAGTTAGAGGCCGACAGGGACAGCTGGCATGCCCATTCTGCGTAAGAGTCTTCCGTGGTTTTGCGTGAGTCCCTGAACTTCTGTCGGTGGGACTCTGGGGTTACTGCATAACGAGCCAGGAGCGCTTCTTTAACCCTGGCGTAGCTATGGATATCCTGATCTGGCACGGTCCGGAAAGCATCAGAAGCTTTGCCTGACAGTTTGCCTGACAATATTGCAACCCAGTCTCTTCTAGCTATTCGGTGCAGGTTACATTGTCGCTCAAAGTCTGCCAGGTAGTTATCAATCTCACAGTCCTTTTCATCAAAAGCTTTAAAAGCGCTAAACGGAATCTTCCTTGCGTCTGCTGTGCTGTACTCACTGTTCGTAGAAGGTGCGGCTGCTTGTTGGACTGCTGCCAGTTTTAACTGTAGCTCTGCGTCTCTTATTTGTTTATCCTTCTGTAGTTCTGCGTCCCTTATTTCTTTAGCCTCCTGTAGCTCTGCGTCTCTTATTTCTTTAGCCTTCTGTAGTTCTGCGTCTCTTATTTGTTTAGCCTCCTGTAGCTCTGCGTCTCTTATTTCTTTAGCCTTCTGTAGCTCTGCGTCTCTTATTTGTTTATCCTTCTGTAGCTCTGCGTTTACTAACATGTCCATCACTTTCAGCACCACATCCGGCGTTGGGTTCGGGCCGAACCACGCTAGCTTCTCTCTCATTAGCTTGTTGGTTGGTGACTCCTCCTGAATCACTGGTGTCTCCATCTCTTGTACTGCTGGCGTTGCTGCAATCACGTCCTCCTGGTCTAGCTCCATTAATTCTGCTATGATGACCCGCTTGGTTTTGTTGCTAGCAATCCTTCCACGAACTTCCAGTAGTTCTTTCAGTGTATTTCTTTTAAGCAGGGTGTAGCAGCCTTCCATTCACTGTTCCCAGTGTCTGCTTGGAATCCGGGTGTAAAGGAGAGTAGAAGGGAAGATCCCGCTGCTGCCAACCAATTTGTGACGGTATCGGTATGATATCCCCGTCAACGTTCCCTTCTTCCCATAACGAAAATCACCCCAATATTCCACGAGGAGGGATATCCCTGGAATCGCCCAGAAAGCCACACATGAGACCAGCTTACTGCTTGAACAACACAGGCTTTAATGTTATAACACACACAGCTTATATGTGATTTCCAAAACTGTTACAATGACAAATCTCCGCCCCCCTCACACTGGGGCTTCCATACAGATTATAGGCAGACACGACGGGGCCGATGCTGAAAACACATTTTCTTTAGACAATGACATCAATGACGCTGAGCACTAGCTGTACTGAATACATCAACCAGACCGCTCGACCCCGCATATAGAGAGATAATTACCACAATGAAGCAATCAGAATAATTAACACAAGCCACTTAAACCCAGCTCTCCTTCACACAACACAATAGATCAATTAACCTTTCGAAATAGTGAGGGGACATTAGCACGTCAATAACCTGTCAGAGGAATGAATCACATGAAATTCCTTTCTACCTCTACCCATGGCTAGCAGGGAGCAGTACACTGAGACATATAGGCAAATGTATCACATCCCCGCTTACAGAAGTGAACGTATACGTAGGTCGCTATGTAAACGGCGTTCAAACCACTGCTCACCCGGCATTACAGCGTCAAGTCAACATCGGAAGAAGAACAGAGGGAGAAGACAGCGGAGAAAACGGGCAAAGGAGCGTGCAAAAGAGCGTGAGGACAGCAGGAGGAGACCCAGCAGAAGACAGCGGACAGAGGGAGAGGAAACGGAGAGGGCAGAGAATACCCGTAGAGCGGAGAAGAACCGGAGAGGGCTAGAAGAAATCAGTGGAGGAGGCAGGAGAGCCGGAGAGGGGAGAAGACCCGCAGAGGGCTAGAAGAAATCAGTGGAGGAGGCAGAAGAGCCGGAGAGGGGAGAAGAACCGGAGAGGGGAGAAGACCCGGAGAGGGCTAGAAGAAATCAGTGGAGGAGGCAGAAGAGCCGGAGAGGGGAGAAGAACCGGAGAGGGGAGAAGACCAGGAGAGGGCTAGAAGAAATCAGTGGAGGAGGCAGAAGAGCTGGAGAGGGGAGAAGAACCGGAGAGGGCTAGAAGAAATCAGTGGAGGAGGCAGAAGAGCCGGAGAGGGGAGAAGAACCCTGAGAGGGGAGAAGAACCGGAGAGGGCTAGAAGAAATCAGTGGAGGAGGCAGAAGAGCCGGAGAGGGGAGAAGAACCCTGAGACGGGAGAAGAACTGGAGAGGGCTAGAAGACATCAGCGGAAGAGGCATAAGAACCGGAGAGGGGAGAAGAAGTCAGAAGAGACGACAGAGCTGCTTAATAAATTACTTTAAAAACCTGTGTACTGTGTTTTCTTTTTGACACTTTTTTTCCAGGTGAATGGGTAGGGGTACGATGGGTACGAGGGGTACCCCATACGCATTCACATAGGGGGGCCGGAATCTGGGGGCCTCCTTGTTAAAGGGGCTTCCAAATTCCGATAAGCCCCCCTCCCGCAGACCCTGACAACCAATGGCCAGGGTTGTCGGGAAGAGGCCCTTGTCCTCATCAACATGGGGGCAAGGTGCTTTGGGGTGGGGGGCGAGGGCCCCCCTGCCCCTAAGCACCCACGCCCCCATGTTGAGGGCATGCAGCCTGCTAAGGTACAGGAGGGGAGGCGATGGCTCGTCCCCACCCCCTTTCCTGACCTGCCGGGCTGTGTGCTCGGATAGGGGTCTGGTATGGGCTTTATGGGGGGCCCCCACACCGGTGTGGGGGGTTCCCCTTAAAATCCATACCAGACCAGAAGGGCCTGGTATGCTACTTGAGGGGGAACCTGTGCTGTTTTTGTTTTACATTTTGCGTGGAGTTCCCCCTAAAGATTCATACAAGACGCAGTGCCTGGTATTGTCGGGGGTTAGAAAGTCGGATCCCTGTTCATTGAAGTCGGACGCATGTCGCAGGGCAAGGTCGGATCCAAAGTGGTATGACTGTCGCGTTGTACCAGTGTGAACCTGGCCCTTCATCTATAGTTGATCATAAATTATTGATCACACCTCTCTTTCCAGTATGTAATCTCATAATCTGATTGATTGAAATACGATCATATTGATGAACAAAGTGCTGCTGATTGATGCAAAATAATTGATAATATTCTGCCCTGGCCAATCAACTCAGTTTGATCCAATCTGATTGGAAGGGAAGTTATGATTATTACATTCTTTACAGACTTGATCAGATTGCACATTGATCAGTGTTTTAAGCCTCTATGGGCACCATATATCAATCAAAGGGAAGTTATGACTATTCCATGATTTATGCATTAGATCATTTTGATTGAAACCTAAATCAATCGGATAAAAAAAAATAATAATAATTGATTTGATCGTATTTCAATCAATCAGATTATCAGATTACATACTGGAAAGAGAGGTGTGATCAATAAGGGAAGGTCTGGCTCTTTGACTATTTGGAAATTTGATAATTTTGATCGATTGGATAATAGGATCAAAGAGTGTGTGGTCACCATAATGAATGGACTTTGTGAAGACATCCCCTGTATTATATTACAGGATTGGATTGCATCAATGTGAAGGACGGGAAGAATTGCACAGGTTGGGGTTAACCCGGCCTGAGCTGTGCAGCTCTCTGGCTCCTCCGGAGTGCGGAATTCTGGAAGATGTAGTTTTATAAGCAATGAATAAAATGACTCGGCTTCAATCCCGACTACAATTCCCCGCATGCCGCAGGGCTCCGGGCTGTCAGAGGCCGTCTGCCTCCACTCAGTGCACACAAAAGGCCCCTCTGCAGCAGGTAGGGAGAGAGCCGGAGAGACATACAAGGAATATTGTATGTATCATATCCCGGGAATGCTGTATGGATTATATCCTGGGAATATTGTATGTATCATATCCCGGGAATATTGTATGTATCATATCCTGGGAATATTGTATTATCATATCCTGGGAATATTGTATGTATCATATCCCGGGAATGCTGAATGGATTGTATTCTGGAAATATTGTATGTATCATATCCTGGGAATATTGTATGTTTAATATCCTGAGAATATTGTATGTATCATATCCCGGGAACATTGTATGTATTATATCCCTGGAATATTGTATAATCATATTCTTTGAATATTCAATGTATAATTTCCCGGGAATATTGTATTATCATATCCTGGGAATATTGTATGTATTATATCCCCGGGAATATTGTATAATCATATTCTTTGAATATTGTATGTATCATTTCCAGGGAATATTGTATGTATCATTTCCAGGGAATATTGTATGTATCATATCCTGGGAATATTGTATGTATCATATCCTGGGAATATTGTATGTATTATATCCTGGGAATATTGTATGGATTATATCCTGGGAATATTGTATGGATTATATCCTGGGAATATTGTATGGATTATATCCTGGGAATATTGTATAATCATATTCTTTGAATATTGTATGTATCATATCCTGGGAATATTGTATGTATCATATCCTGGGAATATTGTATGTATCATATCCCAGGAATATTGTATGTATCATATCCCAGGAATATTGTATGTATCATATCCCAGGAATATTGTATGTATCATATCCCAGGAATATTTTATCATATCCTGGGAATATTGTATTATTATATCACTGGAATATTGTATGTATTATATACAATATACCCAGGATTCGTCACATACAATATTCCTGGGATATAATACATACAATATTCCCGGGAATATTGTATGTATCATATTGCTGGAAGTCACCCCATTTTCCCATTTTAGGAAAATACAGCATTATAGCCACTAGATGGGGATAACATCATAGAAAATACACATATTAGACACATTAAGGGGATTATTTACAACGACTGTGTGAATGCATAAGCTTCTGCATTTCTGATTTTTGTTTTGTTTTTAATAGACCCCAAGGTTTTTGTAAGACTAAAACTTTATCCTTTTGGGTGGAGTTGGCAATGATTAAGGTCTCCGTAAGTGGTGGTTAAGTCACAGTTAAGTCACGCTCTCCACCTCATCCAATCAGAGAACACTGCATTCATTCAGGGGAAATACACATATTGGACACATTAAGGGGATTATTCGCTCCGGCTGTGAGAAAGCTGAGGCATTTGCAATGTGATTTTTTTAGACTTCAAAGTGTTTGTAAAACCAAAACTTTTCTTTCCTTTGGGATGAAAGGAGTAGGGAATGGTAAAGGCCCTGTTAGCCAAAAAAAAAAAACAGAAACAAATAAATAAAAAGATCTTGGGCTAGATTCAGAGAGAATTTACGCCGGCGTATCTATAGATACGCCGCGTAAATTCAAATCTGCGCCGGCGTATCTTCTTTTTGTATTCAGAAAGCTAGATACGCCGACATTAGCCTAAGATACGACTGGCATAAGTCTCTTACGCCGTCGTATCTCAGGGTGCATTCTCACGCTGGTCGCTAGGTGGCGCTCCCGTCGTTTTCGGCGTAGAGTATGCAAATTACCTAGTTACGCCGATTCACAAACGTACGTGCGCCCGGCGGTAGTTTTTTACGTCGTTTGCGTAAGGCTTTTTCGGCGTAACGTTGCTCCTGCTATTAGGTGGCGCAGCCATTGTTAAGTATGGACGTCGTTCCCGCTTCGAAATTTGAATTTTTTGCGTCGCTTGCGCAAGTCGTTCGCGAATAGGGCTGGACGTAATTTACGTTCACGCCGAAACCAATACGTCGTTGCGGCGTACTTGAGAGCAATGCACACTGGGATATGTACACGGACGGCGCATGCGCCGTTCGTAAAACACGTCAATCACGTCAGGTCATCACACATTAGCATAAAACACGCCCCCCTTCCACATTTGAATTACGCGGGCTTACGCCGGCCCCATTTACGCTACGCCGCCGCAACTCACGGAGCAAGTGCTTTGTGAATACTGCACTTGCTCCTGTAAGTTGCGTCGGCGTAGCGTAAATACAATACGCTGCGCCGCCGTAACTAGGCGCGCAGGTACATGAATCCACCCCCTTTTTGTGATGTCTTGCCAACATATTAAAACTAATATATGTCTTCTGGTAGGTTGAACAAGCAAGACAGAATACTTCATGAATGTTCCAGATTATTCCAGAATATGGAGGAGGATGCGCCTTGGTGTTATCCTACCGATAAAGATGGGCTCAGTACCGGTGACTGGGGAACAAATGTACTGGATGCGTTGAAGAGCCATATTCAGGTTGAGAAGGACGGTCCCAATACCCATTTACAAGAGCAAGGGGAAAGGTTGGTATCAACGCATACTAGCGACACTGATGTAAAAAATGGAACCTATATGGCAGATAACATTTTACCCTCAAGGTATAACTACGGAGCTAACAGAGCTGGTAGGAGGATGAAGTACAGAGCCTGGTCGGGTCACCGGCAGTACGTGTGTCTGGACTGCGGTAAGTGTTTTACGCACAGTTCCACACTGGCGACACATCAAAGAACCCACACCGGTGAGAAACCATATCCATGTCCCGACTGTGGCAAGTGCTTTACTCGGAGTTCAACTTTGGCTACTCACCAAAGGATCCATAGTGGAGAGAGGCCCTACGCCTGTATAGACTGCGGGAAGAACTTCATCCAAAGCTCGCACCTCGTGCTACACCAGAGGATACACACGGGTCACAAGCCCTATTCCTGCCAGGAGTGCGGCAAATGTTTCAGTGACCGGTCCCATTTCGTCATTCACCAGAGAACTCATACCGGAGAGAGGCCGTATTGTTGCAACCAGTGCGGCAAAAGGTTTAGTAGCAACTCCAACCTGGTGGCCCACCATAAACTCCACACGGAAAGCACCATTTATATCTGTAACCAGTGTGGGAAAAGTTTGAGTAACCGTCTAACGTTTGCCAGCCACCAGAAGACTCATTTGGCCGAAAAGCCTTTTGTGTGCGTGGAGTGTGGGAGGGGATTCACCCGTAAGCTACAGTTGGTGCTCCACAAACGGATACACACGGGGGAGCGGCCCTTTGAGTGCCAGCAGTGCGGCAAACGTTATACTCGCAAGTCCTATCTGATTATTCACCAGAAGATCCATGTGGAGGAGGTTCTTTATGTATGCAGTGACTGTGGAGAGCGCTTCCCTGAGCATGCCAGTCTTAAGAACCACCAGATATCTCAACATGGAGCTCAGGTCAAAGTCTGATGAAATTGAGGACATAACGGTGCCTTATGTATCAAACTGTCAGCACTAAGGATGGTCTTGACTGCTGAGAAATAGGGATGAGTGGAGTAATTAGTATGAAATGAAAGTGTGTCTAAAACTAAAAACAAAAATATAATACAGTATATTGCAGCTAATGCCGCATACACACTATCACTTTATGTGATGAAAAAAAACGACATTTTCTGTGAAGTAAAAAACGACGTTTTTGAAACTTAAATTTTCAAAGACGAAGTTGCCTACACACCATCGTTTTTCACAATGCTCTAGCAAAGCGAGGTTACGTTCACCACATTTTTCCATTGAAGCTCCCTTCATAACTAGCTTCTGGGCATGCGTGGGTGTAAAAACGTCGTTTTAAACGTCGTTTTTTGCTACACACGGTTAATTTCTGTGACGTAAAAAATGACGTTTTGAAAAACGACACATAAAATTGAAGCATGCTTCAATTTTTTTTGGTCGTTTTTTACAAGACATAAAATGACGTTTTCCCCCACACACGGTCATTTAAAGTGACGTTTTTAAAAACGTCGTTTTTTTTCATCACATAAAGTGATGGCGTGTACGCGGCATTACAAGTTCTTAGATGTGGTAGCTGCTTTCATTTTTTAAAATGTTTTACTCTTTTCTTACCCTTTATTTTCACCTGGTAATCCTACAATTAACACCTTTTGGCCTTTGTAGCTATACTCACTCCTACACTATAGAGGGAGCCATATTTGTCACCCAGGCTGGGCATCAAACATGTCTTCTTCTCTTAGGCCCGTACCCATCCCTATCCCTATGTCCCTAACCCATGTAACTACATAAGGGCTATCTTGTATTGTAAGGCCAAGGTTAGAACTTACCAAAACTACCTTCATTTCCACAATGGCTCCAAAGCATTTAGCCAAAATGGCAAAATCTCAATTTTGCTTATCCTTACTAAGAAGCGTAGGCACAATTCTGTACCCCATCCCTATCCCAAAGGTATGGTCTTATCCCAAGTAACTACAAAAGTGCTATCTTGTGTTGGAAGGCCAAGGCCATAACTTTTTGAACTAAAACCACCTTAAATTTTCCTACTGGCTCCAAAGCATTTTGCTAAAATGGCTAAATCTCCATTTTGCAGTAAGAAGCATAGGCACAAAGCCATGACCCATCCCTATCCAAAAGGTATGGTCAGGGCCGGACTTACCATTGGCCTTGACTGGGCTCAAGCCCAGGGGCCCCACCCAATAGGGGGCCCCCTTTAAAAAAAAAAAAAAAATTTTTTTTTTTTTTTTTTTTTTTTTTTTTTACTGGTCCGGAGGTCCCCAGGGGCCCGGAGGCCCCCAGGGCCCCGGACGGCAACCCCCCTTTTTTTTATTTATTTTTTGTAAAAAAATGTTTTTTTTTATATATTTTTTATTTTTATATATATAATATTATATATATATATATATATATATATATTTAATTATTATTATTAAAGGGCCCAGGGGTCTCCAGGGCCCTGGATGGCAACCCCCCTTTTTTTTATTTATTTTTTGTAAAAAAATGTTTTTTTTATATATTTTTTATTTTTATATATATAATATATATATATGTATATATATATATATATATATATTATTATTATTATTAAAGGGCCCAGGGGTCTCCAGGGCCCCCGGATGGCAACCCACCTTTTTTATTTTTTTATAAAAAAAAATTACATTTTTTTTTATATATATATATATATATATATTTTTTTTTTTTTATTAAAGGGCTCAGAGGTCCCCAGGGCCCCATGTGGCAACCCCCCCTTTTTTATTTTTTTTATAAATGTTTATTTTTTTATTTTTGTTTATTTTTTTATTTTTTATTAAAAGGCCCAGAGGTTCCCAGGGCCCCCCGGATGGCAACCTCCCTTTTTTAATGTATTTTTTATAAATGTTTTTTTTTTTTATTATTAAAGGGCCCAGAGGTTTATTTTTTCTTTTTATTAAAAGGCCCAGAGGTCCCCAGGGCCCCGGATGGCTACATATATTTATATATATTTGTTTTCTTCTTTATTTCTTCTTTTTTTTGTAAAGGCCCCCCCGCTTCTCAATTTGCGGCAGCCCCCACGCTTCTCAATTTCAGGCGGCAGCACCCCCACCCCCCCTAGGTTCTCTGCTTCAGGGGGCCCATGCCTTAAGCTGTGCAAGGGGCCCCAAAATTCCTGATCGCGACCCTGCGCATACCTCCCAACACGCACGGATTCTGTGGGACTTTCCCGCACAGACAGCTTCTTCCCGCAGTCCGGCAAAAGGGTTAATTTTCCCACACTGCAAGAGGAGGCAGCACGGAAGCAGGAGGAACCGGAGTGGTGTGTGGAGGACTGTGGCTGCTGAAGGGAAGATAGCCGAGAGCCGGGCTAATGACAGTCTGTGGCCCCGGCTGTTGGCACAGGTGAGAGGCACTCCCCCCCTCAACAACTGCAAAATCCCCCCCCCGCTCAACAACTTTAATGCGCTCCCCCCCGCTCAACAACTTCAATTCGCCCCCCCCGCTCAACAACTTCGATCCCCCCCAATTCTCGGCTCCAGGGGGCCCCTTCAACACTCAAGCCCAGGGGCCCCCACCACCCTAAGTCCTGCCCTGGGTATGGTTCTATCTCAAATAACTACATAAGGGCTATTTTGTATTGGAAAGCCAAGGCCAGAACTTTGTTGGACTAAAACCTCCTTCATTTCTCCACTGACTCCAATATCCTCATTGTGTTCGTCCCTACTAGACCTTTCATTCTCCATTGACTCCAATTCATTTTTGCCATCAAAATCTCCATTTCACGCATCCCTACCAAGGAGCATAGGCACAAAGCCATAAACCATCCCAACTTCTTGGCTCTTGCTCCTGTAATTATAGTACACAGGCACTATCTTAACTCAACAGAAAATGGTGGAAGATGTCACCTGGTTCGTCACACAACCTTATGTTTGTCTTGGTGTCAAATAGACCAATTTTAAGAGTCCAAAGTCCTTTAATAATAATGAGTAACATGGAAACAAAGGCAGTCAAAGGATTTCAGGAGCCAGCAATCCCCTTTTTCAGGGCTTGAAAAAAATTGTCCTGATGAAGGACTAAAGGACTTTGAACTCATGAGATGATGATTCAAAGTTCTTGAGTTGAGTGGCTCCCACGATTTCTGGGTTCCTCAGTTTGCTGCCCAATGTGCACTGCCAAAAAATGTGTTCATTTTCGTTTTTATTCGTTTTTTAGCTTTTTTCGGAAATTTGGGAAATTAGAAAAATCGGAATTCGAAAATTAGAAAATTCTGAATTCAGGAATTCGGAAATTAAAAAATTCGGGAATTCGAAAATTCAGAAATTCAAAAATTCAGAAATTCAAAAATTCGGAATTCGTAAATTTGGCCCCCTTCCTGACGCTCTCCAGTGCTCTCCGCCATTTACCGGAGCCGTCGGCAGCGGTGGAGGCAATTGGGTCCTGTCCCTGGGCTGACATGGAGACGAGTGAGGGGAAGATGGCCCCACCCATCTCCATATCATTGCAGGGCAGAAGTGACGTCAAAACTTCACTTCCGCCCTTAGCTCTTAAAGGGACTTTTTTTTTTAATGACATTACATTTTTATTTTTTTTTGCATTTTAGTGCAATTATGAGACTTTTTGTCCCCCGATCTCATATTTAGGAGGACCTGTCATACTTTTTTCTATTACAAGGGATGTTTACATTCCTTTTAATAGGAACAAAAGTGACCCCAATTTTTTTTTTTTTTAACAGTCAAAATAAAAAATGTAAACCAAAATAAATACATTTTTTTTTTTTTTTTTTTTAAAGCACCCCATCCCGATGAGCTTGTGTGCAGAAGCGAATGCTTACATGAGCAGCGTCCGCATATGAAAACGGTGTTCAAACCACACACGTGAGGTATCGCCGTGATTGGTAGAGCGAGAGCAATAATTCTAGACCTCCTCTGTAACTCAAAACATGCAACCTGTAGAATTTTTTAAACTTTGCCTATGAAGATTTTTAAGGGTAAAAGTTTGTCGCCATTCCACGAGAGGACGCAACTTTGAAGCGTGACATGTTGGGTATCAATTTACGCGGCGTAACATTATCTTTCACAATCTAAAATAAAATTGGGCTAACTCTACTGTTGTCTTATTTTTTTATTCAAAAAAGTGATTTTTCCCCCAAAAAAAGTGCGCTTGTAAGACCGCTGCGCAAATACGATGTGACAAAAAGTATTGCAACGACTGCCATTTTATTCTCTAGGGTGTTAGAAAAAAATATATATAATGTTTGAGGGTTCCAAGTAATTTTCTAGCAAAAAAATAATCTTTTTAACTTGTAAACACCAAATCTCAGAAAGAGGCTCAGTCCTTAAGTGGTTAAAGGGACAGTGTAAAAATAAAAAATAAGTTAAATGATAATATATTTTTTTAAAGGGCCCCATCAGTCCATGTTTGCGCGCAGAAGTGAGCGCATACGTAAGTCGCGCCCGCATATCTATTTATTCTCTAGGTTCTCTGCTAAAAAAATAAATATATAATGTTTGGGGGTTTTAAGTGATATTCTAGCAAAAAATACAGAAAACAAATGTCAGAAAAAAACAGGGTCAGCAAGTGGAAAAAATGGCACCCCCATTTGTTTTCTATGCAGCACCATGCGGATGCAGGAATGTGTGCGATTTACACGCACTCCCGCATATATGTGAATGTAGCCTAATACTTCTGTGCAGAGATATATTACCAGGGATGGTGCAAAAAAAATAAAAAATACGGTTTCTGGGTGAAGGTTACATGGCAGGCGGGCAGTTTGACAAGTTTTTTTTTTATGAGGATTTCCTTCTTGTCTTCAGAAAATACCTTCCATGTATTCCTTCACTACACACTACTTACATCCTCACCTACACACAGGTGCCTGTCAATCCAACTCCTCCTCACCGCCTGTTAATACTACTTCTCCTCACCGCCTGTCAATACAACTCCTCCTCACCGCCTGTCAATACTACTCCTCCTCACCGCCTGTCAATACAACTCCTCCTCACCGCCTGTCAATACTACTCCTCCTCACCGCCTGTCAATCCAACTCCTCCTCACCGCCTGTTAATACTACTTCTCCTCACCGCCTGTCAATACAACTCCTCCTCACCGCCTGTCAATAGTACTCCTCCTCACTGCCTGTCAATACAACTCCTCCTCACCGCCTGTCAATACTACTCCTCCTCACCGCCTGTCAATACAACTCCTCCTCACCGCCTGTCAATACTACAACTCCTCACCGCCTGTCAATACAACTCCTCCTCACCGCCTGTCAATACAACTCCTCCTCACAGCCTGTCAATACAACTCCTCCTCACCGCCTGTCAATACAACTCCTCCTCACCGCCTGTCAATACAACTCCTCCTCACCGCCTGTCAGTACAACTCCTCCTCACCGCCTGTCAGTACAACTCCTCCTCACCGCCTGTCAATACTACTCCTCCTCACCGCCTGTCAGTACAACTCCTCCTCACCGCCTGTCAATACTACTCCTCCTCACCGACTGTCAGTACAACTCCTCCTCACCGCCTGTCAGTACAACTCCTCCTCACCGCCTGTCAGTACAACTCCTCCTCACCGCCTGTCAATACAACTCCTCCTCACTGCCTGCCAATTCAACTCCTCCTCACCGCCTGTCAGTACAACTCCTCCTCACCGCCTGTCAATACTACTCCTCCTCACCGCCTGTCAATACAACTCCTCCTCACTGCCTGTCAATACTACTCCTCCTCACAGCCTGTCAATACAACTCCTCCTCACCACCTGTCAATACAACTCCTCCTCACCGCCTGTCAATACTACTCCTCCTCACCGCCTGTCAATACAACTCCTCCTCACCGCCTGTCAATAGTACTCCTCCTCACTGCCTGTCAATATAACTCCTCCTCACCGCCTGTCAATACAACTCCTCCTCACCGCCTGTCAATACAACTTCTCCTCACCGCCTGTCAATACAACTCCTCCTCACCGCGTTGAGGAGGTGTTGTATTGACAGGCGGTGAGGAGGAGTAGTATTGACAGGCGATGAGGAGGAGTTGTATTGACAGGCAGTGAGGAGGAGTTGTATTGACAGGCGGTGAGGAGTTGTATTGACAGGCGGTGAGGAGGAGTTGTATTGACAGGCGGTGAGGAGGAGTTGTATTGACAGGCGGTGAGGAGGAGTTGTATTGGCAGGCGGTGAGGAGGAGTAGTACTGACAGGCGGTGAGGAGGGGTTGTATTGACAGGTGGTGAGGAGGAGTTGTATTGACAGGCGGTGAGGAGGAGTTGAATTGACAGGCGGTGAGGAGGAGTTGTATTGATAGGCGGTGAGGAGGAGTTGTACTGACAGGTGGTGAGGAGGAGTTGTATTGATAGGCGGTGAGGAGGAGTTGTACTGACAAGCGGTGAGGAGGAGTTGTATTGACAGGCGGTGAGGAGGAGTAGTATTGACAGGCGATGAGGAGGAGTTGTATTGACAGGCGGTGAGAAGGGGTTGTATTGACAGGCGGTGAGGAGGAGTTGTATTGGCAGGCGGTGAGGAGGAGTAGTATTGACAGGCGGTGAGGAGGAGTTGTATTGGCAGGCGGTGAGGAGGAGTAGTATTGACAGGCGGTGAGGAGGAGTAGTATTGACAGGCGGTGAGAAGGGGTTGTATTGACAGGCGGTGAGGAGGAGTAGTATTGACAGGCGGTGAGGAGGAGTAGTATTGACAGGCGGTGAGGAGGAGTTGTATTGACAGGCAGTGAGGAGGAGTTGTATTGACAGGCGGTGAGGAGTTGTATTGACAGGCGGTGAGGAGGAGTTGTATTGACAGGCGGTGAGGAGGAGTTGTATTGACAGGCGGTGAGGAGGAGTTGAATTGACAGGTGGTGAGGAGGAGTTGTATTGGCAGGCAGTGAGGAGGAGTAGTATTGACAGGCGGTGAGGAGGAGTTGTATTGACAGGCGGCGAGAAGGGGTTGTATTAACAGGCGGTGAGGAGGAGTTGTATTGACAGGCGGTGAGGAGGAGTAGTATTGACAGGCGGTGAGGAGGAGTTGTACTGACAGGTGGTGAGGAGGAGTTGTATTGATAGGCGGTGAGGAGGAGTTGTACTGACAAGCGGTGAGGAGGAGTTGTATTGACAGGCGGTGAGGAGGAGTAGTATTGACAGGCGATGAGGAGGAGTTGTATTGACAGGCGGTGAGAAGGGGTTGTATTGACAGGCGGTGAGGAGGAGTTGTATTGACAGGCGGTGAGGAGGAGTTGTATTGACAGGCGGTGAGGAGGAGTAGTATTGACGGGTGGTGAGGAGGAGTTGTATTGACAGGCGGTGAGGAGGAGTTGTATTGACAGGCTGTGAGGAGGAGTTGTATTGGCAGGCGGTGAGGAGGAGTAGTATTGACAGGCGGTGAGGAGGAGTAGTATTGACAGGCGGTGAGAAGGGGTTGTATTGACAGGCGGTGAGGAGGAGTAGTATTGACAGGCGGTGAGGAGGAGTAGTATTGACAGGCGGTGAGGAGGAGTAGTATTGACAGGCGGTGAGGAGGAGTAGTATTGACAGGCGGTGAGAAGGGGTTGTATTGACAGGCGGTGAGGAGGAGTTGTATTGACAGGCGATGAGGAGGAGTTGTATTGACAGGCGGTGAGGAGGAGTTGTATTGACAGGCGATGAGGAGGAGTTGTATTGACAGGCTGTGAGGAGGAGTTGTATTGACAGGCGGTGAGAAGGAGTATTGACAGGTTAGGTGGTGAGGAGGCCCCCATGCCGCCTTTCATATGCTCTATAAAGAGCGATCCGAATGCGATTCCTCTCACTGTTGCGACTGTGGGACAGGAAGTGAAGGGAAATCTCCTCAATGGGGACACAGATGGCAAACAAAGTTAAAGTCTTATGTTATCCTATTGAAAGTTCCTTCACTTCTACTCTACAGCTGACGCTCAGGCAAAAATATAAACACACATATGGAAGTTGTTTTATTTAGAAAATTATTTGTAATCCTGGTCATTACTGAGCTTTACACAACGACAGCCCAATCACATCAACACGGAGCCTAGCAACGCCAAAGCCCCGCCCACCACACAGCGGCGGCCATTTTGTCGGAGCTCCGTTACCTGCTGTAATAGCCCGGAGCGCCGCGGACACCATAGAAGGGGGCGGGCTCGGCCTCTAGCGAGCGGAACGCTGTTGACAATGTAACCGGATGAGGTGACGAAACGTGTGGGCGTGGCTCCGGAGGCTGCCAAGCTTGCTGTTGCTGGTTGGCCGGGCTCGGTCACATGCTTTCTTCTTAGAGAGTGAGGTAAGCAGAGAATGTATATAATGACATATAGCGATGTGATATGATATATATCGGGGTCTGGGGGAGGGGTATGGCTGGGAAGGAGTGATGGACATATCAGGACCACCTCTGAGCCCCTCCATACTGTCTATGTGACCGGCTCAATATGCCCACCCAGGACAGGGGCTGGGCTCAGTGTTGGGTGGAGTGAGGGCAGTTTGGAGCCCCTGTTAGGTTGTTAATGCCCTCTGGGACCCCAGGAGAGAGATTTCTGCTCACTTCCTGTCCTGGTGACAACAGTCCCATCAGACAGGAAGTGGGGGAGGTCTGTATTGGAGACACCAATGGCCGGGGGGGGGGGGGGGTGGTAGTGGGTGCGTTGTTGCTGAGTGTGTGGTCCTACAGGGGGCGCTCTGTATTTTGCCCCCCCCCAAAGAGGTTCCTATAAGGAAAGGAGCGTCACCCAGAAAATGCCCGTCCTGAGGAGTGCGATTTGTTGGTGGTTTAAAGGCGGCGGTGTGTCTGTGGGGCGTCCGAGGGGCTCATAGAGCGATTTATTGTGGGTGGAATGTTCTTTTATATTTCGCATATGGATGAAAATGGGTAAAAAAAAAAAAAAGCATAATAATAATAATAATAATAATAATTATTATTACTATTTATAATAATATTATTATTATTATTTGCTTTTATTATTATTATTATTATTATTATTTGCTTTTATTATTATTAATGCAATGGTCTTGCATTGAAGTCAGTTGGGGGGGGGGGGGGGTGGTTGTTCTTGCATTGAATAATAATAATAATTATTATTACTATTTATTATAATAATAATAATAATATTATTATTATTATTATTATTATTAATAACAACAATATATATTTTTTTTAAATCTAGCAATGAAATATGTTTTTTCATTTTTTTTTTTCCTTTTCTATATTTTTATATGCTGTATTTTCCTCTATAAATGAGGGGGGGGGAAATCTAGGTGTGTGTATATTAATTTTTGATATATATATATACACATATACTGTATATAATAATTTTATTTCTTGTATGGATAAAAATTGATTTATAGAATATTATAAAAACAAATCTATTTCTATTTTTATTACATAGAGATATATTAGATATATTAGTGGTGCACCGAAATGAAAATTCTGCACTAAAAATTCAGGATGCAAAAACCAGAACTGGAATGGACAGTTTAAAAAAAAAGAAAGAAAAAAGTCTTAAAGATTTAACCACTTCCCCACCGCGCCATAGACAAAAGACGTCTACAGCGCGGTGGAGTTATTCTGGGAGGACGTCCCTGGGACGTCCTCCCAGAATGCTTCACTCGCTCGCCCCCTGCGGCGCGCTCCCGGAATCATCTAGAAGACCCGGCGCATCACAGATCGCGGTAAATCGCCGCTGATAGCGGCGGTTTACCACGTGATCGCTCCGTCAAATGACAGAGCGATCACTTGTAAACAAACCGGCGTCATGTCATGACGCCGGTTCCTCCCTCTCCTCTCTGTACCGATCGGTACAGTGTGAGAGGAGAGGGGGGAGAGCGGGTGGCAGCAGCAGCTGCTGTGGGATGGATCTGTGACAAATGCAGTCACAGATCCAGCCGTCCATCCCTGCGCAATACTCTGCAATAAAATCAATACTCTGCATTTAACCCCCCATACTCTGCAATACTTCCATACCCCCCATACTCTGCAATAACCCCCCCCCCCATACTCTGCAATAACCCCCCCCCATACTCTGCAATAACCCCCCCCATACTCTGCAATAACCCCCCCCATATGCTGCAATAACCCCCCCCATATGCTGCAATAACCCCCCCATACGCTGCAATAACCCCCCCATATGCTGCAATAACCCCCCCCATATGCTGCAATAACCCCCCCCATATGCTGCAATAACCCCCCCCATACGCTGCAATAACCCCCCCCCCCCCATACGCTGCAATAACCCCCCCCCCATACGCTGCAATAACCCCCCCCATACGCTGCAATAACCCCCCCATACGCTGCAATAACCCCCCCATACTCTGCAATAACCCCCCCCCCATACTCTGCAATAACCCCCCCCCCATACTCTGCAATAACCCCCCCATACTCTGCAATAACCCCCCATATGCTGCAATAACCCCCCCCCCCCCATACGCTGCAATAACCCCCCCATACTCTGCAATAACCCCCCCATACACTGCAATAACCCCCCCATACTCTGCAATAACCCCCCCATACTCTGCAGCAACCCCCCCATACTCTGCAGCAACCCCCCCATACTCTGCAGCAACCCCCCCATACTCTGTGCAATAACCCCCCCCATACTCTGCAGCAACCCCCCCATACTCTGCAATAACCCCCCCATACTCTGCAATAACCCCCCCATACTCTGCAATACCGCCAATACTCTGCAATACCCGCTAATATGACAGAAACAAGATTTTTTTTTTTTTTACAGAATTGTCAGTGTTTTTTCTTTTTTAGCGCAAAAAATAAAAACCGCAGAGGCGATCAAATACCACCAAAAGAAAGCTCTATTTGTGGGTAAAAAAGGACAACAATTTCAGATGGGTACAATGTTGTATGACAGAGTAATTGTCATTCAAATTGTGAGAGCACCGAAAGCTGAAAATTGGTCTGGTTAGGAAGGGGGTTTAAGTGCCCAGTGGTCAAGAGTTTAATTAATATGGCTGGTGTTTTGGCATTGAAGTCAATGGGCCTCAATTTTGTCTTGAAGTCCATGGGGGTGTTCTTGCATTGAAGTCAATGGCAGGGTTTTTTGCATTGAAGTCAGTGGGGGGGGGGGGGGGTTGTTCTTGCATTGAAGTCAGTGGGGGGGGGGTTGTTCTTGCATTGAAGTCAGTGGGGGGGGGCGGGGGTTGTTCTTGCATTGAAGTCAGTGGGGGGGGCGGGGGTTGTTCTTGCATTGAAGTCAGTGGGGGGGGGGGGGGGTTGTTCTTGCATTGAAGTCAATGGGCCGTGATTTGGCATTGAAGTCAGTGGGATGCTGAATGCCATTATTGACACTTTTTTTATATCGGCAAAACGCTGATAACCGTATTTTCACCCGATAATTCACTTCCTGTTTGGTGAAACCATTGTCACCGGGACAGGAAGTGAGGGGAGATATTATCTAATGGAGCCACAGAGAACAGTAAAGGCCCAGCAGGTGTCCCATTGGGGAGATCTACCGTCACTTCCCGTCCTGCTGGCCCAACAGGAAGTGAGGGGGAGGTCCCATCTTAGGCAGTTGTCACCGGAAAGTGTTCCCAATGGAAGATTTGTTCATCTTCCACTCAAAACATTGGATTTTCCCTTCAGTGATGATGATGGTGATGAGAAGGAATCTCCCCAGCAGGGACACAGACAGGGGGTGTAACCCTTCTTCTTCTTCTTCTCCATCCAGAACTGAAGGATCCACTTTATCAGATTGTTGTCATTGTGGCTTTTCTATCTCTTCTTCCATGTACTTCTCTGATGTGTCACATTTAATGTTCCTCTGTTGTCACATTTCTGTACATTTTTAGGTCCCGGCGAGGAATACAAACGATGACATCATCAGAAGATTGAAGCTGTGGAACGTTCCAGCCAGGTACACTTTATAAGACGATCGCAAAACATTTCTTTCATCTGTATACAGATTATCTACTTAAAGGGGGAATACGCGCCATCTGAGCACCACAAACCAAAGACGCGAACCGCTTCTTGCATGCACTATAGCCGAATGACGGCTACAGAACGGGCTTACTTTGCCGGGAGGGGTGTACATGGACGTCCTCCCGTGATCATGCTGCCTGCACACCCAGTGATCGCCGAGTCCTTCGGACTTAACTGATCACAGATCAGGGTAAAGGGCCAATCACAGCGGTCCTTCACCACGTGATCAGCTGTCAGCCAATGAGAGCTGATCACAGGATGTAAACGCAAGTCTGTTATCCGCTTTTCTTTTCTCGCGCTGACCACCTGAGGAGAGAAGCAGAGAGATGATAACTGGCTTGTGTTAACGGGACATCGGCACTGATAATCAGGCAGCACTGATTGGCACCACACCATCAGTGCCCATCAATGCCGTCTATCAGTTAAATGAGTATTTTTTTCTCCTGCCATGGCGGGCCAGTGCCCGCCAGGGAAGGAGAAAAATATACTCATTTACAAAAATCTTGTAACTTTTTTTTTTTCAAAATTTTCGGTATTTTTTCAGCAAATGAAAAAAATAAAAAAACAGTAGCGATTAAATATCCCCAGAGAAAGCTCTGTCTCAAAAAAACAAACAAAAAAAAAACAATTAAAAAAAAAATGATAAAAATGTTGGAGGGCACTGGCGGGGCGGCACTGGCAGCGTGCAACTGATACTGGCAGGCGACACTGGGGTGGCACTGGTGGGGCAGCACTGATTGGCAGGACTGATGGGCACAGATAGGGAGGAACTGACAGGCATCGCTGATGGGCACTGGCACAACAGTTGGGCACAAGCGGGCATCACTGGTGGGCACTGGCAGGCATTTCTGATGGGGCTTCACTGATAATCAATGCATCCCTCCTGTCAGGGGAGTCTCTTATCTGCTCTCCTCACATCCTGTCAGCGTGAATAGATAAATGCTGGAACTGCCACTTCCTGTTTACACTGTGGTCAGCTTTGATTGGTCACAGCTGATCACATGGTAAATTGCCTCCGTCATAGGCTCTTTACTGTGATCAGAGTTGCAGTGTTTCCAGGAGACGCACAACGCCACAGATCACCGCGCACAAGCTGCATGTTGTGAAGGACGTCCGATGATGAAACCCCCACCTGGCCGTCATTCTACTATAGGCCGGGTGGGAAGGTGTTAATGCATAAAATGTATTCAGATCAAAAACCTTCTGCTTCTACTTTTTTTAAAAGAATGAAAATGACTTTTTGGATCCACGAATGAGTTAAGTGAGGGGGAGACACACGAGTAAGACGGAGGAGGAGTAATGTGATTCAGGATCACTGATATCGTCCTGTGACCCCTCCTGATTGGTGGACGGGGAGGACGATCTCTCTTCTTGTGAAGTTGTGTCAGCGTTTTCAGATGAAGCAGGAAACGTCTTTTCCTTCCTCTGGTCTTGTAATAAGTGGAGAGTGATGATAGATTTATTTTTTTCTAAAGAAAAAGAAGAAGGAACTTCAATATGGACAATATATAAGATGTACAAATGTATTCCCAACAATCATCCTGTGCAGGCTTGTGGCTTTCAGGTCTCCATACAATTCCTCTGTCGTGTACATGGAAGTCTGTGTCCTCTGGTAGAAACATTCAGACCTCAATGTGCGTTTACTGAGGTCAGTGCGCCATTCCCGGCAAGTGTCCGATGTGAAGAGATGCACGGCGTCCCCCGGAGGTTTTCACGTAAAGCCCAGACTCTCTGTGAAGGGTCTCCTATGGCTTTCCATGAATCTCCTGTCCAGGCAATCTCATTTATAACAATAGGGCAGGGGGTGTCCAAACTTTTTTCAAAGAGGGCCAGATTTGATCAAGTGAACATGCGCGAGGGCCCACCATTTTGCCTGAAACCATAAAAATTTGGTCTAAGTGTGTTCGTTCGAGCTCTGAGGCCCCGTACACACGAGAGGATCGATCCGCTGAAATTTATCCGCGGACCGGTTTCAGCGGATAGATCCCCTGGTGTGTACAACCCAGCGGATATTTATCCGCAGATTTTTTTCGGGCCGATGGATTTCCAGCGGATCAAAATTTCTTAGCATGCTAAGAAATCTATCCGCTGGAATCCAGTCCAGCGGATTGATCCCCTGGTCTGTACAGACACAGCGGATCAATCCGTCCGATTCCATCCCTCGCATGCGTGGAAGTCCTTATATTACAGCGTCGCGCACGTCGCCGCGGAGGGAATTCCGCGCGGATTTTGATCTCATGGTTAGTACAACCATGAGATCAAAATCCGCCAGAGGATTTATCCGCGGAAACGGACCTCCGGACCGTTTCCGCGGATCGATCCTCTCGTGTGTACTAGGCCTAATACACGGCCCAACAAGAATTCTCTTGACTTTGTGGCTGTGTGTGGTGAAGAGATGAGCTTGGCCATATTATTTGGATATACCGTATTTATTGGCGTATAACACGCACCTTCACTTTAAGAGGAAAGTTTCAGGATTTTTTATTTGTCATTTTAAATAAAGAACTGTGAAGCAAAATAAGGGTTAGTGCCCATCTGTAGCCTCACAGGTGCCCATCTGCGGATCCACCATTGCCATGAATGTATCCTCACCATTGCCGGGAATGCACCCATCATTGCCGGGAATGCACCCATCATTGCCAGGAATGCACCCACCATTGCCAGGAATGCACCCACCATTGCCAGGAATGCACCCACCATTGCCAGGAATGCCACACCATTGTGGCCCCGGCGCTGGGAGATCGTCAGGGGCCACAAAAGATATATAAGTCCAAACAACCAGGCGGGCCATTCAAAACCGTAACACGGGCTGCGATTGGCCATGCCTGCAAAAGGGACTTCATTCACACGCTTATGCGACTTGTCATGCGACTTTGGACACATAGCGGGTTGATTTACTAAAACTGGAGAGTACAAGATCTTGGTGCAGCTGTGCTTTAACCAATCGGCTTCTAACTTTAGCTTGTTCAATTAACTTTAACAATAAGACCCCTTTTTACACTGAGCCGCCCATAGTGTCAGCGGAAAAACGCTGTGCATTTAACCCCCGCTAGCGGCCGAGAAAGGGCTGAAGCAGCGCATTGCCAGCAGTATAGCCAAAGTGCCCATTGATTTCAATGGACAGGAGCGGTATACACACCGCTCTTTCACCGCTCCAAAAATGCGGCTAGCAGGACTTTTTTTTTTTTTTTTACCGTCTTTAGATAGATTTTTTACTCCAAAAGCATTTTATTAAAATAAAATTAATAAAAAAATAAAGTGTTTTTTTTTTTTAATCATTGATTTATATCCACCCTGATATCCACAGACAGGCAGGGCTGGTCTGGAGAGTCTGTGTGTGTGTCCTCTCCCCTGTGTCCTCTCCCCTGTGTGACAATAGATGTGAGCCTAAATGTCGTTTTGTGTTTGTTGGCCAACAATTCTTTGCCGTTTTGTATGCAAGACAAGTTCCTGGCCAACGCCGTTCGGACAAAAGTCCTACGCTTTGTCCGATGAAAATCCGATCGTGTGTACAGGCCTTAAAGCGTTGTAAAGGTTTTTTTCTTTTTTTTTTCTAAATGGGTTCCTTTAACCACTTAAGCCCCGGACCAATATGCTGCTAAATGCCCAGGGGCGTTTTTACAATTCTGCACTGCGTCGCTTTAACAGACAATTGCGCGGTCGTGCGACGTGGCTCCCAAACAAAATTTGCGTCCTTTTCTTCCCACAAAAAGAGCTTTCTTTTGATGCTATTTGATTGCCTCTGCGATTTTTTATTTTTTGCGCTATAAACAAAAATAGAGCGACATTTTTGAAAAAAAGACAATATTTTTTTACTTTTTGTTATAAGAAAAATTGAATAAACTAAATTTTAGTCAAACATTTAGGCCAAAATTTATTCAGCCACATGTCTTTAGTAAAAAAAAATCGCAATAAAAAAAAAAGTAGCTTCCTAGCGGCAACAGAAAAAAATGATCGCTTAGTGACACTGGCAATAGGGGGTGAAAGGGTTAACTAGGGCGGTGATCAAGGGGTTAAAACTTTATTAGGGGGGGTACGGGGCTACACTGGTCCTAACACTAACTGCCTGTCACAGTAACTGTCACACTGACACTAAATGCAGTGATCAGTACCTATATGATCACTGCTATTAGTGACAGTGTGATAGGCACATTAACCCCTTGCGATCACCCCCCTATGTGTACTGGTGTCAGTGTAGTGTTGGTGCGACTTACTGTGACTCTTCTCTCATCTCGGCGGTTTGAAAATACTGCTGAGAGGAGAGCTGCATCACTTCCTCTGCCTATGTTTACATTTTACAGGCAGAGGAAGTGACACGGCGGCGGCTCACAGGATTGGCTGGGAGCGATCACGAGGGGGCGGACAGAAACGAACAGCCGCCCCCTCAAGACGGATCGCTCCCGGAGGTAAGCCGCACGCAGCGGAGGGGGTCCCGATCTGACCCCCGACCCGCTAGAAGGCAGGGACGTATATATACGCCCATCTGCCTGTACGTGCCATTCTGTGGACGTATATAGGCGTGCGGCGGGCGTTAAGTTAGTGCATTGTTGGTTCACTTACCTTTTCTTTCCATTTCCCTTCTAAATGTTTTTTTTTTCTGAAGTGCTGCGAGACGGCACAAGATAAAATTTTTTCTGAATCGGTCACCTGGGCTAAAATCTTAATTTCTTTTGTTAACTTTATCACATCCAGTAACTAATGCAAAGGTAATGCTAATAATGGAATAGTTTTGCATTCTGTTGTAAACCTGTTTTTTTATCTTAATGCGTCCTATGCATTAAGGTGAAAAAACACCTTGCAGTGTCAGGGCCCCCAGCCCCCCGTTTTACTTACCTGAGCCCCGAATTTCCGTATGCGCGATCCCGCCATTGCTCTCTCCACAGGTTCTCGGGTCATAGATTGATGGCAGCGCAGCCATTGGCTCCTGCTGCTGTCAATCAAATCCAATGATACGGGGGGGCGGGGCCGAGTCATGCTGGACACGGGAGAACACCCGCAAGGTAACCCCCTTGGGAGAGAGCTTCCCAGAGGGGGGTTAGCTGATGTGGGGAGGAGCCAAGAGCCGCCATGGGACCCCAGAAGAGGATGTTCGGGGCCACTTTGTGCAAAACAAACTGTACAGTTGAGGCAAGTATGAGAGACGTGTGTGTGTGGTGTGTTTTTTTTTTTTTTTTTTTTTTTTTTTATCGCACCTATAGTATAATTTTTAAAGTGAACCTGAACTCAAAACGTGATGTTAAAGCGGAGCTCCACCCTAAAACTCCCGCTGATCGGAACCTTCCCCCCCTCCGGTGTCACATTTGACACCTTTCAGGGGGGTGCAGATACCTGTCTAAAGACAGGTATTTGCACCCACTTCCAGCCACACAGTCTCGGCCAGACTGCGGGCATGACGTCACCCCCCCGTTGTGTTCTGGGAACACTCGGCTCCCAGTCCACAGCGGGAGCCAATCAGCAGGCTTAGCACGACTCACACATGCGCCGTAGAAAACTGGGCAGTGAAGCCGGAGCGCTTCACTTCCTGGTTCCCTCACCGAGGATGGCGAGGGGGGGGGGGGCAGCAGAGTCCTACGTAGAGGTCGACCGATATATCGGCCGATATTTGGCCGTTTTTTATCCAAATTAGGCCGATATTTTACATGGCCACTAGCATTGCCGCGGCTCCGGAGCTAGGCCGAAGCCGCGGCCTTTCCTGATGCTGTGACCACGGCGGCAATCTGCGGATTGCCGCCGTGGTCACAGCATCAGGAAAGGCCGCGGCTTCGGCCTAGCTCCGGAGCCGCGGCCATCTTGGTACACCCAGCGCGGCGGCCCTCCTCTCTGTTTACACCCACAGAGGAGGAGGGGCCTGCACTCTTGGGACACACACCACTCTCTGGTGTCTGTACTACGGGGGCAGGGGGGGGGGTGTCTATACTGGAGGGAGAGGGGGTCTGACACCATTTTCTTTTTTTTTTTTTTTTTTTTTTGCACCAGTGCCACCTGCCGGTACCAATTAGTGCCACTTGCCATCCAGTGCCATCTGCCAGTGCCAATACCAGTGCCACCTGCCAGTACCAATTAGTGCCGCTTGCCATCCAGTGCCATCTGCCAGTGCCAATACCAGTGCCACCATCCAGTGCCAATTAGTGCCACCTTCCATAGAGTGCCATCTGCCAATGCCACCTGCCAGTGCCAATACCAGTGCCCCCATCCAGTGACACCTTACAAGGCTTTAATATTAACATATCTCATATCAGAGTAGAAAAGTTTGATCCAATCACGCTTGCTCGTCGACAGGTTTCACTAGAAATTAGCTTCCTCAGGACAATACTGGGTAGGT
Organism: Rana temporaria; assembly: GCF_905171775.1. Lineage (NCBI taxonomy): Eukaryota > Metazoa > Chordata > Amphibia > Anura > Ranidae > Rana > Rana temporaria. The sequence continues at coordinate 14,159,678 of NC_053497.1, forward strand.
ACTGGTATATTTTGAAAAACGGAGACAAAAGATTGTGTATAAGTATTACATATAGTATATATTTGTATAAGCACAACAGTGATTATTTCACTGTATATCAAAGAAAGACACACAAACACCACACAGAACGTATACACGGACACACACATGCTTGCCTGGTAGGTCTGTGTCCAAGGATAGGGGAGACGCCACAAAACTGGACAAACATTGAAAAGTCTATAGTTTCGAGTATAGTACAATGATACAAGGGCATGAAAGATTGTTTATGATGAACCCAGGAAATAAGGTGCCACTATGGAGCCAGGTTCAGACATGTATATCTGGAAAAAGCAGAAAATGATATGGATAATATTTCCCAAACATTAAAAGGGAGTCGTGTGCATATACAGTGGCACCTTGGTTTATGAGTAACGTGGTTATAAACACTTTACAACCACTTTATGCTACAGGTAAGCCTATATTAACCACTTGACAACCGCGCCTATTCTGGCACTTCTCTCCTTCATGTAAAAATCACTTTTTTTTTTTTTTGCTAGAAAATTAATCAGAACCCCCAAACATTATATATGTTTTTTTTTGTTTTTTTTTAGCAGACACCCTAGGGAATAAAATGGCGGTCATTGCTACTTTTTCCCGCACAGTATTTGCGCAATCATTTTTCAAACGCCTTTTTTTTTTTAGGGAAAAAAAAAAACATTCATGAATTAAAAAATAACAAAACAGTAAAGTTAGCCCAATTTTTTGGGATAATGTGAAAGATGATGTTACGCCGAGTGAATAGATACCTGACAAGTCACGCTTTAAAATTGCGCACACTCATGGAATAGCGCCAAACTTTGGTACTTAAAAATCTCCATAGGCGACGCAATACATTTTTTTTTACAGGTTACTATTTTCGAGTTGCAGAGAAGGTCTAGTGCTAGAATTGTTGCACACGCTCTAACGCACGCGACGATACCTCACATGTGGGGTTTGAACTGCGTTTACATATGTGGGCGGGACTTGCATGCGTGTTCGCTTCTGCGCGCGAGCTACCAGGGACAGGGGCGTTTAAAAAAAAAATTAAAACATTTTCTTTTTTTTATCACTTTTATTCCTATTACAAGGAATGTAAACATCCCTTGTAATAGGAATCACTGTGACAGGTCCTCTTTATGGAGAGAGGCGGGGTCAGTAAGACCTCACATCTCTCCTCCAGGCTTACAAGCACGAGATTGTGAAAAAAAATTAACGTCGTGCCCGGGCCTCCAACAGTCATCTCTATGCTTCCCAGCCAACGCCGGACGATTTTGCTCTCCGGGCCCCTGATGGCACGGGAGAGCCCGGAGAAGCATCGGATGGCGGCAGGAGGGGGGGTTGTCCCCTCCCGCTGCCTATAAGAACGATCAAGCGGCAGGACTGCTTCTTCTTCTTTTTTTTTTTTTTTTTTTTTTTTTTTTTTTAGAATCCTGACTGAGTGTCTCGCAAAATGAGCAGAATTCAAGCTAATGGGATGTGCAGTACCGCATTTGGCCAGAGATGTGGGGGCGCCGATGACACTCAAAACGGTTCAGAGCCATTCGGAAATACTCAAATTCTCTGTTTCTGAGATCAGCCGAGCTGTCCCCAAGTATTTCTGAGGCTCTCCAGCACCCCCCCCCCCCCCCCTCCTGGCCACATGCGGTATTGCATGCCATAGAAGTCAATGCGGAACGAATTATGTTAGTTTCCATTGACTTCTATGGGAAAACTTGATTTGATATGCGAGTGCTTTGGATTATAAGCATTCTCCTGGAACGGATTATACTCGTAATCCAAGGTTCCGCTGTATATGGTCCACTCAGGATCGAACGATGCTAGAAGTAGTTTTTATTTACTATATAGTAGTAACTATACCAATTGCGTATCAGAGAGCAGGATTCAAGCCCGTGATGGAAATGTATACTTCCATACACTGTGGCATAACCCATCGGCCAAGGAAGATGTCTGGAAATATAGATATGTATTTTCCTCTCATGTGTGCCCTCAAAGTCCACAGATTTTTTTGAGTTTCTCAATCTATATACCGTATATACTCGAGTATAAGGCGAGTTTTTCAGCACATTTTTTGGTGCTGAAAATGCCCCCCTCGTCTTATACTCGAGTCACCTTTTTGCGCCTGATCTCTCAGATTTTGGGGACCCGGTACCAACTGGCCGTAGGTCCCCTGGACCCCAAAGTTGGCACACATATAGCCCCACTCTTCCTCTACAAGTGTGCAAAGTTTGTTGGCCGGGCAGCACAGATTTTTTTCAAAGCTGGGCACCCCTTCTATATACTCCCATGTTAAACGTAAATCTAGTCATGGGCACAGTGGGGCATGCACATGGGCACAGTGGGGCATGCACATGGGCACAGTGGGGCATGGGCACAGTGGGGCATGCACATGGGCACAGTGGGGCATGCACATGGACACAGTGAGGCATGGGCACAGTGGGGCATGCACATGGGCACAGTGGGGCATGCACATGGACACAGTGAGGCATGGGCACAGTGGGGCATGCACATGGGCACAGTGGGGCATGCACATGGACACAGTGAGGCATGGGCACAGTGGGGCATGCACATGGGCACAGTGGGGCATGCACATGGGCGCAGTGGGGCATGCACATGGACACAGTGAGGCATGGGCACAGTGGGGCATGCACATGGGCACAGTGGGGCATGCACATGGACACAGTGAGGCATGGGCACAGTTGGGCATGCACATGGGCACAGTGGCGCATGCACATGGACACCCTAGGCTTACACTCGAGTCAATAAGTTTTCCCATTTTTTGGTGGTAAAATTAGGTGCCTCGGCTTATATTCGGGTCGGCTTATACTCGAGTGTGTGTGTGTGTGTGTGTGTGTGTGTGTGTGTGTGTATATATATATATATATATATATAATAATTTTGGATGTTGGCATGGTGAAGGTCCTCTTCTTATGGTAAGTTAATAATGGAGATCAGCTGAGGGGAAGCGCGGGGAATACCGGTGACTTTTTTTGGATACGGTCTCCAGAATTCAATGCCAAGCTGTAAACATTCCACACCCTCCTTCTATCTCAATGTCTTTATTATACGAGTGTGAGTTTCCTGTGTGCCTCTCGGAATGCTCTCAAGCAGGGATACAGATGTATATGACAATGAGTGGACTTTGTTCATCTACAGCAGGTGTACATTCATGTTTTTCTGTTCCTACATTTTTATAGTAAAAAAAAAAAAGTTGACTCGTCTTCTTCAAGGCTGTGCTTGTTTTGTAGATTGCCAGCTCTGTGGGTCAATTTTGGGGTACGATTAGAATGGATAACAAGGGCTTCTCCCGGGCCAGCCTCAACAGTTTCCAGAGCAGCACCAGTGATGAAGACATGGTGGAGATTACAGAAGGATCCCTCGATTTTAACTTATCCGATGATGTCCCACCGATCGATCGAGAGCTGTCTCAAGGTAAGGAATGCTGCACAATGTATAAGGTAATGGTAAACAATGTGTGTGCTTTTCTGGTGAAGGAACTCTTCTGTCTAGTTTATTTTTTCTGCTGCTTGCATCAGAGCTGAGATCTCTTGAGAGGAGTACTGAGGAAGGTGCTGTGATTCTGAATGCTGTTCCTGAAGCCTTGGACGCTCTCTTGAATTTTTAAGGGTACTGTGATTTTTTCAGGAAGCCATAGGGCAGGGTTCGACAAAATCCGGGCGCCCGGTCGCAATTGCGGCAAGAAATAGCAACCTGGCACCCGGGGAGCTTAGGCCAGCAGAAGGCCGCAGAAGGCCGCAAAGCCACGGCCTCAATTACCAGCCAGGGAGGTGAGGGCGCACAGAGACACATGATACCCCATCCTGTGTCTCTGTGCTCCCCCACCGTGCCAGCCGGTAATTGAGGTCTAGCCTTTGCGGCCTTCTGCAGGCCTAAACTAATCGGGGCACCCAGGCGCAATTGCGACAAGAAATAGCAACCTGGCACCCGGGGAAGCTTAGGCCAGCAGAAGGCCGCAAAGCCGCGGCCTCAATTACCAGCCAGGGAGGTGGGGGCGCACAGAGACGCAGGATACCCCATCCTGTGTCTCTGTGCTCCCCCACCGTGCCAGCCGGTAATTGAGGTTGTGGCTTTGCGGCCTTCTGCAGGCCTTAACTAATCGGGGCACCCAGGCGCAATTGCGACAAATAGCAACCTGGCACCCGGGGAAGCTTAGGCCAGCAGAAGGCCGCAAAGCTGCGGCCTCAATTACCAGCCGGGGAGGTGGGGGCGCACAGAGACACAGGATACCCCATCCTGTATCTCTGTGCCCCCCCAGCCGTGCCAGCCGGTAATTGAAGCCGCGGCTTTGCGGCCTTCTGCAGGCCTAAGCTTCCTTCTGTGATCTGGCGCCATCTTGTGGTGGCCGTTGGCATGACAAGTAAACCTAATTCTAATGTGTTTTTTTACTGCCATCTCCTTCCCTCTAATTAAAGCCCCCAAACATTATATATATTTTTTATTCTAACACCCTAGAGAATAAAATGGCGGTTGTTGCAATACTTTCTGTCACATTTGCGCAGCGATCTTACAAGCACTTTTTTGGAGAAAAAATACACTTTTTTTATTTAAACAATAAGACAACAGTAAAGTTAGCCCATTTTTATTTTTTTTATATTGTGAAAGATAATGTTACGCCAAGTAAATTGATACCCAACATGTCACGCTTCAAAATTGCGTCCGCTCGTGGAATGGCGACAAACTTTTACCCTTTAAAATCTCCATAGGCGACGTTTAAAAAATTCTACAGGTTGCATGTTTTCAGTTACAGAGGAGGTCTAGGGCTAGAATTATTGCTCTCGCTCTACCAATTGCGGCGATACCTCACATGTGTGGTTTGAATACATTTGTGGGGGCTACTCACGGATGCGTTCGCTTCTACGCGCAAGCTCGTCGGGACGGGGTGCGTTCTCTGGCTCCTAACTTTTTTAGCTGGCTCCTAGATTCCAAGCAAATTTGTCAAAACCTGCCATAGGGCATACCGGGCATATGCCTGGTGGGCCGCGACGGCCCGCAGTGGCCCGTGGGCCGTATGTCACATCTCCCCCCAGTGTAACATGCAGGGGGTCCAGAACTGTTAGGGGGGTGTCTGTGTAAAAAAACTGTGGGGATCTGTGTAATGTAAAAGGGTCCAGAGGTGCACGGTGCTGTGTAAAGTAAACGGGTCCAGAGGTGTGGTGCTGTGTAATGTAAAGGGGTCCAGAGGTACAAGGTGCTGTGTAATGTAAAGGGGTCCAGGGTGCTGTGTAATGTAAAGGGGTCCAGGGGTACAAGGTGCTGGAACCCCACATCCCATCGTTAACCCCCGTGCACTGGTAGGCACTACACAGGCACTGGTGGGCACAGATGAGGCGGCGGCAGCTCTCCCTGTTTGGGACCGATGTCCCTCTGACAGAAGCCGGTATTTGGCCTTTTTTTCCCCGTCTCATGCTGACAGCACAAGGGGGGGGAAGCTGATTACGATCTTCTGTTTACATCATGTGATCAGCTGTCATTGACTGACAGCTGATCACGTGGTAAGGGGCCAGGATCGGCCCCTTACTCTGATCTGTGATCAGTCGAGTCTCATTGACTCTGTGTTCAGGGGGGGCACGCAGGCGGCGCAATCTCGGGAGGACGTACATGGACATCCACCTCACAATTAAGACCCGTGCTGTAGCCGGTCTTTCGGGGGCTAAAGCGCCCCATCCCCTCGTTTTCGCACGCAGAAGCAACCCCTTACATAAGTCGTACCCGCATATATAAATGGCGTTTAAACCACACATGTGAGGTATTGCTGTGATCGTTCGAGTGAGAACAATATTTCTAGCAATAAACCTCCCCTGTTACTCTAAACTGGTAACCTGTAAAAATCTTTGAAGCGTCGCCTATGGAGATTTTTCAGTACTGGTTCCATTCCACGAGTGTGCACAAATTTATTATTAGTTTTTTTTCTAGTACTGTTTGTCTAAAGGCAGCCATACACGGTTCAAATTTCGAAAATCGTATCAAAGAATTTTTCATACGAATTTCGCACCGTTAGTGGGGGCTGCAGCAACAGCCGATTTTCGTGCGGCAAACAAATTTGAGAAATCTGACATGTTGGAAATTTTTTGAAAAACAAACGATTTTCTGATCAATGATGGGAGAATCGTGCGAGAAATGTAATAGAAAAAAAAACGCGAGAAAATGTGCGAGAAACGAATATTCCCCGGAGAGAAACAAATATTCCCCGGAGAGAAACTAATATTTTGTCTGCTGAATTTCGAGAATCAATGGTGGCATTCATTGGATCACAAAAAAAATAAAACTTTCTGATTTTGAAAAGAAAATTTGTTCGAAATTCGACCGTGTATGGCCTGCTTAAGGATTAGTTCCTGTGACGCCACTTTTCTCGTACCCAAAGGCAGCAGCCCAGCCCCCCCCCCCCCAAAAGACAGGGGGTCACCACCTTCTACCGGTGTAGTGGGGCAGAAAGCATCGGAATAGAACTCTTCCAATCTGCCCACACCATCACCCAACCATTGCCCCACAACCAACTGAGTCAGTACAGCATCATCTTCAACCCTACAGAAGTTCACTTTTTCCACACCAGTCTTCCCCCGCCATTTTACAAAAGAGTCCTCCGCTGGCCCGTCTGCATCATGCAAATGCATGATCATGTTCAAAAATATGGGATGCAGTGCTGCACCCCTGACAAGCCCATAAGGCACCCCAAGGTTCTGCAGCTGGTTGAGAAATGCTGGCTTAAAGGAGTTGTAAAGGCAGAAGGTTTATTTATCTTAAAGCGGAGTTCCGGCCACAATTTTAAAAATAAAAACTTTTTATATATAAATACCCCTGTAATACACAAGCTTAATGTATTCTACTACAGTTAGTCTGTAAACTAAGGTCCGTTTTGTTAGGTTGTTACAGCATTTAGACACTTTATAAAATACAAATTGACTGGGGCCATCTTAAGTGTGGGCATCATGAAGCCAGACTGTATGACTTCCTGGATTTCAGCCTTGATCTCGCACATGCTCAGTGCTGCACAAGCATGTAATAGTTTCAGGTCAGGTTTCCATAGCAACGGGAGGAACTTGCTGCCCCTTGTCTATGCAAAACTCTCCTCCCCTCCTTCCTCCAGGAACCAGTAAATATACTAAATCATTTGTTATGTAGATATATCTGCACAGAAACAAGATTATATATATATATATATATATATATATATATATATATATATATATATATATATATATATATATATATATATATATACACACATACATATACTAGACATTTGCGCCGTCAATAAATTCATTTTGTTTAGTTCCGTTTCGCATTAGCCGTTATTTTCGTATTTCGTGCCCGAAACTCAATTCAGATTCGTACGAAATACGAATTTTCGTTAGATTCGTTCACTTTTCGTAACAATTACCCACATTCGTTATGATGAATTTTTAAAAAACTGGACTAATAGTATCTGCTGTGCTCATTATGAGGGGTTCCCACCATCCCTGTGCTGTGCTGACTTCCTGGCGCTGTAGGGATTATGGGAACCCCTCATGAGCACAGCAGGGGTACAAACCCAGGAAGTCAGCACAGCACAGGGATGGTGGGAACCCCTCATAATGAGCACAGCACGAATACAGCCCGGGAACTCAGCACAGGGATGGTGGGAACCCCTCATGAGCACAGTACAGGGATGGTGGGAACCCCTCATGAGCACAGTACAGGGATGGTGGGAACCCCTCATGAGCACAGTACAGGGATGGTGGGAACCCCTCATGAGCACAGCAGGAGTACAGACCCGGGTACTCAGCACAGCAGAGGGATGGTGGGAACCCCTCATGAGCACAGCAGGAGTACAGCCCCGGGAACTCAGCACAGTACAGGGATGGTGGGAACCCCTCATGAGCACAGCACAGGGATGGTGGGAACCCCTCATGAGCACAGTACATGGATGGTGGGAACCCCTCATAATGAGCACAGCAGGAGTACAGCCCCGGGGACTCAGCACAGCACAGGGATGGTGGGAACCCCTCATGAGCACAGCACAGGCATGGTGGGAACCTCTCATAATGAGCACAGAAGGAGTACAGCCCCGGGAACTCAGCACAGTACAGGGATGGTGGGAACCCCTCATGAGCACAGCACAGGGATGGTGGGAACCTCTCATAATGAGCACAGAAGGAGTACAGACCCAGGAACTCAGCACAGTACAGGGATGGTGGGAACCCCTCATGAGCACAGTACAGGGATGGTGGGAACCTCTCATGAGCACAGTACAGGGATGGTGGGAACCCCTCATGAGCACAGTACAGGGATGGTGAGAACCCCTCATGAGCACAGCACAGGCATGGTGGGAACCTCTCATAATGAGCACAGAAGGAGTACAGCCCCAGGAACTCAGCACAGTACAGGGATGGTGGGAACCCCTCATGAGCACAGCACAGGGATGGTGGGAACCCCTCATGAGCACAGTACATGGATGGTGGGAACCCCTCATAATGAGCACAGCAGGAGTACAGCCCCGGGGACTCAGCACAGCACAGGGATGGTGGGAACCCCTCATGAGCACAGTACAGGGATGGTGGGAACCTCTCATGAGCACAGTACAGGGATGGTGGGAACCCCTCATGAGCACAGCACAGGGATGGTGGGAACCTCTCATAATGAGCACAGAAGGAGTACAGCCCCAGGAACTCAGCACAGTACAGGGATGGTGGGAACCCCTCATGAGCACAGTACAGGGATGGTGGGAACCCCTCATGAGCACAGTACAGGGATGGTGGGAACCTCTCATGAGCACAGTACAGGGATGGTGGGAACCCCTCATGAGCACAGTACAGGGATGGTGAGAACCCCTCATGAGCACAGCACAGGCATGGTGGGAACCTCTCATAATGAGCACAGAAGGAGTACAGCCCCAGGAACTCAGCACAGTACAGGGATGGTGGGAACCCCTCATGAGCACAGTACAGGGATGGTGGGAACCCCTCATGAGCACAGTACAGGGATGGTGAGAACCCCTCATGAACACAGCACAGGGATGGTGGGAACCTCTCATAATGAGCACAGAAGGAGTACAGCCCCGGGAACTCAGCCAGCATCTCTTTGAATCAGGGGTGGGGGAAAGGGTACAGCATGTGTTAGTAGGCACTTTGGGAGGAGAGAGGACATGTGCTGGGGGAGGGGTGGGGGCAGATTTTCCTAAAACGCCCCCTAGCACATACCCTCTCCCCCCACATAGATCACTGCAGGAATTCATTTATATCAGCTCCCCCACGCAAGTGTCATCTATAGTCTGTCTGTTTACTTGCACACAGACCTTTAGCACAGCAGCATCCCACCTCCTGCCTGGCTCCTCCTCCTGTCTGTGTACTCAGAAGGTGTCAGATCGGAGGAGGCGTGGTAGGGGCGGGGTCATCGGCATACACAGTGTATGCCGATGACCCCGCCCCTACCACGCCTCCTCCGATCTGACACCTTCGTCTGCATTGCTAGTGAGAGAGGCAGCTGACGGGAAGCAATGTCGGCTGCCATGAAGAGCTGGGCTAAGATCGTGTGGGACAGCAAACACCCTGCACAAACTGCGGGGGGGGGGGGGGGGGTTGTGCCCACATTAGCCCGCCCCTCCTAAGCAAGTGCACCACCCCCCTGAAGCAGGACATACATAGAGCGGTGGGCGGGGCTTTAACCATCTCTCCGCCTACGCCCGCCCACCGCTCGCTCGAGATTTCTTTCAATTGCGGTGGAAGTACCGCGATACTTCTGAGGAATAGCAGAGCTGGGGATGACGCTGCGAGGCCTCTGCCGCCGCGGCGGGAGAAATAAACGAAAAACAATAGCACAGTGAGTATTTAGAAATAAAAAAAAAAACATGCCAAATATATTTAAGGGGGCAGTATTACATCATATGATACAAACTTAAAAAATAGGGTGGAACTCCGCTTTAATGCATTCTATGCATTAGGATAAAAAGCCTTCTGTGTGCAGCAGCCCCCTAATACTTACCTGAGCCCCATCTCTATCCAGCGATGTCCATGAGTTTCTCCTCCCATCATAGATTTTCCTTCCTTATTGGCTGAGATGCAGCAGTGGCGCCATTGGCTCGCGCTGCTGTCAATCAGTCAGATAGCCAATCAGGGGAGTGAAGGGCCAGGGCTCTGTGTCTGAATGGACACAGGGAGCTGTGACTTGGCTCAGGTGCCCCCCATAGCAAACTCCTTGCTGTGGGGGCACTCAACGGGAGCAAGGGACTGTGCAAAACTACTGAAACAGAGGAGGCAAGTATAACATGTTTCGTTTTTTTTTTTCTTATAAAAATAACAGACTTTACAATCACTTTAGAACACAGAGCATGAGTGCGCCTTCCTTGGTAAAGTTTGTTGATAGAGAAGTACAGAGGTTTTTTTTTTTTTTTTTTCAATCATACTTACCTAGGCAGATTCCCGATTCAAACGCTGAGAAGCAAGCGATCAAACGCAGCCATTCGTTCGGGTTCTCATGGCTTCCTGAGCAGAGAGCTGGTGACTGTCAGTCACCACTGTCTGCTCTCCCCCGCTCCACTCACTGGAGTGCTGGACTGTGGAGGGGGCGGGGGGTGGGAATGTGCGCCTCGGGCTCTCAATGGCTCGTGAAGAGGCTGAGAAAGGTGCCTGTCCAGGCATGTAGGCAGATCCCGACTCCATTCTTGCGATCTTGCCCGAGTATGGGCAGGTTCTGCGACGGTTGATGACAGTGGGCTTCAGCCCGCTGTCTGCTGAAGACGGGTCATAGGAGTGCAGAATGAACTGCACTGCTGTCATCCACAGGAAAACTACAGCCATACGAGCTTTTAACAATACAATTGTTCGAGTGTTCTAAGAAATGTTCCAAAAAAAATGCTGATCTTTCTTTTTTTCTTTTTCCTTCCTTTCCCTTCCTTCCTTTTTTTATTTTTTCCTTCCTTTTTCTTTTTTCTTTTTCCTTCCTTTTTTTTTTCTTTTTCCTTCCTTTTTTTCTTTTTCCTTTTTCCTTCTTTTTTCTTTTTCCTTCTTTTTTCTTTTTCCTTCTTTTTTCTTTTTCCTTTTTTTTCCTTCTTTTTTCTTTTTTCTTTTTTTCTTTTTCCTTCTTTTTTCTTTTTTCTTTTTCCTTCTTTTTTCTTTTTTCTTCTTCCTTCTTTTTTCTTTTTTCTTCTTCTTTCTTTTTCCTTTTTCTTTTTACTTTTTCCTTCTTTTTTTCTTTTTCCTTCCTTCCTTCCTTTTTTCCCTTTTCCTTCCTTCCTTTTTTCCCTTTTCCTTCCTTCCTTTTTTCCCTTTTCCTTCCTTCCTTTTTTCCCTTTTCCTTCCTTCCTTTTTTCCCTTTTCCTTCCTTCCTTCCTTTTTTCCCTTTTCCTTCCTTCCTTCCTTTTTTCCCTTTTCCTTCCTTCCTTCCTTTTTTCCCTTTTCCTTCCTTCCTTCCTTTTTTCCCTTTTCCTTCCTTCCTTTTTTCCCTTTTCCTTCCTTCCTTTTTTCTTTTTCCTTCCTCCTTCTTTTTTCTTTTTCCTTCCTCCTTCTTTTTTCCTTTTCCTTCCTCCTTCTTTTTTCTTTTTCCTTCCTCCTTCTTTTTTCTTTTTCCTTCCTCCTTCTTTTTTCTTTTTCCTTCCTCCTTCTTTTTTCTTTTTCCTTCCTCCTTCTTTTTTCTTTTTCCTTCCTCCTTCTTTTTTCTTTTTTCCTTCTTTTTTTTCTTTTTCCTTCCTTCCTTCCTTCCTTCCTTTTTTTTTCTTTTTTCTTTTTCCTTCTTTTTTTCTTTTTTCCTTCTTTTTTTTTCATATACTGTATGTGAGAAATGTTAGAATTGGCCTGGGGGTCAGGTGGCTAAAGAAAAAAATAGTGCGTTTGCTGTCACTTTAAATCTGTTGGCTAATTGAGGATTGGTCGGTACAGAGAAGCATGGCTCAGGTTATACAATATAAAGGAAACCGGCACAGGGCAGTTCTATCAGATTACAGTTCTTTTTTCCGCAGACCTGATCACTGGACCGTAGCCGTTTTACTCCGACCTTTATCATGACTTGGGTAAAGCAAAGTATGGAAAGGATAAGAAAAGAGAAGCTGAACTCCAGGTGAATATAAAATACACAAAGCAGAACTAAAGTCCCGCTGTCAGAAACTGCGAGCAGGCAGCTGTTTATTGCAGAAGACATATACAACGTGTCTCTTGTAATAAAATGCACCTACCTTCCTGTCTTCTACCCAGGAGCAGCTCAGGTTACATCGCTGGCACATTCCCTGGGTGTCAGGGTAACTGCGCATGCACAGGAGTGACGTCATCGTGCCAGCTAATGAAAACGGCGCCAAAGACCGTCACCCAGCAGAAGATTGAAGAAGGGAAGGTCTGGACAGCCGCACTCCAATCAAAACGCATTTATTGTGCAAAAATAACAAAAGTACTAACCCAGGGTTTGACAAATTTGCTTGGAATCTAGGAGCCAGCTATAAAAGTTAGGAGCCAGAAAACGCACCCCGTCCCGACGAGCTTGCGCGCAGAAGCGAACACATACGTGAGCAGCGCCCGCATATGTAAACGGTGTTCAAACCACACATGTGAGGTATCGCCGAGATTGGTAGAGCGAGAGCAATAATTCTAGCCCTAGACCTCCTCTGTAACTCAAAACATGCAACCTGTAGATTTTTTTAAACATCGCCTATGAAGATTTTAAAGGGTAAAAGTTTGTCGGCATTCCACGAGCGGACGCAATTTTGAAGCGTGACATGTTGGGTATGAATTTACTCGGCGTAACATTATCTTTCATAATATAAAAAAAAAAAAATGGGGATAACTTTACTGTTGTCTTATTTTTTAATTAAAAAAAGTGTAATTTTTTCCCAAAAAAGTGCGCTTGTAAGACCGCTGCGCAAATACGGCGTGACAGAAAGTATTGCAATGATCGCCATTTTATTCTCTAGGGTGGTAGGATAAAAAATATATATGTTTGGGGCTTCTAATTAGAGGGAAGAAGATGGCAGTGAAAATAGTGAAAAATGACATTAGAATTGCTGTTTAACTTGTAATGCTTAACTTGTAATACCAACGGCCACCACCAGATGGCGCCGGCTCACAAAAAAGTCGCCATGATGCCATTTCTAGTCGCCATGGCGACCTGGCGCCCGGGATTTGTCGAGCCCTGTACTAACCACAGCAGGGTACAGTATAAACTGACGCGTTTCACACTCTCAACAGCGCTTGGTCAAAGCTGTACTTTTGTTATTTTTGCACAATAAAGGCGTTTTTATTGGAGTGCGGCTGTCCAGACCTTGCCTTCTTCAATTCCTATATGCATGGCCTGCACCTGCTGCTTCCACCTTGAAGAGAGTGCTATCTCTATACACCTACCTGGAGCGGTGGTCCCTTCCCCCACCCAGCAGAAGATGCGAGCGCTGACGAGGGACGGGGACCGTTGAAGGAAAGGTAAGTTTAGCTTCACTTTTACCCAGGGCTCGACAAATCCCGGTCGCCAGGTCGACTAGAAATAGGGTCCTGGCGACTTGGCTTGTGAGCTGGCGCCATCTGGTGGTGGCCGTTGGTATTACAAGTTAAGCATTACAAGTTAAACAGCAATTCTAATGTAATTTTTCACTATTTTCACTGCCATCTTCTTCCCTCTAATTAGAACCCCCAAACATTATATATATTTTTTATCCTAACACCCTAGAGAATAAAATGGCGATCGTTGCAATACTTTCTGTCACGCCGTATTTGCGCAGCGGTCTTACAAGCACACTTTTTTTGGGAAAAAATTACACTTTTTTTAATAAAAAAATAAGACAACAGTAAAGTTATCCCCATTTTTTTTTAATATTATGAAAGATAATGTTACGCCGAGTAAATTGATACCCAACATGTCACGCTTCAAAATACGTCCGCTCGTGGAATGGCGACAAACTTTTACCCTTTAAAATCTCCATAGGCGACGTTTAAAAAACTCTACAGGTTGCATGTTTTGAGTTACAGAGGAGGTCTAGGGCTAGAATTATTGCTCTCACTCTACCAATCGCGGCGATACCTCACATGTGTGGTTTGAACACCGTTTACATATGCGGTCGCTGCTCACGTATGTGTTCGCGCGAGCTCGTCGGGACGGGGCACGTTTTCTGGCTCCTAACTTTTTTAGCTGGCTCCTAGATTCCAAGCAAATTTGTCAACCCCTGCTTTTACCGCTTCCCGACCATCCGCCGTCATTTATACGTAGCTGTACGTCGTCACGGAAACTCGCTTTTGCAGGTTCTCCCATTGGCCGGCGGGGGAGCCAATCAGCGGGTCCGGCAGAATCGATGTCTGCCGGCCACCCGTGATCGTTCCCCACAGTGACAGAACGGGGATCTGCCTGTGTAAAGAAGGAAAATCTCCGTTCCGACAGGAGATCACACAGATCCTGTCTTTGTGCTATGCAGGAAGAAGGATCTCTGTGTTGTTCCAGTGAGCCCATCCCCCTACAGTTAGAACACACAACCAGGGAACACATTTAACCCCTTGATCGCCCCTGATGTTAACCCCTTCCCTGCCAGTGTCATTAGTACAGTGGCGGTGCATATTTTTTAGCACTAACTGTAATAATGTCACTGGTTCCCAAAAAAGTGTCAAAAATGTCAGGTGTCTGATCACAATGTCGTAGTCCTGCTAAAAATCGCTGTTCGCTGCCATTACTAGTAAAAAAAAAAGAAAGAATAATAAAAATGCCATTAATCTATCCTATAGTTTGTAGACGCTATAACTTTTGCGCAAACCAATCAATATACGCTTATTGGGCTAGATCCAGGTAGGGGCGCGCATTGTTAACGGCGGCGCAGCGTATCGTATTTACGCTACGCCGCCGTAAGTTAGAGAGGCAAGTGCTGTATTCACAAAAGCACTTGCCTCCTAAGTTACGGCGGCGTAGCGTAAATGGGGCCGGCGTAAGCGCGCGTAATTCAAATGAGGATGAGGGGGCGTGTTTTATGTTAATTCTTGGTGACTCTACGTGATTTAAGTTTTTCCCGAACGCCGCATTCGCCGTCCGTGGAATTTCCCAGTGTGCATTGCTCCAAAGTACACGGCAAGGACGTCATTGGTTTCGACGTGAACGTAAATTACGTCGAGCCCCATTCACGGACGAGTTACGCAAACAACGTAAACGGGAACGACGGCCATACTTAACATTGCGTGCGCCTCCTAATAGCAGGAGTAACCTTACGCCGAAAAAGCCGAACGTAAACGACGTAAAAAAATAGCGCCAGGCGTACGTAAATTTGTGAATCGGGGTATCTAGGTCATTTGCATATTCTACGACGGAAGCGCCACCTAGCGGCCAGCGTAAATATGCATCCTAAGATACGACGGTGTAAGAGACTTACGCCAGTCGTATCTTAGGCTAATGTCGGCGTATCTTGCTTTCTGAATACAGAAAAAAGATACGCCGGCGCAGCTTTGAATTTACGTGGCGTATCTATAGATATACGCCGGCGTAATTCAATGCTGAATCTAGCCCATTGTGTTTTTTTTTTTTTATAAATAACAAATATGTTATTTTCCTGCTCTGTGTAATGGTTTTGCTGACTTCGGCCCCTATCCTCTTCTTGGTCGGCCCTCCTGGCTCCTCCTTCTTAAGAAATGCCCCCATTTGCTCTGGGGGCACTCGTGTGCTCGCTCCTGAGCCCCGCTCTGAGCATCCATAGGAGACACAGAATGGGACTTGGCTCCGCCCCACACTTCCTCCTCACTGGCTGTGATTGACCGACACGGTAGCCAATGGCTCCTGCTGCTGTTTTTCAGCCAATGGGGAGGCAGAGACCCGAGACAGCAGTTGCTCTCCTGCACATTGCTGGATTGGGTAAGTATTGGGAAGGGGGGGGGGGGGGCTGTTGGTGGGGGGGCTGCATGCTGAAGGCACAGAATGCATGAAGTTAAAGCGGAGTTCCGGCCACAATTTCACTTTTTATATATAAATACCCCAGTAATACACAAGCTTAATGTATTCTAGTAAAGTTAGTCTGTAAACTAAGGTCCGTTTTGTTAGGTTGTTACAGCATTTAGACACTTTATAAAATAGAAATTGACTGGGGCCATCTTAAGTGTGGGCATCATGAAGCCAGACTGTATGACTTCCTGGATTTCAGCCTTGCAGATCTCGCACATGCTCAGTGCTGCACAAGCAGTGTCAGATCAGGTTTCAGCACCTGTGCTGTCCAAGTCACATGATTCTTCGAGACTGGGGAGTGCACAGACTCCTGGAAAGTTACACCCACTACATTCCCAGGAGTCTGTGCGGTGCGGTGTAGGTTAGGAAGCATTAAGCACCTAGGTGCAGGAAGAGGGAAGATTAACTATTCTGCCTAGCAACAACACTTTGAAGGCATCTAAAAAATATATTTTTTTTTCTTAAAGGACTAATGACATTTTTTTAAAACTACTGATGTAATGTTATATTTATGGGTGGAACTCCACTTTAAGAAAACCTTCAGCCTTCACATCTCTTTTAAAGGAGCCAATGAGGTGCGCTTTAGCGCTTGTATGCTAACACGGAACATGCTAACAGGAGAAGAGAGCCGAGTGACAGTGAGAGGAGCTCATCAGTCTGCTGCTTCTCATTTCACTATCCAATCACAGGTTGGGGGAGGGAAAAGACCTGTAAATGTTACATAACTGCAGCAGAGAAAACCAGGTCTCCCGTGCTACCAGACAGAGCTGTGTCACTTTCAGGACTGGCTGGACAAGATCCAAATCCTTTTGGCAGGCAAAGCGGATCACATACGTATTTTATTTGTGGATTTGGCTTTTTGCCCGGAGTTGGGCTTTAGGACACTTTGAAGACATTTGTTTGTGCTTAAGTGAATGGCAGAGGATGAATGATTAATGAAGTGGAGGAGGGGGAGGGGACTGAGATTTAACCTTTAGTCGGACGGGATGTTGTGGATGTGATGGTGCAGGATGAAGACGGGACAGTATGGAGAAATGCTGGGGGTGGCTGCAGACATTAATGGTGAGCTTTGAGATCTGGCCATATAGATATGAGATCTGGCGGTGTGTAGATATGAGATCTGGCGGTGTGTAGATATGAGATCTGGCGGCGGCGTAGATATGAGATCAGGCGGGGCGTAGATATGAGAT
This sequence comes from Rana temporaria, assembly GCF_905171775.1. Classification (NCBI taxonomy): domain Eukaryota; kingdom Metazoa; phylum Chordata; class Amphibia; order Anura; family Ranidae; genus Rana; species Rana temporaria. Next base: position 14,176,762 of record NC_053497.1, read on the forward strand.
CTGGCGGTGTATAGATATGAGATCTGGCGGCGGCGTAGATATGAGATCTGGCGGTGTGTAGATATGAGATCTGGCGGGGCGTAGATATGAGATCTGGCGGTGTGTAGATATGAGATCTGGCGGCGGCGTAGATATGAGATCTGGCGGTGCGTAGATATGAGATCTGGCGGCGGCGTAGATATGAGATCTGGCGGTGTATAGATATGAGATCTGGCGGCGGTGTGTAGATATGAGATCTGGCGGTGTGTAGATATGAGATCTGGCGGTGTGTAGATATGAGATCTGGCGGTGTGTAGATATGAGATCTGGCGGCGGCGTAGATATGAGATCTGGCGGTGCGTAGATATGAGATCTGGCGGCGGCGTAGATATGAGATCTGGCGGCGGCGTAGATATGAGATCTGGCGGCGGCGTAGATATGAGATCTGGCGGCGGCGTAGATATGAGATCTGGCGGCGGCGTAGATATGAGATCTGGCGGCGGCGTAGATATGAGATCTGGCGGCGGTGTGTAGATATGAGATCTGGCGGTGTGTAGATATGAGATCTGGCGGTGTGTAGATATGAGATCTGGCGGTGTGTAGATATGAGATCTGGCGGTGTGTAGATATGAGATCTGGCGGCGGTGTGTAGATATGAGATCTGGCGGCGGTGTGTAGATATGAGATCTGGCGGCGGTGTGTAGATATGAGATCTGGCGGCGGTGTGTAGATATGAGATCTGGCGGCGGTGTGTAGATATGAGATCTGGCGGTGTGTAGATATGAGATCTGGCGGTGTGTAGATATGAGATCTGGCGGTGTGTAGATATGAGATCTGGCGGCGGCGTAGATATGAGATCTGGCGGTGCGTAGATATGAGATCTGGCGGCGGCGTAGATATGAGATCTGGCGGTGTGTAGATATGAGATCTGGCGGTGTGTAGATATGAGATCTGGCGGTGTGTAGATATGAGATCTGGCGGTGTGTAGATATGAGATCTGGCGGTGTGTAGATATGGGATCTGGCGGTGTGTAGATATGAGATCTGGCGGTGTGTAGATATGAGATCTGGCGGTGTGTAGATATGAGATCTGGCCATATAGATATGAGATCTGGCGGTGCGTAGATATGAGATCTGGCGGTGTGTAGATATGAGATCTGGCGGTGTGTAGATATGAGATCTGGCCATATAGATATGAGATCTGGCGGTGCGTAGATATGAGATCTGGCGGTGTGTAGATATGAGATCTGGCGGTGTGTAGATATGAGATCTGGCGGCGGCGTAGATATGAGATCTGGCGGCGGCGTAGATATGAGATCTGGCGGCGGCGTAGATATGAGATCTGGCGGCGGCGTAGATATGAGATCTGGCGGCGGTGTAGATATGAGATCTGGCGGTGTGTAGATATGAGATCTGGCGGTGTGTAGATATGAGATCTGGCGGTGTGTAGATATGAGATCTGGCGGTGTGTAGATATGAGATCTGGCGGCGGTGTGTAGATATGAGATCTGGCGGCGGTGTGTAGATATGAGATCTGGCGGCGGTGTGTAGATATGAGATCTGGCGGCGGTGTGTAGATATGAGATCTGGCGGCGGTGTGTAGATATGAGATCTGGCGGTGTGTAGATATGAGATCTGGCGGTGTGTAGATATGAGATCTGGCGGTGTGTAGATATGAGATCTGGCGGCGGCGTAGATATGAGATCTGGCGGTGCGTAGATATGAGATCTGGCGGCGGCGTAGATATGAGATCTGGCGGTGTGTAGATATGAGATCTGGCGGTGTGTAGATATGAGATCTGGCGGTGTGTAGATATGAGATCTGGCGGTGTGTAGATATGAGATCTGGCGGTGTGTAGATATGGGATCTGGCGGTGTGTAGATATGAGATCTGGCGGTGTGTAGATATGAGATCTGGCGGTGTGTAGATATGAGATCTGGCCATATAGATATGAGATCTGGCGGTGCGTAGATATGAGATCTGGCGGTGTGTAGATATGAGATCTGGCGGTGTGTAGATATGAGATCTGGCCATATAGATATGAGATCTGGCGGTGCGTAGATATGAGATCTGGCGGTGTGTAGATATGAGATCTGGCGGTGTGTAGATATGAGATCTGGCCATATAGATATGAGATCTGGCGGTGCGTAGATATGAGATCTGGCGGTGTGTAGATATGAGATCTGGCGGCGTGTAGATATGAGATCTGGCGGCGTGTAGATATGAGATCTGGCGGCGTGTAGATATGAGATCTGGCGGGGCGTAGATATGAGATCTGGCGGGGCGTAGATATGAGATCTGGCGGTGTGTAGATATGAGATCTGGCGGGGCGTAGATATGAGATCTGGCGGTGCGTAGATATGAGATCTGGCGGCGGTGTGGAGATATGAGATCTGGCGGCGGTGTGGAGATATGAGATCTGGCGGCGGTGTGGAGATATGAGATCTGGCGGCGGTGTGGAGATATGAGATCTGGCGGCGGTGTGGAGATATGAGATCTGGCGGCGGTGTGTAGATATGAGATCTGGCGGCGTGGAGATATGAGATCTGGCGGCGGTGTGGAGATATGAGATCTGGCGGCGGTGTGGAGATCTGGCGGCGGTGTGGAGATATGAGATCTGGCGGCGGTGTGGAGATATGAGATCTGGCGGCGGTGTGGAGATCTGGCGGCGGTGTGGAGATATGAGATCTGGCGGCGGTGTGGAGATATGAGATCTGGCGGCGTGGAGATATGAGATCTGGCGGCGGTGTGGAGATATGAGATCTGGCGGCGGTGTGGAGATCTGGCGGCGGTGTGGAGATCTGGCGGCGGTGTGGAGATATGAGATCTGGCGGCGGTGTGGAGATATGAGATCTGGCGGCGGTGTGGAGATATGAGATCTGGCGGCGTGGAGATATGAGATCTGGCGGCGGTGTGGAGATATGAGATCTGGCGGCGGTGTGGAGATCTGGCGGCGGTGTGGAGATCTGGCGGCGGTGTGGAGATATGAGATCTGGCGGCGGTGTGGAGATATGAGATCTGGCGGCGGTGTGGAGATATGAGATCTGGCGGCGTGGAGATATGAGATCTGGCGGCGGTGTGGAGATATGAGATCTGGCGGCGGTGTGGAGATCTGGCGGCGGTGTGGAGATATGAGATCTGGCGGCGGTGTGGAGATATGAGATCTGGCGGTGGTGTGGAGATATGAGATCTGGCGGCGGTGTGGAGATATGAGATCTGGCGGCGGTGTGTAGATATGAGATCTGGCGGCGGTGTGTAGATATGAGATCTGGCGGCGGCGTAGATATGAGATCTGGCGGCGGCGTAGATATGAGATCTGGCGGCGGCGTAGATATGAGATCTGGCGGCGGCGTAGATATGAGATCTGGCGGTGGTGCGTAGATATGAGATCTCTCGTCGGCAAGATATGATTCTTACTTCACCAAGAGAAGGGGGATTAGAACAAAAAGTGGGGGAGGGGGTTTATGGTGCGGCATAAATAATGATCTGTTACTATACTCAAAAAATTCTTACAGGGATTCTAAAGGCATTTTTTTTAAATAACAAACATGTTCTACTGCCCAGATCCTCCTCTTCTTCTGGGGTCCCCCCGCCAGTGTTCATGGCTGCTTCTCCTAGCCAAGTGCCCCCCCTGCAAAGCAAGCCTCTTGTTCTGGGGACACTTGTGCATGCTTGCTCCCGAGCCGGCTGTGTGTGTCCATTGCCTTACACAGCAAGGGTCAACCCTGCCCTCTGCTCTCTCCTCACTGGTTGTGATTGACAGCAGCAAGTCAATGGCTTTCTGTCCAGTAAGGAGAGAGTGAGTGAGTTGAAAGAGCTGCTGCTCTCCCACCATATCACTGGATCAAGATCGGCTCAGGTAAGTATTTAGGGGCGGCTGGTGGGGGGTTGGGGGGGATCTGCATACAGGTTTTTTTTTTTTTTTTACTAGAGATGCATTAAATGAAAATTTTGGGGCTGAAACCAAAAATTACAGTTATTTTTTTATTTTATTTTTTTTAACACCAGGAAACCTCAATGCAGGCTGTAAAGTTGATCCAAGATTTACTTTATAATACTGTATGTGTAATATATATTAATATCATTTGTGCTCATAAGTTTACATACCCTGGGGCAGAATTTATGATTTCTTGTCCATTTTTCAGAGAATATGAATAATAACACAAAAAACTTTTTTTTCACTCATGGTTAGTGTTTGGCTGAAGCCATTTATTCTCCATCAACTGGGATTACCGTATTTATTGGCATATACTGCGCGCCGGCGTATAGCGTGCACCCCAAGCTCTGGAGGGAAGTTTAGGGAAAAACTTACATTTTGGATGTCTTGCCCGGCGTCCAACGGCGGCCTTGTGCGGGTCCGTCCAGCCTTGTGCGGGGTCTGTCTGCTGTCTTGCCCGGCGTCCATCGGCAGCCTTGTCCGGCGTCCGTCTGCGGCCTTGCGCGGGGTCCGTCGAGCCTTGTGGGTGTCCGTCTGCGGCCGGGTCTGTCGAGGGGTTGCAGCGTCCTGTGTTCGAATTTGGCGCGCTGTGAAGAGCCGGATTTCCTGCGCACTCGGCTTTTCTCGGCTTCTCTCGCGTGGCTGCGGGCGGAGCCGAGCCTAGCCCAGGGCGCAGTACACTCAGCTCGGACAATGTCGGAGATAGCGGGGATCCGCAGAGTATCGGCGTATATCGCGCACCCATGATTTTCTTCTGATTTTAAGGGGAAAAAAGTGCGCGGTATACGCCGATAAATACGGTTCTCTTTTTATATCATAATGGCAACAGAAACTACCCAGATAACCCTGAACAAAAGTTTACATACCCCGGTGATTTTGGCCTGATAACATGTGTGGTTTTATTGCCAAAGCTGAAGTTAGAAGCTGATTGGTTGCCACGTGTAGCTGTCGCAGATTCCGAGTGCTCCTGTACCAAGAGTTGAACCCCAATGTTTTCATTCTGTAATGACTGTGTCTGTCTGCAGGCTTTCCATCCTATAATGGGAATGGAGTCCACGGCTCAAGCAAGGTGGCGACGGATTTTCTGGAGGTACCTGGGGTGGGAACGTATGAGGACTTTAATACGATCGATTGGGTGCGGGAGAAGTCTAGAGACCGAGATCGACACAGAGAGGTAAGATAGGTGTGTGTGTGTGTGTGTACAGTATATACAATTCTAATGTAATTCCTAGACCAGTAATGACCTGTAACACTTTCTTCTACAGATCCTTAGTAAGAGTAAAGAATCCACGTGGGCACTCTTGCACAGTGTTAGCGATGCTTTCTCGGGATGGTTGTTGATGCTGCTGATCGGTTTGTTTGCAGGTAAAGGACTTGTCCCCAATAGATGCACAACCTTTTGGATGATTGTAAACAATCGCCTTGTGAAACAACCCATTTTCAAATTGAAACGAAAGGCAAAACATTTATGTATAGCTATAAAAATGTGTGTATATATATATATATATATATATATATATATATATAAATTCACATTCCCTCTGTTCTCAACTGCATAAGAGCTGGGGGGAGGAGAAGCAGCGGCACAATGGTTTTCCTAGTGAATCGCTGTTGGGGGGGTCATTTGGAGTGCAGGCTAATGGGCGCGTACACACGATCATTTTTCGGCATGAAAAAAACGTTTTTAACCACTTAAGACCCGGACCAAATGGCAGCTAAAGGACCCGGCCAGGTTTTGCGATTTGGCACTGCGTCGCTTTAACAGACAATTGCGCGGTCGTGCGACGTGGCTCCCAAACAAAATTGGCGTCCTTTTTTCCCCCACAAATAGAGCGTTCTTTTGGTGGTATTTGATCACCTCTGCGTTTTTTTTATTTTTTGCGCTATAAACAAAAATAGAGCGACAATTTTAAAAAAAAAACTATATTTTTAACTTTTTGCTATAATAAATATCCCCCAAAAATATATAAAAAAAAACTTTTTTTTTCCTCAGTTTAGGCCGATACGTATTCTTCTACCTATTTTTGGTATAAAAAAAAAATCGCAATAAGCGTTAATCAGTTGGTTTGCGCAAAATGTTATAGCGTTTACAAAATAGGGGATAGTTTTATTGCATTTTTATAATTTTTTTTTTTTTTTTTTAATACTTATGGCGGCGATCAGCGATTTTTTTTTCGTGACTGCGACATTATGGCGGACACTTCGGACAATTTTGACACATTTTTGGGACCATTGTCATTTTCACAGCAAAAAGTGCATTTAAAATGCATTGTTTGTTTATTGTGAAAACGACAATTGCAGTTTGGGAGTTAACCACAAGGGGGCGCTAATGGGGTTATGTGTGACCTCATGTGTGTTTACAACTGTAGGGGGGTGTGGCTGTAGGTGTGACATCATCGATTATGTATCCCTATAAAAGGGGTCACACGATCGATGACGCCGCCACAGTGAAGAACGGGGAAGCCGTGTTTACACACAGCTCTCCCCGTTCTTCAGCTCCGGGGACCGATCGCGGGACTCCAGCGGCAATCAGGTCCCGCAGTCCCAGTCACGGAGCTTGGGACCGGGTCGCGGGCGCGCGCTTGCGACCCACGGCTGGACAATAGCACAGCACGTACCTGTACGTACATGTGCCCAGCCATGCCATTCTGCCGATGTAAATGTGCAGGAGGTGGTCCTTAAGTGGTTAAAAAATGTAATTTAAAATGATGGTGTGTGGGCTTCACATCATTTTTCGGCTTCTAAAAAACGACAAAAAAAAAAATTCGAATATGCTGCAATTTTTAAAGCTGTTTCAAAGGATGTAGTTTTTCGGGTTGTAAAAAATGATCGTGTGTGGGCTAAAATGACGTTAAAAACCTGCGCATGCTCAGAAGCAAGTTATGAGACGGGAGCGCTCGTTCTGGTAAAACTACCGTTCGTAATGGAGTAAGCACATTCATCACGCTGTAACAGACAGAAAAGCGCAAATCGTCTTACTAACACAGAATCAACTAAAGCAGCCCAAAGGTGAATGGAACTTCCCCTTTATAGTGCCGTCATACGTGTTGTACGTCACCGCGCTTTGCTAGATAATTTTTTTAAACCGATGGTGTGTAGGCAACGTCGTTTTAATGATGAAGTTGGAAAAACTTCGTTTTTTGGACGTGCTGAAAAACAAAGTTTTTTTTTTTTTTTTTTTTTTTCATGCTGAAAAATGATCGTGTGTACGCGGCATTACACTTTCATAATATGAATATGACAGAAGTGGTAGATAGTCACCAGTATGATCTGCTTTGATTTCAGGTTCTTTAGCTGGTCTGATTGACATTTCCTCGCATTGGATGACGGACCTGAAGGAGGGGATTTGTATGTCTGGCTTCTGGTTTAACCATGAGCAGTGTTGCTGGAAATCGGTGAATGTGGAATTCGCAGACAGGAATAACTGTCCGGAATGGAGAAGTTGGTCCGAGTTAATCCTTGGAGGGTCAGAGGTGAGAGCTTAGAAGGATATTTGATTTGTATTCTTGGCATTGGCATGTACCTGTGTTCTACTGGGGGGGGGGGGGCGGCTGCCTTATCCAAAAGGTTCTAAAATTAAAGAATTACAGGGAAAGCTTTTTTGGCTGTATGTCTCCTATGGATCACAGAAGTACAGTTTGCGCTGCACTCCTGTGACCCATTTTCAGCAGACTGCGGGCTGAAGCCCGCTGTCAGCTGACGTCACAGAGCCGGTCCAGGCTTGGGCAAGACTGCAACCATATAGTCGGGATCCGCCCACATGCCTGGACTGGCACCCGGCTCAGGCTCTCGGCAAGCTGCTGAGAGCCTGAGCCAGCTGCCCCCGCCACAGCCCAGCGCTCCAGTGAGCATGGGGGAGGGGGGCAGAGCATAGAGCCAGTGAATAACATTCACCAGCTCTCTGCTTAGGGAGCTCTGAGAACCAAGCGATCAGCAGTGTTTTATCGCTCGGTTCTCATTCTTAGAGGCGCCAGGGGACAGATGCAGCATCCACCTGGGTAAGTATGATTCTTGAAAAAAAGAAAAATCCCATAGTTCTTTTTTTAGTCCCCAGTTTATATTAAAGGAGTTGTAAACCCTCGTGTTTTTTTCACCTTAATGCATCCTATACATTAAGGTGAAAAAACGTCTTCTAGTGATTGGCTACCTAGCTCACCCCCCATTTTTACTCACCTAAGCCCTTGAATTTTCCACGGCGGAGACGCGCTCTTCCTCTGCCAGGGCTCCTGATTGGATAGATTGATGGCAGCGCAGCTATTGGCTCCCGCTGCTGTCAAAACCAATGACGTGGGGGGCAGGGGCGAGTCTTACATTCAGGGACTATGGATGTCGAATGCTGGACATGGGAGCGCACCCTGCAAGGTAACCCCCCAGGAGAGCGCTTCTTCTAGGGGTCATAGGATGCGGGAAGGAGCCGCCGAGGGACCCCAGAAGTCGATCTTTGGGGCCACTCTGTGCAAAACGAACTGCACAGTGGAGGTAAGTATGACCTTATTTGGGGGAAAAAAAGGTTTGTGTGGTCAAGCTTGTTTTTGGTCATACTTCTCATTTGGGTCACTTGTGTAATTTCATCATAAAGCTGCTCCAGGCGCTGTAAGCATCCTGATCATATTGTCAGGATCCACACAGTGACCTGTTTGAAAGCTGGCTCAGGTTCTCGGAGCTCGGCTGAGAGCCAAACTCAGCTGCCACCAGCCCCCTTTTCCAGCCTGGCACTCCAGTAAACACTGTAGGGGCAGAGCAGAGAACAATGACTGACAGTCACTGCTCTCCGCTCCAAGCTGACCAAGAACTCATCAATCAGGGGTCATGTGATCAGTCCATTCTCTGGCTTGGAGCCTACAGAGACAGCTGCAGTTGACACGTGATATCGCACACCTCTACAACGCAGGTGTGTGAACTATCAAAAACATAATAATAATATAGTCTTGTCTTTGTGTTGGGACTGCTCTAGGCATAGCTGCCCAATGTAGCCCAACACAGCAGGTGTAAGCGGGATCTAAGAGGGAAAAGGATTATATTTATGTAAAAAATGGGGTTGGGACTTTATATGAGGCATGTGGTTTGGGTCACCACAGGCCTCCATCCCTGTAAGGATAAAATATGGACGGTTGGGACTTTAAATGAGATGCGATTAGCAATATGCGATTAAGTATAAATATATATATATATAATGGCAAATGTAAAAATTCTTACCATAAAGACCAGGCTCAAAAATACCAAACCAAAGAAGCACAAAACCAAATTAGTCTGTCTAACTGTATGTAATTAAAACAGAGGTTCAGTTGCAGTCATTTGCAAATGTCTGGGAAGCTGCAGGCCACGTCACGGCACTCTGTGTAACTGCAGTCCTAACTGTGATTTTTAAGGCCTCCAAAGGAGGAACCCAGGTGTGCTAATTAATAGACAGGGAGCAGAAAGCAACATAGAACCGCCCCTATCTATGGTTGGTCTGGCAAATGAGAGCACTGAAAAAACAAAATACAAAAAACAGGGGTGAAACCAAAAACATGCCTACCAAACCAAAATACCACCAAACTGGGTGCGGACCACATCAAACTGGGTCAGCTAGTCAAAAAACGACAATGCATGAATTAACTTGTTGGTGGTAGATCTGTGGAGGCAATGTGTGACACTCCTGGAATCGCATCTCCATCCCTGGTTATTTTTGAGCCTGGTCTTTATGGTAAGAATTTTTACATTTGCCATTATATATATATATATTTATACTTAATCGCATATTGCTAATCGCATCTCATTTAAAGTCCCAACCGTCCATATTTTATCCTTACAAGGATTATATTTATTTCCTGTTGTGTCTCCAGGACAGGAAGTGGAAAAGCAGATTAACCAACATGCCACAACTGCATGCATATGAGTTGTGTTCGGTGGTGGTAGTGCCCACCGAATGTGACAGGGAACATAGTCTTTGCTGAGGACATGCAGGAGTGGACTGTGGAGTGTGAACCTTTGCAGCTTAAAAGCGGAGTTCCACCCAAAAGTGGAACTTCCGCTGATTTGTCGCCTCTCCCCCTCTGGTGCCACAATTGGTACCTATCGGGGGTTCCCACTTCCGGTAAACCTGCGTCACAGGCCATGACGTCACCGTGGGGCTCCCTCCTCCTCCCCCTGTCGCCGTGTCAGTAGGAGAGAGGAGCGGGGGCCTCGCGCATGCGCAATAGGGTTCCCGGCGTGAAGCCGTAAGGCTACACTGCTAGGTTCCCTAACCAGCAAATGGCTTCTTGTTATAAAGTTATTTTTTTTTTTTTTAGTTTTAGGTTAAAATTGTATGCATTTCTTTTTACACTCTTCTGTAAATTTGTTGGGTGATTATCGGTCTCCTTTATTACTTTTGTCATCTAATAATTTTTCTTTTTTTGGTGTTTGTAGGGGGCGTTCCCTTACATCTTGAATTATGTAATGTACATCCTGTGGGCTCTCCTCTTCGCCCTCCTTGCGGTCTTGTTGGTCCGCAACTTTGCGCCGTATGCCTGCGGGTCCGGTATCCCTGAGGTAGGTCTCTCTGAAGCTCAGCTGTTGTTCTTGGGTGTTCCCTCTCTTCTAGTTGCATTCCTCACAGTGAAATAAAACAGGAATTGGACACTCTTATATGCCATCTTGACGTTTTTAAAGGATCAGCTCATCCTTTACAAAAAATAAATAAAATAAATGCAATTTTTTTGCAGGTAAAAAGATGTGATTTCTTTATCGTACATCACGGGACACAGAGCGGCATTCATTACTATATGGGTTATATGGAGTACCTTCAGGTGTAGACACTGGCAATCTCAAACAGGAAATGCCCCTCCCTATATAACCCCCTCCCATAGGAGGAGTACCTCAGTTTTTCCGCCAGTGTCTTAGGTGTTAGTCATGGTTTAGCTTGCCTCCACATCCTTGGGATTAGGTGAGCTAACCGGTTCTGTCCAAAAAAGCCTCAGCGCTAAAGTGGTCAGTAACCGGACCCCAAACCCTTGGGGTATAGCCCATAATGCTTTTCTTTTTAGAGAGCTGGACCCTGGGCCCAGAACTTAGAAACCTTTGGGTGCCTAATGTTTCTGTTGCCAGAGTGCTATATGGGCCCAGGACAGTGGATCCTTCATAGGAACCCAGGGCCTGAAGGTCTAGACATCCCCACCGAGATGGGGGAAGATTGGGCCTCTTGCTTGGCAAAGTCCTGCGGCATGGAGCAGGTAAGTGAGGGGAAAACTTGCGGAACTTGGTTCTTAGCAGGTTTTTTCTGGGGGGTCACAGGGGACATGCCTAAAGTTATGCACTGCATCTGGCAAACTAGTCACATATCATAAAGATAGGATGGCTCTATATGTATTATTCCCCATAAGATGTGACCTCCCTTGTAGTGTTGGAAAAGCATTGAGTGGGGCCTGTGTGATATAAAAGTATATGTGTGTGTCAGAGAGCTGTGCTTACCTGCAAGGCGATGCTCCATTCAGTCTTCCTCCTCACGGCCTGCAAAGCAGGCAAAACGCTGACCTCCTCATGGTTCCAGGCTGCAGTTTGCTGGAGCAGAGAGGTCCCTTCCTCCCAACCCCACCCCCCCCCTGTCGGGAGGGGCATTTCCTGTTTGAGATTGCTGGGGGGGAAGGGCGGGTCAGTGGCTTAAGGAAGGGGCGGCCCTTCCTTGTTTGTTCCATATAGCTCATTCAATACTTTGGAACTGAGGAGGAAAGACCAGAACGGCAAGCACGGGGCGCCGAGGACACACAGTGGCCAGAAAGAATATTGCAGTCTTCAGAAAGACTGTTTTCAAGCCTAGGAATAGGCTGTTTCTTTTCCATCTCATAGTTTTTCTTGCAATACTACTCAGGGGGACAGAATGTTTTTTCTTTCCTAGATTTGAAAAAAAAAAAAAAAAAAAAAATTTTTTTTTTGAAAAAAAAAAAAAAAAAAAAAAGTGTCATCTAGGGGAGAGGAAGCATTTTTTTATCCCCCAAACAGGTGTTTGGGCATTTAACTATTTATAAGTCCCAGGTACCAATAAGTAGCAGGTGTACCTCGGTATTGTACCATGGCATCAAAAAACAAGGGTACAAGAGGTGGGGATTCCCCCAGAGAGTCTGAGGTCTCGGACAAAGCTATGCCGCTGCTTTCCCCACAGGGAGCCTTGGGGCCATCGGGATCTGGGGCTGGAGCTGACGCGGGTCAGTCCAGCCCTAAGATGGTCACGGAGGAGGTATTACTCACCTCTTTAAAAGAGATGCAGAAAAGCATGGGTAAAATGATAGCCGCAGCTATGCGGGGCAGTAAGCGGAATAGATCTCCGTCGCCCGAGCGCGGACCCTCAGAAGAGGAGGTCCTTTCCTCAGGGGAATTGGACGACCTCTTGGACAAGGACCAAGTAGGTTCAGGGATCGAGGATCCGGATACAGAGGAGTCTGGGGCAGTCTCCCTGAGGGAGAGCTGGTGGATTCAAGGATTGTCGGACTTGGTCCATAGGACATTCAACTTGCCAGTACCAGATCTCCAGGTATCGACGGTTTCAGCTTTGGGCTCACTGAGGGCGCCTCAAAGCAATGCTGTGTTTCCGATCCATCCTCTATTAGAGGGAGTTTTGTTCCAAGATTGGAACAAGCCAGATAAGATCTTCTTACCACCTAAGAAGTTCTCTGTCCTATATCCTATGGAAGAAAAATTTTCCAAAAGATGGGCTACTCCTGCAGTGGACGCAGCCATCTCATGTGTTAACAAATCGTTAACATGCCCTGTAGAAAACATACAGGTGTTCAAGGATCCAGTTGATAAGCGCTTGGAAGCACTACTTAAGAACTCCTTCACTACTGCAGGGGCAGTAGTACAGCCAGCTGTGGCTGCGATTGGGGTCGCTCAAGCATTATCGGATCAATTTAAGCAGATGCTTAAACTTATTCCTGCCCAGCAGGCAGAAGAATTTTCGGATGTCCCTAAGGCCATATGTTTTACGGTAGACGCAATCAAGGATTCTATCCAGCAAGCGTCACGTTTATCGTTATCCCTTATCCATATGAGAAGACTCTTATGGTTAAAAAGCTGGGAGGCTGAGCCCCCATGCAAGAAGCTCCTGGTAGGGTTCCCCTTCCATGGAGGACGACTCTTCGGAGAAGACCTAGATAAATACATTCAGACCATTTCAAACGGCAAGAGTACTCTCTTGCCAACTAAGAAGAAGGTTCAGGGGCCTGCGTTTTAAACGACAGTATTCCCCTGGGCAGGGGCCCTCTAATGCCAAGCAGTATCGACGGCCTCCTGCAAAAGCAAACTTCGGCTTCAACAGCAAATCACAAGGACAGGCTGTTAGAGGCAAAAGGCAGTGGTTTCGCAAACCAGCAAAACCAGCCCCCAAGCCAACCTTATGAAGGGGCGCCCCCACCCACGAAGGTGGGGGGAAGGCTGCGACTCTTTTCAGAGATTTGGGAAGCCAGCATTCCCGACGAGTGGGTACGGTCTTCCGTGGCCACAGGCTACAAATTAGATTTCCTAAGGTTTCCTCCTCCTCATTTCCAGAAGTCGAGGATTCCAAACGATCCGGAAAAGGGAGCCGCATTAAGATCGGCATTAGATCATCTACTTTCCCAGGAAGTAATAGTAGAGGTACCAGTCCTGGAACAGGGGCTGGGTTTCTACTCCAACCTATTCATCATCCCAAAATCCAATGGAGATGTCAGGCCAATTTTGGACCTAAAGATGGTAAATGCATATCTAAAGATCCGCTCATTTCGGATGGAATCCGTGCGGTCAGCAGCTGCCACACTCCAGAAGGACGACTTCATGGCGTCCATAGACATAAAGGATGCCTACCTTCATGTTCCAATTTATCAGCCACATCAAAGATATCTACGCTTCATGGTGGCTTCGCGTCACTTCCAATTCGTGGCGCTTCCCTTCGGGTTGGCTACGGCCCCCCGGGTGTTCACGAAGGTCCTAGCTCCGATCCTAGCCAAGCTAAGGATCCAAGGGGTCACGATCCTAGCATACCTGGACGACCTCCTAGTCATAGACCACTCGTCTCCCGGCTTGGAGCGAGCAGTGGCCCTCACGGTCCAATACCTCGAGAGGTTCGGCTGGGTCCTAAATCGAGAAAAGTCAGCTTTCCAGCCCACAAGGCAGTTGGAATATCTCGGCATGAGATTAGACACAGAACAACAAGGAGTGTTCCTACCTCTGAGGAAGGTAAAAGCCATCAAGGAATTAATCCTACTGGTTCTAAGCACTCGCATCCTACAGGCAGCCATCCTGTCAGCATGGAGCAGAAGGCCACAGGCCTTGGATATCCCGTTGCCGCTCTTATCAAGAGTCCGACAAAGTCTGTGTTGGTGGTTAGACCCTCAGAATCTACTGAAGGGGAAGTCTTTCAGCCCAGTGGCTTGGAAGATAGTGACCACAGATGCCAGCCTGACGGGCTGGGGAGCAATTTTGGATGGTTGCACTCGCCAAGGTACTTGGGCAAAGCCAGAGAAGCAGTTGCCCATCAACATCTTGGAGCTCAGAGCTGCTCGACTAGCCCTCAGGGCTTGGACGTCAAAATTGCAGGGGTTCCCGGTGAGAATTCAATCAGACAATGCCACGGCCGTGGCATACATAAATCACCAAGGGGGAACCAGGAGTCAAGCCGCTCAGAGAGAGGTGAGCTTGATTCTCCTATGGGCAGAGGCGCATGTGCCCTGCATATCGGCAATATTCATTCCAGGAGTGGACAACTTTCAGGCGGACTTCTTAAGCCGCCAGACTCTATGGCCGGGGGAATGGTCTCTGCATCCACAAGTCTTTCAAGCACTCTGCCAAAGATGGGGAGTGCCGGACGTGGATATCATGGCATCGAGACTCAACAAGAAACTAGACAGGTTCATATCCCGCTCAAGGGATCCGATGGCCTGCGGAACCGATGCGTTGGTTTGCCCTTGGCATCAGTTCAAACTTCTTTATGCGTTTCCCCCGCTCCAGTTACTACCCCGCCTGCTGCGCAGGATCCGGGTGGAACACATACCAGTCATCCTGGTAGCTCCAGCATGGCCCAGAAGGGCATGGTACTCACTCATCCTAAAGATGGTAGTGGGAGACCCTTGGACTCTTCCTCTACGGCCAGACCTGCTATCGCAAGGTCCGATCCTCCACCCTGCCTTACGGCATCTAAATTTGACGGCCTGGAAGCTGAATCCCTGATTCTCAGGGGTAGAGGTCTGTCTCAGAAAGTAGTCTCTACCCTAATCAGAGCCAGGAAACCGGTCTCTAGGGTGATTTATTACAGGGTCTGGAAGGCCTATGTAGGCTGGTGTGAGTCCAAGCGATGGCTTTCTCGCAAATTTACCATCGATAGAGTATTAAGTTTTCTCCAGCTAGGAGTGGATAAAGGATTGGCATTAAGCACAATCAAAGGACAGATTTCTGCTCTGTCAGTGTGGTTTCAGCGGCCGCTGGCCACCCACTCGCTGGTTAAGACCTTCCTTCAAGGGGTCTTACGTATTAGACCTCCAGTTAAATCCCCGCTTTGTCCGTGGGATTTAAATCTTGTTCTGTCAAGTTTACAGAAACAACCGTTTGAGCCGTTGGCTGAAATTCCTTTGGTTCTACTGACAAGGAAGTTAGTATTTTTGGTTGCCATAGTTTCCGCAAGAAGAGTTTCGGAGCTAGCGGCCTTATCCTGTAAGGAACCATATCTTGTTTTTCATAAGGACAGGGTCGTTCTCCGCCCTCATCCTTCCTTCCTACCGAAGGTTGTATCCAGTTTTCATTTGAACCAGGATTTGGTATTACCATCCTTCTTCCCTAAACCTACTTCCAGAAAGGAAGGGTTGCTGCATACCTTGGATATTGTCAGGGCCATGAAGGCCTATCTTAAAGCTACAAAGAAGATCCGGAAAACAGATGTGCTGTTCATTCTACCGGATGGGCCCAAGAAGGGGCAGGCAGCTGCAAAGTCCACCATTTCTAGGTGGATTAAGCAATTAATCACTCAGGCCTACGGCTTGAAAGGGTTGCCTCCTCCAGTATCATTAAAGGCTCATTCTACTAGAGCCATGGGCGCCTCCTGGGCAGCACACCACCAGATCTCTATGGCTCAAGTTTGCAAGGCGGCAACCTGGTCTTCTGTCCACACGTTTACAAAATTCTACAAGTTGGACGTAAGAAGGAATACTGATACTGCCTTCGGGCAGGCAGTGCTGCAGGCTGCAGTTTGAGACCCTCGGATTCCGGGGGCTCCTCTTTTTTGAGTTAAATTTAAAATTTAAAATTATTTTTCTCAACTAAGTTGGATTTATTATGATTTGAGTATATCTCTAAATTAAATCCTTTTGTCTTGGAGATGTTCTCCCTCCCCTCATTGTAAGCATTGCTTTGGGACATCCCATATAGTAATGAATGCCGCTCTGTGTCCCGTGATGTACGATAAAGAAAAAGAGATTTTTAATACAGCTTACCTGTAAAATCTTTTTCTTGGAGTACATCACGGGACACAGAGCTCCCACCCCTCTTTTTTGAGGACCATTTTGGGAGGCATACTGCTTGCTACAAAACTGAGGTACTCCTCCTATGGGAGGGGGTTATATAGGGAGGGGCATTTCCTGTTTGAGATTGCCAGTGTCTACACCTGAAGGTACTCCATATAACCCATATAGTAATGAATGCCGCTCTGTGTCCCGTGATGTACTCCAAGAAAAAGATTTTACAGGTAAGCTGTATTAAAAATCTCTTTTTTTACCATTTTATTTATTTTTTTGTTGGGGACCTGTAAAGCATTGCACTTGCAATCAGCAGTTCCACGGGTGCAATGTCGGGCTCCTGCAGACTTTCAATGTAGCTGTCTGCCTAAACCTCCGATACAGGCCGGCGGCTACTTCCATTCAGGAAGAGTCAATGAACTATGAGGCTGCTCACCATCGCCCTGGTAGTTTATTGAGGGCTATTAGCTGTCAGACACAAAGGCTGTTGTTACTTGTAGTCTATTCGTTCAAAGAAATCTGTGAATGAATGACACAGCCATTTGGGCGGGGAGGTGTAGAGCTGCAGAAGCAGGAACATGTTTCACCCTAAATAATAGTGGTGCCCCAATACTGGTATCAATGGGAAGAATTGTGTCCCATCATTGGTGTCAGTGGGAGGAATTGTGTCCCATCATTAGTATCAGTGGCAGGAATAGAGCCCCGTCAGTGGAAGGAATTGTGTCCCATCATTGGTGTCAGTGGGAGGAATAGTGTCTATTTGTTGTTGTCAGTGGGAGGAATAGAGCCCCATCATTGGTATCAGTGGGAGAAATAGATCCCCATCATTGGTATTGGTGGGAGCACTAGAGCTCCGTCATTGGTATCATTGGTACGAATAGTGTCCCATCATTGGTGTCAGTGGGAGGAATAGTGTCCCATCATTGGTGTCAGTGGGAGAATAAGTGTCCCATCATTGGTGTCAGTGGGAGGAATAGTGTCCCATCATTGGTGTCAGTGGGAGGAATAGTGTCCCATCATTGGTGTCAGTGGGAGGAATAGAGCCCCATCATTGGTGTCAGTGGGAAGAATGGTGTCCCATTGTTGGTGTCAGTGGGAGGAATAGAGCCCTGTCATTGGTATCATTGGTACGAATAGTGTCCCATCATTGATGTCAGTGGGAGGAATAGTGTCCCATCGTTGGTGTCAGTGGGAGGAATAGTGTCCCATTGTTGGTGTCAGTGGGAGGAATAGTGTCCCATCATTGGTGTCAGAGGGAGAAGTAGTGTCCGATTGTTGGTATCAGTGGGAGCGACGTATTGCAAAAAATAGCTTGGTCATGAAGGGGGGGGGGTAAATCTTCCGGAGGTCAAGTGGTTAAAGTCAAGGAAATGAGGTCTGTAGGACTTTGGGACATGTGGATCTTTTGCCCATAAGATTTTTAAATATGTCTTTAGTTCTGCTTTAGGTTCCTATCCTTTGGGAATAAGCCCCAACCATTGCCTCCTTATCCAATGAGTGGCCAGTAATGGTGCTCTTCTTGTCAGGAGAATAGTGGGCGGGGCTTCAACCCAAAGCCAACAAGTTGCCGCTCTGATTTGTTTGCATGTTCTTTGCCTTTTTAGATTAAGACAATATTGAGCGGTTTTATAATCCGAGGATACTTGGGCAAGTGGACGCTGATGATCAAGACCATGACCCTGGTGCTGGCTGTATCATCCGGCCTGAGCCTGGGGAAGGAAGGACCCCTTATTCACGTGGCCTGCTGCTGTGGGAACATCCTGTGCCACCTTTTCACCAAGTACCGTAAAAATGAAGCCAAGAGAAGAGAGGTAAACCTTGCAACGTTTGAATTTTTTTTTTTTTTTCATGCTTCCCCATGTCCATCGTTAAATATGGACCTCAAATTGTGACGATTTTGTAGACAGGAGAGAGTTTACTATCTACATCTTGAACTGACTGATCTCAGCTCAGGGATGACACCGTCATATAAATCCTGATGCTTGCGCAGTCCTTGGAAGTTGCAGTCTGATCATTGGAGGAGAAGAGACTGAGGAAATCCCTGCTCCTGCATGCAGCAGACTGATGACATCATCTCAGCCTAATTGCGACCGCGCAATTGTCAAAAGCGACGCAGTGGCGAATCGCAAAAACTGGCCAGGTCCTTTTACCTGCATAAAGGTCCGGGTTCTAAGTGGTTAAACAAATGTCAGAAAAAGATTTGTACTTTAAGTGGTTAAACTTCCTGCATTTACAAACAGAAGTTTCCTCTAAGAAGGAAGTTGGTAACAACGTTTCATGTTGTTACAAACTTTGCAGACTGCCCGAATTTTTTTTCTTTACACACAGAAGTTTATCCCTTTTCAAGGGCTCTTTCACACATGCGAACCGTATGTCCGTTTTTCATCCATCCATTTTCAGATGAAAAACGGACAAACATTTATCCCTATGGGATTGTGGATGAACATCCGATCTCCTAGGTGTCCGCTATGCTCTGTTTCTGCAGACGGAGGAAAATCCTATTTTTCCATCTGTCATCGGATCGGATGAACACGGACAGACGGTCCATGTTCATCCCTCACAGGATCCGTACGTGTGAAAGGTCCCTAAGCATTGGTTACAATGTTTCCTGTTTAACCACTTAATCCCCGGACCAATATGCAGCTAAAGGCCCAGGCCAGGTTTTGCGATTCGGCACTGCATCGCTTTAACAGACAATTGCGCGGTCGTGCGACGTGGCTCCCAAACAAAATTGACGTCCTTTTTTTCCTACAAATAGAGCTTTCTTTTGGTGGTATTTGATCACCTCTGCGGTTTCTATTGTTTGCGCTATAAACAAAAATAGAGTGACAGTTTTGAAAAAAATTCAATATTTTTTACTTTTTTCTATAATAAATACCCCCCAAAAATATATAAAAAAACATTTTTTTTCCTCAGTTTAGGCCGATACGTATTCTTCTACATATTTTTAGTAAAAAAAATCGCAATAATCGTTTATCGGTTGGTTTGCACAAAATGTATAGCGTTTACAAAATAGGGGATAGTTTTATTGCATTTTTATTGTTTAAATTTTTTTTTACTACTAATGGCGGCGATCAGCGTTTTTTTTTTTTTTCGTGACTGCGACATAATGGCGGACACTTCGGACAATTTTGACACATTTTTGGGACCATTGTCATTTTCACAGCAAAAAATGCATTTAAATTGCATTGTTTACTGTGAAAATGATAGTTGCAGTTTGGGAGTTAACCACAGGGGGCGCTGAAGGAGTTATGTTTCACCTAGTGTGTGTTTACAACTGTAGGGGGATGTGGCTGTAGGTCTGACGTCATCGATTGTGTCTCCCTATAAAAGGGATCACACGATCGATGCAGCGCCACAGTGAAGCACGGGGAAGCCATGTTTACATACGGCTCTCCCCATTCTTCAGCTCCGGGGAGCGATCGCGAGGCGGCAGCTCATCCCCGATCGCTCCCACGGAAGAACCGACCGCCGCATGTACCGGGGGGGGGGGGGGGGGCCCGATCGGACCCCCGACCCGCGGAAAGGCAGGGACGTACAGGTACGCCCATATGCCTGTACGTGCCATTCTGTGGACGTATATATACATGCGGCGGTCGTTAAGTGGTTAAAAACTTGACAGACTGTCCGGATATTTTCTTTTGACAGCTGAGTGAGCAGATAAGTCTCTCCACTTGTTATATGAAAGAATCGACAAACTCTGCATTGGAGATCGTCGGGGGGGTTGAATCGCGATCACGATTTTTTAACGATTAATTGTGCAGCTCAACTCTGGCAGAGCTCATCCTGTTCCTCCTTGCACAAAGGAACAGATAGATACCAGTCCTGCTGATGGGTTAAGGACCTTCTACGGCTCTGTCCAGCTCTCCTAGAGTAACTGCCTGTCTCCTGGAATCTCCTCCATGCTCCTGAGACTGTGGTGGGAGACACGGCAAACCTTCTGCCATTGGCAGGTACTGATGTGCCATCCTGAAGGAGGTGGACTTCCTGTGCAACCTTTTATAGGGTCCAGGTATAGCCTCGTGCTACCAGTAGTTACACTGACCCTAGCCAAATGCAAAACTATCGAAAAACAGTCAGAAAAGAGGAGTAGGCGGAAAAAATTGTCAGTGGCCTCCACCTATAAAACCATTCCTGTTTTGGAGGTCGTCTCATTGCCCATCTAGTGCACCTGTTGTTCATTTTATTAAAACCAAAGCAGCTGAAACTCATTTACAACCCCCTCTGTGTACACCCCTCTCCCCCCTCTGTGTACACCCCTCCCCCGATCTGTGTACACCCCTCCCCCGATCTGTGTACACCCCTCCCCCTCTGTGTACACCCCTCCCCCGCTATATACTCCCCTCCCCCTCTGTTACCAGATCAATTTCCCAGGAGTTTCATAAACTTGATGCTATACTCTAATTAAAAAGTGTTCCTTAACTATTATTTTTTGAGCAGTGTATATAATTCTGTGTCTGAAGATCTTCAACTGCTATACACGGTTAGTACATTTGCCTTTTGTACATTTTGATTATTGGTGACACTTTTTTATTTTTTCTTAAAAACCAGGTGCTATCTGCTGCAGCTGCTGCCGGAGTGTCGGTGGCCTTTGGTGCTCCCATCGGAGGAGTCCTTTTCAGTCTGGAGGAGGTAATTTCATTTTTAAAGTGTGAAATAAAAAAAACAAACATATTTTGCCCATTGTCTGCAATATATGCACATTTCCCCATTTTATTTCATCCCTTGAACTATGCTGCAGGTACAGAAAAAACTTTTGATGGGCCAGAAATACTGTGTGCTCCTACCTACCTCTATGACGTGACAACACAGCTTTGAATTCCTAAGTATGTGGTGTCAGCCCTGCCTACATCATTTCTGATGGATTACAGAGAACACAGACCTCTCCTCCCCCTCCTCATTGAGATAACTACTCCTCTTATTACCATAACCTTTTTTCACTTCCATAAGCCCCCTCTCCTCATTTTCATAAATCCATCAATCCCTCCTCATCAGCATAACTCCTCCCCCTAAACAACCCCCACAACAACTCCTCCGCTTAAAAAAAAAAAAACTCAAACTCCTTCTAGCCTCCTCCCCTCTCCATTGCCCCACCTTATCATCTACTTCCCATTTCTCACCTCCATAACCTATTCCTCATTATCTCCTCCTTCCTCGCATTCATAACCCCTCCTCCTCACCTCCAAAACCCCTCCTCCTTCAAAACTGCTCCTCCTCACCTCCATAACCCCTCCTCCTCACCTCCAAAACCCCTCCTCCTTCAAAACTGCTCCTCCTCACCTCCATAACCCCTCCTCGCCTCCAAAACGGCTCCTCGCCTTCATAACCCCTCCTCTACAACACCACTATATATCATTTTTTTTTTTTTTTTTTTTTTTTATTATCAAAGGGAAAACTGGTCCAAAATAGTAAAAAAATAAATAAAAAAATGTAATTAAAATTTAGCTGTATATTTCTTGCTTCTACCATAACCTATCATTGGATTCCCCTACTCCTGATGAACGCAGTGATACCACACGTCGTGTATGTTGTTGCTTGTACCTGTAGTACAGCCCAAAAAACAATACTGCACATTTTGCTTTTGCTTTTTTTCCCTACCGAAAACACACGGATACTAAAAACATACTACAAAAAAAAGTACTGACCCCGACCTCTTCCCAAACACAAACCCTGGCACTGACCTAGATCAAACCTTGATCTAGGTATTTTTTCATTTTTATCTACATACCTTTTTTTTTGGTCTGCAAAATTTCAAGGGGTATGAATACTTTTTCAAGGCACTGTAACACAAGTTTAAAGAGACCCTATCGCCAACATAAAAACTTGCAGGTAAAAGCACATAAAAATCAAATTATATTAAATTCCTTTGCATTGTTTTTTCTTTCCACAAATTCTTTTTGTTCATTTGCAATGTCCCTGTGGACTTGTCATGAAATTTGACAGCTTCAAAAGAGTCGGATCCCTAGCACCGCCCCCTCCTTCCGTGCACATCATAACTTTCTTTTCTTTTGGGAGTATCTAATTACTGACTGTGTTGGCCCAGCTCCTCCACCCCCCCCTCCCTACATAACCTTTTATGTAAACCATAAAAAAAAACTCCTGCGCACAGATGTGGTGTCCAGACCCCGATGATTCTCACTCGCTTTAAGTCTGAAAGGAGATCGCCATGGTTTGCTGCCCTCTTAGGTCTCTTTTACACGGAGCGGATCCTTAATTGATCTGCTCCGCTAGCCCGTTTGGCTCAGCGGGGATCCTCCGTAAATCCCCGGTGAGCTGTCGGCGGACCCCACACACTGTGCAGAGACCGCCCTGTCTTTCCTCCGCTCTCCCCTATGGGGATTCGGATGAATACGGGCCGGACAGAAGAAAAATAGGGTTTTCTTCCGTCCACAAAAGCGGATCTTTGCGGACGCGGATGGTTGCTGACGTTAGCGGATGCATCATCCGCTAACGTCTGCAATCCCATAGGGATACATTACAAGTCCGTAAACGGACTTGTAATAAACGGACCGTTTGTCCCTACGTGTGAAAGGGCTGGGGATGCTCTGATATCATAGTACAAATGCAAAAAACACAGAGGGTCCCCCAGCCTTGCACATTACCTTAGTAAAACATTTATTGATAAAAAAACATAATGGATGTATACGCACCACTGTGAATCAAAAACTCATCAAAGACAATGTTGCTGGATCTACTGCACACGTGCTCCTAGGCTCTGGAAAACACCACCTGGTTCTATTTGGCTTACGAGTTTCCAAGGGCCTCCCCTCTTCATCAGCCAGATGAAAGCTTACATGGTTCCAAGGGTATCACCTCTGCATCAGAGCCAGGGGAAGCTTACACGTTACTGTTGTAATATATGTTGTAATATATGTGGAATGTTGAGAGATATATATATATATATATATATATATATATATATATATATATAGGGGAGGGCTGGCAGGGGGGGCAGGGTGGAAATCTCCTCCCGGGCTGGTGACACTATGCACAGCCACCGGCCGCCACTACCAAATGCTGTTTTTGCAGAGCAGGAATATGCCTGCTGGAGCTCTGTTAACACAGGTCATGGCCGCTGCTCACCTCCCACTGTGCAGCCGTGCCTGTGTCAGCTCCGAGGTAGATGGCTGCAGAGCTGAGCTATGTCTCGTCTTACACATAGCTCAGCCTCCATCCCCTGACATCCTTCTCTCTCTACACAGACACGAGGACTCTGATGTAAGGGGAGGCTCTGTGCGGACTCTAATATAAGGGGGGCCTCTGTGCGGACTCTGATGTAAGGGGGGCCTCTGTGCGGACTCTGATGTAAGGGGGGCCTCTGTGCGGACTCTGATGTAAGGGGGGCCTCTGTGCGGACTCTGATGTAAGGGGGGCCTCTGTGCGGACTCTTGTGATCATGAAAAATCTTAGACTGTTTTCCTCGATCCATCACTTTTCCACACTCTATGGGCCATTTGACTGGACTTGCCCCCCAGGCCTAAGGCTGCCAGCCCTCCCCTGTGTGTATATATATATATATGTGTGTGTGTGTGTGTGTGTGTGTGTGTGTATTGTATTATATATTGTAAGTCCAAAATTGACCAGGCCAGATTTCAGTAACCTGTAATTACATGTTGCACATCAAAATAGGCTTGTCTATTGTCAATATGCAAAAAGACAGGATGGGTCCATTTTTACACATCAAACCAATCAAACAATTACTCAGGCCACATGTAATCTAATTACTTATTAGAGGGAGCTTATTAGTATGCAAGGATGCATACTAATTAGTGACTCCGGCTGGAGTGACAATTACCTGTCACTCTGAAAGACGGGATGTAGATCAGAGACGACCAATCAAATTATATCACTACAGTTACCAGGGGTATCTCCTCTATATCAGAGCCAGGTCAAGCTTACGTGTTTCAAAGGGTATCCCCTATTCATTACAGCCAAGTGAAACGTGTTTCAAAGAGTATATCTCCCTTTATCAGAGCAAGGTGAAGCTTGCATGTTTCGAGAGGTCCCCCCCTTCATCAGAGCCAGGTGAAGCGTACATATTTTCAGGGGTATCCCCCTTCATCAGGGCCTGGTGAAAATTACATTTTGTTCCAAAGGGTATCCCCTCTTAATCAGAGTCAGGTGAAGCTTGCGTGTTTCCAGGGGTATCCCCTATTTATCAGAGCCAGGTGAAGCTTGCATGTTTCCAGGGGTGTCCCCTCTTCATCAGAGCCAGGTAAAGCTTACGGGTTTTGAGGGATTTTTCCTCTTGACCAAAACCAGGTGAAGCTTACATGTTTCCAGGGGTTTCCCTTCTTCATCAGAACCAGGTGAAGCATACGTGTTTTTAGGGGTATCCCCCTCTTGTATACTCAAAAATGACTGAATTACAAGATCCTCCAAAATCATCTACTGCATGTGCTCCTAGCCTTAGGAAGACCCCAGCTAGATCTATTCAGCTTACAAGTTTTAAGGGGTATCACCTCTTCATCAGAGCCAGGTGAATCTTATGGGTTTCAAAGGGTATCCCCTATTCATCAGAGCCAGGTGAAGCTTGCGTGATTCAAGGAGTATATCTCCCTTTATCAGAGCCATGTGAAGCTAATGTGTTTTGAGGGGTTTCCCCCTTCATTAGATCGACCTGAAGCTTGCATGTTTTCAGGGGTATCCCCTCTTCATCAGAGCCAGGGGAAGCTTTATATGTTTTCAGGGGGCTATCCGCCCTTCATCAGAGCCAGATACAGCTTGTGTGTTTCCAGGGGTATCCCCTTTTTCATCAGAGCCAGGTGAAGCTTGTGTGTTGCAAAGGGGTATTTCCCTTCATTGGAGCCAGGTGAATTATACATGTTTCGAGGGGCATCCCCTATTTATCAGAGCCAGGTGACGCCTGAGTTTTTCGAGGGTATGTCCACTTCATCAGAGCCTGATACCTCTCGGAACGTGTAAGCCAGTATAGATTCAGGTGGCATCTTCCTGAGCTAAGGAGCACGTGCAGTGGATCAAGCAATATTGCCTTTGATGAGTTGTGATTTCCAATTGTTTGTGAGTTTTACCAGTAATTGGTTTACCAAGGTAAGGTTGGTGCTCCCTCTCTTTTTTTTTTTTTATATATAAACTCTGAGTTTGCTGCAGCTGCTGACATCACTTCCAAGAAGGTGGTGCACAGCAGCAGTCTCTTGGCTTTTGGATATGTACACAAGGGAGGCTTCTACAGGTAAATAATATGCCTAGGAAAATGTGTGTATCCAGGACGCTCCAAGCATTTGAATCCTGACAGATAAAGTCTGTGTTTGGAGAGGGTAGAAAATCTTCACACCCTAAATTTAGGCAACACTCGGGGAGACGAGCAATCTCTAATGGAAACCGAAAAACAAAACAAGGCGCCTAAGTGCAGAAATATAAAACTTTTAATATCCCCTAAAGGGGTTAAAAACACTTACAAGATAGTGGATGAAACAGGCATGTAGCAGGTAAGTGCGTCCAGGAGATGTTCCAGTGGCAGGGCAGTCCCAGTCTGTGATAGTAAAGCTTCCAGGGAAGTCCACGAGATAACAGCCGACTTGTGCTGTGAATGTTCAGAGGACGCAATAACGCTGGAGCCTGGGGATGACATCGGAGGAAGTGAGACAGAAACCAGCATGGAACACAAACAGGAAGTGTGTCATAGAGGCGGGACGCGTTTCGGAACAGCTCATTGGTTTCGTCTGTGTTGTAATGGGGGCGGCACTTGTGGACAGCAATCAAATAGAAAGCAACACAGTGTTTTAGCAGCAGAGCGCTGCCAAATGACTATACACGGTTTACACACACAGATAAAAATAATAACTGATAATAATTCCCCTGTTTTAACTGTAATTTATATGGATTTTAACCACTTAAGGACCCCTTCACGCCGATATACGTCGGCAGAATGGCACGGCTGGGCACATCCACGTACATGTACGTGGCTCTTTAAGCCCAGCCGTTGGGTCGCGGGCGCGTGCACGCGACCCGTTCCGAAGCCGCGGGACTCGCGGACCCGATCGCCGCTGGAGTCCCGCGATCGGTCCCCGGAGCTGAAGAAAGGGGAGAGGTGTGTGTGTAAACACAGCTTTCCCGTTCTTCACTGTGGCGCCATCATCGATCGTGTGTTCCCTAATATAGGGACACACAATCAATGATGTCACACCTACAGCCACACCCCCCTACAGTTAAAAACACAGATGAGGTCATACTGCAATTGTCATTTTCACAGTAAACAATGCATTTTTAATGCATTTTTTGCTGTGAAAATGACAGTGGTCCCAAAAATGTGTCAATTGTCCGAAGTGTCCGCCATAATGTCGCAGTCACGAAAAAAATCACTGATCGCCGCCATTAGTAGTAAAAATAATAATAATAATAAAAATGCAATAAAACTATCCCCTTTTTTGTAAACGCTATAAATTTTGCGCAAACCAATCGATAAATGCTTATTGCGATTTTTTTTTTTTACCAAAAATAGGTAGAAGAATACGTATCGGCCTAAACTGAGGAAAAAAAAATGTTTTATAGATTTTTGGGGGATATTTATTATAGAAAAAAGTAAAAAATATTGCATTTTTTTCAAAATGGTCGCTCTATTTTTGTTTATAGCGAAAAAAATAGAAACCGCAAAGGTGATCAAATACCACCAAAAGAAAGCTCTATTTGTGGGAAAAAAAGGAGGCCAATTTTGTTTGGGAGCCACGTCGCACGACCGCGCAATTGTCAGTTAAATCGACGCAGTGCCGAATCGCAAAAACTGGCCGGGTCCTTTAGCTGCCAAAAGGTCCGGGTCTTAAGTGGTTAATATTGTCAAAAATAGATTATGTTTATTATTTATGCCATACATCAGTTTTTCCCCAACAAAAAATGAGTATGCAGACTGAGCAAAAAGTAGTATACAGATTCTGTCTCATTATTCTGTCCAGTTATGGTCCTCCTTCTTTCCTTTTTTTTTTTTTGTTCCATTGTTATTTTTATTTTTATTTTTTTATTATTTTTTATTTAAATTTGTATCTGTGTGTGTAAACAGTGTATCGTCATTTGGCAGCGCTCTGCTGCTAAAACACTGTGTTGCTTTCTATTCGATTGCTGTCCACAAGTCCCGCCCCCATTACAACACATAGACTAGAAGTCTAGCTCTTATGGAACCATCGTCACTGGCTGAAGAAGGAACCAATGAGCTGTTCCGAAACGCGTCCCGCCTCTGACACACTTCCTGTCTACTTCCTGTTTGTGTTCCATGCTGGTTTCTGTCTCGCTTCCTCTGACGTCATCCCCAGGCTCCAGCACTATTGTGTCCTCTGAACATTCACAGCACAAGTCGGCTGTTATCTCGTGGACTTCCCTGGAAGCTTTACCATCACAGACTGGGACTGCCCTGCCACTGGAACATCTCCTGGACACACTTACCTGCTACGTGCCTGTTTCATCCACTATCTTGTAAATAATATGCCCAATCTACCTTAAATGCTCATATAATGTTATTGGAAGATTGATGTTGAATAGTCTTGCAACGGCATCCCTTTACATGTTTGTCCACATTGACTTTACTGTGTTTACAGCCTTTATTTTTCTTGTAGGTGAGCTATTATTTTCCCCTGAAGACACTTTGGAGGTCGTTCTTCGCTGCGTTGGTAGCAGCTTTCACGTTGCGCTCCATTAATCCCTTCGGAAACAGCCGCCTAGTCCTGTTTTATGTGGAGTTTCACACTCCCTGGCATCTGGTTGAACTTGTCCCGTTCATCCTCCTTGGGATATTTGGAGGTCTGTGGGGCGCCTTCTTCATCAGGGGGAACATCGCTTGGTGCCGTCGAAGGAAGACCACGAAGCTGGGCCACTATCCGGTGACGGAGGTCTTGGCGGTCACGGCCATCACAGCGGTTATAGCGTTTCCCAACGAGTACACTCGAACGAGTTCTAGCGAACTGATCTCTGAGCTTTTCAATGACTGCGGGTTGCTGGACTCATCCAAACTTTGCGATTACCGTAATGACTTCAATAGTACGAATGTCGGGAACCTGCCTGACCGATCAGCCGGTAGCGGAGTCTACACTGCCTTGTGGCAGCTGTCGTTGGCATTAATATTTAAAGCCGTCATCACCATCTTCACATTCGGTATCAAGGTAAGGGGTGGTGGGGTGGTATGCTATTTGTATGTGACTTTCTAACAGCTGTTCTTTCATCTGTTGCCACCCATGTAACACACATGCGGGGGGGGGGGGGGGCAGAAGGGTGGGCTTTACCACGCATATGCGTTGCTGGGTGGCCTATGTTTCTGTGTTGAGTGCCAACGATCAGTATCCTAAGGGACCAGCTCCTGATCATTTGATCACTGTGTCAGCCAATTACAGTGATCATATGATTGATACTCCTCCTGCCCCCTCCCAGGGCTTCAGAACTTTGAACCATTCCCCCCCCCCCCCCCCCCCCAGGCTACAGCGAAATGATGGCTGGGCGGGACGCTCGTCGATCCAGGTGGACGTTATATGATGCACGGCAGCTCGATCTGTCACCGGTTGACACAGCCGATGACTGATCACTGTACCGGCCCGCTGCCGGGGCCATGTCACCGCTGTAACCAATTGCAACAGGTCACATGTTGTAAACAATGGATGGCTTCCTTTCATCGGATCTATTGTGTACAATTGTGTTGCTAGCTGTGATTGGTTACAGTGATCACATGGTACTGACTGGGCCAATCACAGCACATCTGTGCCATGTGATCAGCTGTGGCCAATCACAGCTAATCACAACAAAACAAACCTGAATGAATCAGTTTTGTCTGCCTTATGCCTTGTCTTAGGGCTCTTTCACACGGAGGGGATCCGTATTGATCCGCTCCGTTAGCCCGTTTGGCTCAGCGGGGATTCCTCCGTAATCCCCGCTGAGCTGTCGGCGGACAGGGCGGTCCCCGCACACAGTGCAGGGACCGCCCTGTCTCTCCTCCGCTCTCCCCTATGGGGAATCGGATGAAGACGGACCGTCTGTCCGTATTCATCCGATCCGTTCCGCCGGACGGAAGAAAAATAGGGTTTTCTTCCGTCCGCAAAAGCGGATCTTTGCGGACGCGGATGGTTGCGGACGTTAGCGGATGCATCATCCGCTAACGTCTGCAATCCCATAGGGATACATTACAAGTCCGTAAACGGACTTGTAATAAACGGACCGTTTGTCCGTACGTGTGAAAAGGCCCTAACATTGAACATTATGGGGCTCTCCCCCTCTCTCTGTTTTTCATTCAGTAAAATGCTTGCTTATAGCAATATAATTCACTGCTCTAAGCAAACATAATGTGTAAAAAATAAAAATACTGATGTCCTCACCCGAGGCGATTCTTCAATCGCAGGCATCGGCAAGTAAAGGGAAATAGGAAGTACAGTCTCCTACTGCACATGACCGAGCCGCGCTGCCTCTTGTCCTGCTGCTTTGTGGGACCTGTGATGTGTCCTAGAAGACTGCGGGTGGGGGGCAACCTCTGGCTCAGATCACCATGCAAATTCAAGCAGGAAGTTGAAGTGGGTACCTGTCAAAACCAGGGACCCACTGCCCCCCCCCCCCCCCAAAAAAAGGGCCAAATGTGGTAGTGGAGATCTTTGGGTGGAGCTCCGCTTTAAAACAAATTTTCACTCTCCATGAGAAGTTGCCCGCCCATCCACCCCTCCTGCCCTTCTTTGCATAAATCGGGTAATATTAGTGGTAGTCAGTGGTGTGTGCCCCCCCCCCAAATGCTGGCGATTTGTTGGTGAGTGCCCCATAACGTTGGTGCTTGGTAATTATGATCAGTATTTATACAGTGCTGACAATTTATGCAGGGCTTTACATACTGCACATTCACATCAGTTCCTTCCCTCATGGTAATTACAATCTAAGGTCCCTAACTCCTATTCATACATACTAGGGGCCAGTTTAGAAAGGAGCCATTTAACCTACCAGCATGTCTTAGGAGTGTGGGGGTAAACCAGAGAACCCAGAAGAATCTCCAACAGACTATCAGGTTTCAGTGGTAGTGAGACCTTGTAGAAACGCCATTCCGGGGTTCCCCAGGATGCAGAGTCTTAAAGCGGAGTTCCGCCAAAAAATAAATACATTTGTAGCTGCTGACTTTTGATAATCAGACACTTGCCTGTCCCATGGTCCAGCGATGCGGGCGTACGCAGCCCCGCTCCTCTCCACGGCGCCGGCATTCTTACTGTGGGCGCCCGGCTGTGGCTTCACAGCTAGGCATGCACTGCGCATGCACAAGCCGTGAATGTTGCGGCAATCTTCTGGGACCTGCGACGTGTCCGAGAAGATTGCAGGGATGGAGTGGGAAAAGTGAACTTACTTCCGGAGCCCGGAGAGGAAGTGGGAGCTGGATGCCTCTAAAAAGATGGTACCCCCCCCCCCCAAAAAAAATGACAAATGTGGCATGTCAGGGGGTCACCTTCACTTAAAGCATAAGTTCCATTTTTGGGTGGAACTCCGCTTTAAGCCCCAGCCTGCTTTTTCACCAGGGCCCCTGATGGTGGTGAAACCCATGACCCTAATGATGATGGGTAGAAGTGCTAACCTCAAAGCCACTGTGTAACCCTGTAAGCCCCCTTTCCTTCTCAGTGTGTACCCTCTTGATGCTCAGTGTGCCCCTTCTGTTGTTAGTGGGAGCAGTGTTACTTGCACTGAAGGATCGGGGGAGAAGCGAACTGCAGCAGAGGTGTAAGGGGAAGAACTATTGACATTTTATTGTTTTCATTTGTGATCACTGTGGCTGGTTCACAACAATCACAAGGTACAGAGCTACTCTGAAAGGCTCTTTACGGTTTACCTACCTTGTCTAATGACAGAACTATCATAAGGAATTGTGTGCACATCTGCCACACGCACAAGTTCTAAATAGAGTGTCATAAACGGCGCTCCAGAAATAAAGCACACAACTACCCGCTAGAACTGAGCAAGACACTTGGATAAGCTATATATAAGAAATATCTTCAGGATAACAGATCAAAAGTCTAGTTGACTTTGTCCAACTACTACTAGTTATTGCTCAGAGAAGTGTAATAGCTCCCTATACTTATTGGCATTGTACAGATCTCCTCCTTCCCCCTCTCTCCATAGAACTGTACTGGTGGTATATTCTATTATTTATCTGTTCTGGTGGTAAGGGGTCATTTGTTGAATAGATGGCGGCTTTCTACTAGCGGTGATCAGATGAATCCGCTTTGTGTTTTGATTTCTGTTTGTAAAACGATATGGTTACGTCATCGATTTCTTTGTATGTAGGTGCCTTCAGGTCTCTTCATCCCGAGTATGGCTGTGGGGGCCATAATGGGAAGAATCATGGGGGTCAGTATGGAGCAGCTGGCGTTCCACCACCGTGATTGGTTCCTCTTCAAGGGATGGTGTAGCCAAGGAGCCGACTGCATTACTCCGGGACTATACGCCATGGTGGGAGCAGCTGCTTGTCTAGGTAAGTGCTGTTCTCAACTTGCCCTATTCGTCCTATTGGGAGTGTTGCAAAGAGTACTAACTGGTCGTAAGTTTGGTTTGCCACCAAAGTTAAAGGAAGAAGCATCATAAAACTGCTGCAGGTATAAGGTAGGTTCAAGAAGGCTGTAGATATGGCCATTCTGGTAGTCACTTCTTCATAGTACTGAATCTTGCCCACCCATTCTTGCCTTCTGCACATTCCCAATGGTTAGCCTATCAGTGTGGTTATTGGAATGCAAGTGGGGGACGTGGCAGCAAGATCTGACACTACCTGGATGTCTCAGAGCTATGCCCATCAGAACAGAGCTGAGTCTCTGTTGGGAGTAGGATGAGCTGAGCTGCTGGGAGTGGGGAGCAGGGTGAGCTGAGCTGCTGGGAGTGGGGAGCAGGGTGAGCTGAGATGCTGAGTCACTGCTGGGAGTGGGGAGCAGGGTGAGCTGAGATGCTGAGTCACTGCTGGGAGTGGGGAGCAGGGTGAGCTGAGCTGCTGGGAATGTGGAGCAGGATAAGCTGAGCTTCTGAGTCGCTGCAGAGAATGGGGAGCAGGGTGAGCTGAGCTGCAGAGTTGCTGCAGAGAATGGGGAGCAGGGTGAGCTGAGCTGCAGAGTTGCTGCAGAGATTGGGGAGCAGTGTTGGCTGAGCTGCTGGGAATTGGGAGTAGGGTGAGCTTAGCTGCTGAGTCACTGAGGGTGAAGCAGGGGTAGTTGAGAATTAATTACTCCGCAATGCCTGCAACTGCAAAGGTCAGTGAGGACTTGTTGTAAAGGTCACTTAGTTTGTTCTGAAAATCTAAATACTTGCATGTTCATATTCTGGCCAAGGCTTCCCTTAAGCAGTGATATATATTGGATCTTTACCCTCTTAAAGTAGTTCTAAAGCCTTAAGGTTTTTCTCCTTCATGCAATCTAAGAATTGGGGGGGGGGGGGGGCTATTCTGCTGCAGCTCCCCCCCCTTTTTCTTTCCTGCAGTGATGTGCACTACAGCAGAGGCTCCAGCCACTGTCTGCCTCCTCACTTGGGCAGCATGTTAGCAGCGGGAGCCATTGGCTTCTGTCAATCAAATGCTATGACACTGGATCAGGGATCGGGACCAATTCCCACTTTCTTGTGTTGAGGGACTCATCAACAGGACTCGGGAGGGAGCAAGCAAGGGTTCCTCCATGGAAAGTTGCTTTCCATGGGGGCACCTGCCGATAAAAGGGGGCCTGGAGCGCCGGCGGGGGACCTCAGAAAAAAAAGAATTGGGGCTGCTCTGTGCAAAAGAGTGAATTGCCCACTGTGCCTCCTGGGATATACACGTCACATATCCCAGGAGGCATAGCATTTCATTCAGAAAAGGAGAAGGGGGCGGGTCTATCAGTGCATCTTTGGGAGGCCTGCCCACTGAACCCAGAAGAGACGGCAGGCCTCTCACTAATGTCAGAAAGAACATGTCGGTGCGGGACAGACTGGTGGCAGGAGGATCTCAGCGGGACAATGCTGGATCCGCTTCATGGGTGAGTATCTAAAATGTGTAGAGGGGGTAGAATTAAAAAAGTGGAAATCCATTTTAATAAAAAAAATCCTTGTTTGTTCTGACGCCTAGCAATCGCATTTTTTTGCCATGTTGATTTGTAGGGAAGCGTGGACTCGGTAGAACTATTTTGCCAATGTTTGTGCATTTTAGTTCCAAAAGTTCCTCCTTGGGTTAGTGCAGGGAACCTTTTTTCTTTGCTGCTTTTTATTTTATTTATATGAATATTTGTGATAGAAGCTTCTAACGTTCAACTTATACTTTTATCCATTGCAGGAGGAGCCACACGCATGACCGTCTCCCTGGTAGTAATCATGTTTGAATTAACCGGTGGACTGGAATACATTGTGCCTTTAATGGCTGCGGCCATGACTAGTAAATGGGTGGCAGATGCCTTGGGAAGGGAAAGTATTTACGATGCCCACATCCATTTGAATGGGTATCCTTTTCTGGAAGCCAAAGAAGAATTTAGCCATAAGACATTAGCAATGGATGTCATGCGTCCAAGGCGTAACGACCCGTCTCTGACGGTCATCACTCAGGACAGTATGACGGTGGCCGATATCGAGGCGGCAGTCAACGAAACGACATACAGCGGCTTTCCCGTTGTGGTTTCCCGAGAGTCCCAAAGGCTCATGGGCTTTGTGCTGAGACGGGATCTGATCATCTCCGTTGGTAAGTCACTGGTTTTCATTTGGGTTTTGAATCCATTGGGCAGCATTACTACTTTTTTAGGCCCGGATTCAGATAGAATTGCCTATCTATCGGCGGGCGTAACGTATCGCAGATACGTTACGCCGCCGTAAGTTAGGGCGCAAGTTCCGTATTCAGAAAGAACTTGCGCCCTAAGTTAAGGCGGCGTAGCGTATGTGGTCCGGCGTAAGCCTGCGGAATTCAAATTCTCCATGCAGTGGGCATGTTGTATGGTAATGAAGGCTGACCCCACGTAAATTACGTTTTTGGCTAACGGCGCATGCGCCGTCCGTGAACGTATCCCAGTGCGCATGCTCCAAATTAACCTGCAAAAAGCCAATGCTTTCGACGTGAACGTAAATTACGCCCAGCCCTATTCGCAAACGACTTACGCAAACAACGTAATCGACGGAAAATTCAATGCTGGCCCGACGTCCATACTTAAAGCGGTGGTTCACCCTGTTTAACAACATCCTGTCTATGCAAATGCGCTGCAAATAGAATGACTAAACGATTTTTTTTTTTTTTTTTTTTTAGTCCTCCTTACCCGTTTGCAGGTCGTATTTACGACCTGTCAATCAAAATCCCCCGCGGGGAATGGGCGTGTAAGGCCATTCTCCCCCGTCCTGTCAATCTATTTCAGAGACTCCTCTGGAGACGCGCTGCGCTCAAGTCGCGCGAGATCTCGCCGGTCACGTGAGTACGCTGGCCGTTATGGCAATCGTGTAGTGTTGACGGCGACGCTCGCCGTCAACACTGCACATGCGCGGGATCGAGCGGTGAATGCTGGGAGGCCAGCATTCGCCCTATCCCGGAAGAAAACCCTGTCGGCTTCACTATGCCCACAGGTAAGATGGAAACGTCCATCTCCTCAGGATCTAAAATATAATTTACCGGATTACAGCGCATAGGACGGCTTAATGACTGGGACACTCTGTTAGTGCGGGAGTAAAGGTAAGAGCTGTGGATTAGAGTAAAAAAAAAAAATCGATATCCCGCGGAACCACCGCTTTAACATAGGATGCTCCTCATATAGCAGGGGTAACTTTACGCCGGAAAAAGCCTAACGTAAACGTCGTAAAAAAATGCGCCGGCCGGACGTACGTTTCTGAATCGCCGTATCTACCTAATTAGCATATTTCTCGCGTAAATCTACGGAAGCGCCACCTAGCGGCCAGCGTAAATATGCAGCCTAAGATACGACGGTGTAAGACACTTACGCCGGTCGGATCTTAGGGAAATCTATGCGTAACTGATTCTTTGAATCAGGCGCATAGATACGACCCCGCACACCCAGAGTTACGACGGCGTTACGCTGTCGAAACTCGTTTCTGAATCCGGGCCAGTATGTTTAAAATGTATATAGAGCCTTGAAAAAAGTATTCATACCCCTTGAAATTTTCCACATTTTGTCATTTAACAACCAAAAACGTAAATGTATTTTATTGGGATTTTATGTGATAGACCAACACAAAGTGACACATAATTGTGAAGTGGAAGGAAAATTATACATTTTTTTACAAATAAAATTTGTATGGTGTTAATACTTTGTAGAACCGCCTTTCTCTACAATTACAGCTGCAAGTCTTTTTGGGGGTGTCTCTACCAGCTTTGCACATCTAGAGAGGGACGTTTCTCCCCATTCTTCTTTGTAAAATATCTCAAGTTCTGTCAGATTGGATGGAGAGCGTCTGTGATCAGCAATTTTCAAGTCTCCCCACAGATTTTCAATTAGATTTAGGTCTGGACTGTGACTGGGCCATTCTAACACATGAATATGCTTTGATCTAAACCATTCCATTGTAGCTCTGGCTGTATGTTTAGGGTCGTTGTCCTGCTGGAAGGTGAACCTCCGCCCCAGTCTCAGGTCTTTTGCAGACTCTAACAGGTTTCCTTCTAAGATTGTCCTGTATTTGTCTCCATCCATCTTCCCATCAACTCTGACCAGCTTCCCTGTCCCTGCTGAAGAAAATCATCCCCACCACATGATGCTGCCACCACCATGTTTCACGGTGGGGATGGGGTGTTCAGGATGATGTGCAGTGTTAGTTTTCTGCCACACATAGCGTTTTGCTTTTAGGTCAAAAAGTTAAATTTCTCTATCGTACATCACGGGACACAGAGCGGCATATTCATTACTATGTGGGTTATATGGAGTACCTTCAGGTGATGGACACTGGCAATCTTAAACAGGAAGTGCCCCTCCCTATATAACCCCCTCCCATAGGAGGAGTACCTCAGTTTTTTCGCCAGTGTCTTAGGTGTTGGTCATGGAATAGCTTTGCCTCCGCATCCTTGGGATCAAGGCAGGCTAACCGGATCTGTCCAACGGCCTCAGTGCTAAAGTGGACAGTACCCGGGCCCCCAAGCGGGGGGTGTTTGCCTATAATGCTTCTCTTCTAGAGAGCTGGACCCTGGGCCCAGGACTTAGAGCCTTTTTAGTGCCTAAAGAAACCTGTTTGCCAGGGTGCTGTATGGGCCCAGGACAGTGGGTACCTTCCAGGACCCCAGGGCCTGAAGGTCTAGTACGCTACCCACGGAGATGGGAGAAGATTGGACCACTTGCTGTGCAATGTCCTGCGGCATGGAGCAGGTAAGAGGGGGGCCTGCGGAACTTGGTTCGCAGCAGGCTCCCCAGGGGATTTCTGTGGGGGAGTTAGCCTGTGTATGCTCTAGCATTGGCAGTTAGGCCACTATGTCTATTTAAGGGACAGGATGGTCTGTGAATGTGCTCCCCAAATATTAGATCTCCCTGGTCTGTTGCTGTATACATCTGGCTGCGCGCTAGGTTGGCAAAGGGGGGCTGTGGACCCATACCTTGCCAGAACTAAGGAAGTGTCTTGAACCTACCTAGTGTTCATACCTGGCTGGGTGTCACAGGCAGCTGGGAAGGGCTTCAGAAAGCCTCAAAACGCTCTCCTCTAGGAGGTCCCACGGCGTCCTCATGGCTCCTGCCTGGCCCCCCCTGTAAACGGGTGCGCGTGCACGAGTTATAAGAAAATTTTCGCGCCGTTGCGAGGGGGGGGGGCGGGGTTGCACGCTCATAGGAGGAAGGGGCGTTCTCCTCCTCCATGCTATGCAGCTCATTCAAGAGCTGAGCTCGGACCAGGAGGACACAGAGCGGCAGCGTCTGTGGCTGTTACACAGTGACACCCAGTGGCGCAGGGAAGTATTGCAGTTCTGGAAATCAGAACTAGCTATTTTTGTCTAGCCTAGAAATTCCCTATGCAGCAGGTGGATACTAGCAATTTTTGTGTGGGTGAACAGTAGTGCTTTCAAAAAAAAAAAAAAAAAAGAAAGAGGTTTTTCTTTGAAAAAAAAAAAAAAAGAAAAAAGATAAATAAAAATAAATAAATACTGGCACATACTGGGTTCCCCACCAGGTTTTTGGACATCAGTAGTACTGCTGTTCCCTAAACCCCTAAATTATCTCCTGGCTGCGCCTGTCAGTTGGTGTAGCAGGGATACCTCGGTATTGTACCATGGCTCCCAAAGGCTCAGGATCGAGAGGTACAAAAGGGGTCAAAAAACAAAAGGGTTCCCCCTCGGATTCTGAGGAGACAAGTCAGGCTATGCCAGTACTTTCCCCACCTGTTAACCCAGTGGTGGCTGCCTTGGTTGAGCCAGTAGGGGGGTCTGGTGCGGAGGCTAGCCCAGATCCACCCAACCCTGTGTTTGTCACGGAGGACATGCTAGCAGGCTTCCAGGCAAGAAGCGGACTAGATCCCCTTCACCTAAATGTGTATCCTCAGATGCGGAAGTTCTCTCTTCAGAGGAAGTAGAATTTCAGGAGGATCTATTGGACCGGAACCTAGAAGGTTCAGAGATTGAGGAGTCTACGGTGGACGAACCTTTTTCAGCCTCCCAAGCAGAGAGTCTGTGGGTTCAGTCTTTGACAGACATGGTCCGCTTGGCGTTTAACTTGCCCCTACCAGAAACTCAGGCTAGGGCAGTTTCCTCTTTGGGCTCTTTAAAAGCGCCTTTGAGCAACGCAGTTTTTCCGGTCCATCCTCTATTGGAGGAATTGATTTTTCAAGATTGGGTACGGCCAGATAGAATTTTTCTGCCGCCTAAAAGATTTTCTGTGATTTACCCTATGGAAGAGAAGTTTTCCAAGAAGTGGGCGCTCCCAGCTGTGGACGCAGCCATCTCATGTGTAAATAAGTCATTAACTTGCCCAGTGGAAAACATACAAATGTTTAAAGACCCGGTCGATAAACGGTTAGAGACACTTTTGAAGGCTTCCTTTGCTACGGCAGGAGCAGTGGTTCAGCCGGCTGTGGCTGCTATCGGAGTCTGTCAAGCTTTGAAAGACCAGACAAAGCAGATGCTTAAAGACATCCCTGCCCAGCAGGCAGAGGAGTTATCTGATATTCCTAGAGCTCTATGCTTTGCGGTAGATGCTATAAAGGATTCTATCCAGCAGGCGTCTCGTTTGTCGCTAATTTTAGTGCATATGAGGAGACTCTTATGGTTAAAAAACTGGGCGGCCGAGCCCCCATGCAAAAAACTCCTGGCAGGTTTTCCCTTCCATGGGGGGCGTCTCTTCGGAGAGGATCTGGATAAATACATTCAGACTATTTCAAGTGGCAAAAGTACCCTTTTACCAGTCAAGAGGAAATTCCGGGGTCCTGCATTCAAAAGACAGCTTTCTCCTGTTCCGGGACCCTCAAATCCCAGGCAGTATCGACGGCCTGCTGCGCGATCAAATTTTAACATTAAGTCGCAGGGACAGGCCCCTGGGGGCAAGAAACCATGGTATCGCAAACCAACGAAGCCAGCCCCTAAGTCTGCTTTATGAAGGGGCGCCCCCACTCACTCGGGTGGGGGGAAGGCTTCGTCTCTTTGCAGAGGTTTGGGAAGCCAACATCCCCGACAAATGGGTCCAGTCATCTGTGGCCACAGGCTACAGATTAGAGTTTCAAAAGTTTCCTCCACCTCATTTCCAGGAATCAAGGGTTCCGAACGATCCAGCAAAAAAGGCCTTGTTGCTAGCGGCATTGGATCGTCTGCTTCGCCAGGGCGTGATAGTAGAGGTACCAGCCCAAGAGAAAGGGCTAGGTTTCTACTCCAATTTGTTTGTCATACCAAAACCCAACGGCGATGTCAGACCAATTTTGGACCTAAAGAGTCTAAATGTTTACCTAAAGGTCCAGTCATTTCGGATGGAATCCGTTCGGTCAGCAGCCGCCGCGCTCCAGAAGGACGACTTTCTGGCGTCTATAGACATAAAGGACGCTTACCTTCATATACCGATCTTTCAGCCACATCAAAGATTTTTACGCTTCACGGTGGCTCAGCGTCACTTCC
Source organism: Rana temporaria (assembly GCF_905171775.1). NCBI lineage: Eukaryota > Metazoa > Chordata > Amphibia > Anura > Ranidae > Rana > Rana temporaria. Next base: position 14,216,074 of record NC_053497.1, read on the forward strand.
AATTTGTGGCGCTCCCCTTCGGGCTGGCTACGGCCCACCGGGTATTCACGAAGGTCCTAGCTCCAATTCTAGCCAATCTAAGAATCCAAGGGGTCACAGTCCTAGCATACTTGGACGACCTCTTAATCATAGATCACTCGCCTCCTTGCTTGGAGCGAGCAGTAGCCCTAACGGTTCAGTACCTGGAGAGGTTCGGTTGGGTCCTAAACCAAGAAAAGTCAGCATTTCAACCCTCAAAACAGTTGGAATATCTCGGCATGAGGTTAGACACGGCTCAGCAGAAGGTATTTTTGCCCCTGGTAAAGGTCAAAGCTATCACGGAATTGATTCGATTGGTTCTAAGCAAAAAAGAACCAACTGTTCGCCTATGTATGCGTTTACTAGGCAAGCTAGTGGCCACTATCGAGGAGGTACCTTACGCACAGAGCCATACTCGCGTCCTACAGGCAGCCATTCTCACAGCTTGGGGCAAGAAGGCCCAGGCCTTGGAGTGTCCTTTAACTCTATCATCAAGAGTCCGGCAAAGTCTGGGTTGGTGGTTAAACCCTCAGAATCTGCTAAAGGGAAAATCTTTCACCCCCATAGCTTGGAAGATAGTGACCACAGATGCCAGCCTGATAGGCTGGGGAGCGGTCTTGGATGGGTACACTCGCCAAGGTACTTGGGCAGAGGCGGACAAGCAGCTGCCCATCAATATCCTGGAGCTCAGAGCGGCTCGGCTAGCCCTCCTGGCATGGACATCCAAATTGCAGGGGTCCCCGGTGAGGATACAATCAGACAATGCCACAGCTGTGGCATATATAAACCACCAAGGGGGAACCAGGAGTCGCGCCGCTCAGAGAGAAGTGAGCTTAATTTTTCTATGGGCAGAAGCTCATGTACCCTGCATATCGGCAATATTCATTCCCGGAGTGGACAACCGGCAGGCAGACTTCCTAAGTCGCCAAACTCTGTCGCCGGGGGAATGGTCTCTACATCCCCAGGTCTTTCGGACAATCTGCCAGAAGTGGGGTGTGCCAGACGTAGATGTCATGGCATCAAGGTTCAACAAGAGACTAGATAGGTTCATGTCCCGGACAAGGGACCCGATGGCCTGCGGAACCGATGCGTTGGTGTGCCCCTGGCATCAGTTCAAACTTCTGTATGCCTTTCCCCCACTACAGTTACTACCCCGCCTGTTACGCAGGATCAGGGTGGAGCACAAACCCGTCATCCTGGTAGCTCCAGCATGGCCCAGGAGGGCATGGTACTCACTAATCCTAAAGATGGCAGTGGGAGACCCTTGGACGCTTCCTCTACGGCCAGACCTACTATCGCAAGGCCCGATCCTTCACCCTGCATTACGGCGTCTAAAATTGACGGCCTGGCGGCTGAATCCCTGACTCTCAGGGGTAGAGGGCTGTCTAGGCAGGTAATCTCTACCCTGATCAGGGCTACAAAGGCCGGTCTCCAGGGTGATTTATTACAGGGTCTGAAAGGCCTACGTAGGCTGGTGTGAGTCCAAGAAATGGCTTTCCTGCAAGTATACCAGTGATCGAGTGTTAAGTTTTCTCCAGCTAGGAGTGGATAAAGGCCTGGCATTAAAACACAATCAAAGGACAGATTTCAGCTTTGTCAGTGTGGTTTCAGAGGCCGCTGGCCACCCACTCGCTGGTTAAGACCTTCATACAGGAGGTCTTACGTATTGTTTTCCTCCGGTTAAGTAACCACTTTGTCTGTGGGACTTGAATCTAGTTCGGTCAACTCTGCAGAAATAACCCTTTGAGCCGTTGGCTGAGTTTCCTTTGGTTTTTCTGACAAGGAAGTTAGTAATTCTGGTCGCAATTGTTTCCGCCAGAAAAGTGTCAAAGTTGGCAGCCTTATCGTGTAAGGAGCCATATCTTATTCTGCATAAGCACAGGGTGGTTTTCCGTCCTCATCCTTCCTTCCTACCAAAGGTTATATCCAGTGTTCGTCTAAAACCAGGATTGGATACTACCATCCTTCTTTCCTAAACCTACGTCCAGAAAGGAAGGGTTGCGGCATACCTTGGATATTGTCAGGGCCATGAAGGCCTATCTTAAAGCTATAGAGAAGATTCAAGAAACAGATGTGTTGTTCATTTGTCCGGATGGGCCCAAGAGAGGGCAGGCAGCTGCAAAATCTACCATTGAGGTGGATAAAACAGTGAATCACTCAGGCCTACGGCTTGAAGAGGTTGCCTCCTCCTTTATCAGTAAAGACTAATTCTACTAGGGCCATGGGCGCCTCCTGGGCAGCACACCATCAGATCTCTATGGCTCAAGTTTGCAAGGCGGCAACCGGGTCTTCAGTCCACACGTTACTAAATTTTACCAGGTGGACGTTAGAAGGAATACTGATACAGCCTTTGGGCAGGCAGTGCTGCAGGCTGCGATTAAGACCCTCGGAATCGGGGGCACCCTTGAGTTAAAAATTAAGTTTAAGTTTAATTTTTCTCGACTAAGTTGGATTTATTATTATTATTTGAGTATACCTCTAAATTAAATCCTTTGTCTTGGGAAGATGTCTCCCTCCCCTCATTAAAAGCATTGCTTTGGGACATCCCACATAGTAATGAATATGCCGCTCTGTTTCCCGTGATGTACGATAGAGAAAAAGGGATTTTTAATACAGCTTACCTGTAAAATCCTTTTCTTGGAGTACATCACGGGACACAGAGCTCCCACCCCTCTTATGGGGAACATTTTGGGAGGCATACTGCTTGCTACAAAACTGAGGTACTCCTCCTATGGGAGGGGGTTATATAGGGAGGGGCACTTCCTGTTTAAGATTGCCAGTGTCCATCACCTGAAGGTACTCCATATAACCCACATAGTAATGAATATGCCGCTCTATGTCCCGTGATGTACTCCAAGAAAAGGATTTTACAGGTAAGCTGTATTAAAAATCCCTTTTTCTCAAGTCGTCTTCCAGGACGGCACCTTGAGAGTAGACTGGCTCCACCTGACAGGAAACACAATCAGAAAGAGGTTTAAAAGCCCCGCCCCTCCCCGTGCAACTCAGTTATTGATTGTGTTTCCCACCAGCGAAACAGTTTGTTATTTTTTGTCAGACCTAAGGCCTGGGGCTGGTGGTCCCCCTCCGGGTACTGAGCAGTGGGTCCTGGGAGGCCGTCCCTGCCTCAGCTAAAGGTGTAATGCCTGTCCCGGGGGGTTTTCCCCGTGTGATAGGGGGGGGGAGGAAGATTGCAAACAATACCCCCCTTCTTTCCTTTCTATAGGAATCCCTGGGATAGTGGCTATCCCAGTACTCCTATTTGGCCATGTTCCCTCTCCTCCAGGACCCCTTACCTGCTGGGCGGGTGTGAGGGCTTCCTCAGCGTGGCTCCGGTGTACTGTCCTCCCGGGGACATTTTCGAATGGAGCCAGCAGTCGACGCCGCGTCACAGGCGGCGCGCGGTGATGACGAAGCTTCCGGTCTTCACCAAAATGGCGGCCGCCAGCGGCGTCGACTCCTCGCTGTTCTCACTGCAGCAAGGAGGAGAGTGGTGCCTGCACGACTTCGCTATGGAGCGCGAGGATCGTTCGCTAGCAGCCGCTGCCGAGGACACCACCAAGGGTGAGTCTGCCTCAGAATGTCAGGGGGGCATATTGGACTGGGTCCTCTCCTTCCCCCCCCCCCCCTCCTCTCACACTTGTATGTATGGACTGTGATATTTTGTTTTCTCTCCCCTTACAGGGGAGGAGGTTTCTGCCCAGGGGGAAGCTGCTAATCTCTCCCTAAAACACACTTCCAAAACCAAGAGGTGTGGTAACTGTAGCGTTAAGCTGGCTGCAGATTACTCCAAACTTCTTTGTGCCAAATGCATACAAAAGCTGGCAGGAAAGGAAACTTCCCTGATTATGAAAGAATTCCTAACTGTCCAATCCCAAATGCTCTCCACATTAAAGGAATTTAAGGACGCCTTAAAAAATAGGGATCCTGAGCCCTTAGCAGCCGGCCCCTCTTCCCAAGAGAGCTCATCCACCCCAGTGCCACGAGTTTCCAGGGCCAGGGAGTCTCTCTCCTATCTGACACCGAAGATTCAGAGGCCCCAGAAGATGGGGTAATTGATAGCCATTCTGAGGATGAGGATGAGGATGCCAGATCAGGCAAATATATTTTTTCTGCAGATGACATGGGGGGTCTGCTGTCTGCTGTCTATGCCTCTGAAGGGGTCCAGCAGCCAGCAGAGCTGGTGTCGCCTCAGGACAGAATGTACCAGGGTCTAGCTAAACCCCAGCCAAAGGTTATCCCAGTCCATCAGTCACTCAAAGATATAGTTCTGAGGGAATGGGCTGAGCCTGAAAATAAACTGCTAAGGTACAAGACCTGGAAAAAGCGCTGTCCCTTTAAGGAGGAGTTAGAAAATACTTTGTTTAAAACTCCTAAACTGGATGCATCTCTAGCCCAACTCTCCAGGCAGTCTGACCTCTCGTTTGAGGATGCAGGAAACTTAAAGGATTCCTTAGACAGGCGGGCAGACACCTCCCTTCGCAGGGCCTGGGAGGCTAATGCGGCCGCCCTTGGACCCGCTTTGGCCTCTTCCTGCATCGCTAGGAATGCAGATACCTGGTTAACCAGACTTCTGGAGCATGTACCTCAGACCTCCAAGTTTAAAGAAATTAGAGATTCTCTTAGTCATAGGCAGTGCGGTAGCCTATCTTGCAGATGCATCGATTGAAACAGTCCGATCCTCTGCTAAGACGGGTGCTCTCGTCAACGCCGCCAGAAGGGCGGTATGGCTCAAGACGTGGGAAGGTGATCTTGCCTCCAAGACCCGTCTATGTGCCCTGCCCTTTGAAGGCACTCTTCTCTTTGGGGCAGGACTTGATCAAGCTCTAACTAGGGCCTCAGAAAAGGGGAAACGGTTTCCCCCAAAACCCAGACCTAACGGGAGAAGATTTTTTCGAGGCCCCCAGAATAAAAACCGACCTTCTGACCGAAGATCGGCCTTTAATAAGCGATGGATCACAGGAAAGGATAAGCCTAAAGGGGGTATCCTTTTCCCCGATCCCAAACCCGCAGGTAAGGACTCCAAGTGACTTAAGAGTCGGGGGAAGACTCTCCCAATTTTTTTCCAAGCCTGGGAGAGTATAACACGGAGTCCTCACATTTTGCAAATAGTGAGGGAAGGTTACAGATTGGAATTCCGCCAACTTCCCCCCCAATATTTCTCCTCACTCATCTACCCCAAGATCCCCTCAAGGCAGCTGCCCTTCTGGGAAATGTGACAGATCTAGCTCAGCAGGGAGTCATAATCCCAGTTCCGCCAGGACAACAGGGTCAGGGGGTGTACTCACATATTTTCATGGTGCCCAAACCTTCGGGGAAATTCCGATTGATCATAAATTTAAAACCTTTAAATACCTTTCTCCTCTACAAGAAGTTCCGCATGGAAAACATTTACAGTCTCAAGGGACTGTTGTTAGAAGGAGTCTTTATGGTAACCATAGACTTGAGGGACGCCTACCTCCATGTCCCAATCTTCAGGGACCATCAAAGGTTCCTCCGATTTGCCATTGCCTCCCCTCAGGGGATTCAGCACTGGCAGTTCACCGCACTCCCCTTTGGTCTGGCCTCCAGCCCAAGGGTTTTCACGAAGGTCCTGGCAGAGGTGGTCGCCTTTCTACATCTGAAAGGGATCTCCCTTGTCCCCTACCTGGACAACCTACTGCTTTTTAACCCCAGCCGAGAGCTTCTTCTCTCGAATCTGGCCACCGTCCTGACTACTCTGGAATCTTTGGGATGGATTGTAAACAGAGAAAAATCTTCTCTCCTCCCAGAACAGAGAAAAATGTATCTGGGGTTCCTAATAGATTCTGTAGAGAAAAAGCTGGTCCTTCCAGAGGACAAGATCCGGAGACTCGGGTCAGTGGTCAGGTCCGTCATGGGTTCAATAGAAATTTCCCTCAGGCAGATCATGAGGTTACTGGGACTGATGACCTCATGCATCCCAGCGGTCCCATGGGCCCAGCTTCATTACAGAACCCTGCAGGCCTTCCTGCTCTCCTCCTGGGACGGGAAGGACTCATCCCTAGACTCCAGGGTCAGCATCCCGGAGTCTGTAAAATGCACACTGGGGTGGTGGCTCATTCCTCAGAATTTGGAGGAAGGCCTCCCATGGAACCAGACAAATCCTCTCAGGATAACCACGGATGCCAGCTCCTGGGGGTGGGGAGCCCACATGTCGGGTCTCCAGGCCCAGGGGCCCTGGGATCGACAACAAAGCAGGTCCTCTTCCAACTTCCGCGAATTATTAGCGGTCGGGAAGGCCTTGGAGGCATTCGAGGAGAGAGTCATGAACCAAGAAATACAGATTCTCTCCGACAACGCAACCACGGTGGCGTTCATAAATCACCAGGGAGGCACCAGGTCCCGTTCTCTCCTAAGGCTGTCCTTAGAAATTCTAGGTTGGGCAGAACAGAGAGTCCTCTCCCTTTCAGCAATTCACATCAGGGGAGTCTTAAACCTAGAAGCGGACTTTCTAAGCCGCCAACCCATCCTCCAGGGGGAGTGGGAATTAAATCGAGAAGTCTTCGACTGGGTTCGACATCGTTTCGGCAACCCAGAAATAGACCTCTTCGCGAACAGGAAGAACAGGAAGGTAGAAAGATTCTTCTCCCTCTCCCGGGATCAGGGATCGGAGGGTGTGGACGCGTTGGCCCAGGCCTGGACATTTCATCTGGCCTATGCCTTCCCTCCCCTGAGTCTGATCCCAAGGGTCCTACAGAAACTGAGTCGCTCACGAGGGAAGCTGATCCTGATCGCTCCCCAGTGGCCCAAAAGAGCTTGGTTCCCAATGTTAGAACGTTGGTCAGTTCTTTCCCCCCCTTCTTCTTCCGGTCCGAGTGGACCTTCTGCGGCAGTGACCGATCTTTCACCCAGAGCCCGACTTTTTCAGTCTGACGGCCTGGTACTTGAGAGGTGGAACCTGCAGCGGAGAGGATGTTCGGAGAAGGTAATAAATACCCTTTTTGGCTAGTCATAAGGAGGTCACTAGAAAGATCTATGCTAAGACCTGGGGGGTGTTTTCACGCTGGTGTGCAGCCAGGCAAGCCCCACTACCTGAAATATCTGTCATCCTGGAATTTCTCCAGGAAGGAGTTGATCTAGGACTAGCCACAAGAACCTTAAGAGTACAAGTAGCCGCCTTGTCCTACTTTTTAGACAAGAGGCTGGCCCTGGATCGGCTGATCAAGAGGTTCCTGTCGGCTAGGGATAGGTTATGCCCTATTCAGATCTCCAGGGTTCCCCCCTGGGACCTCACCTTGGTACTAGACCATTTATCCAAACCTACGTTTGAACCGATAGACAGCATTCCGGTTAGGCTGTTGACATTTAAATTCTCCTTTCTTCTGGCTATTACTACGGCCAAAAGAATAGGAGACATGCAGGCGCTCTCAATCAAAGAGCCTTATTTTTGTCTTTTTGAAGACAGGGTAGTCCTAAGTCAGGATCCCCTGTACCTACCTAAGGTGGTAACGAAATTTCATAGGTCACAAGAAATTATTCTTCCTTCATTTTGCGCAAATCCACAGAACGAAAGGGGAAAGACCTTCCACTGTTTGGATGTAAGACGCTGTTTGTTAAGTTATTTGGAAAGGGTGAGCGAGTTCAGACGCTCATCTCACTTGCTAATTAATTTTTCAGGACAGAAAAAGGGTTGCCAAGCATCTAGAGCCTCTATATCTAGGTGGATAAGACAGGCAATTTCATTAGCATACATTAAGGCTGGCAAAACAGTACCTAAAGTCAAGGCACATTCCACGAGATCTATAGCAACCTCCTGGGCAGAGAGAGCAGGAGTTTCAGTGGAACAAATCTGTAGATCAGCAACGTGGTCAAGCCAGAACACCTTTCTCAAACACTACCGAGTGGAACTTCTGTCACCCCAAGACTTGACGTTTGGCAGAAGAATCCTGCAGGCAGTTGTCCCGCCCTAAAGTAGGCCTGAGGGTTACTTGCTTATCTCTCAAGGTGCCGTCCTGGAAGACGACTTGAGAAAATACCAGTTACACTTACGGTAGCTGTTTTTCTGTAAGTCTTACAGGACGGCAGGCCTATTTCCCACCCTGAGGAATTTATATGGTTTGTATTTTTATATACTGGTTCCCGTGCTCTAATGGTGGTTACTTTATCACTAACTGAGTTGCACGGGGAGGGGCGGGGCTTTTAAACCTCTTTCTGATTGTGTTTCCTGTCAGGTGGAGCCAGTCTACTCTCAAGGTGCCGTCCTGTAAGACTTACAGAAAAACAGCTACCGTAAGTGTAACTGGTATTTTTGGTCTCATCTGACCAGAGCACCTTCTTCCACATGTTTGCTGTGTCCCCTCCCCCACATGGCTTCTCACAAACTGCAAACAGGACTTCTTATGTCTTTCTTTCACCAATGTCTTTCTTCTTGTCACTCTTCCATAAAGGGCAGATTTGTGGAGAGACCACTAATAGTTGTCCTGTGGACAGATTCTCCCCCCTGAGCTGTGGATCTCTGCAGCTCCTCCAGAGTTACCATGGGCCTCTTGGCTGCTTCTCTGATGAATTCTCTCCTTGCCCGGCCCGGTCAGTTTAGGTGGGCGGCCATATCTTGGTAGGTTTGCAGTTGTGCCATACTCTTTCCATTTTCGGATGATGGATTGAACAGAGCTCTGTGAGATGTTCAAAGCTTGGGATATTTTTTTTTAACCTAACCCTGCTTTACACTTCTCCACAACTTTATCCCTGAACTGTCTGGTGTGTTCCTTGGCCTTCATGATGCTGTTTATTCACTGAGGTTCTCTAACAAACCTCTGGGGGCTTCACAGAACAGCTGTATTTATATTGAGATTAAATTACACACATGTGGACTCTATTTACTAATTAGGTGACTTCTGAAGGCATTTTGTTCCACTAGATTTTAGTTATGGGGTATCAGAGTAAAGAGGGGCTGAATACAAATGCATGCCACACTTTTTTCACATATTTATTTGTAAAACAAAATTGAAAAGCATTTATCATTTTCCTTCCACTTCACAATTATGTGTCTCTTTGTGTTGGTCCATCACATGAAATCCCAATAAAATACATTTACGTTTTTGGCTGTAACATGCCAACATGTGGAAAATTTCAAGGGGTATGAATACTTTTTCTAGGCACTGTATAAGGGAGATGTTTTACCTGCCAAAGAATTTATGTCCATCCAGTCTTGAGATTTACAGCTGCAGCTTTTGATGCATATTGCGGGAAGCTCACAGTGTGCAGTGAATTCAGAGTAATTTCAGTACAGGAAAGGAGCCTGTATAAATGGGCAAGACTGAAGAAAAAGTCAGAATTCACAGTCAGCAGAGACAAGTCTAATGAAACATTTTCCTTCTTTTACTTTACAGAGAGCGCCAGGAAGAAACAAGACGGAATAGTGAGTTCATCGCGGATATACTTCACTGAACACACCCCTCCCCAACCTCCCACGTCGCCTCCAAGCCTAAAGCTCCGCGCCATTATGGACCTCAGTCCTTTCACCATCACTGACCAGACGCCAATGGAAATCGTGGTAGACATTTTCCGCAAGTTGGGATTGCGTCAGTGTCTGGTGACGCATAATGGGTGAGTTATGTTATAGTAAGAATAGCCAAAACCTTCTTCCCTTTTTATTTGAATTTTCTTAGGCAATATCCTCTGTCCTTTTAACCACTTAAGGACCACCTCCTGCACATATACGTCGGCAGAATGGCACGGCTGGGCACAAGCACGTACCTGTACGTCCTCTTTAAATGCCCAGCCGTGGGTAGCGGGCGCGTGCCTGTGACCCGGTCCAAAGCTCCGCGGCAGCGCGACCGGCGGACCCGATCGCCGCTGGAGTCCCGCGATCGGTCCCCGGAGCTGTAAACACCGCTTCCCCGTTCTTCACTGTGGCAGTGTCATTGATCGTGTGTTCCCTGTTATAGGAAAACACGATCAATGACGTCCAGCCCCGCCCCCCTACAGTTAGAAACACAGATGAGGTCACACTTAACCCCTTCAGCGCCCCCTAGTGGTTAACTCCCAAAACTGCAATTGTCATTTTCACAGTAAACAATGCATTTTTTGCTGTGAAAATGACAATGGTCCCAAAAATGTGTCAAAATTGTCCGAAGTGTCCACCATAATGTCGCAGTCACAAAAAAAAACGCTGATCGCCGCCATTAGTAGTAAAAAAATAAAAATAATAAAAATGCAATAAAACTATCCCCTATTTTGTAAACGCTATAAATGTTGTGCAAACCAATCGATAAACGCTTATTGCGATTTTACCAAGAATACGTATCGGCCTAAACTGAGGAAAATTTTTTTTTTTTATATATTTTTGGGGGATATTTATTATAGCAAAAAGTAAAAAATATTGAATTTTTTTCAAAATTGTCGCTCTATTTTTGTTTATAGCACCAAAAAAAAAAAAAAACGCAGAGGAGATCAAATACCACCAAAAGAAAGCTCTATTTGTGGGGAAAAAAGGACGCCAATTTTGTTTGGGAGCCACGTCGCACGACCGCACAATTGTCAGTTAAAGCGACGCAGTGCCGAATCGCAAAAACTGTCCGGGTCCTTTACCTGCCTAAAGGTCCGGGTCTTAAGTGGTTAACCACTTGCCGATCGGGCCATAGACAAACGACATCCTGGTCGGGAAGTGGAATACCGAGGTTATGGCTGCAGCAACATGCCATGTCGGCCGGTAATTCTCTACAAGAATGTAGAGTAGCAAGTTCTCCACTGGATCACTTTTGAGATGCAGCAGGAGGGGTGTCGATTACACCACCCCCCCCCCCACCGCTTCCCAGTGGTTCCCAAAGTTACCTGATCGATCAGTGAAGCTCTGGACCCATCCGGCGCCAGTAGTGGATTGGCATAGAGATGAGTGAAGGCAAGATGGCCTCCACTCATCTCTACGGCCTTGGAGGACTGGAGCGACATCATGACATCACTTCCGGTTCCTCCGGCATGTAAACAAGGCTTTTTTATTTTATTTTTTTAACCACTTAATGACCGCCGCATGTACATATACGTCCACAGAATGGCACGTACAGGCAGATGGGCGTACATGTACATCCCTGTCTTTCTGCGGGTCGGGGGTCTGATCGGGAAGCCCCCCCACCCCCCCCCCGCTACATGCGGCGGTCGGTAAGCCTCTGGGAGCGATCCGGGATGAGGGGGCGGCTATTTGTTTCTAGCCACCCCCTCGCGATCGCTCCCTGGAGCTGAAGAACGGGGAGAGCCGTATGTAAACAGGGCTTCCTTGTGCTTCACTGTGGCGGCGCATCGATCGTGTCATCCCCTTTATAGGGGAGACTCGATCGATGACCTACAGCCACACCCCCCTACAGTTGTAAACACACACTAGGTGAAACATAACTCCTTCAGCGCCCCCTTGTGGTTAACTCCCAAACTGCAACTGTCATTTTCACAGTAAACAATGCATTTTTAATTCATTTTTTGCTGTGAAAATGACAGGGGTCCCAAAAATGTGTCAAAATTGTCCGAAGTGTCCGCCATAATGTCGCAGTCATGAAAAAAATCCCTGATCGCCGCCATTAGTAGTAAAAAATAAATAATTTAATAAAAATGCAATAAAACTATCCCCTATTTTGTAAACTCTATAAATGTTGCGCAAACCAATCGATAAACGCTTATTGCGATTTTTTTTTTTTAATACCAAAAATAGGTAGAAGAATACGTATCGGCCTAAACTGAGGAAAAAAAATGTTATATATGTTTTTGGGGGATATTTATTATAGCAAAAAGTAAAAAATATTGCATTTTTTTTTCAAAATTGTCGCTCTATTTTTGTTTATAGCGCAAAAAATAAAAACCGCAGGGGTGATAAACCACCAAAAGAAAGCTCTGTTTGTGGGGAAAAAAGGACGCCAATTTTGTTTGGGAGCCACGTCGCACGACCGTGCAATTGTCTGTTAAAGCGACGTCGTGCCGAATCGCAAAAACTGGCCTGGGCCTTTAGCTGCATTTTTGTCCGGGGCTGAAGTGGTTAAACTAGGGCTGTTACTGATCAAAATTTTTGTGTTGAATTAATTGTTTTTTTTTTTTATCGATTAATTCGACTAATTTCGATTAAAGTGGAGCTTCACCCGGAAATGACAATTTTTAACATTAGATTGAGGCTCATTTTGTGAAGGGGAATCGGGTGTTTTTTTTTTTTTAAATCGAAGCTGTACTTACCGTTTTAGAGAGCGATCTTCTCTGCCACTTCCGGGTATGGTCTTCGGGACTGGGCGTTCCTTCTTGATTGACAGGCTTCGGATGGTCGCATCTATCGCGTCACGATTTTCCGAAAGTAGCCGAATGTCGGTGCGCAGGCGCCTTATAGAGCCGCACCGACGTTCGGCTTCTTTCGGCTACTCGTGATGCGATAGATGCGACCGTCGGAAGACTGTCAATCAAGAAGTCAAGAAGAAACGCCCAAACGACCATACCCGGAAGCGGCGGAGAAGATCGCTCTCTAAAACGGTAAGTACTGCTTCGTTTTTAAAAAAAACACCCGATTCCCCTAGACAAAATGAGCATCAATCTAATCTTAAATTTTTTTTTTAGGGTGAACTCCCGCTTTAATTATAACGCACATACAGATCCAACTACTTTTAGCTGATCTCTTTGCAGGCCGATTCCCAGTGCAGCTACCAACCACTGGAAAAATGGATAAAAAGTATTACCAAACGCTAGCAAAAGCAGTCATAAAAACATGTAGCCAAGTATGATACTGGTAAAAAAATGTGTACAATGATACCACTGCTGAATCCAGATGAGGAGAGGTTAACATTAGTCCGTCGGCATGTAGATGTCCCATGAAGGGAACTATCACAACTCCCAGTGGATGGTTGTAGAATCCCAGGTTGATAGAGGGAAGTGATAGAGGGAAGTGTAACAGCCCTTGCGTGTGGCAGATAGTAAGGTCCCGCCGGCATACAGATATGAAGACACAGCAAAGGAGCCCTTCAGATGGACACGGCAAGCCCCGCCGGTGTTCCGTGACGTCACCGGATCTCCGACGGAACTCCCTGAAGGCCCGGAAGCCGGTGGAGAGGTGAGTACCAATCAAAAAAGAAAGATCGATCAAAAAAATGAAAGATTAATAGTTAATTTCCACAGCCCTATTTTAAACACTTGAATACCGGGCATTTTCACCCCCTTCCTTCCACCCCCTGTCCAGTTTTCAGCTTTCAGCGCTGTAACATTTTGATTCACAATTGCGCGGTCATGCAACACTGTACCCAAATGATTTCTTTGCGCTATAAACGGACAATTTAAAAAAAAAAACACCATATTTTTTGCTACAATAAATATACCAAATAAAAAAAATAATAATAATGTCTTCCTAGTTTAGGCTGATATGTATTCTTCTACATATTTTTGCCCAAAATATCACAATAGGCGTATATTGATTGGTTTGCACAAAAGTTATAGGGCTAGATTCAGATAGAATCGTCTATCTTTATGACCGGCGTAACGTATCTCAGATACGTTACGCCGCCGTAATTCAGGGCGCAAGTTTTGTATTCAGAAAGAACTTGCGCCCTTAGTTACGGCGGCGTAATGTATCTGTGTCGGCGTAAGCCCGCATAATTCAAATGTGGATGATGTGGGCGTGTTTTATGTATATTAACTGTGACCCCGCGTATTTTACTTTTTTTACGAACGGCGCATGCGCCGTTCCTGAAAAATCCCAGTGCGCATGCTCGAAATTCCGCCGCAAAACGTCATTGCTTTCGACGTGAACGTAAATTACGTACATCCCTATTCGCGAACGACTTACGCAAACAACGTAAAATTTTCAAAACTCGACGCAGGAACGACGGCCATACTTAACATAGGATACGCCTCATATAGCAGGGCTAACTATACGCCGAAAAAAGCCTAACGTAAACGACGTAAAAAAATGCGCCGGACGTACGTTTCTGAATCGGCGTATCTAGCTCATTTGCATATTCCTCGCTTAGCTATACGGAAGCGCCACCTAGCGGCCAGCGTAAATATGCAACCTAATATACGACGGTGTAAAACACTTACGCCGGTCGTATCTTAGGGAAATCTAGGCGTAACTGATTCTATGAATCAGGCGCATAGATACGACCGGCCGGACTCAGAGATACGCCGGCGTATCTCCTCTCTGAATCTAGCCCATAGTGTCTACAAAATAGGGGATAGATTTATGGCATTTTTATTATTCATTTTTTTTTTTTTTACTAGTAATGACGGTGATCTGCAATTTTTATAGTGACTGTGACATTGCGGCAGACAGATCAGACACTTTTGACACAGCGCTCAGTGCTATAAATATGCACTGATTACTGTATAAATATCACTGGCAGGGAAGGGGCTAACACTAGGACGATCAAAGGGTTAAATGTGTTACCTAGGGAGTGATTCTAGCTGTTGGGGGAGGGGACTGACTGGGGGAGGTGAACGATCAGTGTTCCTATATACTAGGAACACACAATCTCCTCTCCCCTGACACGACACGTGGATCTTTGTGTTTACACCAGTGTTTCTCAACTCCAGTCCCCAAGGCCCCCAACAGGTCATGTTTTCAGGATTTCCCTCAGATGAAACGGCCGTGGTCATTACTAAGGCAGTGAAACTGATCAAATCACCTGTGCAAAATAATGGAAATCCTGAAAACATGACCTGTTGGGGCACCTTGAGGACTGGAGTTGAGAAACGCTGGTTTACACACACAGATCCACGTTGCTACTCTGTGACCAGCAATCGCGGGTACCCGGCCGACATCGCGGCCGCCAGGCACGCACATCGGCTCCCGAGTGACACGGCGAGGTCACCCCCTAGACCGCCCGGAAGCCGAGGATGTCATATGATGCCCGCCTGGGATGGCAGAGCCACCTTGCGGCCGTCATATCACTATACGCGGGATGGAAAGTGGTTAAAGCACGTAAAAAAAAAAACATTGTTTGATATTTGGCTTTTAAAAGTAGAGACATCTGGGGTCTTATAGACCCCCAGATCTCTCCATAAAGAGGACCTGTCATGCTGTATTGCTATCGCAAATGATGTTGATATCTTGTGAAAGCAATAAAAGTGTAAAAATAAAAGATGGAATAAAAAGATTAAGTACTGTAGTTTGGCACCATTCCACGAGCGGGCGCAATTTTAAAGCGTGACATTTTGGGTATCTATTTACTCGGTGTAACATCATCTTTCATATTTTACAAAAAAAAATTGGTTATATATTGTGTTTTCTAATTTTTTATTAGTTGAAGTGTATTTTTTCCCCAAAAAAAAAATTATTTGAAAAAATTGCTGCGCAAATATCGTGTGATGTAATGTTTTGGCGTTCTAAGTAATTTTCTAGTAAAAAAAAAACACAGATTTTTACATATGAGAGAAGTGTCAGAATTGGCCTGGTAGGCAATGCTGTCTGTGTCCCATTTAGGGAGATTTTGTTTGGGTGTAACTCCTAATTTTATACACTTTTTTTTTATTTATTTTTTTACCTAACTTTATTATAATCACATAGGGGAACAAACACATTTTTCTATGACAGGTTCTTTTTAATGAGATATCAGGGGTCTATTATACCCCTGATGTCTCACCTGCCTTCCCCTGAAGCTAATGGACTGCTGTGGCTGGAGAAAATGACAGCCAAACCCAGAAGTGATGTAATGCATTCTCGCTAGGGAAGATTAGTGAACAGATGTTTGCTGGTCTTATCCCTTCTACCGGCGGCACCCGCCATGAGGGTACCGGGTACTCAGGTGGGGCAGTGGAGCCAGGGAATCATGGCAGAGGCGGGGAGCCACACTACCGGGTGTACGTAGAAGCACAGCTGTCCCAACACTTTCCCCAGACAGCCGACAGTCGGCCACATATATGCTCACCGGACACTTTATTAGGTATACCTGTTCAATTGCTTGGTAACACAAATTGGTGAAGACGACTTGCTAAAGTTCAAACCAAGTATCAGAATGGGGACAAAGGTTTTTTTTAAACCCATCCGTAACACGTGTGCCGGAAATGTAACCCTCCCATTGGTTGTGCTCTCAACTAGAGTTGAGCGGACACCTGGATGTTCGGGTTCGGGTCCGAACCCGAACTTAAAAAAAAAAGTTCGGGTTCGGGAACCCGAACCCGAACTCCGAACCCCATTGTAGTCAATGGGACACGGACTTTTAGAAAAAAAATGCGCGGAGGTCCCCGCAAATTCAATAACCAGACCCTTCAGGTCTGGTATGGATATTCAGGGGAACCCCGCCGTAAATTTAAAACAAAAATGACGTGCGGTTCCCCCTAAATATCCATAACCAGACCCGTTATCCGAGCACGTTGACCTGGCCAGCCGCAGAAAAGAGGGGGGGACAGAGTGCGGGCCCCCTCTCCTGAACCGCACCAGGCCACATGCCCTCAACATGGGGAGGATGTCCCCATGTTGATGGGGACAAGGGTCTCATCCCCACAACCCTTGCCCGGTGGTTGTGGGGGTCTGCGGGCGGGAGGCTTATCAGAATCTGGAAGACCCCTTTAACAAAGGGGACCCCCAGATCCTGACCCCCCCCCCCTGTGTGAAATGGTAATGGGGTACACTGTACCCCTACCATTTCACGAAGGAAGTGTGAAGTCTTGTAAAAAAAAACACACACACACACACACACACACCGTAGAATAAAGTCCTTTATTAATAAAAAAAAAAAAAACTCCAGCGGTGATAATCCACTCGTTCTCGGCTTCCTGCTCCAACGTTGTCCCGATCCTGCGACGGCTGCGGGTGATCTCCAGCGATGAGAAGATCGAGCGACGGCCGGGTGATCTCCGCTCCAGCGATGAGAAGATCCATCCGGAGCGCAGCATCCCCGACCTCCTCTCAGCGCTGGACACAGCCCAGCGAATGACACGCTGGAGCTGTGACATTACTTATATAGAGGAGGCAGGGCCACCCGTCACGTGACCCCGCACCCTCTGACGTACCCTCTGCCGGGCTTCCCCAGATTTTTTTTTTATTAATAAAGACTTTATTCTACAGTGTGTGTGTGTGTGTGTGTGTGTGTGCATACCCCCACAACCACCGGGCAAGGGTTGTGGGGATGAGACCCTTGTCCCCATCAACATGGGGACATCCTCCCCATGTTGAGGGCATGTGGCCTGGTGCGGTTCAGGAGAGGGGGGGGGCCCGCACTCTGTCCCCCCCTCTTTTCTGGGGCTGGCCAGGTCAACGTGCTCGGATAACGGGTCTGGTTATGGATATTTAAGGGGAACCGCACGTCATTTTTGTTTTAAATTGACGGCGGGGTTCCCCTTAATATCCATACCAGACCTAAAGGGTCTGGTTATTGAATTTGCGGGGACCTCCTCGCAATTTTTTTTTCCCGGACCCGAACTTTTTCCAATTATTCGGGTCCGGGTTCGGGAAAAACCCAAAGTCCGTACCGAACCCGAACTTTACAGTTCGGGTTCGCTCAACCCTACCCTCAACCAAACTGTCAAACCATCCAATGGCTGGTGTCATAACCGATCGCATGTGCAGCATCATAGCAGTGGAAATAATAAATTGTACAAATAAATATGTGAAAAGTGTGGCGGTATGAATACTTTTTCAAGGCACTGCAAGTTTGTTTTTTAACTGGCCTTTTGATTTCTATTCCAGGAGACTGCTGGGAATTATCACAAAGAAGGACGTCCTGAAGCATATAGCACAGATGGCCAACCAGGATCCAGACTCTATATTGTTTAACTGACCCCGCATCCTCGTAACATGAACTTTTGGATCCTGTGAAGCCATACTCAGTATCACTTTATGGTGTTTTTGACACCTTCATATTACTGTGAAGAGAAGTGCCTCGCTTCATGCCATCGGAGCCCCCCCCTCCCCCCCCCCCCCGGCACTGTATTTTCTCAGCTCTGCCCAACTGCCCAAGCGACATGGAGTGAAGGCCACTTTCTCACGTCCATGTCTGCAGCAAACGACCCGCGCGTCTTACCTGGAGTCTTCATATAACCTTTGATTTGGTGGAGATTCCGATCCAACAACGGGAGGAGTGGGCCTAAAAACATATAAGGAAAGGTTATGGGTGGCCATGCACCTTTAATAGGAAAAATGAATAAATTATATATTTAAATTGATATATTTTCCTGTCTTAAAAAGGTCAACCATTACCACTGTATGCAGCAAAGGAGGACTCTGTTAGAGACAGAATTTTGTTTTTTCTGTGCCAAGAATTGCATTTAAAGCCCAAAGGAATCCAAGCAAGGTGTGCAAAATCTGACAGTGACCTTAGAAAGCAGCCACAGCTTGAGTAGAAAAGTCCATCCCCTGTCAGTGTGGTGTAGAGGAGGACACTTGGGGGTTAATTTACTAAAACTGGAAAAGTGCAAAATCTGGTGCACCTTTTTTTTTGGTCAAAGCTTAATTGAACAAGCTGACTTTAGAAGCTGATAGCAAAATCTGGTGCAGCTGTACATAGTAGCCAATCAAAACAGTGGATGCTAGCGCTCAGGATATAAATACAATAGGCTTTCACAACATAAAGGGTCAAGGTGAATAATAATAAAACGGCTAAAAAGCAGGACTTAAATTGTGACAAGTCCACAAGAAAAAAGTCCAATCCGTTATAGATAGTGGATCTTAAAGAGGAAGTAAACCGCCCCGTGAAAAACCTAATCCTGCAAGAGAAAGGCATAGCATACTAGCTCATTATGTGCCACTTACTTGAAATTGAAGCCCCCGTAGTTCTCCTTGTTCGCTGCTTCCGCCGCTATGTCTCCTCGCAGATATTTCCTTGTTTCGCCGCTCCGGCGCTGTGATTGGCCGGAGTGGCGATGACGTCACTCCCGTGCAGGACTGGCAGATCCCCGCGCATGCGCGAAAACACGGCATTAACCCTGGTTATGCCATTGTGAAAAACGTCACTTTCAGTGCGCCTGCGCTGTTGTCTACGACGCACATGCGCCGTAGACATCGGCACCTGTAATTAATGTAAATATCTCCTAAACTGTGTAGGTTTAGGACAGGGGTCTCCAAACTTTTCAAACAAAGGGCTAGTTTATTGTCCTTCAGACTTTAGGAGGGCCGAATTGTGGCCAGCGGGGGCAGAAAATGTCCTGGGCCCAGCACCAGTGAGAATAAATATGGCCTCAGGGTTGGTGGTCTGTAGGAGGAGTAGTATCCCATCGTTAATATCAGTAGTAGAAATATTTCCCCCTTGGTGTCATTGGAAGGAATAGTGCCTCATATCAGTTGGAGGAATAGTGCCACAAGGGCCGGATAAAGGCTAGCAAAGGGCCACATCTGGCCCTCGGGCCACAGTTTGGAGACCCCTGATTTAGGAGATATTTCTTGCACCTACAGGTAAGCCTTAATATAGGCTTACCTGTAGGTGCAAGTTGTGTGGTTGAGTTTACAACCACTTTAAAGGCTGGAGAAAATATGGCAAAGTCTTTTTCCATGTAAAAACAAGCACAAAGGGCAGCTCTTCTCAGGAGTGCAGCCACATTACAGTATTGACATAGAAAAACAGAAAAGCGCCTCTAAGTATATTGTTTAATGACCTAAAATAGAGATTGGTTTGTTGGGACTTTTAAAGCGCACATACAACAAAATTACAAAAATAGAAAAATGTATTGATAAAAGTAGGGTTGTCCAGATACCGATACTGGTATCGGTATCGGGACCGATACTGAGTATTTGCGGGAGTACTCGTACTCGCGCAAATGCTCCCGATACCTAAATAGAATACTTTTTTTGTATTTATCAACATGTTCTATGGAAATTCTTTGAGTTTTTTACTACTGCGTGACAAGCAAATAAAACATTTTTATTCATTTTTACTCATTTTTATTCTTTTATAATGTCTTGAGTTAGAGTTCTTCATAATTCTAAAGAAAATATCCTTAGTCTGTATTGTGGTTTGAAAACTGTCACATGACATTTAAAAAAAGTATCGGTATTCGGTATCGGCGACTACATGAAAAAAAGTATCGGTACTTGTACTCGGTCCTAAAAAAGTGGTATCGGGACAACCCTAGATAAAAGTTTATAATTTGAATACATAAAATATTCACAGGCGAAATATACCAACAATAAGTGCATATCTGATTTATCTCTACATGTTTCGCCTTTTACGGCTTCTTCAGGAGATCTACAGGCACTGTAAATGAACTGATCACTACAATAGAAAAACATGTGTTATAAATCAATAACAGATGAGAAACAAAACATATAAAACAAAATATTCAATTACATGACGGACTTAAATGAAAAAGATACAACCCATGCACTGATCATAGCACCAACCTGTGTGTTCAAGGATAAAGCCACTATTATGGAAGGATGCGTAGGATCATTTGGGTGTATCATAGAGAGGGGAAGCAAACTGGGAGGATCTGTAAGTCCATAGATACAGTCCATGATACTCCCAAATGATCCTACACATCCTTCCATAATTAATGGCTTTATCCTTGAACATTCAGGTTGGTGCGATGATCAGTGCATGGGTTGTATCTTTTTTCCTTCAAGTCCTTCATGTAATGGAATATTTTGTTTTATATGTTTTTGTTTCTCACTTGTTATTGATTTACTGTATAACATGTATTTTTCTATTGTAGTGATCAGTTCATATACAGTGCCTGTTGTAAAAGATCTGAAGAAGTCGTAAAAGGCGAAACATGTAGAGATAATTCAGGTTCAGCACTTATTGTTGGTATACTTCACTGATCTATCTGTGAATATTTTATGTATTCAAATTATGAACTTTTATAAATACATTTTCTATTTTTGTTGTATGTGCGCTTTTAAAAGTCCCAACAAACCTATCTATATTTTATGTATTTAATAGGGATGTGGCGCTTTTAAATTACGTTTTTCAACCATTCAGCCCACAAACCCTTTTCTTCTCCTTTTGTGATATATTGTTTAATGATTGTACAATAATAATTTCCAACACTTGCATATCAGTAAGTTGAGATGAGCTCCTAAGGAATCATCAAGTCTTGGTAATTTTATCCAATGTCTCCAAGCATGTCCAGAGCAGTCTCGTAGTCCGGGCTGTGAAGCCGCAAGGTGCCAGGGGAAAAACCGGCTGTTTTCCTTCGGTGTAGAAATTTGTGGACTGGCGTGTGACATCAGCAGGGTCACAACGCGTTTCAGAGCATGCCCGGACTACGAGACTGCTCTGGACACGCTTGGAGACATTGGATAAAATTACTATGACTTGATGATTCCTTAGGCGCTCATCTGAACTTACCGATATGTAAGCGTTGGAATTTTTTATTGTACAATCGTTAAACAATATACTTGGGCCCCTTTCACACTGGGGCGGCGTCAGCGGTAAAGCGGCGCTTTACCGTCGATTTAGCAGCGCTATTTAGCCGCTAGTGCCAGAGAAAGGGTTAAAAAGGCACCACAACGCACCTCTGGGGTATAGCCGCAGTGCCCCATTGATTTCAATGGGCGGGAGCGGCGGAGGATCGGTATACGCACCGCTCCAAAGATGCGGTTGGCAGAACTTTTTTTACCATCCTGCTGGCCCTCCTGTGAAGGCCCTCGGGGGTTTCACACTGGAGAGACGGCAGCGGCTGTTTCAAGTCGGTTTGCAGGCGCTATTTTTAGCGTTATAGCACCGGCAAACCGCTCCAGTGTGAAAGGGGTCTTAGAGGCGCTTTTCTGTTCTCTTTTTTTTCCATAGTAGCCAATCGGCTTTTAAATACCATTTTGTTCAATTAAGCTTTGACAAAAAAAGAAAAAAAGAAACCGATTGGTTTCTATGCAGAGCTGCAGATTTTCCCCTCTCCGGTTTAAGTAAATCAACCCCATGGTGTATGTATGGAAAGAGAGGTATTGCTGAAGGGGTCCGATTTACCCCCTGCTGGGTCAGAGCTTAGAGTTCTTTAATCAGTAAGAATGCTTTCAGGCTGAAAGCGCCCCGGGCGTCGTCGGTTGCTAGCGGGGCGCTTTTAACCCACGCCAGCGGCCGAAAAAGGGTTAAAAGCGCCGCTGCATTGATTTTAATGGTCAGGGGCGCTTTAGGAGCGCTGCAAAGAAGCTGCTGGCAGGACTTCTTTTTGACGCCCTGCCAGTGCATCGCCTCAGTGTGAAAGCACTCAGGATTGCAGCTGAGGCTTTTTACAGGTGCCTGAAAAATGCCTCCAGTGTGAAAGGGGTCTCCAAAGTCATGTTCCCTGCTGATTGGAAAGCTCCAGCTGTGTCTGACCTTTTGCAGAGAGGCCACTGCCTCCCCACAGAGAGCAAGGGTCCCTCTCTGCAGCATGTTGGTTTTGCTTTAGAAAGCAGCCACAGCCCACGTGAAAAGGCCTGTCCCCTGCCAACATGCTTCAATGAAGTACCCGTGTTCTCTGTGTAGAAGCCGCAGTCTCTCTGCAAAGGTCAGACGTGCCGCATGCTGAGTCATAGCTGGAACTCGCCATTCAGCAGGGAGCTTGATCTTTGCAGAATGGAGAGATCTAGCAGTGACCCAGCGCGGGGGTATATCGGACCTCTGCAGAGATACTTACTGCTTCTGTATATACACCAAGGTCAGACATGCTACATGCCGAGTCACAGCTGGAACTTGCCAGCATAACCTTTACAGAATGGAGAGATCTACCTCTGACCCAGCATGGGTTATATCGGACCTCTGCAGAGATACTACTGCTTCTGTATATACACCCAGGTCATATACGCCCCATGCCGAGTCACAGCTGGAACTCGCCAATCAGCAGGGAGCTTGATCTTTGCAGAACAGCGAAATCTAGCAATGACCTAGCAAGGGGTGTATCAGACCTCTGCAGAAATACTACTGCTCCTGTATATACACCATGGTCAAACATGCCCAATGCGTCAGAGCTGGAAACCGCCAGTCAGCAGGGAGCATGAGCTCGGCAGGATTGAGAGGTCTTGCTCTGCCCCAACAGGGGATAAATCAAACCTCTGCAGAGATACTACTGCTTCTGTGTATATACACCAAGGTCAGACACACCCAATGCGGAGTCACAGTGGGAACTTGCCAATTGGTAGGGAGCATGGCTGTTACAGAATGTTGAGATCTAGCTCTGGCCCAGCCTGGGGGGGGGGGGGGGGGGTATATCAGACCTCTGCACAGATACCACTGCTTCTGTATATACACCACAGGTCTTTCTCTACAGCATGCTGTCAGGGAACAGGCTTTTGTTTCCCCTTCAGGCTGTTGCTACTTTTTAAAGAGAACCAATTGTAAGACTTTGAAGACCTTTTTTGTTTTGATGGACCTGGAAAGTATTTTAGCCGATTTAAAGTGTACATTTTATTTGGGCTTTAAATGCTAATAAACGATACCACTTACTCAGCCTTATTTTTACTGGTCTCTCCTAGGGTGCAGCATCTTTAATTATGAGATATTGGCTGTATAAATCAGTATGTATTGCAGTTTGATTTGCGCATGCACTGGGTGAAGTTCTGCACCGGAGGAATTTGTATCCTTAGTAATTATGGAAAGCTTTGATCTGCACACTTTAAAAATGATTCCACATGCGGAGGCTAGCTTCATTCTGTGTATTATTTTTCTTTTTTTTTTTTACCATTTAGGTGATTCTGTATTTAAAATTGCGACTTCCTTTCTAAATTACATTTGGTCCCAAATTATGGAAGTGGATTATAAGTTCCATTAACCTTACTGGGAAATAAACATTGACCTTTTTCATATTTCTTTATGAATTTTTCTTTAAACAATCCAAATTTGAGTTGCCAAATAAAAACTTTGCGGAGTGTCCTGTTGGTGTGAGCAGTATCTCGCATGAGGAAAAAAATAGCATGTAGGATGCACAGGGAATTTTGGGGCCCAGCTTACACAGCTTCCAGGCATAGGCCCCCTTGAACAGAGAACTGGGGGGGGGGGGGGGTTGCTGCTGATAATTACAGTGCCATCTCAGCTCCTCTTCTCTCTCCTGCTGCTGAAAATTACAGTGCAGTGCCATCTGACTTCTTCCTCCTCCGACCGGGTCCCTGGGAACGTTTGGGCCCCTGACAGGTGTAATGCCTGTACCCCCCTGATGGCGACACTGAGGATACGGCCAGTTTGTGGACACCTGACCATCACACAACTGTAAGATTTTTTTTTTTTTTTGAACATCCCATTCTGAAACCATGGACCTCTTTTATGGCTTCAACAGCCTCCACTCTTCTGGGACGGCTTTCAGTATTTTGTACCCGGTGAGCTAAAAGAGCCTTTGCGAGGTCATGTACTGATGTTAGATGAAAAGACCTGGCTCCCAATTGGTGTTCCAGTTCATTCCAAAGGTGTTCAGTAGGGTTGAGGTCAGGGCACTGTGTAGAACAACATTTCTCAGTCTGGGTTCCATGAAACCATTGGGTTCCACCTAAGGTTGCTAGGGGTTCCTTTTTAGCAGTGAGCAATGATGGATTGATCTCCCACCTTCACTGAACATCAATGCAAGGGGACAATTTTCCACGAACCACCAATGTCACTTATACAATGACCATTAATTTTGGAGGATACCTGACCTGGCTCAAAATAAGAATTTCAATTCATCCCAAAGGTGCTCAATAGAGTTGAGGTCGGGTACCCGATGTTGTATAAGCAGACCTGATCCCATAGGTGTTCAGTAGGGTTGAGGTAAGGTGCTGATGTCCAGACGAGAAGACCTGGTCCCAAAGGTTTAGTAGGGTTGAGGTCAGGTACCGATGTTGGATCGAGAAGACCTGAACCCAAAGGTGTTCAATAGGGTTGAGGTCAGGTACTCATTTTGGATCAGAAGACCTGATCCCAGAGGTGTTCTGTAGGGTTGAGGTCGGGTACTAATGTTGGATCAGAAGACCCCCATCCCAAAGGAGTTCAGTAGGGTTGAGGTCAGGTACTGATGTCAGATGAGAAGACCTGATCCCAAAGGTTCAGTAGTTGTGAGGTCAGGTACTGATGTTGGAACGAGAAGACCTAAACCCAAAGGTGTTCAGTAGGGTTGAGGTCAGGTACTGATGTTGGAACGAGAAGACCTAAACCCAAAGGTGTTCAGTAGGGTTGAGGTCAGGTACTAATGTTGGATGAGATGACCTGATCCCAAAGGTGTAGGTGTTCAGTAGGGTTGAGATCCGGTACTAAGGTTGGATCAGAAGACCTGATCCCAAAGGTGTTCAGTAGAGTTGAGGTCAGGTACTGATGTTGGATGAGAAGACATGGCTCGCATCGACATTCCAATTCTTCCCAGAGGTGTTCAGTAGGGTTGAGGTCAGGTACCCGATGTATAAGCAGACCTGATCCCAGAGGTGTTCAGTAGGGTCAAAGTCAGGTACCAATGTTGGATCAGAAGACCTGATGCTAGAGGTGTTCAGTAGGGTTAAGGTCAGGTACTGGTGTTGGATGAGATAACCTGATCCCAGAGCTGTTCAGTAGGGTTGAGGCCAGGTACCAGATGTTGGATCAGAAGACCTGACACCAGAGGTGTTCATTAGGGTTGAGATCAGGTAGTGATATTGGATCAGAAGACCCTCCTCCCAAAGGAGTTCAGTAGGGTTGAGGTCAGGTACTGATCTTGGATGAGAAGACATAGCTTGATTCAACATTCCAATTCTTCCCAGAGGTGTTCTGTAGGGTTGAGGTCAGGGCTCTGTGCAGGACACTCTCTAGTTCCTCCACACCAAACTGGTTAAACCATGTCTTTATGGAGCTGGCTTTGTACACAGGGGGACAGTTGTGCTGGAACAGAAAAGGGCCTTCACCAAACTGTTGCTACAAAGTTAAAAGAGCACAATTGTCTCCAATGTGCTGTAGTATGAACAGTACCCTTTACTGGTAACACCTGAACTCAGTTATTTGCTAAATAGTGTACTGTATGTTATGGTCAGATATTTAAACACCTTTGGCCTTTTATAGTTTTGTGTGTGTGTGTGTGTGTGTGTGTGTGTGTGTGTGTGTGTGTGTGTGTGTATACATATATATAAATAAGAATGTTTCCAACAATTTTTATAGTGCAATAAACTATCAAATGTTACATTGTAATCATAAAGAGGTAAAGAATGCAAATAGGTGGTAATGGATCCAATGTGTTTGGTAAGATCCATACAGTTTATAGTAAGCTTCATTTGAATTTGTTTTTATAAAACCATCACAGAAGATTTCTTTTAGCCCACAGGTACCAGGATGGTGGTGTTTGGATCTTCAGGAGTGATCATAAAAGAAAAGGAGATAGAGCGCCCAAAGAATAGCCGTTGGGAGTTAAAGTATGTTATAGATCTACTTTATTGATTCTGGGGCAATTCTAAAATAAATGCAAGGTAAAATAAGAATAGTAAAAGTATAGGATGGTATAGAATCACCACACCTGGGTTCAGGTCAACCCTGCCCCCTCCTCCTCCCCAATTACTTAAACTTGCTTAGATCCAGGGCCAGATCCTCAAAAGAGATACGCAGGCGGATCTGCTGTTCCGCCTGCGTATCCCTGTTTCTATCTTTGGAACTGATCCACAGAATCAGTTTCCAAGAGATAGACAGAAGATCTGACATGTGTAAGGGACTTACACTGCCGGATCTTAGGATGCAGTACCGCAGCCGCCGCTGTGGGCATTTCGCGGTGGAAATGCCGCTTCGGGTATGCAAATTAGCACTTATGGAGATCCACGAAGCTTTTCAGCTTCGTTTGTTCTCCGTAAGTTTTAGTTTGCAATCGTAACATTAGGGCTGCTTTTACAAAGTGTAAAGTTAGTACACCATGTAAAAGCAGACCCTTCTTTCCAGCGACGCTGTCTTTTTTTTTTTTTTCGCCGCAACTTTTTTGACCCGGCGCGATTCACGAAGCTCGGCGTAACATAATTTCACGTTATGCACGTCGGGAAAATGACGTCACGAGCATGCGCAGTACGTCCGGCGCGGGAGCGCGCCTAATTTAAATGGGACTCGCCCCCATTTGAATAGGAACGCCTTGCGCCGGCGGAATTTAAGTTACACACCCGAAAATTTCTAGGTAAGTGCTTTGTGGATCGGGCACTTAGGTAGAAATTTTCCGGCAGTGTAACTTAAATGGGAAAAGATAAGTTACGGCGGCTGGCTGTGGATCTGGCCCATAGTTCCTCCCGCACAGTTTGGCACATTGGAACAGTAAGTGCTTTATATCGAATTCTGTGAGCTGCGGTTGATTCTTCCTCCTACCATTGGAACTTGATGGCTTTCAGGACTGTGTTGAATGAGGACTGCCAGGTGGTTGGCTTTCTTCCTTGTCCATTTTCTCCTAGGTCAGCGGTCATCAACCATGTCCTCAGGGCCCACTAACAGGCCAGATTTTATGTATTACCTTGGGGAGATGCAGTCTAGAATACTGCAATCACTGAGCAGCAAATGATATCACCTGTGATGTATTTCAGTTATCTTGCAAACCTGGCCTGTTAGTGGGCCCTAAGGACAAAGTTGATGACCACTGTCCTAGGTCACATGTGTCAAACAAAAGGCCCAGGGGCTGAATCCAGTCCTTCAGGCCATTTCATGTGGGCCCCCGCACCTCTACTGTAGCTGCGACAACCCCTTTTATTGTTGCCCTCACCTTGTCTCAGCGGTCAGCAGCAGAGAGAAGGACAGAACTCCTCCACCAGATCCATGCAGCCACAGAGAGGCTTGTATCTGCCCCCACCCTCCCTGTCTCAGATGTCGGCAGCAGAGAGGAAGACAGAACTTCTACAGATCCTGCTCCTCTCTGTGCAGCCGCAGCCCCCCGCCTCTCGGCCACCCCAGGTCTCAGCATTCAGCAGACTCTGGTTCTCCTCCAGGCCCTGCACTTTCTGCTCCCCAGCTACACCCCCAGCTTCTTCTCGGCAACAGCACATGGTAAGGGGGTGGTGCACTGTGATGTAAGGGAGGGTGGGGGACTCTTGGCTTCTGATGATGGGCAATGGTGTTCTTGACATCAGATGTAAGGGAGGGGTGGGGGTGATCTGGACATCTAGTCTTACCGATACAACCAGCCCTTTGAGGGCAACAAGAATGATGCGGCCCGCAATGAAATTGAGTTTGACACCCCTGTTCTAGATGGTGGCATCCAGCCCGTTGAGATGGATATGCAGTGGTTGGGTAGGCGTAGGATATGTCCATCCGGCCGTAGCCTCCAATCAATATCTTCTAGCTTCTGCATACCACTGCGATTTAGTTATTTCCTTGTTTGTGATACGATCTCTGTATGCCATGCCCAGAAATTCACTGTAGTCATCTCTGGTGAAAAGAGTTCAGTTTTGCATGGTGTTTATTTAATTTTTTTTTTTAATAATCTTCAATGTATCGTTGGTGTATGGGGCAGTAGGAATAACCGTTGTAGCCTAAAGGCTCACCTTCACGGTTGTAGCGAGGGAAGGTGTAGCTCCCTAATGCTCCCTCTGGGAAAAAATAAATAAAAATACAATTGGCAGAGGTGTCCTAAGCCAAATGTATTATTTGCTTTTTTGTTTTTGTTCAGCCCAGTCAAGCATGCAACGTCCTTTTTTGGATCCTTGCCTGGTGGTGGGCGGTCCTTAACCACTTAAGGACCGAGCCTCTTTTTCAGATTTGGTGTTTACAAGTTAATAACAATTTTTTTTTTTTTTTGCTAGAAAATTACTTAGAACCCCCAAACATTATATATTTTTTTCTAACACCCTGGAGAATAAAATGACGGTCATTACAGTACTTTTTGTCGCACTGTATTTGCGCAGCGGTCTTACAAAAAATTGGGAAAAAATTCACTTTTTTGAATAAAAAAATAGGACAACAGTAAAGTTAGCCCAATTTGTATTTATTTTGTGAAAAATAATGTTACGCCGAGTAAATTCATACCCAACATGTCACGCTGCAAAGTTGCGCCCGCTCGTGGAATGGGGTAAAACTATTAGCCTTAAATATCTCCATAGGCGAGGTTTAACATTTTTTACAGGTTGCATGTTTTGAGTTACAGAGGAGATTTGGGGCTAGAATTATTGCTCTTGCTCTAACGATCGTAGCGATACCTCACATGTGTGGTTTTAACACCGTTTTCATATGCGGGCGCTACTCACATATGCGTTCACTTCTGCGTATGAGCTTGTCAGGGCGGGGCACTTTAAAAAAAATATATATATATTTATTTTACTTTTATTTTATTTCTTTTTGCACTGTTTTTAAAAAAAAAATTGGGTCACTTTTATTCCTATTACAAGGAATGTAGAGGCTCCCTTGTAATAGAAAAAAGTATGACAGGTCCTCTTAAATATGAAAACTGGGGGTAAAAAAGACCTCCCATTTCATATTTAGACTAAAATGCAATAAAACAAAAAAAAAGGAGCTATGGGCGAAAGTGAAGTTTTGGTGTCGCTTCTGCCCTGCTATGGTATGGAGACGGGTGGGGGCCATCTTCCCCTCACTCGTATCCATATCCAGCAGGAGACAGGACCTGATCGCCTCCGCCGCTACCGATGGCTCCGGTAAGCGGTGGGAGTTGTGGCCCATTCCCGCCGCTGATAACGGTGATCTCGCAACGAATCCGCCGCAGAGACCGCCATTATCGTAAAACGGACTGCCCTCTGAAGAGATAGATACCTTGGTTATGGTAGCTGGCTGCTACCATAACAGAGATCTCCCTCTTCAAAGTCAGGACCTATATAGTCGTGCGGCGGTCCGGATTTGGTTAATAATGCAGAGTGTGCCACTCTCTGCATCATTACAGTGCAAGTTCATTGTGCCATGGTGACACCCCTCAGGGGTGGGTCCATGCTGCCCTGCACTCACAGTATGTACTCAGTCTTTCAGACAAAGTAATGCTGGGTGTCTTATGACCAAGAAGACATCTAGTGGTGGTAGTGGATTACTGCAGGGGACAATACAAAAGAGGAAATGCATACTGTAGCCTTAGCTGACCTAAAAAATGCCCAAATTAAGGGTTAGTTCACCTAAAAGCATTCCTTTATTATATAGATAATGTTCAAAGGGATAAGCCAACCAGACTTTTTTTTATATTTCTCAAAGACTGCACATGTAGGATGCTGTCGGCATGTTTTGTACTCCTTGCCTGGTTGCCCTGAGTAGAGCAGGGAAGCGGTGTGCATGTTTTATCTCATCCCTGGGAGTCCCCGTAGCTTTGGCTGAGCTCCATTATGGCCCCCGAAACAAGCTCCTTAAAATGAGTACAGCTTTTTAGCTCAAGGCAATATCGCAATTTTCTAAATGAGGTGTATTGTCTAAGTCAGCCTTTCTCAACCTTTTTACCCGGGAGGAACTTTGAAATCATTTTTTCATCTGCAGCGCATGGAATGTTTGCTCATGAATGTGTGATCAGTGAATATAACAAATATGTGCAGATTTAACTACAAATAAAGCAATAAATACAACATTTTACCACTCAGCGCACAACTCTAACTTTCCATAGGTTTTCATTGTAAAGCTCATTTTGCATTGATGTTCAGTGCAAGCCTCCACCATTGATGTTCAGTGCAAGCCTCCACCATTGATGTTCAGTGCAAGCCTCCACCATTGATGTTCAGTGCAAGCCTCCACCATTGATGTTCAGTGCAAGCCTCCACCATTGATGTTCAGTGCAAGCCTCCACCATTGATGTTCAGTGCAAGCCTCCACCATTGATGTTCAGTGCAAGCCTCCACCATTGATGTTCAGTGCAAGCCTCCACCATTGATGATCAGTGCAAGCCTCCACCATTGATGATCAGTGCAAGCCTCCACCATTGATGATCAGTGCAAGCCTCCACCATTGATGTTCAGTGCAAGCCTCCACCATTGATGTTCAGTGCAAGCCTCCACCATTGATGTTCAGTGTAAACCTCACTTTGTGTTGGTATGCATTGTAAACCTTGATCTACATCGGTGTTCAGTGCAAACTTCACTCTGCGTTGGTGCACTGCATACCTAATTTGGTATTGGTGTTCAGTTCAAAACCCACTCTGAGTTGATGTTCATCGTAGACCTCACTCTACATTGGAGTTCAGTGAAAGGTTGACTTTGCATTGGTGTTCATTGTAAAAACCACTCTGCATTGTTGATCAGCGTAAAACCCACTCTACATTGATGTGCATTATGTACCTCACTCTGCACTGGTGTTCACCGTAAACCTCACTCTGTATTTGTGTTCATCAGCGAACACACGTGACTCTGCATTGAGGTTTATGGTAGACCTCGGTCTGCATTGAGGTTTATGGTAGACCTCAGTCTGCATTGAGGTTCATGGTAGACCTCGGTCTGCATTGAGGTTCATGGTAGACCTCGCTCTGCATTAAAGTTCATGGTAGACCTCGCTCTGCATTGAGGTTCATAGTAGACCTCGCTCTGCATTGAGGTTCATGGTACTCCTCGCTCTGCATTGAGGTTCATGGTAGACCTCGCTCTGCATTGAGGTTCATGGTAGACCTCGCTCTGCATTGAGGTTCAGGGTAGACCTCGCTCTGCATTGAAGTTCACGGTAGACCTCGCTCTGCATTGAGGTTCAGGGTAGACCTCGCTCTGCATTGAAGTTCACGGTAGACCTCGCTCTGCATTTGTGTTCATGGTAGACCTCGCTCTCCATTGAGGTTCATGGTAGACCTCGCTCTGCATTGAGGTTCACGGTAGACCTCGCTCTGCATTGAGGTTCATGGTAGACCTCGCTCTGCATTGAGGTTCATGGTAGACCTCGCTCTGCATTGAGGTTCATGGTAGACCTCGCTCTGCATTGAGGTTCATGGTAGACCTCGCTCTGCATTGAGGTTCAGGGTAGACCTCGCTCTGCATTGAAGTTCACGGTAGACCTCGCTCTGCATTTGTGTTCATGGTAAACCTCGCTCTCCATTGAGGTTCATGGTAGATCTCGCTCTGCATTTGTGTTCATGGTAGACCTCGCTCTGCATTTGTGTTCATGGTAGACCTCACTTTGCATCGATGTTCATCCTAAACCTTGATCTGCATTGGTTTTCAGTGCTAGCTTCACTCTGCATTGATCAGTGCAGATCACACTCTGTATAGTTGTTCAGACCCTGTAAATGCCATGTACCCCATTTGAAGACATATTGCCTGTGTGCAATTACCAAAAGGCAGCCAACAAAGATAACAGCAATGTAGCCTGTGACTCCTGAAGCTCTGCCAGTGATGCATGGGGTGATTAGGGTGTGCCCAGGCACATTCGGCACACCCTGTGCCCACTCCTATGTTGAGGAGCCAGCCCCGCTGCAGACAGGCTCTCCTAGGGGATGCATAAACAGAAAGCAGAAGCAACATTTGAAAATGAGGGGCTCTTGTATGTACTATTCGGGGGATCTGGAGTTGCATAGGGGTCTTTTTGTAAAATGTTCCTAAAGGTGAACTTACACTTTAAGGAATACAGGGCCAGATTTAAGAAATGACACTCCATTAGCATTTTAATTAACATGTGTCACTGATATTTTCTTAATCGGCGTATGCATTTCTCATATAAAACTAGCCTGATGACATCCCGCTGTATTTCCAGCAGATGGCACTAAAGCGTTTAAAATGCTACTTAATAAACAAGTCACATAAAATGTAAATCTGTAATTCTACGATGGCAGACAATGCAACTCATTTCAAATATCATTGCCATTCAAACAATCAACTTTTTATTCAGCTAGTTAATCATTTCCGGCGTATATTCTGTAGCCTTTAACACAAAGGGTATTGTTACGCTTTGCTTTCCTTGTTCCCGATCTTGGCTAATCATGTGAACTAGTGCTGCTTAAAGGCTTATGCAGGTACTGTTAATGCTACAGCGTAAAATACATTTTAGATAACCTTGTGGTAACTGTTTGGGGTTTACTGCAATACACGGGGGTCTGCAGGTACAGGAGACCTGGGATCACTGAAGACGCAGAAGTACACAGTGGTAACTGGAGACATGTGGGTCACAGGGTTTCTGGAGGTACGGGAGCCCTGGGGCCACTGGAGAAATGAGGGTCACACAGTGTGTGCGGAGGTACAGGAGCTCTGGGGACATGGGAGTCACAGGGGTCACAGAGTCTCGGAGGTCGCTGGAGACGCAGGAGTCACATAGTTTCTGGAGGCATGGGAGTCCTAGGGTCACCAGAGACATGTGGGTCACAGGAGTGTGCAGAGGTCACACAATCTCTGGAGGTACAGGAGACCTGGCATCACTGGAGACATGGGGATCACAGAGCTTCTGGAGGTACAGCAGCTCTGGTGTCACTGGGGACATGAGAGTCACACAGTCTCTGGAGGTACAGGAGCTCTGGTGTCACTGGGGACATGGGAGTCACACAGTCTCTGGAGGTACAGGAGCTCTGGTGTCACTGGGGACATGGGAGTCACACAGTCTCTGGAGGTACAGGAGCTCTGGTGTCACTGGGGACATGGGAGTCACACAGTCTCTGGAGGTACAGGAGCTCTGGTGTCACTGGGGACAGAGGCGGCTCTTTAATTGGGCAAATTAGTCAGTCGCCTAAGGCCTCGCACTCACAAAATTTGCTTGATTTTTTTTTACCCATTATTGGCATTAAGGGGACCCCGTGTCTAAGTTTTGCTTAAGGCCTCACAAAGCCTAGAGCCGCCTTTGACTGGGGACATGTGGGTCACAGAGGCTCTGGATGTACAGGAGCTCCTGGGTCACTGGAGACACGGGAGTGCACATGGGTTAAGTCTCTGGAGACATGGGAGTCCTACGGTCACCAGAGACATGTGGGTCACAGGAGTGTGCAGAGGTCACACAATCTCTGGAGGTACAAGAGACCTGGCATCACTGGAGACATGGGGGTCACAGAGTCGCTGCAGGTAGGGGAGCCCTGGGGTCACACAGTCTCTGGAGGTACAGGAGCCCTGGGTCACACAGTCTCTGATGGTATAGGAGCCCTGGGTCACAGAAGTGAACAGGGGTCACACAGTCTCTGGAGGCATGGGAATCAGTCTCAGGAGGCATGGGAGTGCACAGGGGTCACTAGAGACATGTGGGTTACAGGAGTGTGCAGATGTCACACAATCTCTGGAGGTAGAGGAGACCTGGCATCAGTGGAGACATGGGGGGTCACAGAGTCTCTGGAGGTATGGGAGCCCTGGGGGTCACTGGAGTCATGGGGGGGGGGGTCACATGAGTGCATAGGGATCACACAGTCTCTGGAGGTAAAGGAGCTCTGGTGTCACTGGGGACATGGGAGTCACAGGGGTTAGAGAGTCTCTGGAGGTACAGGAGTCCTAGGGTCACCAGAAACACAGGAGTGCACTGGGGTCACTGGAGACATGTGTCACAGGAGTGTGCAGATTACACAATCTGTGGAGGTACAGGAGCCCTGGCATCACTGGAGACATTGGGGTCATAGAGTCTCTGGAGGTACAGGAGCTCTGGGTCACAGAAGTGAACAGGGTTCACACAGTCTCTGGAGGCACAGGAGTGAACAGGGTTCACACAGTCTCTGGAGGCACAGGAGTCCTGGGGTCACTGGAGACACAGAGGTAACTGGAGACATAGGGGTTACAGGAGTGTGCAGAGGTCACAGAGTCTCTGTAATTACAGGAGCCCCGGGGTCACTGGAGACACGGGAGTGCACTGGGGGTGGCTTTAACACACATATTCATCCATGGACAGCTAAGGTTTCTGTGCTGAAAGTGCGCCCACTTCACTCTACCAGCACAGACTGCCTTGGACAGCTACCAATCTCTAGTAATGATCAGGAACTGGAGGAACAGGCTCCTGATCATGTGTCCACTGTGACAGCCAAGTCACTGTCACAATTGTCAGGTGATCGGGCAGTCCGTCCCGCCCCATGGGTATTAAGACCCAGTAAAGGGGATGCCAGGACAGGGCATAATAATGGGAAAAAAAGGTGCAGCACATTTAACCTCTTTGCCACCTGCCCCAGCATCCCTTTAAAAAGTTCTGAATGCCGGGGGCGGTGACGGGTGTCTGTGCACTGTCTGTCACACAGGCGTGAATGTCTGTCACACAGGCGAGAATGTCTGTCTCACAGGTGTGAATGTCTGTCACACAGGTGTGAATGTCTGTCACACAGCTGAGAATGTGGCGTGAATGTCTGTCGCACAGGCGAGAATGTCTGTCGCACAGGCGAGAATGTCTGTCGCACAGCTGAGACTGTCTGTCACACAGGCGTGAATGTCTGTCGCACAGGCGTGAATGTCTGTCGCACAGGCGTGAATGTCTGTCGCACAGGCGTGAATGTCTGTCGCACAGGCGAGAATGTCTGTCACACAGGCGTGAATGTCTGTCACACAGGCGTGAATGTCTGTCACACAGGCGAGAATGTCTGTCACACAGGCGTGAATGTCTGTCACAGAGGCGTGAATGTCTGTCACAGAGGTGTGAATGTCTGTCACAGAGGCGTGAATGTCTGTCACAGAGGTGTGAATGTCTGTCAGAGGCGTGAATGTCTGTCACAGAGGTGTGAATGTCTGTCAGAGGCGTGAATGTCTGTCACAGAGGTGTGAATGTCTGTCACAGAGGCGTGAATGTCTGTCACAGAGGCGTGAATGTCTGTCACAGAGGCGTGAATGTCTGTCTGTCACAGAGGTGTGAATGTCTGTCACACGGGCGTGAATGTCTGTCACACGGGCGTGAATGTCTGTCACAGAGGCGTGAATGTCTGTCACACAGGTGTGAACCCGGCTTAATGCGTCCAACAACCTAATCTCTGATGTTGCAAACGACTGGACGTTCGTTCTCCATCGTGTATGATAGTCATGTGCTTTCTTCCTTGTCTCTTATTTATTTTCATCCCGCAAGATGAAAACTTTCACGCGTTTTGAGCATATTTTATGTATCTTTCTAAAGGCGAATCCTCAGCCGGCGAGGAGCGGAGAGAAGATGAAAGGATCCCAGACAGAAGTGCGTTTCATTTATTGACGAGTAGCTGTGAGAGAGAATCAACAATTGCTCCTTGGTTTGCAGCACCTCGGCCTTCCCTCCCCGGGAAATTCCTTTCTACATTCTAAAAGCAAGATTTGGACGTGATCGGCTTCTGGATCGCACTTCAGAGGCTACCGACAGGCGGTGAGGAAGTGATGTAATGCCCCCTCACCGCCGGCTTTAACCCCTATTTTTGACAGCAAAGGAGCTGCAGCCACCCTCTTGCCGTAATGTGTCCAAGTCGTGTTCCATGAGCTTGCTGCCTGCCGACCAACCACTACATTTTCGGGTAGACTTTGCTGCGGGGGCGACTACAGCATGTAAACAGACCAACAGACCCCCCCCCCCCCATCCGCTGCCCATTGAAGCTTAACCACTTGCCCACCGACCCATAGCAGGTTTATTGCTACAGGGCAGAATCATGTATACAGTGCCTTGAAAAAGTATTCATACCCTTTGAAATGTTCCACATTTTGTCATGTTACAACCAAAAATTTAAATATATTTTATGTGATAGACCCAAACTGCGGCCCGGGGGCCGGATGCAGCCCTTTGCTTGTTTTTATTTGGCCCTTGGGTGCTGACGCCAACAGTGGGGAAATATTCCTCCCACTGACACCATCAATGGGGAAATATTCCTCCCACTGACACCAACAATGGGGAAATATTCCTCCCACTGACACCAATGATGGGACACTATTCCTCCCACTGACACCAATGATGGGACACTATTCCTCCCACTGACACCAATGATGGGACACTATTCCTCCCACTGACACCAACAATGGGGAAATATTCCACCCACTGACACCAACAATGGGCAAATATTCCTCCCACTGACACCAACAATGGGGAAATATTCCTCCCACTGACACCAACGATGGGGAAATATTCCTCCCACTGACACCAGCAATGGGGAAATATTCCTCCCACTGACACCAGCAATGGGGAAATATTCCTCCCACTGACACCAACAATGGGGAAATATTCCTCCCACTGACACCAGCAATGGGGAAATATTCCTTTCACTGACACCAACAATGGGGAAATATTCCTCCCACTGACACCAGCAATGGGGAAATATTCCTTTCACTGACACCAACAATGGGGAAATATTCCTCCCACTGACACCAATGATGGGGCACTATTCCTCCCACTGACACCAATGATAGGGAAATATTCCTCCCACTGACACCAGCAATGGGGAAATATTCCTCCCACTGACACCAATGATGGGGAAATATTCCTCCCACTGACACCAATGATGGGGCGCTATTCCTCCCACTATTACCAAAGATGTAGGCCCGGATTCACAAAGCACTTGCGCCGACGTATCTCGAGATACGCCGCGTAAGTGCAAATATGCGCCGTCGTATCTGTGCGCCGTGCCCAGAAAACTAGATACGCCTGAAAATAGGCTTCATCCGACCGACGTAACTTGCCTACGCTGGCGTATCGTAGGCGCATATTTACGCTGGGCGCATTTGCTCCCATGGATTTTCTATGCACATGTGCAAATAAGGGAGATGCGCCGATTCATAAACGTACTTGCGCCCGGCGCATAATATACGCGGTTTGCATAAGTCGTACGTCTGGCGTAAAGTTATATATATATATATATATATATATATATATATATATATATATATATATATGAGGCGCAACCCATGCAAAGGTATGGACCAGGGAATACAGCCGTCGTATTTTACGTCGTTTACATTGTACGTGAATATGGCTGGGCGTGGGTTACGTTCACGCCGTAGGCAGTGATCCGTCGTATCTTAGGCATTCGTTCCGACGTGATTCTGAGCATGCGCACTGGGATGCGTCCACGGGACGGCGCATGCGCCGTTCATTATTCGTATCTGTCTGGCGCTCGGCCCATCATTTGCATGGGGTCACGCCTCATTAGCATGGCTCACGCCCACTTCCTCCTACGCCGGATTACGCCGAGGAAACCCAGCGCAGTTTGTCTCTCTAAGTTTTTTACCAAAGATATGTATAAGAATACGTATCGGCCTAAACTGAGGGAAAAACATTTTTTTTATATATTTTTAGTGTATGGGTGAGCATTAGAGAACCCAGGACACACTTCTCCTGTTTTCAGTACTACATATAGATCTATCCACATAGGCCGAATCTGATCTTTCATCTCCTGCACACTCCAAAATACCAAAATGAACAATCGATGCGAGATGAAATTAAGAAAAAAATAATGGATGTCTGTGTATTTAGTGAGAAGAGTGATCATTGGTTAATTGTATTGGAAAAGCGTGCACCTGGAGGTGGGTGGTGGTGATCTGGAAGGGGAGGGGGGGCAGCCACAGGTGTGTGCTTATGAGGTCATCTGATGGATCCCTTCCTGTGTCTTATGGCTTCTCTGTCTGATGTGATGAAGCGTTCCTAGAAATATCGCAATAGCTCAGGTAAGGCCTTTTTCTCTAAATTAACCCCTTCAATACAGGGCTTTTATACCCACCTACATACCGGGCCTATTCTGGCACTTCTCCAAATCATCATTCTTTTGCTAGAAAATTACTCAGAGCTCCCAAACATCCCTTGTAATAGGAATAAGCATGACAGGTCCTCTTTACAGTGAGAAATGGGTGTCAATAAGACCTCACATCTCACCACTAGGTTGGGAAGCCTGAAATAAAAAAATTAAAAAAGCGATCACCGCTTCACAGCCGAGGCGGCGGCGTTTTTTTTTTAATGCGGAGGCCGCACGTGATGTCATAACATCGCGCCCGGCCTCCGAACGATCATAGAGACTCCGGCGACCATCCGGTCTGCCAAAAATCTCTATGGTAGGCAGCCGCTGCTGGCGGATCTGTTCTCCGACTCACAGATTGCACAGGTGATTTGGTAGAAGCACCGGAGGGAGGGGGGGCGTGTCCCCTCTCGCCACCTGTAAGAATGATTAAGCGGCAGAACAGCCGCTATGATCATGCTTACGGTGCACAGAATCGCCAGCTCTAAAAGATGATATCCGAACGATGCCTGTAGCTGCACCCATCATTCAGATAATATCCCGGCTCAAAGTCAAGGACGTCCATCTGGTACGAAGTGGTTACCGTATTTTCCGGCGTATAAGACGACTGGGCATATAAGACGACCCCCTAATTTTCCAGGAAAATTTTTTGTTTTGGCATATAATCACCTTATAAGACTACCCCCTTCTTACTAGTCTTTCTGGAAGCTGAGGGGTAGCCAGAACCGCTGACAGAAACAGGCTTTTTCATATCTCACTGCACTGTGCCATTACATTACATTCCTCACTGTGCCATTACATTGCATGCCCCTCACTGTGCCATCACTTGCCCCTCACTGTACCATCACTTGCCCCTCACTGTGCCATCACTTGCCCCTCACTGTGCCATCACTTGCCCCTCACTGTGCCATCACTTGCCCCTCACTGTGCCATCACTTGCCCCTCACTGTGCCATCACTTTCCCCTCACTGTGTCATCACTTGCCCCTCACTGTGCCATCACTTGCCCCTCTCTGTGCCATCACTTGCCCCTCTCTGTGCCATCACTTGCCCCTCTCTGTGCCATCACTTGCCCCTCTCTGTGCCATCACTTGCCCCCACTGTGCCTGAACTTGCCCCCCAGTGCAATCACTGCAAACACTCACTTTTTTTGCAGCGGTGACAGTCTCCGTGCTGCGAGCGTCAATGATTTGAAAGCCGCGCCTTCTCCTCAGAGTGTTCTGTGATAGGCGGAACGCAAATTTTCCCAGCAGCGCCTCTGTTCTGTGTTCCGCCTATCACGGACGTCTTCTCATCTCGTCCGAGGATGAGAAGGCATCTGTGATAGGAGGAACACAGAACAGAGGCGCTGCTGGGAAGATTTGTGTTCCGCCTATCACAGAACACACTGAGGAGAAGGATCGTCTTTTAAATCATTGACGCTCGCAGCAGCACGGAGACCGTACCCAGCGTACAAGACGACCCCCGACTTTGGATGCATGTTTTTGCATCCAGAAAGTCGTCTTATACGGTAACTTTATTGCAAGAGGGCTACCAATGATCCTATGACATCTAGTGGTCAAATGCAGTATTTTTCTATTTTAAAATCAATGAAAAACATTCAACCAGCACAAAAAGCAGTCTAATAACATTGACCGAGAACGAATGTGCACGCACTTTCACAGGTTGAATTGCTGTGTAAAATGTATAAATAGACCCCCCTTTTTTAACGCTCCAGTATGTAGCAAAAATAGAAATATTACGGTGGACTGATCCTTTAACTTGCTATTGGCATTTTAAGTCTGTAAATGGATTGTTTATGTAAACAATTACTTAGTTCTCTTTTCATACACCTTTAGCGGCTGTAAAATAAAAAGAACATTTATGCTTCTGCTGTGCAAGCACTTTGTCTGATGGAGGCTCCTGCTGGCCCCTGGCCCCGGCGTCGGCTGCAGCAGCTGTGCTTTATAGATTGAATACATTATTCTGCAGATTCACAACTAAATCCTACACTTTACCGAGAATTATTATTATTTTTTTTTATTTTTTTTGCAATTATACTATTTTTAGCACTCACTTAACATTTTCAAGTCTTAAAGAATATGCTGAGATTACATATGGAAATCGCCGTGCTTTAAATAATGAGAAAATCTTTGTTTTCAAATAAGTTGCAAAAGGTCAAAAGATTTTTTTTTTCTTGCCTAGCTGGACTTTTTTTCTTTTTCCTTTTGGTATCTGTTACATCTTTTCTCTGTAACATTGATCCTATACAATGGAAAGAGAAACAGGAACTTCCTGTCTGGATTTGCAGGAGAATTTCTTACCCATGAGTGGCACCAGGGCCGTCTTAATAGCATCATGGGTCCCTGGGCAAAGTAATGCTCTGGGGCCCCTACAATGATGACAGTGCAGGTAAACAGACAACAAGTAGGTAGGAGGCAGACGGCCTCCCCTGTGTATCTATCACTCTCAGTGCCATCACGGGGCCCCCAATTTTGGGGCAGCGTGGGCTCAAGGACCAGCTGCTTTGGGGAAAAATACAGGGGCCCTCCGTGCAGCTGGGGCCCCTGGGCAGTGCCCAGGTGTGCCCTTCAGTGAGTGGCACTGAAGATACTGTGGTAGCCCTCTATACACGGCTTTCAATATGAAACCAAGATCAAGAACACGGGGACATGACCTCAAACTAACAGGCGGAAAGTTCAAAACAAATATTATTAACCACTTGCTTACTGGGCACATATACCCCCTTCCTGCCCAGGTGAAATTTTAGCTTTCAGCACTGTGTCGCTTTAACTGACAATTGCGCGGTCGTGCGACGTGGCTCCCAAAAAAAATGGACGTCCTTTTTTCTTTTTTTCCACAAATAGAGAGTGGTATTTGATCACCTCTACGGTTTTTATTTTTTGCGCTATTAACAAAAAAAACAGCGACAAATGGAAAAAAACACAATATTTTTTACTTTTTGCTATAATAAATATCCAATTTTTTTTAAAAAAATACTTTTTTTTTCTCAGTTCAGGCCGATACGTATTCTTCTACATATTTTTGGTAAAAAAAAATCCCAATAAGCATATAGTGATTGGTTTGCGCAAAAGTTACAGCGCCTACAACATTTTTTTTTTTTACTAGTAATGGTGGTTATCTGCGATTTTAGTCAGGACTGCGATATTACGGCGGACACTTTTGACACATTTTTGGGACCATTTGCATTTATTCAGCGATTAGTGCTATAAATATGCACTGATTACTGTATAAATGTGACTGGCAGGGAAGATGTTAACACTAGGGGGCGATCAAGGGGTTGATGTGTTCCCTGGGAGTGATTCTTACTGTGGGAGGAGGGGACTGACTGGGGGAGGTGACCAATGGTTGTCCCTATGTACAAGGGACACACCATCGGTCTCCTCTCCCTGACAGGACATGGATCTCAGAGATCCACGTCCCTGGCTCTGTGACTGCCGATCCCGGGTACCTGACGGACATTGCGGCCTCCAGGCCACGAGCATCGGCACCTAAGTGACACGGTGGGCACACGCGCCCCCCAGTGGCCGGGAGGAGACAAGGACGTCAATAGACGGCCTCCCAGCATTGTAGAGCCACCTTGTGGCTGTTATTTTACAATGGCCAAGATGGCAAGTGGGTAAAGTAAATTATTTTACTGAAAGGGTAGTTTTATAGTTGCCAACAGTCCTTATTTGCCTGGGACATTCCTGGAGATCCGACCAATGTCTCGGTCTGAGAATGTCCCGGGCAAAATCCCGAAAATCTGCCTCTTAGCAAACATATGTAGCAGAATATATTTTGGCCTAAACTGATGAAGAAATTCGATTTTTTTTTATTATTATTATTGGATGTTTTATAGCAGAAAGTATGAAATACAGTGTATATATTTTTTTCAAAATTGTTAGTCTTTTTTTGTTTATAGAGCAAAAAATAAAAACCTCAGAGGTGATTAAATACCACCAATGGAAAGCTCTATTTGTGGGAAAAATAGGACATTAATTTTATTTTGGTACGGCATTGCACGACCGCGCAATTGTCAACTAAAGTAGCGCAGTGCCGTATGTCAAAAAATGGCCTAGTTGTGAAGGAGGTGGAACCTTCCGGGGCTGAAGTGGTGAAAATCGTTCGATCTGGTGTCTTACGTAAACATTTTTCGTGTTTGTCCCTTCGGATATTATTGGATGAACTGTCGTGATCGGCTCTCGGAAGCTGTTTACTAATAATCCGATTATTGTACGATCTGTGATTTTCATGCGATTTTCTAAATGTGTGTATGGGTGTCCAGGCATCGTCAGAAACAGCCTTTGGGTGGCCTGCTGGAGGTGATTTTGTAGGGCTCATCCTGTTCCTCCTTGCATAAAGGAGCAGATACCGCTCCTGCTGATGGGTTAAGGACCTTCTACGGCTCTGTCCAGCTCTCCTAGAGGAACTGCCTGTCTCCTGGAATCTCCTCCATGCTCCTGAGACTGTCCCGGGAGACACGGCAAACCTTCTGGCAATGGCACGTATTGATGTGCCATCCTGGAGGAGTTGGACTGCCTGTGCAACCTCTATGGGGTCCAAGTATCGCCTCGTGCTACCAGTAGTAACACTGACCCTAGCCAAATGCAAAACTAGTGAAAAACAGCCAGAAAAGGGGAGTAGGGAAAAAAAATTCAGACACCTCCACCTGAGAAAACATTCCTGTTTTGGAGGTCGTCTCATTGTTGCCCATCTAGTGCACCTGTTGTTAATCAGTTTCAGCTGCTTTGCTTTTAATTGAAATTAACAACCTCCTCTGTATACATCCCTCCCCCTCTGCGATCAGATCAATATCCCAGGAGTTCTGAATTCAAAAGTGTTCCTTTAATTTTTTTGAGCAGTGTGTGTGTGTATATATATAAAAATTAACCACTTCCCATCCGGGCCAATTCCGGAACTTCGCTCCTAAAATCATATTTTTTTGCTAGAAAATTACATAGAACCCTCAAACATTATGTATGTTTTTTTATTGGCGGTAGTTGCAACTTTTTTATCTCACACGGTATTTGCGCAGAATTTTTTCAAACCCGTTTTTTTGGAAGTTTCATGCTGTTAAAAAAAAAACATTAAAGTTAGCCCAATTTTTTTGCATAATGTGAAAGATGAAGTTGAGCTGAGTTAATAGATACCTAACATTCTCATCTGCAAGGCTTACATTTTTTTTACTGGTTACAAGTTTTGAGTTACAGAGGAGGTCTATGGCTAGAATTATTGCTCTCGCTCTAACGTTCGCAGCGATACCTCACGTGTGGTCCGAAAACCGTTTTCATATGTGGGCGGGACTTGCGTACGCGTTCGCTTCTGCGAGCGAGCTACCGGGGACAGGGGCACTTTAAAAAATAAAATAAAAATTATTTTAATTTTACTTTAAACTTTTTACTTTGACACTTTAAAAAAATTATAATTTTGATCACTTTTATTCTTATTGCAAGGAATGTAAACATCCCTTGTAATAGGAATAAGCACGACAGGTCCTCTTTACAGTGAGATATGGGGTCAATAAGACCCCACATCTCACCTCCTACGTTGGAAGCCTGAAATCCCCCCCCAAAAAAACGACCTCAGCTTCCCAGCCATGAATAAGCACTGATTTTGTGCGAAACGTCGGCTGTCCACTGTTTCTGTTGCTGTGATCTGGTAATGCTTT
The DNA here is from genome assembly GCF_905171775.1 of Rana temporaria. NCBI lineage: Eukaryota > Metazoa > Chordata > Amphibia > Anura > Ranidae > Rana > Rana temporaria. Next base: position 14,259,964 of record NC_053497.1, read on the forward strand.
TGCTGTTCATTTAATAAAAGACAACCTGTACGGTTTTTGGAGTGCGGCCATCCATCCTTCATTCAACCTTTATGCTTCCCAGCCGAGGGGGCGCCGTTTTTTTTAAAATACAGAGCCCGGGCGTGATGTCATAACATCACACCCAGCCTCTGACGATCATAGAGACTTCCGGCGACCATCTGGTCCGCTGGAAATCTCTATGGTAAGCCTCCGGGGGCCTGCGAATCCATTCACCGACTCACCGATCGCAGAGGTGAGTCGCTAGAAGCACTGGCGGGAGCGGGAGGACGTCCCCTCTCACCGCTCGTAAGAACAATCAAGCGGCAGAAGAGCCGCTATGATCGTTCTTACGCTGCACAGAATCGCCAGCTCTAAAAGACGATATCTGAATGATGCTTGTAGCTGCACCCATCATTCAGATATCACTGCTCAAAGTCAAGGATGTCCATATACGTACCTTGGGCGGGGAGTATTTAGCGTACAATAAACATGCAGAAATATATGGTAAATTATATAATCGAAATAAAGTTATTTAACCACTTAAGGACCGCCTCCTGCACATATACGTCGGCAGAATGGCATGGCTGGGCACAAGCACGTACAGGTACGTCCTCTTTAAGTGCCCAGCCATGGGTCGCGGGCGCGCCCGCGACCTGGTCCAAAGCTCCGTGACCGCGGGACCCGGTCGCCGCTGGAGTCCCGCGATCGCTCCCCAGAGCAGAAGAACGGGGAGAGCTGTGTGTAAACACAGCTTCCCCGTTCTTCACTGTGGCGCCGTCATCGACCGTGTGTTCCCTTATATAGGGAATCACAATCAATGATGTCACACCTACAGCCACACCCCCCTACAGTTAGAAACACAGATGAGGTCATACATAACCCCTTCAGCGCTCCCTTGTGGTTAACTCCCAAACTGCAATTGTCATTTTCACAATAAACAATGCATTTTAAATGCATTTTTTGCTGTGAAAATGACAATGGTCCCAAAATGTGTCAAAATTGTCCGAAGTGTCCGCCATAATGTCGCAGTCACGAAAAAAATCGCTGATCGCCGCCATTAGTAGTAAAAAAATAATAATTAATAAAAATGCAATAAAACTATCCCCATTTTGTAAACGCTATACATTTTGCGCAAACCAACCGATAAACGCTTATTGCGATTTTTTTTTTTTTTTTTTACCAAAAATAGGTAGAAGAATACGTATCGGCCTAAACTGAGGAAAAAAATATATTTTTTATATATTTTCGGGGAATATTTATTATAGAAAAAAGTAAAAAATATTGAATTTCTTTCTAAATTGACGCTCTATTTTTGTTTATAGCGCAAAAAATAAAAACCGCAGAGGTGATCAAATACCACCAAAAGAAAGCTCTATTTGTGGGAAAAAAAGGACGCCAATTTTGTTTGGGAGCCACGTCGCACGACCGCGCAATTGTCAGTTAAAGCGACGCAGTGCCGAATCGCAAAAAGTACTCTGGTCTTTGACCAGCAATATGGTCCGGGGGTTAAGTGGTTAATTAAATAATAATAAAAAAATTCAACTATATAGATCAAACCAAAATGAGGAGGAAAGAGGGACAGCGGGACTTTGTTCCAAATCAGGGACAGCCCCACCAAATCAGGGACAGTTGGGAGCTATGTTATTGCATCTAACAAATAGATAATATATTGATGATGGGTGTACTATAAGCTATGTACTAAGCCAAGAGGTGTTAAATAAAATATTGCAAGCATTTTTTGTATTTATTTTTTTGCTGTGTACAGATGGGTTATACAACATTGGACGCTCTTATGTGAATTGCTGGAGGAAACATTCTGCATTAAGAAACATTGACTGTACTAAGCTGTAACAACCCTCTGCTAATTACCCCGGGGCTCTACATGTAATGCAAATAATGGAAAAAGGAAGCCAATTATGTCACAACGTGTCAGGTCAGTATATATATATATTCGTATGTATAAGGTTACATCGCACTTCATAAAGCATCCAATGTAGCCTTTTAATATTAAAGTATACCTTTTATGACATACTATAAAAAGTGTGCCTGTTCACTGACCTGTCTGCAATCACAGAATAGAGAAATATGACATTTACTATGACAAATCACAGTGCAGATTTGTATTAATAGAAACATTCTATATAAATATATTATATACGGCAATTCAGCAACATTTTATAAACTGGAATATAATATACAGTGTGTATAATTATTATTATTTTTTTTAAATATATCATTTATTAAATGAATGTATGTATATATTTATTAAATTGATTACATTTAACTTAAAAATACATTGAATTACATTGTGCATTAAAAAACGAGAAAAGTCAGATGCAACAAAACAAGCGACAAACTGCAAACCACATTTTTTTTAAAAAGATAACATTTTTGATTTTATTAATTCTTTTATCGTGAGTTCAGTGCTAGGGATTGCCTATGGAGAACCGCTGGTTCCGAGGACACATCAGCACAGGAAGAGGCCACAGAGGAAGAAGAAAAGGAGGGGGTGGAGGAGAGAGGTGTGTTACAACCAGTAGTAGCATTTTGGAGGCGTGGTGGCGGAACAACCTCCAACACTACTGTACCTTGTCCTGCGTCCTTCCCAGCTGCCAGCAGAGTCACCCAATGCGGGTGTATGTGGTTACTGCTGGATTTTTGCCTCTTTCGCTGCGTTACCTGCGTTTGCCTCTTTCGCTGCGTTACGCTGCTACACACATTAAAAAATGTTCCTGAAAAAAAAGTTTCATAACTGGTGCGATAAACCAGTGGCCCTCCAAAACTGCATATTGAAGCGGGGTGTTATATACCTTCTTCCACATTTACTGCGTCACGTACGAGAGATTGGGAGATGAGTCGTATTTAGTCGACGCTCCCAAACGAGGCTTGAAGCCTCGAGAGGAGATGCGCGCGTGCGTCCCCTCGGAACGAGGCTTGGTTTTAATTGTTGGTACTATTTGAGGGGATGACGCGGTACGCCGCCCGTGCCCCGAGACGACGTGACCTTTCATTAAACGTGTCGGGCGGAACGAGCAGCTTGCTGACGTCATCACCCTCATCTGCAGGTTTTCCTGTTTGCGTCCGGCCGGCGCAACAGATTTAAGACTGGTCTTATACTTACTAAATATGTCCTTGCTGTGGAGTTTGTCATACTACCACGTTGTATTACAACGTCACGGATGCAGTGTCCGTCCTGATTGCCGGGTCTAACATCCATGCTGGTCTAGGTCCTAATTACACAGGACCATTGGCTCTGGTAAGCAGTTTTTCATTATGGTGGTGGAATTCACTTGAAGCGGTTGATCCAAGGAAGAAAGCATAGCTGATATCTTGGAACATCACTGGGTGTTTATTCACAGCAGTTTTATGGACTTTTATGAGATATATATATATATATATTTCTATGCAATTTTGGTTGTTCTCTTGGACTTTACCTTGTACATTTTTTCATATCCTTACAAGTTTACTGTCACTTAACTGATGTCATTAGCTTATGCTTTATGATTTGTTATCATCCAATTTATGATTTTAATTTGGTATTATTTGTGCACTTTAATCATTTATAATAAGTTCACGGTTTATGCTCATTTAATTTAAAGGTATGATGGTCAGGTGTCCACAAAGTAATAACTTCATTGGTGAGGAATTCCTGTAGTTGGCATGAGGATGGTATTGAAAGGGTGCCTCTCGCACAAACTTGGACAATAATGTATGTTAATATTTTGTAGGGATCACTATTAATGTAAAACGAAATTGGATAGTAATAATGAAAAACACATGTAGAGCGTTTTATGATATACCATGGGGAGTATTGTGCCACAGAGCGGGCTGTACCGGTTAAAACCATTAGAGAATTGCATTGCAGATCCAGGTCATACTAATCTCTTCTCAAAGAGCAACTTCTGCCTTTCAGCTCAGCCCAGAGTGTCAAAAAAAATTGACCAATAAATTGAAAAATGAAAAATACCTTTTGGCTACTGTTCCGATATTCAGACAAAAACTACTGACTTATGAAACTGATGTGATCTCAAAAATACTCCCACCCCCCCCCAATACCATGCTTGCCTCTATATATATCTGTGCCACATAACAGAACCCCCACTTCATTGTGAGCTACTAGTGCATGGGTGCTTAACCTGTGGCCCTCTAGCTGTTGCAGAACTACAAGGCCTATGAGGCATTGCAAGGCTGTTAGTTGAACAAGCACAACTCCCAAAGGCAAAGGCATCATGATACTTGTAGTTCCACAACAACTGGAGGGCCACAGGTTGAGCACTAGTGGGATTTCACAATGCATTTTAACTAATAATGTCCTGGTTGGAAATCAAGCCTATGCTGTATATGTGCCATCTGTTACCTCGGTATTGTCTAATTGGAAAACATTCAGCAAGTCTTTGAATACAAAAAAAATTCTCATACATAATATGGGGTGGTCCATGCCATAGGCGTGCGCACAGGGTTTGCCCAGGCACACACAAATCACCCTTTACAGCACAGATTCCCCCTACTGCCCTGGCTCCCCCTTCCCCCTGCAGCGCTACCAGCTTCCCTCCTCCCCCGCCAGCTGTAGCTGCGAGGATGTTTTAGGATGAGTAGAGGAAGGGGTCGGTAAATATGTAGTTGACCATCCCCTTCCCTTTCTGAATGAACATTGTGAGTGATCAGTAGTGTGTGTTTGAGCTTTGGGGTGCACACCATAATGCAATACGCTGTGTACACCTATGGTCCCTACATAATTAGAGCTGGGTTTTGGCAGGCCACTTGGTTGAGTGGGCACAACTCCACTCACTGAGTAGTGTCGGGGCCTGGATCTGTGCCACCTGGAATGCTGGACAGCTCCCTGGGCAATTTCTTGAAAGATATTGCATTGAAACTTGTTTGTCTTGAGCCTTGCACTTTTTGCTCCTACCATGAACTTCCTGATTTACTGCACTCTCTTCAGCCAATATCTCACTCTTGTCAGTCCTGCTGCCGTTCATATCTTTTCTACAACTTGTTACCAACCCTTGGCTTGTTCCTCAACTGTGCTTCTGCTTAATCCCAACCTGAAACCATTCTGATTCATTACTGACCTTTGGCTTGTTTCCTGACTACGCTCCTACATATCCCTAACTGCTCTATCTACTATTGGACCCCGGCTTGCTTACCTCCTGGTGGAGTGATCTTGAGGTCTACAACCTGGCAAAACCCATCTCCACCATCAGGAGCTCTGGTGAAGACCGGTTAGTACTTTGAGTCTGCACCTCAGGAAAGCTTGTGTCATCCGCCAGGGTGACTTGCTTGTGTTCTTATCCAGCTGGTCGGTGGGTGCCTCGCTACTGCGATAGCTCCTGGCCTCTGAGCCTGACTCCAGATCGTGACAGGTAGGCTTGAGGCAGATGAGGTTAAGTGTTTTTTTAGGGACCAGGACTGAAATGCTGGTATGTTTTTAGCAGTTCAGATTCTCAAAACTCTTCTCTGAAAAGGAGACTAAAGGGTGCTCAAAAAGGCTGTTTCTGCCTTATATCTGCTTCTGCTTTTTCCTAAGTACTTTTAGCATGACTGCCAGAGCCAGCAGATTGATTGTAACAGCAATCAAGTCTAAGAATCACAACTCCTGATGGTGGGGATGGGACATAAACCCTAAAGCAGGGATCCTTAAACTACAGCCCTCCAGCTGTGGTAGAACTACACATCCCATGAGGCATTGTAACACACTGACATTCACAGACATGTCTAGGCATGATGGGAATTGTAGTTCCTGAACAACTGGAGGGCCGCAGTTTGAAGACCCATGCCCTAAAGCCTCGTACACGCGATCGGTCCATCCGATGAAGCTGACTGTCAGTCGCGCCTACACACCATCGGTTATTTAACCGATTGTGTCAGAACGCGGTGACGTTAAACACAACGACGTGCTGAAAAAACGAAGTTCAATGCTTCCGAGCATGCGTCAAATTGATTCTGAGCATGCGTGGGTTTTTAACCGATGCTTTTGCATACCAACGATCGGATTTGACCTATCGTTTAGGCGTCCATCGGTTAAATTTTAAAGCAAGTTCTCATTTTTTTGACCTAAGGTTAAATAACCTATGGGGCCTACACGCGATCGGTTTGGCCTGATGAAAACGCACCTTGAATGAATGAATGAAAAATTTATAGAGCGCAACACATGCGAACTGAATCGCTTCTGGGCGCTAGTTGTTTGTGACTCATGACCTCAAAAGAGCAGAGTTTTGATCCGTCTTCTGAAAGTCAGGTGGTTTTCCTCCAACCGAATGCTGGTTGGTAAAGCGTTCCATAGTCTAGGACCCTGGAAAGCAAACCTTCTTTCTCCTTTGGATTTGTATTTAGTTTTTGGTACCCTGACCAGATTTTGGTCGGTGGATCGCAGAACGCGATTCGAATTGTGGGGTTCTATCTTGTCGCAAAGATATTGCGGAGCCTTCCCATGGATGCACTTATGTGTAAGGCAGAGTGCTTTAAATGCAATTCTGTCCTTTACTGGCAGCCAGTGAAGGGTTCTCAACGAAGGTGAGATTGATTCCCATTTTTTTTTCCCAGTCACCAGTCTGGCGGCCGTATTCTGTACGACTTGCAGACGGGAGATTTGGTACTTTGGGAGTCCGAGGTACAGTGCATTGGCATAGTCCAGTCTGGAATTTACGATTGTTCCCACCACGACTGCTACGTCTTCTTTAGGGATAAATGGAATAAGTCTGCGTAGTAGGCGCAACAGATAGTGCGCTCCGCTGACTACTGACCCTATTTGTGCGTCCATTGTCATGAAGGTGTCGAAGATGACCCCGAGACTTTTGACTTTGGAGCTAGGGTTGATGATTTGGCCCAGAATGGGCGGTGGTGTCCAAGTTGTTACCACTTGACTCTTTCGGCTGGCCTGAAACACAAGGAGTTCTGTTTTAGAACTGTTGAGTTTAAGATAGCTGTTGGTCATCCAGTTGTCAATCAAAGAGAGACATTTCTCTAAACTGGGATGATGATTCTTTTTGTTGCCGATGCGCAAGTACAGTTGCGTATCGTCTGCATAAGAGTGATAGAGTAGTTCTTGGCTACTGATAATGTCAAAGAGAGGGCGAAGATAGATGTTGAAAAGCACCGGTGACAGGGGGGATCCTTGGGGGACTCCACATGACACCGTGCGCCTCTCTGACGTGAAGGCACCCAATTTGACTGTTTGTGATCGGTTTTCCAGAAAGGAAGAAAACCATGGTAAATCTCCTTCTGCGACTCCTGCTACCGAAGCTAGTCGCATCAGTAACAGTTTGTGGTCTACCGTGTCAAAGGCTGCGCTTAGGTCCAGCAGAATCAGGAGACAAGATTCTCCTTCGTCTGCGGCCTCGAGGGCGTCGTCCCATATTTTAAGTAAGGCCGTTTCTGTCCCGTGTCCAGGACGGAAGCCTGATTGTAATGGATCCAGTAGGTTATGGGTATCTAGATGCTGTTGCAGCTGTTGTACCACTACTTTCTCCATTATCTTAGAGAGAACGTTTAGGCCTGTTATGGGACGGCGGTGAATTGGGTCCTTGGGATCCAGGTTCGGTTTTTTCAGGATGGGCTGGATTGTGCCCTCTTTCAGCATGGATGGCACTATGCCTTCCTTAAAAGACTGGTTTATAAGCTGTGTGATGGGTGGTGCCAGAATGTCGGCACAATCCTTCAACAGTTTAGTGGGGATGATATCATTGGGCGATGTGCTGTTCCGCAAGGCACCGATGATATTTTTTGTGGTATCACTGGAAATAGGTTCCAGAGTGAACTTTGTTGATTGCAGAAAGTTTCTGCGGGAATTTTGTGGCTGATTGGCCTTCAGCCCGTTGTCCTCTAGCGATCCTATTGTGTGTACGCGGCCTAAAAGAGTTATTTTGCTGGTACCAGATCGCTTGTCCCCACCAATAGGACAGGAAAGCTATAGTGTGGTGACTGTACACTGGGTTATCAACAAGAGAGTAGTCAGGACGTAAATAAGATGGTTGTTCCGGCAATGGAGGACCTGATGTCTTCAGCAACTTGAAGCTGGGCAAGACTTTGCAGCCCCCTGAGGACTGGGGAAAACCCAAAAAGAACATATGGGAAAAACAGAGGGCACCCCAGCCCCCAGCACATTACTTTATAAACTCTTGTAGCACCCGAAGGAGCTGCTAGATATTTTTGGGCGGCATGTTACCTCTATTTCCTCGCCATCCAGAGTGATGGATGAGAGTAGAGAAAGTTCAATGTCCACACTTCACACTTCCTTTTTAAAGATTTATTTGCTGAACTTGGTAAAAGAATAATATAAGTGGTTGAAGGGGTGGAAGGGTAACAGGTAAATAGGTTCATGTGCAATATTCCAATCGGGAAACACTCCTGCTTCCTGCGACACAGCTTTCGTCGCCACTCTAGCCAGAGTGGGTATTGCGCACCCGGATAGGTTTCTCTCACTAGCCTAGCAACCGGAATGGTGCACGGAATATGGTACAGTTATTGCCACAGACCTTCCCACAAATGGAGACACCTTCGGCCCAAAATCCTCGTAGCACAGGATTCAGCACCCGGATCTCTCCAGATTAACTTCTTGCAGAACTTGGAACTGACAGGGGATCACCATCAAGCCTTTCAGTAAACGGTGCATCCTTCGATGAAGTTCAAGGCCTCTCTTGAGATGCCAGCCTTGTGCTCAGTCCTCTCCAAGGTAGGTCCTTCATCAAGCGGCTTCCTCCCTCCAGGACGGACAGCATAGGAACACCCTTGAAAACATAGACCCAATCTGCTTACTGGGCCTACTTAACAGATCACAACCCCAGACCAATGTGATCTAGAGCCAGGATTACAGGAACACGCACCCACCCGGCCAGGAGGGCCACACACGGGGTGGTGGGAAGTCAGACCCAGGATTGACGACCCCCGTCCAATAACGTCTGTCACTTACGTACCCCCCAGCATACACAGCGGGGCGATCATCCCCCACTGATTGGCTGTCGAGGGGAAATACCCAAATCACCTTGACCTAGCTGCTGCCAACCTTGGCCTGGAGTAGCAACGACACCCCAGGCGAACGATAGTGGTCACTCACAGCAGCACAGCCACGGCTGGAACAGAAGCCAAATTTGCTCAAAATTATACATGTCAATTAACTCTCAGACTTCCCCCTAAATTTAAAACAGTGCCAGCCCAACAGGAGCAGGCCACTACACTCTTTTTATTGAATAAATGAAACAGATGTGTACTCACAATTGGCACATGGCATTAATCTCATCAATATCCACAGTGACCCAAACACCCTGGTCCACGGCGCCAATCTCAACTTAGGGAAAACACTTCCAATGGCTGACACAGGCTCTGAAAAAGAGGGTACCCCCCCCCCCCCCCCCCCCCCCCCCCCCCCAAACGTGTCAGAATTGAAAGTGTCTTCCCTACGCTGGGATTGGTGAAGTGGACCAGGGTGTGTGGGTCACTGTGGATATTGATCCCCTTGATCTCCTGTGCTGTTTGTGAGTACAGAGCTGTTTAATTTCTTCAATTACATTTTTTTAAGGTAATGCGCAAAGCTGGTGCACCCTCTTAGGTATTTTTTGTCGAACAGATATAACGAAACAATTTCAGTGGTCTGTTTAATAGACAAAAATGGAGCATATAAGAGATGTTCATTGTTAAGATTTTTTTACACTTAGTGTTTCGAGGCGTTGCGCAGGAAGCTTGTTGCGGCATGGCTTCCATGTGCAGATATGACACAGGCCGCCTCAATCCCTGTAAATGCTCTTTTATTAGACTTTCACAGCCTGCAGCTATTGAAAGAGCTCTGATTATCTCCACAGGACTCGTAATCCAACGGGAAATTTATGATCACAATTGCTGTCATTTGCTTATTTGCCATTTATGCTTTTTGTGTTATTCTGACGGTATAGCGTTTTTTTTCAGTGACCTGTAGAGATATCTCTAGTTCCAGCAATGGGGAAGATGAAAATCTGGAACAGAATGATCTAGAATGATCAGTTAATGATTGTAAATGTAGGTATATCCCTGAGACGCAGCTTTTTTTTTTTTTTTTACTAGGGTGGCACAGAGAGAAATGGGAATCGGGCACAGCTCTCAGACATTCTGATTCTGTTGCAATTTTTTTTATTTATTTTAAAGTAAAATTTTATGTTGTAAAAGAACAATCCCCCCCAAAAAATTCCCCCACACCTGCCTTCTATGACACGTCGAGATGAATCAGATACCGCATTACCGCACCCAACTCCCATCTCTTCATCTCATCCTGCACCCAACTCCCAGCTGTTCATCTCACCCTGCACCCAACTCCCAGCTGTTCATCTCATCCCGCACCCAACTCCCAGCTGTTCATCTCATCCCGCACCCAACTCCCAGCTGTTCATCTCATCCCGCACCCAACTCCCAGCTGTTCATCTCATCCCGCACCCAACTCCCAGCTGTTCATCTCATCCTGCACCCAACTCCCAGCTGTTCATCTCATCCTGCACCCAACTCCCAGCTGTTCATCTCATCCTGCACCCAACTCCCAGCTGTTCATCTCATCCTGCACCCAACTCCCAGCTGTTCATCTCATCCCGCACCCAACTCCCAGCTGTTCATCTCATCCTGCACCCAACTCCCAGCTGTTCATCTCACCCTGCACCCAACTCCCAGCTGTTCATCTTATCCCGCACCCAACTCCCATCTCTTCATCTCATCCCGCACCCAACTCCCAGCTGTTCATCTTATCCCGCACCCAACTCCCATCTCTTCATCTCATCCCGCACCCAACTCCCAGCTGTTCATCTCACCCTGCACCCAACTCCCAGCTGTTCATCTCACCCTGCACCCAACTCCCATCTCTTCATCTCATCCTGCACCCAACTCCCATCTCTTCATCTCATCCTGCACCCAACTCCCAGCTGTTCATCTCACCCTGCACCCAACTCCCAGCTGTTCATCTCACCCTGCACCCAACTCCCAGCTGTTCATCTCACCCTGCACCCAACTCCCAGCAGTTCATCTCACCCTGCACCCAACTCCCAGCAGTTCATCTCACCCTGCACCCAACTCCCAGCTGTTCATCTCATCCCGCACCCAACTCCCAGCTGTTCATCTCATCCCGCACCCAACTCCCAGCTGTTCATCTCATCCCGCACCCAACTCCCAGCTGTTCATCTCATCCCGCACCCAACTCCCAGCTGTTCATCTCATCCCGCACCCAACTCCCAGCTGTTCATCTCATCCCGCACCCAACTCCCAGCTGTTCATCTCATCCCGCACCCAACTCCCAGCTGTTCATCTCATCCCGCACCCAACTCCCAGCTGTTCATCTCATCCCGCACCCAACTCCCAGCTGTTCATCTCATCCCGCACCCAACTCCCAGCTGTTCATCTCATCCCGCACCCAACTCCCAGCTGTTCATCTCATCCCGCACCCAACTCCCAGCTGTTCATCTCATCCCTCACCCAACTCCCAGCTGTTCATCTCATCCCGCACCCAACTCCCAGCTGTTCATCTCACCCTGCACCCAACTCCCAGCTGTTCATCTCATCCCGCACCCAACTCCCAGCTGTTCATCTCATCCCTCACCCAACTCCCAGCTGTTCATCTCATCCCGCACCCAACTCCCAGCTGTTCATCTCACCCTTTACCCAACTCCCAGCTGTTCATCTCACCCTTTACCCAACTCCCAGCTGTTCATCTCATCCCGCACCCAACTCCCAGCTGTTCATCTTATCCCGCACCCAACTCCCATCTCTTCATCTCACCCTGCACCCAACTCCCAGCAGTTCATCTCACCCTGCACCCAACTCCCAGCTGTTCATCTCATCCCGCACCCAACTCCCAGCTGTTCATCTCATCCCGCACTCCTCAACAGCCAACACATTTCAGGAATAACAGAGCTTTGCAGATCCTGCAAACCAAAACACATGTTTGCAGTGCTCACCCCCACATGGGCTGCTGATTTGATACAGGTTCCTCTCCTAAATTAGTGCAGCGGTAGCCAATCACACAGCAACAGTCACTCTTTCTGGCTCAATCAACAGTCTTGGGGGTTGCTTTTTCTGAAATGTATTGCTGAATAAACTTGGATAGGGCACCAGGAGCTGTGGGATACTCCATTAACTCTGAACAGCAATGAGAGGACGCTCTTCACTTTGGCACAACTTCTTAGGACAGTCCCCTTTAGTAATGGCCCAGAAATTGGACTGCACCAAGACACCATCAGAGATATGCCAGGCTACACAAGGGATGGCAGCAGCAACAGTCACCAGGATCCTGAACTCAGGTCTGTACTCACAATGTCCTTAGATACTTGGATGCCTCCTCCCAATATCAGACAGGAATTTCCATAGTAAACTTTCCAGACGTACTCCGTGAAATCCATTGCTTAGCTTCAGAGATTCTCAGCAAACAGCCCCCCCCCCCCCCCAGCTTTAGCATAGTTGGGACCTTGATAAGCACATGTAGAGTTTCAGATGGGCTGCCTGGTAGGGCAGTAGCCCTTCAGGCTGGGAAACCTTCCCTCCAGCAGCAATAAACCCCAGACTATTTTTGCAGCCCCAGCCACCTTCTGGGCATCCTCCCCCTGGGATTGGCAGAGACAATATAAATATTCAGGTTTCTGATTTGCCTTTCCAGCCCACTACATTTTTGAATCCTCCAGAAGATAGGAGGGAAACAATCAAATCTGCAACCAATAGAGCCCAGAGCAGCCCAAAATCGACCTTGCTTTTCTAGCAATCCTAGCAGCAGCCCTTCAGGCAGGGAACTTCTCCTCCTGGACAAGAACCCAGCAGCATCAGACTCCTGGTTATTTATGCACCCCCCTGGCCACCTTCTGGGCATCCTTCTCCAGGGATTGGTTGAGACAACATAAATATTCAGGTTGCTGATTTGCCTTTCCAGTTCACTGCATTCTAGAATCCTCCAGAAGGCAGGGGGAAACAATCAAACCTGCAAACAGTGGAGCCCAGAACACCCCAAAGCAATTACAAACTGCTCCACTGATTAAAGTGTAGCCAAAAAGCCTAGATTTACCTAACCAACCTAGCAACCTATCTAGAAGGATGCTACATTTACTCAAGGTCCATTTTATTTTTTATCTCCTTGGTTCTATTTGGAACATAAATACATTTTTTGGCATGATTCAATTTCTTAAGAAAACAAACTATGGGCAATTAAATTTTTCTTAAATTAAGACAATGTCCTGGTCCAGGTTACAGCGCCCATCTGTTTCCTAATTGTAAATATGGTTTGTGTAATTTTTATTTGATCAGACATCACATTGAACAAACTAACAAAGCAATGTCAAACATTTGGCAATATTGCAGCCAGCTATGAATAATTACAGTGCAGAAATAACAATTAAAGATAATTAGTCGGTCTAAGTTCAGCCACTGGGTACTAAAATGTGAAGGAACATTCTGAAGAACCCAAGCCTATTTATGTACTCCCCAGCCACTTACTGGGCACCCTCCTCCAGGGAATGGCTGAGGCAACATACAGTTGCAATAAAAACTATGTGAACCCTTTTGGAACGATATGGATTTCTGCACAAATTGGTCATAAAATGTGATCTGATCTTTATCTAAGTCACAACAATAGACAATCGCAGTCAGCCTAAACTAATAACACACAAAGAATTAAATGTAACCATGTTTTTATTGAACACACCATGTAAACATGCACAGTGCAGGTCAAAAAAGTATGTGAACCCTTGGATTTAATAACTGGTTGAACCTCCTTTTGGCAGCAATAACTTCAACCAAACGTTTCCTGTAGTTGCAGATCAGACGTGCACTAAAAACCGCAGAGGTGATCAAATACCACCAAAAGAAAGCTCTATTTGTGGGGAAAAAAGGACGCCAATTTTGTTTGGGAGCCACGTCGCACGACCGCGCAATTGTCAGTTAAAGCAACGCAGTGCCGAATCGCAAAAAGGGGCCCCGGTCCTTAACCTGCATGATGGTCCGGGTCTTAAGACGGCCCTGATTACAGTTGTTCTCACTTCTTAAAAATTTTAATAAAAAAGATTGTACCAGAAAAAAATACCATGGCTTGAACTTGACCATTTCACCGATCCATCTTTTTGGTGTTCCACGTCCTTCTGCACATGAATGGGCCAAATGAAAATATCTCTTTAAAACCTTTTTATTATTTAAATGTACGGTTTATTTCTATCTGCATATCTCTCTCGCATTCGACGGTAAATGAACCTTCCGTACCCAGCAATAAAACAAAGAGCTACGTGTTCCTCTTATCTCCATTGCGATGTCTCTTCAACTTTCTCGGAGCATGGATAATTTGTTCAGCATTACTGCAAACAGCATGCAAGTGTAGGAGTCTGACCCAGGCACTGGATGAATATTAAGATATTCGGATGTGTCATGAATTTGAGCTTCTAGATTTGCCCGGTTTGTTCATGGATTCTCCCGACACATCTGTTTTAGTAGTTCATGAGATAAAAGAAACCAGCCTATCGCTGACCACATGGCGCGCACGCATTGAATGTTTTATATCAAAGGGATCATTAATCTATCTGGCAAGTCTAATGGGTATGCGCTGAAGTCCCGGGAGTGCTTGAATCATACAAAAATTTTTTTATTTTTTTTGCAGCTATATAGAGGATAGTTAAATCCCAACTTTGGGTTAGTTTTATTTTTAGGTGTCCTCCAGGAATTGTTTAAAAAAGCCATTCAGGCTTGAAAATGGTCCTTTAACCACATCAGCCCCGGAAGAATTGGCTGCCCAATGACCGGGCCATTGTTTTGCGATTCGGCACTGCGTTGCTTTAACCACTTAAGGACCGCCTCCTGCACATATACGTCGGCAGAATGGCACGGCTGGGCACAAGCACGTACAGGTACGTCCTCTTTAAGTGCCCAGCCGTGGGTCGCGGGCGCGCGCCCGCGACCCGGTCCGAAGCTTCGTAAACCGCGGCCACAGTAACCGTGGACCCGATCGCCGCTGGAGTCCCGCGATCGGTCCCCGGAGCTGAAGAACGGGGAGAGGTGAGTGTAAACACAGCTTCCCCGTTCTTCACTGTGGCGCCGTCATCGATCGTGTGTTCCCTAATATAGGGAACCACAATCAATGACGTCGCACCTACAGCCACACCCCCTTACAGTTAGAAACACAGATGAGGTCACACTTAACCCCTTCAGCGCCCCCTTGTGGTTAACTCCCAAACTGCAATTGTCATTTTCACAGTTATCAGTGCATTTTTAATGCATTTTTTGCTGTGAAAATGACAATGGTCCCAAAAATGTGTCAAAATTGTCCGATGTGTCCGCCATAATGTCGCAGTCACGAAAAAAAAAAAACGCTGATCGCCGCCATTAGTAGTAAAAAAAAAAAAATTATAAAAATGCAATAAAACTATCCCCTATTTTGTAAACGCTATAAATTTTGCGCAAACCAATCGATAAACGCTTATTGCGATTTTTTTTTTACCAAAAATAGGTAAAAGAATACGTATCGGCCTAAACTGAGGAAAACTATTTTTTGTATCTGTTTTTGGGGGTTATTTATTAAAGCAAAAAGTAAAAAATATTGAATTTTTTTCAAAATTGTCGCTCTATTTTTGTTTATAGCGCAAAAAATAAAAACCGTAGAGGTGATCAAATACCACCAAAAGAAATATCTATTTGTGGGAAAAAAAGGACGCCAATTTTGTTTGGGAGCCACGTCGCACGACTGCGCAATTGTCAGTTAAAGTGACGCAGTGCCGAATCGCAAAAACTGGCCAGGTCCTTAACCTGCCTAAAGGTCCGGATCTTAAGTGGTTAACTGACAATTGCGCGGTCGTGCGACACTGTACAAAAAAACAAAATTGACGTCCTTTTTTCCCCCCACAAATAGAGATTTCTTTTGGTGGTAATATTTTGCTATAATAAATATCCCAATTAAAAAAAAAAAATGATTTTTCTAATTTTAGGCCTGTATGTATTCTTCTACATATTTTGGTAAAAAAAAGAAAATCGCAATAAGCGCATATTGATTGGTTTGCGCACAAGTTATAGCGCCTACAACATAGGGGGTAGTTTTATGGCATTTTTTATTATTATTTTTATTTTTTTACTAGTAATGGCGGCAATCTGCAATTTTTATCGGGACTGCGACATTATGGCGGACACATCGGACACTTTTGACACATTTTCTGCAACCATTGGCATTAATGCAGCGATCAGTGCTATAAAAATGCACTGATTACTGTAAAAATGTCAACGGCAGGGAAGGGGTTAACACTAGGGGGCAATCAAGAGGATAACTGTGTTCCCTATTGTGTGTTCTAACTGTGGGGACGGGGGATGGGACTGACTAGGGTAAGAGACTGATCGGTGTTCATACATAGTACATAGTATGAACACCGATCAGTCTGCTTGCCCCTGAGAGAACCAGTATGTGTGTGTTTACACACAGACATCCCCGTTCTCACCCTGTAGCGAGCAATTGCGGGTGCCCGGCGGTCATTGCGACCACCGGGCACTTTCATCGGCTCCGGGGACACGCTGCCGCCAGAGGCGCCTTAAAGAGCTGACGTACAGCTACGACGGCTCACACAGGGGGGCCAGCTTGCCGCAGTATAACTGCGGCGTCTGGTCCAGAAGCAGTTAATTTGGAGTTGTTCCCCGCAGTACCTCTTCTTCACCGCAAGATGTCAGTTTGCAGTCATCTTTGTTGAGTGACTATGGAGTCACTCAATCTAAAAGATTGAGGACATCTTGTGAGGAAGGTGAGATGCAGCAGCAGAAAACACACAGTCCAGCAATAACAGGAATATATTCTAACAGAAGTCCAGCGGAAAACAAACAGGCTGTCATGCTTACCCCTAACGCAGGCGGTCAGGCACTATAGCTGGCTTCTGTGTTCTCCACCTATAGCAGCCCCCTTTTTAATATAAGGCAATTCAGGTCTTCTCATCCAACATCAGTGCCTGACCTCACAAATGCACTTCTGGAAGAATGGTCAAACATTCCCATAGACACACTCCTAAACCTTGTGGACGGCCTTCCCAGAAGCATTGAAGCTGTTATAGCTGCAGAGGGTGGGCCAACTCAATATTGAACCCTACTGACTAAGACTGGGATGCCATCAACAACTTCATATCATTGAGCCACTCTGGGGAGATCTCAAATGTGCCGGTTATACGAGACAGCCCAAGAATTTACAGGAACTGGAGGCTTTTTGCCAAGAGGAATGGGCAGCTTTACCATCTAAAGCCTTGTACACGCGCTCGGTTTTCTCGGCAAGAAACATCAAGAAAACTGCTGGCAGAGCTTTCTTGCCGAGTATACCATGCGTTTGTACGAGGCTTTGAAGTTTCTGGTCAAGAAAACTGCCCAGAATCAAGACGAGAAAAATAGAGAACCTGCTCTCTATTTTCTCGTTGTGAGATTCTCGGCAGTGTTCTCCTGCCGAGAAACCCGATCGTGTGTATACTTACTTGTCTCCATGGAAACCAGCGCATGCTCAAAATGACTTTGACGCATGGGCGGTAGCTTCCAAGGCATAGGTAGGGTGAAGCAAGATGGTGGCGACGGCATCGAAGGTGACAAGCGCATGCTCATCGTAGTCGATGACGTCACCGCGTTCTTGCCATTCAAAAGAACTGCGGTTCTTTTGAATCATACGTGTGTACACTCGACCGGCAAGAGAATCTTGCCACAAATCTTGTCAGGAAAACCTAAGTTTTTTTCCTGACGAAAATCCGGACCGTGTGTACAGGGCTTTAGAAGATAAAGAGCCTCATCCACAAATACCACAAAAGACTTCAAGCTGTCATTGATGTTAACTGCTTGCCGACCAGCCGCTGCAGTTTTACGGCGGCAGGTAGGTTCTGCTGGGCGAGAGCACGTAGCTATACGTCACCTCGCCCAGCAGGCAATAGGGGCTCGTCCCTGACTCCGGTGCGCGATCGCTCGTTACAGGGCGAGAACCGGGAGCTGTGTGTGTAAACACACAGCTCCCGGTCCTGTCAGGGGGAGAAATGCCTGAACGTCATACAATGTATGAACAGCGATCAGTCATTTCCCCTAGTGAGGCCACCCCCCTACAGTTAGAACACACCCAGGGAACATACATAACCCCTTCCCCGCCCCCTAGTGTTAACCCCTTCCCTGCCAGTGTCATTTTTATAGTAATCAATGCATTTTTATAGCACTGATCGCTATAAAAATGCCAATGGCCCCAAAAATGTGTCAAAAGTGTCCAAAGTGTCCGCCATAATGTCGCAGTACCGGAAAAAAATCGCTGATCGCCGCCATTACTAGTAAAAAAAAAATATTAATAAAAATGCCATAAAACGACCCCCTATTTTGTAAACGCTATAACTTTTGCGCAAACCAATCAATAAACGTTTATTGTGATTTTTTTTAATGAAAAATATGTAGAAGAATACGTAGCGGCCTAAACTGAGGAAAAAAAATATTTGTTTATATATTTTTGGGGTATATATATTATATTATGGTAAAAAGTAAAAAATATTATATTTTTTCAAAATTGTCGCTCTATTTTTGTTTATAGCGCAAAAACTAAAAACCGCAGAGGTGATCAAATACCACCAAAAGAAAGCTCTATTTGTGGGGAAAGAAAAGGACGCCAATTTTGTTTGGGAGCCACGCTGCACGTTTATCAGTTAAGGCTGCATTCACACCTGAACTCGTCGTATTTTACCGCGATTTGCCTTGACAAATTGCGGCGTTTTGTCCCGCGATTTGCCGCGACAAAACGCGGTAAAATACGCCGCGCTAACATACACAGGAGGGGTGATCAACATTGTCGGCTATGGCCGAAAGCCGAAAGCCGCCTGAAAAAAAGGTCCGGGACTTGTTTTGAGCTTCAGGCGTTTCGGCGTGGAGATGTGAACCATCTCCATAGCCGACAATGTAAAATCACCCCTCCAGCGTATTGCAGGCTAGGTGTGAATGCAGCCTAAAGCGACGCAGTGCTGAATCGCAAAAAGTGCTTTGGTCTTTGACCAGCAATATGATCCGGGGCTTAAATGGTTAAAGGGAGTAATATACGGTATTAAGAACTGGCGTATGTAAACTTTAGATCAGGGTAATTTGGGTAGTTTGGTTACGATATAAAAAGAGTAATCACAGTTGATTGATAATAAATGGCTTCAGCCAAACAATAACCATGAGTGATGGAAATGTTTTTGTGTTCTCATTCACATTCTCTGAAAAATGGCCAAGAAATCATAAATTCTGCCGGGGTATGTAAACTTATGAGCACAACTGTTTTTATTTCAAGATCCGATGGAAAGAAATACAAATTCTTTGGTAGGAAGACAACTCCCTCCTATATGTTTCGTCTTGCTAAGAGTTCCACTTTAGTGCTGTGTTTACATCTGTAAACTGTAGGAACGGATGAGAACGTGACCCAAGCATGACCGTTTATTTTGATTTTTTTTAAAAAAAAAAGATAAAAAATAATTTCCTTAGTTTGGTCTCCATATCACCTCAAAAGGAAAAGTCTCGGTGAGCTGAGCTTTTCTTCACTACATCCTGCTGCGCTTTGCAATCTCTCTGCCTCCGCTACAGAGAAACTTAAAAGACATTGCTCATTCTCCCATAGGAGATAAGATCTGCTGGGCTGCGGGAGAAAGGCTGTGATACTAACGAGCTGCCTAATTAGCGGTGAGATAAAGAAAGGAGATTTCAGCCCTTTTCTGGAGTTTTGTATCCAATTATTCCATAGCCTGAAGAATTGCAAATAGAATCTTATTATTAGACTTATTATCAGGAGCAAAGGGTGACCGGAGGGTTCCCTGTGTACCCGAGAAGAAGCATGGTGTGTAAATAAACAGCAGTCATTCTGCAAGGATGCAAATAGATGTTGGTACTGCTAAAGTGTAAATTTAAAGAAAACAAAAAAATTGGGGATGAATGGGCTTCTAAATATACAAATGTGTTCTGACTGCAAAAGTACATATAGTGTAAAGATCCTGCATTGATTTTACAAATTGCTTGGGTTAATGGCAAGCTTGGATCTGTTGAACATGACGGTGTACCTACTACTTTGCAACCAGGGACTTCTAGCGTGGGATAATGTATTCATTCTCTTTAAGTACATCACCCAGTTAACATGGAGGAATGAAAAATAAATTACTAGGTAACATGTATCAGGGGACCCCTTCGTATTGTTAAGTTCCAGTAAAGGGTGCTTGTTTAAAGCTATAGCTAAAAAAAAATTTGCACTTCAGACCTTGGGGCCACAATTTGGTGAAGGCCCTTTTTGTTCTAGCATGCCTAATGCTCTTCAGACCTTGAGACCACAATTTGGTGAAGGCCCTTTTCTGTTCTAGTATGACTTGTGCTCTTCAGACCTTGGGGGCCACAATGTTATGACACCCCTTTCTGTTCCAGCATGCCTAATGCTCTTCAGACCATAAGAGCACAATTTGATGAAGGGTCTTTTCTGTTCTAGCATGACTTGTGCTATTCAGAACTTGGGGCCACAATTTGGCGAAGGCCCTTTCTGTTCCAGCATGACTAATCCTCTTCAGACCTTCAGGCCACAATTTGGTGAAGGCCCTTTCTGTCCCAGCATGACTAATGCTCTTTAGACCTTGGGGCCACAATTTTATGACGGTCCTTTCTGTTCCAGCATGCCTAATGCTTTTCAGACCATAAGACCACAATTTAGTGAAGGCCCTTTTCTGTTATAGCATGACTTGTGTTCTTCAGACATTGGGATCACAATTTGGTGAAGGCCCTTTTCTGTTCCAGCATGACTTGTGCTCTTCAGTCCTTGAGCCCCACAGTTTGGTGAATGCCCCTTTATTTTCCAGCATGACTTGTGCTCTTCAGACCTTGGGACCACAATTTAATGAAGGGCCTTTTCTGTTCTAGCATGACTTGTGCTCTTCAGTCCTTGAGCCCCACAGTTTGGTGAATGCCCTTTTCTTTTCCAGTATGACTTGTGCTCATAAGACCTTGGGGTCACAATTTGGTAAAGGCCCTTTTCTGTTTCAGGATGACTGTGCCTCATGCACAAAGTCAGCTCCATAAAGACATGGTTTGACCAATTTGGTGTGGAAAAACTTAAATGGTATACACCAGCCCTTCTCAACCTTTTTACCCCTGATGAACCCTTAAAATAATTTTCAGATTCTCAAGGGGACCCTGCTGAAAAAGATTCCATCTACAGCTTATGGTACATTAGTGTGATCAATGCGTTGAAGGTGGTTTTAAATAAAATAATAAGCAATATGGAGTACCTAACATATTGTACACCCAGGGCAGTTAATTTTGTATTCCTCCACCTACAGAATAATTTTCAGTAATATTCTTGAAGTAAATATTAGCTGCAGAAAAGAAAGGCAGTAAAAATGTTGGTATACTCTACCATTACTGGTCAGGGTAGAAGTAACCCTTATATTTGTGCTTAGTGGAAAATGGTCCCCTAGCATTGATGTTCTGTGTAGGTGGGAGATCAATCCATCATTGCTCACTGCTCAGGGAACACCTACGAGGAACCCTACATTTTTACAAAACCCTGGTTGAAAAACTCTGGTCTACACAGCACCCTGACCTCAACCCTACTGAAGGCCTTTGGGATGAATTGGAAAGCCAACGGGGGAGTCAGGATCTTCTCATCCAACATCATTATCTGACCTCATAAATGTTCTTTTTGATGAATGGGCACAAATTCCTCCAGATGCACTCCAATATTTTATGGAAAGCCTTCCCAGAAGAATGGATGCTATTATAGCCGCATAGGTGGGTCATCTCTAAATGAATGTTTATGGTTTTGGAATGGTATATCCCAAATCCTCATTTAGATGTGATGGCCAGATATTGTCCTAATATTTATATTACCACTTATAAAGCTGCATTCCAAGACGCAGACTTTCATTACAGTTCTTATACAGGAAGTCCCCGTGGAAGCTCCTTGGATCTTAGGCCCAGGTTGCACCTAGGGTCTCAACACCTGCTCATGTTGAGACTAAACTTCACCCTTCTTCACCTACACCCCGTCATTGAAATGCTAAAAACCCCAGCTGCTAAAGCTCTAGCATTTGGCAGCTTGGTGTTAGAGGTGTGGCTTACAGCAGAAAGGGGTGGGGTGTATGCATAATTTTGGAAGACTAAGCCCTATGTACAGTGAGAAAAAGAAAAAATGGCTGCACATGCAAAGTTTCCAAAAGTGCCTTTTATTGCAGACGGTCTAAATACACCAGGGACACCAGGTGTTAGTCACTGTAACGGAATGGCCGTGATACCCAGATACTTTTGAAGGATGTGGGGTACTCCTGTGCCAGCTTCACTAATGACTCTTGGGTCTAGGGTCAGCCTATGTCCCCTTTGGGCATAGGATGACTGAGAAATGATAATTCATGACATATTACAGGTGGTTTATTCTGACCACAACAGGCCAATAGAGTGTCTCATTCAATGTGTAACATAGACTGTTGAGATGCTAATTAAGTCCACCTGGCTGTAGTGATGAAAGCTGTGATTGCATTCTATTGTCCATTGTGCTAATTTAGTCTGCTCCTAAGATATTTCATTGTGTATGCCAACGACACTGTTTTGGGTGAAAATGCTATTGATAATAGGTGTGGAATGTGACTTGTCAGCTGTAGTCATTAAAGTGGAGTTTCCATCCCCAAATTTTTTTTTCATTATTGTGCACATTAGACCTAAAAAAGTAAAAAAAAAAATAAAAACATTTTTTTACTCATCTGGAAATGCCTGTTGCTATGCGGTCCTACAAAATCTGCCTTTGAAACCACCTAGGATTCTGACATCATCTCCCTCTAATGCTCCTGGGAAATGTGTGTCATCATTTCCCAGGATGCAGTGCGCTGTCCAATTATCACTCCCCATTCAAGACTTCCAGGAAGTGCTTGTAGGCTTCACAATGCCCACAAGCAAAATGACAACGGTGTAGACATAGTTTTATAAACTTTATTTTTTGAATATCTATGCGGATCGGCGGCGGATTGTAAAATAGTAAGTGACCGGATTTATATTATAAAAACGCAGGATGAAAGGACATACATTTAAAAAATGCTAATTGTGGTTGGAACTCCGCTTTAACTCCTCTAGATTCGGTGCCCAAATGTCTGTCTGGGATGTGGATTGGGGGGGGGGGGGACTCGTTAAGCACCCATTGTGTGATGTTTTGGGTGGAGAGTTTCATTGTCCCTGTGATTACCGTAGCATGCTTGTAACTGTATATAACAAGGCTGAGTTACCATTAAAGCATTCATTTGTTTTGGAACCAGAGACAGAGCTGTGTGTCTCGTCCTTCTGGGGAATGGAATGGGTCCTGTCTGCTGGGTTGTTGGAGTGTCGGATAAGCTGTCGTGGGTTGGTGGAATGGAATATCGTAAACTGTGTTAACCCCTGACCGTTAGTCACGTAGATGCGTTTCACACATCTGATCTGTGCTTAGTCATAATTAAGCACAGGTCAGATGTGTGAAACGCGTCTACGTGACTAACACCTGGTGTATTTCGACTGTCTGCAATAAAAGGCACTTTTGGAAACTTTGGATGGGCAGCCATTTCTTCTTTTTCTCAAGTTTTTTTTATGGAGGCAGGCCGGGGCTAGCACTCCTACTTGGTTCCAATCAAGGTATTGCACACACCCTGGAGCAGCAGATTCCTCTTCTTTTGCCCTATGTACAGTTTTGGGCCTAGGATTCGAGAGGCTGCACTGGGATCAGTAATCGCAACGTAGCATTGTAGTGGCCTTGAAGCCATATCAGGTTCACTTTGGCATCTCATTTGTCCTAATGTGTTCTTATAAGCTGACACAGTGGCATTTTTTATTTTTTGTATAAGCAGAGCATTATTTTGGATGCAGTGTATAAAAATCTATAATAATGCATATAACAGAGGGATATAGTTCATCGTACTGGATACATATTTTAGTTACCATGGTAACAAGTGTTTTTCACCTTGGGGTAAATAATAGTTGTGTATGTACTTTCCTATAATTTTTTTTGTAAGGTTTCCTTTCCTCCGTAAATCACAGCGCATTTTAGAATATAATGTCCAAATGGCTGTTGGGCTATGAGTCACCATACATAAAAAAAAAAAAAGAGTTGGAGAATGGCTCCGTTCCATTCATCTGAGCCCTTGACCCAATACGTAAGGTGGTTTGCTGTGTGCCAAACTGAAAACCAAGGAAAGCCTCTATAATGTGCCTTTTTTCCCATCCTCTGTGCCGAAATAAAAGAATTGATCTAGATTTTGCAGAAAAGACCTGAAAGCTCAGTCCAAGAAGGAGCAGGCGGTATTTGCTTCATTAAAATGGTGACCTTTTTTTTTTCCTTGCATGGAACCTGGAAAAACTGTTCTATGAACAAGGATTTAGTCTACATGGAAATGGGTATCCAATTGGAGAAAAAAATGAAAGACCTAATGCATTAATACTGGAATA
This sequence comes from Rana temporaria, assembly GCF_905171775.1. Lineage (NCBI taxonomy): Eukaryota > Metazoa > Chordata > Amphibia > Anura > Ranidae > Rana > Rana temporaria. The sequence goes on from NC_053497.1 coordinate 14,284,324, forward strand.
ATGATATTTCATTTTTCCCCCTCCTTCCATGTCCCCTCTCTGACTTTTCTATCGAGATCAATAGCACAACTAGGAGTCCCTCCACTCATCCCAGGGGGCTAGGTGTACTCTGACCTTTCTTTTGAGACCGCATCCATTCACTGTCCAAATCTTGTTGGCTCTTGTTGGCTTGACTTTCATAACATTTCCAAAATTTGCCCCTTCTTAACCACTTAAGCCCCGAACCATTTGGCTGGCCAAAGACCAGAGCACTTTTTTGCGATTCGGCACTGCGTCACTTTGACAATTGCGCAGTCGTGCAAAATACTGAACGAACTGCGCGTGCGCAGTCTGTAAAATATCCCAGTGTGCATTGTTACAAATGACGTCGCAAGGACGTCATTGGTTTTGACCTGAACGTAAATGACGTCCAGCCCCATTCACGGACGACTTACGCAAACGACATAACTTTTTAAAATTTCGACGCGGGAACGACGGCCATACTTAACATTGGCTGCGCCTCATATAGCAGGGGCAACTTTATGCCAGGAAAAGCCTAACGTAAACGTCGTAACTTTACTGCGTCGGCCGCGCGTACGTTCGGGAATTCGCGTATCTAGCTAATTTGCATACTCAATAGGGCTCATAGAAAAAAATAGAAAAAAAATAAATAAAGAATAATATTGTACAAAAATAATAAATAAAATTGTAAAAAAAATAGTAAAAATATAATACAAAAAAAAAACACTGACACTGTCAACTGCCCTAAGTTTTTCTTATGATTTACAGTGCCTTGAAAAAGTATTCATACCCCTTGAAATTTTCCACATTTTGTCATGTTACAACCAAAAACGTAAATGTATTTTATTGGGGATTTTATGTGATAGACCAACACAAAGTGACACATGATTGTGAAGTGGAAGGAAAATTATAAATGGTTTTCAACATTTTTTTTACAAATTAATTTGGTAAATAGAGTCCACCTGTGTGTAATTTACTCTCAATATAAATACTGCTGTTCTGGGAAACCCTCAGAGATTGGTTAGAGAACCTTAGTGAACAAACAGAATCGTGAAGGCAGAACAACAAACGTGGAAAAAGGTGCTCCAAAACAAATAATTTTGGCCTAAAAGCAAAACGCTGTGTATGGTGGAAAACTAACACTGCACATCACCCTGAACATCATCATGTGGTGGGGATGCTTTTCTTCTGTAGGGACAGGGATTTGATGGGAAGATGGATGGAGCCAAATACAGGACAATCTTATAAGAAAACTGGGGAGGAGGTTCACCTTCCAGCAGGACAACGACCCTAAACATACAGCCAGAGCTACAATGGAATGGTTTAGATCAGGGATATGCAATTAGCGGACCTCCAGCTGTTGCTGAACTACAAGTCCCATGAGGCATAGCAAGACTCTGACAGCCACAAGCATGACACCCAGAGGCAGAGGCATGATGGAACTTGTAGTTTTGCAACAGCTGGAGGTCCGCTAATTGCATATCCCTGGTTTAGATCAAAGCATATTCATGTGTTAGAATGGCCCAGTCACAGTCCAGACCTAAATCACATTGAGAATCTGTGTCAAGACGTGAAAATTGCTGTTCAGACGCTCTCCATCCAATCTGACAGAACTTGAGATATTTTACAAAGAAGAATGGGGAGAAATGTCCCTCTCTAGATGTACAAAGCTGGTAGAGACATCCCCAAAAAGACTTGCAGCTATAATTGCAGAGAAAGGCGGTTCTACAAAGTATTGACTCCGGGGGGCGCCATACAAATGCCCCCCCCCCCCCCACACACACTTTTCACGTATTTATTTGTAAAAACAAATTGAAAATCATTTATTATTTTCCTTCCACTTCACAATTATGTGCCACTTTGCATTGGTCCATCACATAAAATCCCAATAAAATACATTTACGTTTTTGGTTGCAACATGACAAAATATGGAAAATGTCAAGGGGTATGAATACTTTTTCAAGGCACTGTAGTTAGGCCTTTGTAGTTAAAAATAAATAAATAAGGGCCGAACCCTGGTGATCTTTGATTTTCTTTTATGTTGTTCAGGTAGATCCCCACCCAGTGTAAGCTCCATGAGCAGGGCTCTCCTATTCCTTTTGTATTGAAATGTATTGTAATTGCACTGTATCCCTTTATATTGTGAAATGTTGTGCAAACTGTTGGCGCTGTATAAATCCTGTATAATAATAATAATAATATGAAACTGCTTTTGTATTCATCAATAGGTACTTTTGTTCCTATGAAGAAAAAAGCGGTGTTTGTTCTCCTATATTTTGTGAATACTGATCAGTAGCCACAAAATATAGGAGAACAAACACCGCTTTTTTCATCAGAGGAACAAAAGTACCTATTGATGAATACAAAAGCAGCTTGATATTTATATATATCCACTTCCCGACCTCCTCATGTACATTTACGTCGGCAGAATGGCACGGACAGGCACATCAACGTACCTGTACGTGCCTGCCTAGACGTGGGTGGGGGGTCCGATCGGGACTCCCCCCGGTACATGCGGAGGTCGGGTCCGCTCGGGGAGCGATCCGGGACGACGGCGCGGCTATTTGTTTATAGCCGCTCCGTCGCGATCACTCCCCGGAGCTGAAGAACGGGGAGAGCCGTGTGTAAATACGGCTTCCCCGTGCTTCACTGTGGCGGCTGCATCGATCGAGTCATCCCTTTTATTAGGGAGACTCGATCGATGACGTCAGACCTACAGCCACACCCCCCTACAGTTGTAAACACACACTAGGTGAACCCTAACTCCTACAGCGCCCCCTGTGGTTAACTCCCAAACTGCAACTGTCATTTTCACAATAAACAATGCAATTTAAATGCATTTTTTGCTGTGAAAATGACAATGGTCCCAAAAATGTGTCAAATTTGTCCGAAGTGTCTGCCATAATGTCGCAGTCACGAAAAAAATCGCTGATCGCCGCCATTACTAGTAAAAAAAAAAAAAAAAAACTATCCCCTATTTTGTAAACGCTATAAATTTTGCGCAAACCAACCGATAAACGATTATTGCGATTTTTTTTTTACCAAAAATAGGTAGAAGAATACGTATCGGCCTAAACTGAGGAAAAAAATGTTTTATATATGTTTTTGGGGGATATTTATTACAGCAAAAAGTAAAAAATATTGAATTTTTTTCAAAATTGTCGCTCTATTTTTGTTTATAGCGCAAAAAATAAAAACCGCAGAGGTGATCAAATACCACCAAAAGAAATCTCTATTTGTGGGGAAAAAAGGACGCCAATTTTGTTTGGGAGCCACGTCGCATGACCGCGCAATTGTCTGTTAAAGCGACGCAGTCCCGAACTGTAAAAACCCCTTGGGTCTTTAGCCAGCATATTGGTCCGGGGCTTAAATGGATATATAAAACAGGATCAAGGCCTAGTATTACCTGGAGAGGAGGGAAGCAAGGAGAAGAGGTGTGGGACCTTACCAGGAGGTTGTGGATTGAGTGGAAGTGAAACCCCTCTTGACATATTATAACGTATACAGCGGGTATAGAATAGAATCACCGCCCTTTAACCACTTAACCCCCGGAACATATTGCTGGTCAAAGACCAGAGCACTTTTTGCGATTCGGCACTGCGTCGTTTTAACTGACAGTTGTGCGACGTGGCTCCCAAACAAAATTGGCGTCCTTTTTTCCCCACAAATAGAGCTTTCTTTTGGTGGTATTTGATCACCTCTACGGTTTTTAGTTTTTGCGCTATAAACAAAAATAGAGCGATAATTTTGAAAAAAATTCTATATTTTTTAATTTTTTCTATAATAAATATCCCCCAAAAACATATATAACATTTTTTTTTTCCTCAGTTTAGGCCGATACGTATTCTTCTACCCATTTTTGGTAAAAAAATATCGCAATAAGTGTTTATCGATTGGTTTGCGCAAAATTTATAGCGTTTACAAAATAGGGGATAGTTTTATTGCATTTTTATTATTTATTTATTTTTTTACTACTATTGGCGGCGATCAGCGATTTTTTTCGTGACTGCGACATTATGGCGGACACTTCGGACAATTTTGACACATTTTTGGGACCATTGTCATTTTCACAGCAAAAAATGCATTTAAATTGCATTGTTTATTGTGAAAATGACAGTTGCAGTTTGGGAGTTAACCACAGGGGGCGCTGTAGGAGTTAGGGTTCACCTAGTGTGTGTTTACAACTGTAGGGGGGTGTGGCTGTAGGACTGACGTCATCGATCGAGTCTCCCTTATAAAAAGGATCACTTGATCGATACGCCGCCACAGTGAAGCACGGGGAAGCTGTGTTTACATACGGCTCTCCCCGTTCTTCAGCTCCGGGAAGTGATCGCGACGGAGCGGCTATAAACGAATAGCCGCGCCGTCGTCCCGGATCGCTCCCCGAGGGAATCCGCCCACCGCACGCAGTGGGGGGGGCCCTGATCGGACCCCCCACCCGCTAGAAGCAGGGACGTATATATACGCCCATCTGCCTGTCCGTGCCATTTTGCGGATGTATATAGTCGTGCGGCGGGCGTTAAGGGGTTAAAGTAATCGCATTTTGTTGCTTTGCAGTCTGAAATAAAGACCGATACATTGCAACTTATAATACCCAACATGTCAGGAAATTTTTTTTTAAAATTTCAAAAACAGAATCACTGAGTTGGAAAAAGGATCACCCCCCTTCCTAAAAATGACTTGTACACTCAATCAGGTGTAGCTAATCACCTCCTCCATGGCACACAAAGTCATTTTCCATTCAACTGTGATGAGCTGTAGCTATTTTGATTAGCTCAGCATGGAGAGAGCTTTCCTGGAGCATTTCGGTCCCTGGTAGTGCAACTGAAGCAATACAATCATCTATGGGTGGCAAGACACTGTCACCGGGATCTCCGGGATAAAGTTGTGGACAGGTACAAGTCAGGGGATGGATACAAAAAAAAAATTCAAAGGCTTTATCAATGCCTAGAAGCACAGTGAAGTCTGTTATGAAGAAGTGGAAGGTATTTGGGGACAACACAGACCCTCCCTGGATCAGGACGTCGCTCCAAACTTGATGAAAGAGCCAGAAGGAAACTGGTCAGAGAGGCTACCAAAAGGTCTCTACAGCAACTCTGAAGCAGTTGAAGGAATTGATGACAAAGAGTGGTCATTGTGTGCATGTGACAGCAATATCACAAATTGCCCACAAATGTGACTTGTGTGGGGGGTATGCAAGATAAAAGTCACTCCTCAAGAAAGGCCCTATGCAGTCATGACTGACCTTTGCCAAACCGCACCTTGAAGCGCCACATGAAAAAAGGTGCTATGGTCAGATGAGACTAACATTTTAATTTTTTGGCCTCAACACCAAATAATATGTCTGATGGAAATCCATCCAAAGAACACCGGGCCAGATTCACAAAAGGGATACGACGGCGTTTCTCCTGATACGCCGTCGTATCCCTGTTTCTATCTATGCGCCTGATTCATAGAATCAGTTACGCTTAGATATTCCTAAGATCCGGCAGGTGTAATAGTTTTACACTGTCGGATCTTAGGATGCAGTACCGCGGCCGCCGCTGGGGGAATTTTGCGTCGTAAACCAGCGTCGGGTATGCAAATTAGCAGTTACGGCGATCCACAAAACTTTTTCCCGACGTTACGTCGCCGCAAGTGTTAGTTTGCCGTCGCAAAGATAGGGCACCTTTTACAAAATGTAAACTTAGTACACATGTAAAAGTATACCCGTCTTTCACGCGTCGCTTTTGATTTTTTATTTTTTTTCAAAATTTCCCGGCGCAAGTCTTTTTTTCACGTCGCGATTCACAAAACGTCGGCGCGTCGTAATTTTCGCGCAAAGCACGTCGGGAAATTTGCGTCGGGAGCATGCGCAGTACGTCCGGCGCTGGAACGCACCTAATTTAAATGGTAGCCGCCCCATTTGAATTGGCCCGCCTTGCGCCGGACGGATTTAGGATACACCGCCGCAAATTTCCAGGTAAGTGCTTTGTGGATCGGGCACTTAGCCAGAAAATTTGCGGCGGTGTAACCTAAATCGGTTACGTTACGCTGCGCCGCCTGGCTGTGAATCTGGCCCACCATTCCTACAGTAAAGCATGGAGGTGGTAATATCCTGTTATGGGGGGTGGTAATATCCAGTTATGGGGGTGGTAATATCCTGTTATGGGGGGTGGTAATATCCTGTTATGGGGGGTGGTAATATCCTGTTATGGGGGTGGTAATATCCTGTTATGGGGGGTGGTAATATCCTGTTATGGGAGGTGGTAATATCCTGTTTTGGGGGTGTTGCTCTGCAGCAGGGACTGGAACACAATAGAAGAAAATTGGATGGGGCAAAATACCATCAAATTCTTCAGGAAAATGTGCTGCTCTCTGCCAGAAAGTTGTCAATGGGAAGAAGGTTGACCTTCCAACATGACAAAAATTACCACACAGTGGTTGGAGGAGAAAAAGGTGAATGTCCTTGCATAGCTTAGTCAGAGCCCAGACTTAAACCCCATTGAAAATATGTGGCATGACTTGAAGACTGCAGTCCACAAATGGTCACCATCACATTTAACTAAACTTCAGCAGCTCTGGGTACTGAACAGGCTGCGCTGATGGGCACTGAACAGGCTGCGCTGATGGGCACGGAACAGGCTGCGCTGATGGGCACGGAACAGGCTGCGCTGATGGGCACGGAACAGGCAGCGCTGATGGGCACGGAACAGGCTGCATTGATGGGCACGGAACAGGCTGCATTGATGGGCACGGAACAGGCTGCATTGCTGGGAACTGAACAGGCTGCATTGCTGGGCACTGAACAGGCTGCATTGCTGGGCACTGAACAGGCTGCATTAATGGGCACTGTCCCGGTACTGTATGTATGCATGCAAGATTGGGACCTTAGATTGAAAGCTCCTTGAGGGCAGGGACTGATGTGAATGTGTAATATGTAAAAAGCTGCCTAAATTGCTGGCGCAATATAAATACCTGTAATAAATAACATTTACCTGTATGCACGCTGTCTGTTTCGTACATTGTACGGGTATTTTTAGTGTACATATTTATGAGCACAATTAGATGAAAAGAGGTATGATTTTTCAAAAAAGTTCTAAGTGCTTGTAAATTGCTGCGCTGTGTATCATTTGTAAAAGAAAACTGAATTTCGATCCGCTTTTGCCTTGCAGCTTGATAGCTCCATGTTGGATTACAAGTGATTGATTTAATTCAGATAAACCTCATTTTCCTTTCCAAGTGCAATAAAGAAATTATTTTCTTGGTTTGTATTTTGCCGATGGCTTTTTTTTTGTTTCCTAAAAGATTTTATATTGCGACATGTGAAACTTATCGAATTTATGGGTTACACCTGGAAGAACCAGCATGTGCAAGGCCTAAAAATTCCTCTATATCTAAAGTTCCCTGAGATTTTATTTTCCAAAAAACCCAGGGGCCAGATCCACAGAGCGAGTACGCCGGCGTATCTACTGATACGCCTCAAACCAAGATACAACGGCATCTGGGTTAGATCTGACAGGCGTATGGCTTTGTACGCCTTTGGATCGTAGATGCAATACTTCGGCGTCCGCTGGGTGGAGTTTGCGTCGTTTCCGCGTCCGGTATGCAAATTAGCTATTTCCGACGATCCACCAGCGTACGCGCGGCCGTCGCATTCTTTTACGTCGTCTCTAGTCGGCTTTTTCCAGTGTATAGTTAAAGCTGGTGTTTTGCGGCGTATAGTTAGATTTGCCATGCTAAGTATGGCCGTCGTTCCCGCGTTTAATTTGAATTTTTTATTTTTTTTTGCGTAAGTCGTCCGTGAATCGGGATGGACGTAATTCACGTCTAAGTTAAAAAAAATGACGTCGTTGCGACGTCATTTAGCGCAATGCACGGCGGGAAATTTTGAAACGGAGCATGCGCAGTTCATTCGGCGCGGGACGTGCTTCATTTAAATGAAACACGCCCCCTAATCGCCGATTTGAATTCCGCCGCCAGAGATAGACTACGCCGCCGTAACTTTCGGCGCAAATTCTTTGGGGATTCGAACTGGCCAAAAGTAAGTTACAGCGGCGTAGCGTATCTCACATACGCTGCGCCATCTATTTCTATGTGGATCTGCCCCCATGTATTTTGTGCCTTGATCTTTTTTTTTTTTTTTTTTTTTTTATCTATTTAAAGATTTTTTTAATATATATTTGTTTGGTAGATACATGTGTCTTTTGTATATCAGGCAGTAATTGTTCCTCTTTATCAACTTGAAACCATGTCACAAATAATCACCTTTCCAATGCTTGAAAGTATTATTATTGGAGAATATGTCTCATGTTCAGCTTCCCAAATAAGAATGTGGAGGTCAGCTCCAAAATAATGGGCATGGTTTGGATGAGGGATGTCCAACAGTCTTATTGTGAGCCAGGTCTCCTTGACCAACATCACTTCCTGACCTCACAAATGCTCTTCTGACTGAATGGGCACAAATTCCAAAAGATACCCTCCAAAATCTTGTACAAAGCCTTCCCAGAAGAGTAGAAGGTGGTTAGAGCTGCAAACAGGAGGCTAACTCCAAAGTAATGGCCATGGTTTTGGAAGGGGACATCCAACATTCTAATTGTGAACCAGGTCTCCTTGACCAACATGAGTTTCTAACCTGACAAACTCTGTTTATGCTGAATGGGCACAAATTCCCAGAGACGCCTTCCAAAAACTTGTGCCAAGCCTTCCCAGAAAAGTTGAAGTGGTTATAGTGGCACACAGGTGGCCAACTCCAAAGTAATGGCCATGGGTTTGGAAAGCGGTGTCCAACAGTCTTATTGTGAGAAACGGTCTTGACCAACACAAATGCTCTTTAGGCTGAATGGGCACACTTTCCCAAAGACGCACTCCAGAATCTTGTGTAAAGACTTCTCACAAGAGTGGTGTCTGGTATAGCTGCAAATGGGAGGCCAACTTCTTATTCATGGCCATGGTTTTGGAATAGAATGTCCAACAGTCTTATTGTGAGCCAGGTCTCCTTGACCAACATCACTTCCTGACCTCACAAATGCTCTTCTGGCTGAATGGGCACAAATTCCAAAAGATACCCTCCAAAATCTTGTGCAAAGCCTTCCCAGAAGAGTAGGAGGTGGTTAGAGCTGCAAACAGGAGGATAACTCCAAAGTAATGGCCATGGTTTTGGAAGGGGACATCCAACATTCTAATTGTGAACCAGGTCTCCTTGACCAACATGAGTTTCTGACCTGACAAACTCTGTTTATGCTGAACGGGCACAAATTCCCAGAGAGGCCTTCCAAAAACTTGTGCAAAGCCTTCCCAGAAAGGTTGAAGTGGTTATAATGGTACACAGGTGGCCAACTCCAAAGTAATGGCCATGGTTTTGGAAAGGAGTGTCCAACAGTCTTATTGTGAGAAACGGTTTTGACCAACACAAATGCTCTTTAGGCTGAATGGGCACACTTTCCCAAAGACACACTCCAAAATCTTGTGTAAAGACTTCTCACATGAGTGGGGTCTGGTATAGCTACAAATGTGAGGCCAACTTCTTATTTATGGCCATGGTTTTGGAATGGAATGTCCAACAGTCTTATTGTGAGCCAGGTCTCCTTGACCTACATGAGTTCATGACCTTTACAAATTCTGTTAAGGCTGAATTGGCACAAATTCCAAGAGACACACTAGAAAATCTTGTGGAAAACCTTCCTAGAAGAGTGGAGGCTGTTATAGCTGCAAACAGGTGGCCAACTCCAAATGAATGGCCATGTTTTTGGAATGAGATGTTCAACAGTCATATTTTTACTGGTATAGTGAGCCAGGTGTCCTTGGCCAATATGAGTTCATGACCTCACAAATTCCGTTTAGGCTAAATGGGAACAAATTCCCAGAGATACCCTCCGAAAATCTTGTACAAAGCCATCCCAGAAGTAGACATGTGCACAGCAAAAAAAATCGTTTATTTCTGTTTCGTTTCTGTTCGTTTATCGTGATTCGTAACGAGTCGTAATTTCGTAAGACGTTAGTTATTGTATTCGTACTCTTTAGTATTTTCGTAACACTTTTTTTTCCGTTTCCGTTTTTTTCTGTTAGTTTATTTTTCGTTGAATCGAGATTCGTATTTTCGTTATATTTTGTATTCTGCCGCGTTCGTATTTTTAAAATGATTTTATTCGTTCCTTCGTTTTTACGTTAGTTTAATTTTCGTATTTTCGTGTCTAATTTCCTTTGATTGTAAAAACGTACTTTTGTAGATTTTATTGCATTCGTAATTCTGTTAGAATACATTTTACGTTTATTCGACACACTACTCGTCGTAATTTTGTAATTCGTACTTTACTGTGATTGACTTGACTGTCTTAGTTAGCACACACACCCTGTCTAGAATGAAGTCTGATGTAGAAGAAAACTAAAATATGTCAGATATTACAAATACAAATCTAGAAATTAGATGCACTGCAGTCTAACACAGAAAAAGACACAAGGAGCCAGGAGGTAATGAGAAAGAAGCTCATTGGGGGAAGGAAAAAACCTCTTCAGAGGAAAGGGACAGCGCTCAGTGGCTATTGGTCAATGTCCAGAAATATTTCAGTACTAACGAAAGCTAATTTACATTGTTAGATTTTAAATTCATTAATATTTTTATGTAATAAATGTATCTGAATCAATTCTTAAGACATGGTAGCTTTGAGGGCAAACAAGGTTAGTTATAGGACAGAACAACTGGTGTAGGTTAGGCCACATCTATTCTTGAAAGTCATATGTCAAGAAGGTGGGTGGAGATGTAACTTAAATACACACAAATGGGTGTATGCATTTGTGACAGAAGCTTGCCACCATCCTTGGAGCTAAGCTATATATGTATTTATCCTAAGTTTGGCTTTTAAATCAGTATATAAGAACACATGGGTAGTGGTAGTAGGGAGGAATCCTCAGGGTCACCCGACCCACGGGGGTCTCGGGGTCATCGGACTCTGCAGATGAGATGGGAGTTGGAACCCAAAGATGTAACATCTAATTCCTGTTTTTGAATTGCCACCCTGCCATGATGTCTGTAACAACGTAACAACATAAGCATTAATCTGTTTGCTGTCATATCGTTGGAAGAATAAAACATCGTACAATGAAACAAACCTATGTCTGAATATTTTGGAACCAAGAGAACGCCTGGAGAAGGGAGAGGTTTTGACACATCGCATGACACGTGTTAGAGGCATATGTCCTCTCTGTTCTATCTCTGTCACCTCTTCTTCCCCCTGCCCCCCTGCATCTAACACATTATTTCGGAATTTCGTTGTTTTCATTTCCGTTTTCCGAAGATTCGTAATTTATTTTTCGTTGGTTTTGATTTTCGTTTTTTACTCTTTGTTCGGCATTTCGGTTGTTTTCTTTTCGGTCTTCGAATATTAGTAAGTTTGCATTTTCGTTCATTTTGTTTTTCGTAATAATTTTTTTTTTTTGGGTTCGGTATTTTCGTTGTTTCTATGTTTTCGTTTCTTTCTTCTTTCGTATCTTCGTTGTTTTCCATATTCGTTATTTTGAAAATATCGTTATTCGTTATTAATTGCACTAAACCGTTTGTTCATTCGTATGTTAACGAATCAACTAAAATAACGAAAATTGACAGAAAACGTATTCGTAACGAAAAAAATTGCACATGTCTACCCAGAAAAGTTAAGGTGGTTATAGCCACAAACAGGAGGCCAACTCTACATTAATAGGCAAGGTTTTGGAATGAGATGTCCAACTGTCATGGTCAGGGATGTCTAGCTGTGATGGTCGGGTCTACACAGACTTTTAGCCATATAATGTAACATAGGGCAAAATTTGACATTAATTTAGCTCTCGCATTGTGTGTAGCTGTCAGGACGTTCTGCTACCATAAAAAATGGTATTGTCCCTTCATGTCCTAGATAATAATAAAGGAGCCAATTGGATTATGTGTTGGCGACTCCCATTCTCCACTTAGGTAAGAGCTTTTTCTCATTTATTTTAATTATGACTTAGCTGAAAAATAAAAACAAGTGCTGTTCATCGAAAGTGACATTTTTAAGTTGAAGTTGGCATTTTTTTAATGTCATATTGTTCTTCAGAATGTTCCTTCGCATTTTAGTCCCCAGTGGCTGAATTTAGACTGACTAATTATCTTTCATTGTTTTTTTTTCTGCACTGTAATTATCCAAAGCTGGCTGCAATATTGCAAACTGTTTGACATTGCTTTGCTAGTTTGTTCAATGTGATGTCTGATCAAATAAAAATTGCACAAAGCATATTTACAATTAGAAAACAGATGGGTGCTGTGACCTGGACCAGGACATTGTCCTAACTTAAGGAAAATGTAATTGCCCGTAGTTTGTTTTCTTAAGAAATGACATTATGTCAACATTTTAAATTGTGTTCTATATAAAACCAAGAGGATAAAAAATAAAATGGACCTTAAGTAAAAGTAGCACCCTTCTAGATAGGTTGCTAGGTTAGTTCTTTTAGCTGCTCTGTAATCTGTGGAGCAGTGTGTGATTGCTTTGGGCTGTTCTGGGCTTCACTGGTTGCGAGTTTGATTGTTTCCCCTTGCCTTCTGGAGGATTCTTGAATGTAGTGGGCTGGAAAGGCAAACCAGCAATCTGAATATTTATGTTGTCTCAGCCAATCACTGGGGGGAAAGATGCCCAGTAGGTGGCTGGGTGGTACATAAATATCCCAGGGTCTGGAACTGGCCTGTTCTTGGCTAGGGGGAAAAGTTCCCAGCCTGAAGGGCTGCTGCTTCTCTTTTGGAAATTTCAGCTGAAGCTCTTACAGGTCATCAAGGGCCCAGCTAATGCAGAGCTGGGGGGGGGGGGGGCATACTTTCCTGCGAGCATCTGCAGCTAGCAAATGGGTCTCACTGGCAGTCTGGTCTGAAGAGTTCACTGGTGAATGCCTGGCTGATATTGTAAGGAGGCATCCAAGTATCCAGGGACAATATGAGTAGAAACCTGAGTCTTGGATCCTGGTGACTGTTTGTTCTTACTATCCCTTATGTGCCAGTGCTTGCGTGGACTGGGTCAATCATTATAGTGTCCTAGTGCTGTCCGTTCCCTACTAGATGGACTGTGCTAAGAAGCTTTTGACAGTGCGGAGAGTGTCCTCTTATCATTGTACAGTGTTAGTGGAGTATCCCACTGCTCCCTGCTCCCCATCCAAGTTTGTTCAACAATAAATCTAATAAAAGGCAAACCCCTAGACCAGTGATGGTGAAACCTCGGCACCCCAGATGTTTTGGAACTACATTTCCCATGATGCTCAACTACACTGCAGTGTGCATGAACCTCATGGGAAATGTAGTTCCAAAACATCTGGGGTGCCAAGGTTCGCCATCACTGCCCTAGACTGTGCCTGGCTGGTGCTACACTAACTTGGGAAAAGAACCTGGGGCAAATCAGCTGGTCTATTTTGGGTTGATCTCCACATAAAGGTATAACAAAACTATACAGTATCTCACAAAAGTCAGTACACCCCTCACAATTTTGTAAATATTTTTTTTTATCTTTTCATGTGACAACACTGAAGAAATTACACTTTGCTACAATGTTGTGTAGTGAGTGTACAGCTTGTATAACAGTGTACATTTGCTGTCCCCTCAAAATAACTCAACACACAGCCATTAATGTCTAAACCGCTGGCAAGAAAAGTGAGTACACCCCTAAGTGAAAATTTCCGAATTGGGCCAAATTAGCCATTTTCCCTCCCCGGTGTCATGTGACTCCGTGTTACAAGGTCTAAGGCCCCATACACACGAGAGGATTTATCCGCGGATACGGTCCAGCGGACCGTATCCGCGGATAAATCCTCTCGAGGATTTCAGCAGATTTCTATGCGATGGCGTGTACACACCATCGCATTGAAATCCGCGCCGAAATCCTCTGGCGATGACGTGTCGCGCCGTCGCCGCGATTATGATGCGGCGACGGGCGCGACGCTGTCATATAAGGAATTCCACGCATGCGTCAAATCATTACGACGCGTGCGGGGAATCCCTTTGGACGGATGGATCCGGTGAGTCTGTACAGACGAGCGGATCCATCCGTTGGGATGGATTCCAGCAGATGGATTTGTTCTGCATGTCAGCGAATATCCATCTGCTGGAAATCCATCCCAGGGGAGATTTATCCGCGGATAAATATCCGCCGGAGTGTACACACCATAGAATCTATCCGCTCAAACCCATTTGATGGGATTTGTCTGCGGATAGATTCTATGGTGTGTATGGGGCCTCAGGTGTGAATGGGGAGCAGGTGTGATAAATTTGGTGTTATCGCTCTCACTCTCTCATACTGGTCACTGGAAGTTCAACATGGCACCTCATGGCAAAGAACTCTCTGAGGATCTGAAAAAAAGAATTGTTGCTCTACATAAAGATGGCCGAGGCTATAAGAAGATTGCCAAGACCCTGAAACTGAGCTGCAGCACGGTGGCCAAGAAGACCATACAGCGGTATAACAGAACAGGATCCACTCAGAATAGGCCTCACCATGGTCGACCAAAGAAGTTGAGTGCACGTGCTCAGCGTCATATCCAGAGGTTGTCTTTGGGAAATAGACGTATGAGTGCTGCCAGCATTGCTACAGAAGTTAAAGGGGTGGGGGGGTCAGCCTGTCAGTGCTCAGACCATACGCCGCACACTGCATCAAATTGGTCTGCATGGCTGTTGTCTCAGAAGGAAGCCTCTTCTAAAGATGATGCAAAAGAAAGCCCGCAATCAGTTTGCTGAAGACAAGCAGACTAAGGACATGGATTACTGGAACCGTGTCCTGTGGTCTGATGAGACCAAGATAAACGTATTTGGTGTCAGATGGTGTCAGGCGTGTGTGGCGGCAACCAGGAGAGGAGGACAAAGACAAATGTGTCTTGCCTACAGTCAAGCATGGTGGTGGGAGTGTCATGGTCTGGGGTTGCATGAGTGCTGCCGGCACTGGGGAGCTACAGATCATTGAGGGAACCATGAATGCCAACATGTACTGTGACATACTGAAGCAGAGCGTGATCCCCTCCCTTCAGAGACTGGACCGCAGGGGAGTATTCCAACATGATAACGACCCCAAACACACCTCCAAGACGACCATTGCTTTGCTAAAGAAGCTAAGGTTAAGGTGATGGACTGGCCAAGCATGTCTCCAGACCTAAACCCTATTGAGCATCTGTGGGGCATCCTCAAATGGAAGGTGGAGGAGCGCAAGGTCTCCAACATCCACCAGCTCCGTGATGTCATCATGGAGGAGGGGAAGAGGACTCCAGTGGCAACCTGTGAAGCTCTGGTGACCTCCATGCCCAAGAGGGTTAAGGCCGTGCTGGAAAATCATGGTGGCCACACAAAATATTGACACTTTGGGCCCAATTTGGACACTTTCACTTAGGGGTGTACTCACTTTTGTTGCCAGCGGTTTAGACATTAATGGCTGTGTGTTGAGTTATTTTGAGGGGACGGCAAATTTACACTGTTATACAAGCTGTACACTCACTACACAACATTGTAGCAAAGTGTCATTTCTTCAGTGTTATCACATGAAAAGATACAAGAAAATATTTACAGAAATGTAAGGGGTGTACTTACTTTTTAAGATACTGTATATAACTACTTGACCTCCAGAACATTTACCCCCCTTCGTGACCAAGCCATTTTTTTTTGCGATACGGCACTGTGTTACTTTAACTGACAATTGCGCGGTCATGCAGCGCTGCACCCAAATTAAATTTATGCAATTTATCCCCACCAATAGAGTTTTCTTTTGGTGGTATTCATCCATTGGCCGGCACCCACTGATCGGCTTGTGCTCTGTCCTAGCACAGCAGGGTCGCCAACAACGTGCGCCCCCTACCTGGAAGTGCCAGATCACATACTAGGTACGTGTGATAAGGTACAGAGAAGCCGCCCTGCCGCCGTACATCTAGGTAAAGCAGTTGGCAAGCGGTTAACCGGTTGCCGACCGCCGCATGTAAATGTACGTCCACAGAATGGCACGTACAGGCAGATGGGCTTACAGGTACGTCCCCGACCTTTCCGCGGGTCGGGGGTCCGATCGGACCCCCCCCCGTAACATGCGGCGGTCGGAAACCCGCGGGGAGCGATCCGGGACGAGGGCGCGGCTATTCGTTTCTAGCCGCCCCCTCACGATCGCTCCCTGGAGCTGAAGAACGGGGAGAGCCGTATGTAAACACGGCTTCCCCGTGCTTCACTGTGGCGGCTGCATTGAATGTGTGATCCCTTTTATAGGGAGACTCAATCGATGATGTCAGTCCTACAGCCACACCCCCTACAGTTGTAAACACACACTAGGTGAACCCTAACTCCTTCAGCGCCCCCTGTGGTTAACTCCCAAACTGCAACTGTCATTTTCACAATAAACAATGCAATTTAAATGCATTTTTTGCTGTGAAAATGTCATTGGTCCCAAAAATGTGTCAAAATGGTCCGAAGTGTCCGCCATAATGTCGCAGTCACGAAAAAAATCGCTGATCGCCACCATTAGTAGTAAAAAAAAAAAAATTCATAAAAATGCAATAAAAATATGCCTTATTTTGTAAACGTTATAAATGTTGTGCAAACCAATCGATAAACGCTTATTGCGTTTTTTTTTTACCAAAAATAGGTAGAAGAATACGTATCGGCCTAAACTGAGGAAAAAAAAAATGTTCATATATGTTTTTGGGGGATATTTATTACAGCAAAAAGTAAAAAATATTGCATTTTTTTTCAAAATTGTGGCTCTATTTTTTTTTGTAGCGCAAAAAATAAAAACCGCAGAGGTGATCAAATACCACCAAAAGAAAGCTCTATTTGTGGGGAAAAAAGGACGTCAATTTTGTTTGGGAGCCACGTCGCACAACCGCGCAATTGTCTGTTAAAGCGACGCAGTGCCGAATCGCAAAACCTGGCCTGGGCATTTAGCTGCCTAAAGGTCCGGGGCTTAACCAGTTGATATACCAAAAGAAAGACAAAATTTGGGCTACGATCCAAAGATAAAAATAAAACTCGTACAAGAAGCTTATAATTAAAGCTCATCTCCAGTGTGAAGTGAGAGGTTAAGGAAATGGAAACCATTCCTACAGGTTTCTCAACTTTTGTTGATTACTTCTAAACCCTCTGTCAGTGTAATTATCCTTGGAACAAACCGCGTTACTACACTCTATGAAGCGTTGTTTGGACAGTATTGCACTGCGGGAAGAAATATATTGCTCTCGTAATGGCGAGACAAAAAGCAATTATCAAAGAAAGACAAATAGACTATTATAATCCTTAAACGTGCAGCTTTTTCCTTTCTTTAGAGGAAAAGCAAAGAAAGCCGAGGTGACAGGAAGTATAGTTTCCTACATCATCATAACGCCCTTTAGAAATGGAGGAAGCTCTGAAAGCAGGGGCAGACTGACCATTCGGGCACTGCCCGAGGGCCCCATGCCACTAAGGGGCCCCATCAGGGTTGCCAGCCTCAGTAAAACCAGGGACAGTATGTAAAAATCTGTGGGCCAGATTCTGGTACCTTGAGTGTATCTCTGCGACATTTACGTTACGCCGCCGCAAGTTTTTCAGGCAAGTGCTTTATTCACAAAGCACTTGCCTGTAAAGTTGCGGCGGCATAGCGTAAAACACCCGGCGGAATTCAAATTTGGCGGGTAGGGCCGTGTTTCATTTAAATGAAGCGCGTCCCCGCGCCGAACGAACTGCGAATGCGTCGTCCTTAAAATTTCCCAGTGTGCATTGCTCCAAATGACGTCGCAAGGACGTCATTGGTTTCGACCTGAACGTAAATGACGTCCAGCCCCATTCACGGACGACTTACGCAAACAACGTAACTTTTTACATTTTCGACGCAGGAACAATGGCCATACTTAACATTGGCTGCGCCTCATATAGCAGGGGCAACTTTACGCCGGGAAAAGCCACCTAGCGGGGGGAAAAAAAATTGCAGTTACGATCCGACGGTGTAAGAGACTTACGCCTGTCGGATCGAATGGATATCTATGCGTAACTGATTCTAAGAATCAGTCGCATTGATACGATGGCCCAGATTAGGACTTACGACGGCGTACATGGCGCTGCGCCATCGTAAGTCCTTTGAGAATCTGGGCATGTGTTTTTTAAAAAAAAATCCCAAGATTATAGCTGCCCCATCTCTCCAGTACTTTTTCAGTGAGTGTCAGTGTATATTGTGTGTGTATACTGTATGTGTGTATGTATAGTGTGTGTATATTGTATGTGTGTATGTATAGTGTGTGTATGTATACTGTGTGTGTATATTGTATGTGTGTATGCATACCTCCCAACCAGCACGGATTCTGCGGGACCTGCCCGCACAGGCTGCGTCTTCCCGCAGTCCCGCGAACGGGTTAATTTTCCCGCACAGGAAGCTGTGCAAGAAGGGGGAGCACGGAAGGAGGAGGAAAAGGTCAGCTGAAGGTAAGCGGCATCACCCGACCCCTGTCAGAGAGGGGGGGGGGGTCTGTGCTGGTAATCAGCACATTGTCAGTGCAACCCCCCCAATCAGAGGTGCCTATCAGCTGCCAGTGGCCATAAAAGTGCCAATAAGTGTCCATAAAAATGCCAATCAGTGCCCCATAAGTGATGCCTGTCAGTGCCCTTCAGATGCCACTCAGTAATGCCTGTCAGTAGTTTATTTTTCTTTCATTTTTATTATTCATTTTTTTATTTTTATAATTTTTTTTTATTTTTTTATTATGTATCCTTATCAGTGCTGCCTATCCAGTGCCATCTATCAGTGCCCATCAGTTTTTCCAAAATTTCGGTCTTTTTTTAGTTTGTTTAACAAAAAATTAATACCCCAGAGGTGATCAACTACCACCAAAAGAAAGCTCTATTTGTGGGAAGAAAATTATACAAATTTAGTATGAGTACAGCGTTGCACGACCGCGCAATTGTCATTCAAAGTGAGACAGCGCTGAAAGCTGAAAAATTGTCCTGGGCAGGAAGGGGGCAAAGTGCCCGGTATTGAAGTGGTTAAAAAAAAAAAAGGCTCCGGCAACGAAAGGGTTAAGCATCCTGAAATTCACAGCTCCCTGCAAAAAATATTTATTTTATTTTATTTTTTTGCCATGTTCTTCTATGAGATATGTGTGACTTATATAGGTCCAAGCTGGATCAATGTAGCAATAAAAATGTAAGATTCCTCTTTGATTGGTGATGTTGATGGACAGGCTGGAGAGGGGCGAGCCGGGAATCCGCTTTATCAGGCAGCAGGTGGGAGCCGGAGACGCCTAAAGCTGCCAGACCAGAGGGAGAGCAAGGTAGGGAAACATTACATGTCAAGAGAGAACTACAAGTATCAGAGCAGCTTATATATATATATGTGTGTGTGTAATAGACTTGCTCTGATGTACCTGCAGCCCTTGCTGCTCCTCTGAAATGTGATCTGTAGTGAATCACTTTCTAAAGGGCATTTGCCAGGTGATCTGTCAACTCCTCACTGCCTGTTTAATCCCTATGAAGGCTGAACCACCACGATGCAATGGCTTGCATTTGCAGTGTGGCCCCCCCCCCATATACAACAGGCTTGGTTTACTAAAAGCCAAATAGACTGGGGACTTTTGCAAGTGCAGAGCTAAGTAAATAAGGGAAAGTTCTGCTGACTTCCATCGCCCAATCCAGTGGCGGCTGGTGCTCAAATTTTTTTGGGGGGGGGGGGGGGGGGGGCGCAAACAAACTGAAAAAAAAAACAAACAAAAAAACACATCAATTGCATCCTCACTGTGCCCATCAATTGCCACCACTGTGCCAATTGCCACCACTGTGCCCATCAAACACAACCACTGTGCCATCAATTTCCGCCACTTTGCCCATCAAACGCAGCCACTGTGCCATCAATTGTCACCACTGTGCCCAGCAAACGCTGCCACTGTGCCCATCAAACACAACCACTGTGCCATAAATTTCTGCCACTTTGCCCATCAAACGCATGTCACTGTACCAATTGCCGCCACTGTGCCCATCAAACACAACCACTGTGCCCATCAAACACAACCACTGTGCCGTCAATTTCCGCCACTTTGCCCATCAAACGCAGTCACTGTGCCATCAATTGCCACCACTATGCCCAGCAAACACAACCACTGTGCCATCAATTTCCGCCACTTTGCCCATCAAACGCAGCCACTGTGCCATCAATTGTCACCACTGTGCCCAGCAAACGCTGCCACTGTGCCAATTGCCGCTACTGTGCCCATCAAACACAACCACTGTGCCATCAATTTCCGCCACTTTGCCCATCAAACGCAGCCACTGTGCCATCAATTGTCACCACTGTGCCCAGCAAACGCTGCCACTGTGCCAATTGCCGCCACTGTGCCCATCAAACACAACCACTGTGCCCATCAAACACAACCACTGTGCCATCAATTTCCGCCACTTTGCCCATCAAACGCAGTCACTGTGCCATCAATTGCCACCACTGTGCCCAGCAAACGCTGCCACTGTGCCAATTGCCGCCACTGTGCCCATCAAACAAAACCACTGTGCCCATCAAACGCAGCCACTGTGCCATCAATTTCTGCCACTGTGCCCATCAATTTCCACCACTGTGCCCTCAAACGCTGCCACTGTGCCCATGAAACACAACAACTGCGCCCATCAATTGCCACCACTGTGCCATCAAACGCTGCTACTGTGCCCATCAAACGCCACTGTGCCCATCAATTGATGCCAGTGTGCATCCCCTGCCTGCCCGGCACTTACCTGTCTCGGTGGGGCAGCAGGTCACGGCGGCGGTGTCCTCCACGCTTCTCGATGTCTTTTCCCGTCCTCTGCTATGACTGGATCCCTGAGGCATTGCAAAACTCTGACATTCACAGACATGACTAGGCATGATGGGAGTTGTAGTTCCTGAACAACTGGAGGGCCGTAGTTTGCGGACCCCCTGATCTAAATGAACTCCAGTGGATTGCGTTCAGTAGGGGTACCGCCTGCGACACCTGGCTTCGTTTTTGCATGTGGTACAGCTCTGAGCTGATTTCATGCCCTTCTTTCGGCTAAACTGCCCCGCTACTTTTACCCCCCCTGCTGGCTGCCAGTGTGAATGAGCCCTTCATAAATGCATGCCATGCTTGTTTATGGCACCCTAAATGCAGCAGGCATATGTGCGTTTTTTTGTGTGCGACAAACGTGCGAAGCTCAGTGCTCAAGAAGTTACAGAAGCCACCTTGGTGCAGCCTTTTGAAATGAATGAGCACCCTATGAAAGTAGTGTGAAAAATGCACGTAAAAACGTGTTCGCAAGATGATAATGGGGGGGGGGGGGTACTTAACCACTTAACCCCCGGACCATATTGCTGCCCAAAGACCAGAGCACTTTTTGCGATTCGGGACTGCGCCACTTTAACTGACAATTGCGCGGTCGTGCGACGTGGCTCCCAAACAAAATTGACGTCCTTTTTTCCCCACAAATAGAGCTTTCTTTTAGTGGTATTTGATCACCTCTGCGGTTTTTATTTTTTGCGCTATAAACAAAAATAGAGCGACAATTTTGAAAAAAATAATATTTTTTACTTTTAAATATCCCCCAAAAATATATAAAAAAACTTTTTTTTTCCTCTGTTTAGGACGATACGTATTCTTCTACATATTTTTCGTAAAAAAAAATCGCAATAATCGTTTATTGATTGGTTTGCGCAAAAGTTATAGCGTTTACAAAATAGAGGGTATTTTTATGGCATTTTTATTAATATATATTTTTTACTAGTAATGGCGGCGATCATCGATTTTTTTTTAGGTACTGCGACAATATTGTGGACACTTCGGACACTTTTGACACATTTTTGGGACCATTGGCATTTTTATAGCGATCAGTGCTATAAAAATGCATTGGATTACTATAAAAATGCCACTGGCAGTGAAGGGGTTAACACTAGGAGGCGGGGAAGGGGTTAAGTATGTCTCTGGGTGTGTTCTTACTGTGGGGGTGGACTGACTAGGGGAAATGACTGATCTTCTGTTCATACATTGTATGAACAGAGGATTAGCATTTCCCCCCCCTGACAGGACCGGGAGGTGCTCCCGGTCCCCGCTCTGTAACGAGCGATCGCGTGTGCCCTGCGGCGATCGAGCCCGCCGGGCACGGGAGTCGGGGGCGAGCGCGCCCCTAGTGGCCGCTCAAAGAGCCGCCGTATAGCTACGGGCTCTCGCCCAGGAGAGCCGACCTGCCGCCGTAGAATGACGGCGGCTGGTCGGCAAGTAGTTAAACTGGAGCACTCTGAAGCATGGTAGCCAATCTGCTTCTAATTTCAGCATATTCAATGAAGCTTTGATATAAAAACCTGGGAGCTGATTGGCTAACATGCACAGCTGTATCAGATTTTGTACTCTCCAGTTTTAGGCTGGGTTCACACTACTACACTACTTTCATCCTACTTTGCTCTGTGTTCAATGTTTCCCTATGAGAGCGTCTTGTAGCGTCCTACACAAGTCGGTCCGACTTTGAAAATGCTCCCTGTACTACTTTTGGTCCTACATTGATCCTACTTCAGGCCCATTGAATATCATTGAAGTCGGACCAAAGTAGTATCCTGTTCATGAAAGTAGGATGGATGTAGGACCAATGTAGCAGAGCAAAGTAGGATGAAAGTAGTGTAGTAGTGTGAACCCAGCCTTAGGCTGGGTTCACACTGGTCCGACAAACGCTCCGACATTGGGAGCTCATGTCGCATGACGTGTGAAAATCAATGTTTCCCTATGGGATCCGTCTTAACTGGTCCTACACAAGTCGGTCCGACTTTGAAAATGCTCCCTGTACTACTTTGGTCCTACATTGATCCTACTTCAACCCATTAAATATCAATGAAGTCGGACCAAAGTAGGAGCCTTGTCCTAACCAGACATCCTACTTGTGATCACAGCAGCAGTAAAAGGAATTTATCTCACTCTGGGATTGTTTTGATTGGTCAAAGAACAAGTCAGACTATCAAAAAGTCGGATCAAAGTAGTATCCTGTTCATGAAAGTCGGATGGATGTAGGACCAATGTAGGACAGATGTAGCAGAGCAAAGTAGGATGAAAGTTGTACTGCTGTCGTGTAGTATAGTGTGAACCCAGCCTCAGTCAATCTCCCCCTTAGGTTGACCATACAATTCTCTTGTACAATTTTCCTTTAGATTTACCAAAACCGTATAATATGAGGTCAAATCTAAAGGCAGGTCTTTGTACGACGCAGTTGAAGGTGAATAAGAAAATTGTATAATGTATGGCCAGCTTAAGTGTGAACCTAACTTTAGGCTGCATTCACAGCTAGACGTTGTGAGAATGTGTCCGAAAATCTCGCCGCGCTCATGCAGATTATGTACGCCTTCTCGCTTATGCATGACAAGTGCGTCAAAGTAGCTCATGTAGCTTTCGTTTTTTGATGCCCGAAAAACATGGGCGTCTGCTTGCTGTGTTTGGGGCGCCATTAACAATGAACACGACAAACACGTAACTGAGAAATAAATGTGAATGGGGCCTGTGAAGGCGGGAGGGAGTTCAGCTTTCCTTTTTGTTTCCACAGCATGGGGTGTAGAGAAATACCCTGTGTATATAGGTATAGGGCAGGGGTCTTCAAACTTTAACAAAAAATGGGAGGTTTAATGTCCTTCAGGCTTTAGGGGGCTAGTGGGAGGAATAGTGTCTCATCATTGGTGTCAGTGAGAAGAATAGTGTCTCATCATTGGTGTCAGTGGGAGGAATAGTGTCTCATCATTGGTGTCAGTGAGAAGAATAGTGTCTCATCATTGATGTCAGTGAGAAGAATAGTGTCTCATCATTGGTGTCAGTGGGAGGAATAGTGTCCCATCATTGGTATCAGTGGGAGGAATAGTGTCCCATCATTGGTATCAGTGGGAAGAATAGTGTCCCATCACTGGTGTCAGTGGGAGGAATAGTGTCCCATCATTGGTATCAGTGGGAGGAATAGTGTCCCATCATTGGTATCGGTGGAAGGAATAGTGTCCCATCATTGGTATCGGTGGAAGGAATAGTGTCCCATCATTGGTGTCAGTGGGAGGAATAGTGTCCCATCATTGGTGTTAGTGGGCATTCTTTCCACTGACCACCAGTATAAGGGGAATTTTTCCCACTGATCACCAATGTAAGGAACATTCTTCTCATTGATCACCAATGTAAGGAACATTCTTTCCACTGATCACCAATGTAAGGAACATTCTTCCCACTGATCAACAATGTAAGGAATATTCTTCTCACTGATCACCAATGTAAGGGACATTCTTCTCACTGATCACCAATGTAAGGAACATTCTTCCCACTGATCACCAATGTAAGGAACATTCTTCTCACTGATCACCAATGTAAGGGACATTCTTCCCACTGATCACCAATGTAAGGAACATTCTTCCCACTGATCACCAATGTAAGGAGCATTCTTCCCACTGATCACCAATGTAAGGAACATTCTTCTCACTGATCACCAATGTAAGGAACATTCTTCTCACTGATCACCAATGTAAGGGACATTCTTCCCACTGATCACCAATGTAAGGAACATTCTTCCCACTGATCACCAATGTAAGGGACATTCTTCTCACTGATCACCAATGTAAGGAACATTCTTCTCACTGATCACCAATGTAAGGAACATTCTTCCCACTGATCACCAATGTAAGGAGCATTCTTCTCACTGATCACCAATGTAAGGGACATTCTTCCCACTGATCACCAATGTAAGGAACATTCTTCCCACTGATCACCAATGTAAGGAGCATTCTTCCCACTGATCACCAATGTAAGATACATTCTTCCCACTGATCACCAATGTAAGGAACATTCTTCCCACTGATCACCAATGTAAGGAGCATTCTTCTCACTGATCACCAATGTAAGGAGCATTCTTCCCACTGATCACCAATGTAAGGAACATTCTTTCCACTGATCACCAATGTAAGGAACATTCTTTCCACTGATCACCAATGTAAGGAATATTCTTCTCACTGATCACCAATGTAAGGGACATTCTTCTCACTGATCACCAATGTAAGGAACATTCTTCCCACTGATCACCAATGTAAGGAACATTCTTCTCACTGATCACCAATGTAAGGAACATTCTTCTCACTGATCACCAATGTAAGGGACATTCTTCCCACTGATCACCAATGTAAGGAACATTCTTCCCACTGATCACCAATGTAAGATACATTCTTCCCACTGATCACCAATGTAAGGGACATTCTTCCCACTGATCACCAATGTAAGGAACATTCTTCTCACTGATCACCAATGTAAGGAACATTCTTCTCACTGATCACCAATGTAAGGGACATTCTTCCCACTGATCACCAATGTAAGGAACATTCTTCCCACTGATCACCAATGTAAGGAGCATTCTTCTCACTGATCACCAATGTAAGGAACATTCTTCTCACTGATCACCAATGTAAGGGGCATTCTTCTCACTGATCACCAATGTAAGGGACATTCTTCCCACTGATCACCAATGTAAGGAACATTCTTCCCACTGATCACCAATGTAAGGAACATTCTTCTCACTGATCACCAATGTAAGGAACATTCTTCTCACTGATCACCAATGTAAGGAACATTCTTCTCACTGATCACCAATGTAAGGAACATTCTTCCCACTGATCACCAATGTAAGGAACATTCTTCCCACTGATCACCAATGTAAGGAACATTCTTCTCACTGATCACCAATGTAAGGAACATTCTTCTCACTGATCACCAATGTAAGGAACATTCTTCCCACTGATCACCAATGTAAGGAGCATTCTTCTCACTGATCACCAATGTAAGGAACATTCTTCTCACTGATCACCAATGTAAGGGACATTCTTCCCACTGATCACCAATGTAAGGAACATTCTTCCCACTGATCACCAATGTAAGGAGCATTCTTCCCACTGATCACCAATGTAAGATACATTCTTCCCACTGATCACCAATGTAAGGAACATTCTTCCCACTGATCACCAATGTAAGGAGCATTCTTCTCACTGATCACCAATGTAAGGAACATTCTTCTCACTGATCACCAATGTAAGGGGCATTCTTCTCACTGATCACCAATGTAAGGAAAATTCTTCTCACTGATCACCAATGTACGGAACATTCTTCCCACTGATCACCAATGTAAGGAACATTCTTCCCACTGATCACCAATGTAAGGAACATTCTTCCCACTGATCACCAATGTAAGGAACATTCTTCTCACTGATCACCAATGTAAGGAACATTCTTCTCACTGATCACCAATGTAAGGAACATTCTTCTCACTGATCACCAATGTAAGGAACATTCTTCCCACTGATCAGCAATGTAAGGAACATTCTTCCCACTGATCACCAATGTAAGGGACATTCTTCCTACTGATCACCAATGTAAGGAACATTCTTCCCACTGATCACCAATGTAAGGAACATTCTTCCCACTGATCACCAATGTAAGGGACATTCTTCCCACTGATCACCAATGTAAGGGACATTCTTCCCACTGATCACCAATGTAAGGAACATTCTTCCCACTGATCACCAATGTAAGGAACATTCTTCCCACTGATCACCAATGTAAGGGACATTCTTCCCACTGATCACCAATGTAAGGAACATTCTTCTCATTGATCACCAATGTAAGGGACATTCTTCCCACTGATCACCAATGTAAGGGACATTCTTCCCACTGATCACCAATGTAAGGAACATTCTTCCCACTGATCACCAACGTAAGGAGCATTCTTCTCACGGATCACCAATGTAAGGAACATTCTTCCCACTGATCACCAATGTAAGGAACATTCTTCTCACTGATCACCAATGTAAGGAACATTCTTCTCACGGATCACCAATGTAAGGGACATTCTTCCCACTGATCACCAATGTATGGGACATTCTTCTCACTGATCACCAATGTAAGGGACATTCTTCCCACTGATCACCAATGTAAGGAACATTCTTCCCACTGATCACCAATGTAAGGGACATTCTTCTCACTGATCACCAATGTAAGGGGCATTCTTCCCACTGATCACCAATGTAAGGAACATTCTTCTCACTGATCACCAATGTAAGGAACATTCTTCCCACTGATCACCAATGTAAAGGAACATTCTTCTCACTGATCACCAATGTAAGGAGCATTCTTCTCACTGATCACCAATGTAAGGAACATTCTTCCCACTGATCACCAATGTAAGGAGCATTCTTCTCACTGATCACCAATGTAAGGAACATTCTTCTCACTGATCACCAATGTATGGATCATTCTTCCCAATGACCCTTCCAAAGACTTGGTCTTGGTGGAGGTTCTCTGAGATCTAAAACTTATTCCAAGAGTTCCTCTGGGGTAAGAAAAACCCAGAAAGGCCGTTCTATGCGGATGCCAATATTCAGCCTCAATCACCCGTTTCATTTACTTTGATTGATTTTCTTTTTTTTTTTATCACCACCTAAATCACGCCGGCGTATTATTACCTTTGAAAAAGACCAATTTACCGAAATTAATTTCTATTCTTTTGTAGCCAACATAATTAAAAACAGATGTCAAACGTTCACAAAATGCCTCCGACATAAAACTACAATTAACATTAAAGCAACGTATTTTCTTTTTTATTAGACCTTTTGTTACATTTTGTTGCATAAGCGGGTTGCGGGAGGCATTTTCCCGAGTTGATGTTTACTTGAGAGCACATTATATTAATTCTGCATCGCAGATACGTACCCCACAGATGCTAATAAGCGCTGCCCCTGCCCTTTAATAAATGTCATTGAACAAGCAGCTATTGTTTACTTTTCTGTAACAAACTTCCAGGTAAGACGCATTATTTTCAAAGACTGACCTGTCAGCATTGCTTACCGGGATAACATCGAAAAAGTCGGAGGATTGAGCCCGCGGGGAGGTTTACCTGCACATCAAAAGGAATTAATAAGCAAGGTGTACACCGGGGTGGACTCAGCTGTGATTTATGTATCTTAGATGAAATGCAAACGCAGACTAACCACAAGCTGGAGCATCCCCGATCCCTCAAATTGTATCTTCACCGCGCTCATCTTCATTTTATATCAATTTAGCAGAACAATAGTAAGGAATTCATAATATGAGTGTTCTAATTTTATTTCCACTCATCCATTGACATACCGTACCTCCTAAGACCCAGACAGTGAAACTAGGAGCCTTCACCTCTGAAACTCGCGCAATTTCTTGCGGAGTCCCTTAAGGATCACCCCTGTCACCCATCTACCTCCGCCCCAGTGGCGGTTCGTCCATAGAGGGCGCTGGAGCGCCGCCCCCTCTGGCTCTCGCCCGCCACTGAGTCTAATAACATACATTCATGCATTGCACGAATGTATGTTATTGTTGCCGGCTGCCGCTGGTCTATTCAGATGGCCGGAAATTGAGTGCCGGCCACCTGAATAATGGCAGCTGGTTGACTGTGCGGAAGTGCCTATCAGAGCCAGCGGCTTTCCGAGTACAGCCCTCGGCTCCCGGATGTCTTATTCTCGGAACGCACGGGGGGGTGCGTCCCTTGGATAAGACTGACGGCCGTCTCAGCCAATCAGGTTCCCCGATTCTGGTTATCGGTAACCTAATTGGCTGAAGCGTCACCAAGGCGGGAGAAGACATCGAGGGACGTGGAAGGAGTAAGGTAAGTGCATTTTACATGGCACAGCTGCGACGATGGGCACATAGGCATCAATGGGCACAGTGGTGACAAAGGGCACAGTGGTGACAATGGGCACAGTGGCAACAATTAAAGGGCACAGTGACATGCACAGTGGCAACAATGGGCACAGTGGTGACAATTGGCACAGTGGCGACAATTGAGGGGCACAGTGGCTGCTTTTGATGGCATAGCACAGTGGTGACAATTGATGGCACAGTGGCTGTGTTTGATGGCATGGCACATTGGCTGCGTTTGATGGCATGGCACAGTGGCTGCGTTTGATGGCATGGCACAGTGGCTGCGTTTGATGGCATGGCACAGTGACTGCATTTGATGGCATGGCACAGTGGTGATAATTGATGGTACAGTGGCTGCGTTTGGCATGGCACAGTGGTGACAATTGTTGGCACAGTGGCTGCGTTGCATGGTACAGTGGTGACAATTGATGGCACAGTGGCTGAGTTTGATGGCATGGCACAGTGGTGACAATTGATGCCACAGTGGCTGCATTTGATGGGCACAGTGAGGCTGCAATTTTTTTCTTTTTTTTCCGTTTGCGCCCCCCCCAAAAATGTTGAGCCACTGCTCCGCCCACTCCTCAAAATCATCAGCAAACAAGACCTGCGCTACCACTCATACGCCGACGACACTCAACTCTACTTTCGCATCACTGGAAAAAAAGACCAATATCACAGGACTAGAAAATTGCCTCACATTGATCGATGATTTAGATGACTGAGAGCTCCCTTAACCACTTGCTTACTGGGCACATATACCCCCTTCCTGCCCAGGCGAAATTTCAGCTTTCGGCACTGCGTCGCTTTAAATTAAAATTGCGCGGTCGTGCGACGTGCCTCCCAAACAAAATTGACGTCCTTTTTTCTTTCCCACAAATAGAGCTTTCTTTTGGTGGTATTTGATCACCTCTGCGTTTTTTTTTTTTTTTGCGCTGTAAACAAAAAAAGAGCGACAATTTTGAGAAAAAATGCAATATTTTTTACTTTTTGCTATAATAAATATCCATTTTTTTTAAAAATTACTAGTAAAAAAAAAATAATAATAAAAAAAAATTCAGAATTCTATCCCCTATTTTGGAGCCACTATAATGTTTGCGCCAAACCAATCATTATACGCTTATTGCGATTT
This sequence comes from Rana temporaria, assembly GCF_905171775.1. Taxonomy (NCBI): domain Eukaryota; kingdom Metazoa; phylum Chordata; class Amphibia; order Anura; family Ranidae; genus Rana; species Rana temporaria. The sequence goes on from NC_053497.1 coordinate 14,314,061, forward strand.
TTTTTTTACCAAAAATATGTAGAATACATATCGGCCTAAACTGAGAAGAAAAAAAATTGCATTTTTGGGACCATTCACATTAATACAGTGAACAGTGCTATAAATATGCACGGATTACTGTATAAATGTGACTGGCAGGGAAGGGGTTAACACTAGGGGGTGAGGAAGGGGTTAAATGTGTATCCTGGGAGTGATTCTTACTGTGGGGGGAGGGGACTGACTGGGGGAGGTAACCGATGCTGTGTCCCTATGTACAAGGGACACAGCATCGGTCTCCTCTCTCCCTGACAGGATGTGGAGCTTAAAACCAACAGTAATTGGAATTTTTGACGAATTGGTGGTTGGACACAACACTGGCAACCGAATAGAGTCCAGTGCAGGACATCGAGCGGAGATTCTTACTCTGCTCCGATACTAGCCAAAAAAATGTCCACCTCCGAGGCGGCAACAACTTTGTCCTCGTTATCTGCTGTGCTGTCAAAACGGCTCAGTCTTCCTGTACCCGAATCTATTCGGTTGTCGGTGTTGTGTCCAACCACCAATTTGTCGAAATCTCAGATTACTAAGGTTTTAAATAAACCGGAAGTGACATGGTTGGAGTTTTCTGATGGGTTGGAGATATTGACAGAACACCGCCACCTTTTAGGACACCGGGCGCATGAATTCCTATGGCGGGGGTGTGTTTTTTGAAGCACCTGATTAGAGCCGGAGGCTATAATAGGCTTCCAAATGGGGTGGGCTTGGGGCGCAGAGCATTGCGTCTGGAGCCCACCCAGTTCCTCCTCCTGGCCAATTGGGAAGCATGTCTGATACCCGTCACCTGATTGGCTGAAACGACAGGCGATCCTATTGGATGCCTAGGAGGAGGAGAGGAGGCGCACAATGGAAGCAAGGTGGAGAAGAAGACACAGGAGCCGATGCCCCTGATCCACTTCCCTGCAGACAGCGTCTGCTTCCCTGCAGACAGCGTCCGCTTCCCTGCAGACAGCGTCCACTCCCCTGCAGACAGCGTCCACTTCCCCGCAGACAGCGTCCACTTTCCCGCAGACAGCGCCCACTTCCCCGCAGACAGCGCCCACTTCCCCGCAGACAGCGTCCACTTCCCCGCAGACAGCGTCCACTTCCCTGCAGACAGCGTCCACTTCCCTGCAGACAGCGTCCACTTCCCTGCAGACAGCGTCCACTTCCCTGCAGACAGCGTCCACTTCCCCGCAGACAGCGCCCACTTCCCTGCAGACAGCGTCCGCTTCCCTGCAGACAGCGTCCACTCCCCTGCAGACAGCGTCCACTTCCCCGCAGACAGCGTCCACTTCCCCGCAGACAGCGCCCACTTCCCCGCAGACAGCGCCCACTTCCCCGCAGACAGCGCCCACTTCCCCGCAGACAGCGCCCACTTCCCCGCAGACAGCGTCCACTTCCCCGCAGACAGCGTCCACTTCCCCGCAGACAGCGCCCACTTCCCCGCAGACAGCGTCCACTTCCCCGCAGACAGCGCCCACTTCCCTGCAGACAGCGCCCTCTTCCCTGCAGACAGCGTCCACTTCCCTGCAGACAGCGTCCACTTCCCCGCAGACAGCGTCCACTTCCCCGCAGACAGCGCCCACTTCCCCGCAGACAGCGTCCACTTCCCTGAAGACAGCGTCCACTTCCCTGCAGACAGCGTCCACTTCCCTGCAGACAGCGCCCACTTCCCTGCAGACAGCGTCCACTTCCCTGCAGACAGCGTCCACTTCCCTGCAGACAGCGTCCACTTCCCTGCAGACAGCGTCCACTTCCCTGCAGACAGCGTCCACTTCCCCGCAGACAGCGTCCACTTCCCCGCAGACAGCGCCCACTTCCCCGCAGACAGCGTCCACTTCCCCGCAGACAGCGCCCACTTCCCCGCAGACAGCGTCCACTTCCCTGCAGACAGCGTCCACTTCCCCGCAGACAGCGTCCACTTCCCCGCAGACAGCGTCCACTTCCCCGCAGACAGCGTCCACTTGATCCCTGCAGACAGCGTCCACTTGATCCCTGCAGACAGCGTCCACTTGATCCCTGCAGACAGCGTCCACTTGATCCTTGCAGATAGCGTCCACTTCCCTGCAGACAGCGTCCACTGCTATACTGCTACCATACTGACACTTCAACACACTGTCCACTGCTCTACTGACTGACTTTTAGTTCATATTTTTACAGGTACAAAAATGCTTTTGATTTATTTAACCATGCGCCTTTAAGCTCCTTTCACTGTTAGCACATTTTAGCCACACCCACTGTTTACTGTGGCATGATCAGCGCACCCCTTTGCTACCCCCCTTGGGGCACCCAAAGGTGTTCCACGTCTTTTACCATCCTATAGTGCAGCGGCCACCAACCTTGTTCTGCACTGGGGACCAGCTGCTTGGAAGGAAATTGTGCCAAGGCTGTATGTGTGTATGGGGGGCGGCATGCAATTTTTCGATGGCAATTGGTGGGGGCAATGACTGGTGTTAGCGCTGCAATTATCACGGCACCATGGTGGACAGAACCATGGTGGTCCTAGCAACCCGATATATTCTTTCATATTAGGTACATGCATGCTAATTAATGACCCAGTACTCCCCCTGACAATGCCTTCATCTGCTTTTCTCTCCAGAAAGATGGCACCATCTTTGTCCAGGCATCATCTTGGGTCATCATCCTGGGTCATCGTCTACTGTACTTGTTGGATTAAGATGCCGGGGGTTCAGTGATAGTTTGAGGTAAGTGGAAAATAGCGCTGTGCCGGTAAGGTTATCTTCCTGGTATTGTTATCTGAAAGTGTTGATGTAAATGATCTGGTTCTTGGACCGGCACTTTCTACACCCAGGAGGATCTTCATGGTCTAATTATCTTGTAGTGTAATGGAACAAAAATGGAAACTGAAGCAGCACACCTCTGTTAAAAGGTCCAGAAATTACTTTATTCTGATAAAAGTCAGGGGACAACCCCAGGGCCATCTTAATAGCATCATGGGCCCCTGGGCAAAGTAATGCTCTGGGGCCCCTACATTGGAGACAGTGCGGTTGAACAGAAATCAAGAAGGTAGGAGATATCTGGGGTGTAGAGGGGTCAGAGTGCTGGGGGGATATCTGGGGTGTAGAGGGGTCAGAGTGCTGGGGGGATATATGGGGGTGTAGAGGGGTCAGAGTGCTGGGGGGATATCTGGGGTATAGAGGGGTCAGAGTGCTGGGGGGAAATCTAGGGTGTAGAAGGGTCAGAGTGCTGGGGGGATATCTGAGGTGTAGAAGGGTCAGAGTGCTGGGGGGATATCTGGGGTGTAGAGGGGTCAGAGTGCTGGGAGGATATCTGGGGTGTAGAGGGGTCAGAGTGCTGGGAGGATATCTGGGGTGTAGAGGGGTCAGAGTGCTGGGGGGATATCTGGGGAGTAGAGGGGTCAGAGTGCTGGGGGGATATCTGGGATGTAGAGGGGTCAGAGTGCTGGGGGGATATCTGGGGTGTAGAGGGGTCAGAGTGCTGGGAAGATATCTGGGGTGTAGAGGGGTCAGAGTGCTGGGGGGATATCTGGGGTGTAGAGGGGTCAGAGTGCTGGGGGGATATCTGGGGTGTAGAGGGGTCAGAGTGCTGGGGGGATATCTGGGGTGTAGAGAGGTCAGAGTGCTGGGGGGATATCTGGGGTGTAGAGGGCAGTGCCCAGGTGTGCCCTCTCATTAAGACAGCCCTGGACAACCCCAATAGTAGACGACACGTTTTGGGGGGGGGGGGGAATGCCCCTTCATCAGTTCCTGATCAAACACAATGTGAATAGACTAGACGTGCAGTGGACCTTTAGGCCGGGTTCACATATGTGCGGCCACGGTCTCCAGCATGGGGTCCGGTGCGTTCCTGTTCACCGGTTCAGATGCGATGTAGGTCTGAATTTTTGCCTGAATTTGCACCAGAACTGGACCCAAAAACCCACAGGACCCTTTTGGGAACCGGTCACACAGGACCCTCCGGTGAGAGTCGTCGCACTCAAAACCGCATCCATTTCGCACATATGTGAACCCGGCCTTGGTGGTTTTTATTCCATTGTAAATACAAGGACAGTTTATGTGAATTGCTAACTGAAAGAAACTAGGCCAGATCTAGAAGGCTCCTTGTCATTAATTATGGTTCCTTTGGTGGTTAATTCCCCATCTGCTTTCTTCTTCAGCAGTTGTTACTTTTCTCTGATGTATGTGGTCACTACTAGCTAATCGGGTGAACTAGACAATGACATAGATATATACTTACTTTAAACACACACATGCCTTGGGAAACTGTACCCTTGGCACATACTGTATGCAAATTACAAAGTTTATTGTGATTATTCGGTTCCCCATCTCACATCGCTACTCCCATAAGCCCTAGCCCACATCCATGTCATCCAACACAGGAGGAATCAAGTTCCTACAGCCTCGCTTACATCCAACCACCTGACCGCCTGTTGATATCCATCCCTCCCTGACCACTCACCCCCTTCCGCTGAGACCAATCGTTTCCTGACTACCTCACCCCCTTTGCTGACCTCAATCCCTCCACAGCCACTCACCCCCTTTTGACATCAATCGCACCCCGACCACTTCATCCCCCTGCTGACATCAATCCCTCTCCAACCACTCACCCCCCACTGACATAAATCCCTCTCCAACCACTCACCCCCCGCTGACATAAATCCCTCTTCAACCACTCACCGCCCCCCCCCCGCTGACATCAATCCCACCCCGACCACCTCACCCCCTCTGCTGACGTCAATCCCTCGACAAACCACCCCCCCGCTGGCATTGATCACTCCCCAGCCACCTCACCCCCGCTGACATCCATCCCTCCCTAGCCACCTCACCCCTGCTGACATCCATCCCTCCCCAACCACCTCACCCGTGCTGACATCCATCCCTCCCTAGCCACCTCACCGCCGCTGACATCAATTCTACCCCAACCACCTCACCCGTGCTGACATCAATCCCACCCAAACCACCTCACCCGTGCTAAAGTCAATCCCACCCCAACCACCTCACCCGTGCTGACATCAATCCCACCCCAACCACCTCACCCTTGCTGACATCAATCCCACCCCAACCACCTCACCCCCACTGACATCAATCCCACCCCAACCACCTCACCCGTGCTGACATCAATCCTACCCCAACCACCTCACCCGTGCTGACATCAATCCAACCCCAACCACCTCACCCGTGCTGACATCAATCCTACCCCAACCACCTCACCCGTGCTGACATCAATCCCACCCCAACCACCTCACCCGTGCTGACATCAATCCCACCCCAACCACCTCACCCGTGCTGACATCAATCCCACCCCAACCACCTCACCCGTGCTGACATCAATCCAACCCCAACCACCTCACCCCCGCTGACATCAATCCCACCCCAACCACCTCACCCGTGCTGACATCAATCCCACCCCAACCACCTCACCCGTGCTGACATCAATCCCACCCCAACCACCTCACCCGTGCTGACATCAATCCAACCCCAACCACCTCACCCCCGCTGACATCAATCCCACCCCAACCACCTCACCCGTGCTGACATCAATCCAACCCCAACCACCTCACCCCCGCTGACATCAATCCCACCCCAACCACCTCACCCGTGCTGACATCAATCCTACCCCAACCACCTCACCCGTGCTGACATCAATCCAACCCCAACCACCTCACCCGTGCTGACATCAATCCTACCCCAACCACCTCACCCGTGCTGACATCAATCCCACCCCAACCACCTCACCCGTGCTGACATCAATCCCACCCCAACCACCTCACCCGTGCTGACATCAATCCCACCCCAACCACCTCACCCGTGCTGACATCAATCCCACCCCAACCACCTCACCCCCGCTGACATCAATCCCACCCTAACCACCTCACCCGTGCTGACATCAATCCAACCCCAACCACCTCACCCCTATTGACATCAATCCCTCCCCAGCCAATATGTAGGTGCCTCTGCTTATATTTGGGTCGGCTTATACTCAAATATATACAGTAAATTTCTTGAGGGGGCTGGGGAGAACTGTAGGAGGTTGAGGGGCGTTATGGTATACTGTTGGAGGGGAAGAGCTGGATACTCTGCAGAAGGCTGGGGGGCACTGTAGGAGTTTGGGGGAATGCTGAGGGCACCATAGGCCACTATGGAAGGTTGGGGGTACTATGTGAACTGGTAGGCACTATGGGAGGATACGGTATCTGCACCTAGCTGGAAACCAGGGATAGGGAAGACCACGGCCTGGCAGTGGGCCAAAATACGGTGAGTGAGAACCCCAGAACCAGCACCATGTTGATAAGATAAATTGTATATTTTTTTCTTCTTCTTCTTCTTCTTTTTTAGGAGAAAGATATTTTTGTTGTAGCAATACAAGAGGAAATATACTCAAATAATGCTCTCCAGACGTGATCCTCTGCTCATGGAGAATACTCACACAAAGCCTTCCATATCCAGAGAAACAAATAATAGGAATTGTTGTATAGAGAAATTGATTTAATTTAAACTGCAGAGGTTCTCGGAGATGCAATGCTCATTGAAAACAATAGCTGACAACATTTTACCAAGAAAAAGAGATATGGGTTGGAATAATTTCTCACCATCAGCTTGTATAAGTAGTTTTAGAGGACTGTAAAGTGCACCCGTGCCCAAACTATAGACGCACTCAGATTATAAGTGTATGTGCAGCATGGTGGGTGGGCGAATGGTCTTTAACCACTTAAGGACCGGACCAATATGCTGCTAAATGACCCAAGGGGTTTTTACAATTCGACACTGCGTCGATTTAACAGACAATTGCGCGGTCGTGCGACGTGGCTCCCAAACAAAAGTGGCGTCCTTTTTTCCCCCACAAATAGAGCTTTCTTTTGGTGGTATTTGATCACCTCTGCGGTTTTAATTTTTTGCGCTATAAACAAAAATAAAATTTTGAAAAAAAATGCAATATTTTTTACTTTTTGCTATAATAAATATCCCCCAAAAACATATATACATTTTTTTTCCTCAGTTTAGGCCGATACGTATTATTCTACCTATTTTTGGTAAAAAAAAATCTCAATAAGCCTTTATCGATTGGTTTGCACAAAATTTATAGCGTTTACAAAATAGGGGATAGTTTTACTATTTTTTTTTTTTTTTTACTACTAATGGCGGCGATCAGGGATTTTTTTCGTGACTGCGACATAATGGCGGACACTTCGGACAATTTTGACACATTTTTGGGACCATTGTCATTTTCACAGCAAAAAATGCATTTAAATTGCATTGTTTATTGTGAAAATGACAATTGCAGTTTGGGAGTTAACCACAAGGGGTGCTGTAGGAGTTGGGGTTCACCTAGTGTGTGTTTTCAACTGTAGGGGGGTGTTGCTGTAGGTCTGACGTCATCGATCGAGTCTCCCTATAAAAGGGATCACACGATCGATGCAGCCGCCACAGTGTTTACACACGGCTCTCTCCGTTCTTCAGCTCCGGGGAGCGATCGCGAGGGGGCGGCTAGAAACGAATAGCCGCGCCGTCGTCCAGGATCGCTCCTGAAGCCACGGGAACCGCCGCATGTACCGGGGGGGTCCCGATCGGACCCCCGACCCACGTCTAGGCAGGGACGTACAGGTACGTGGATGTGCCTGTCCGTGCCATCCTGCCGACGTAAATGTACATGCGGCGGTCCGGAAGTGGTTAACGCTGAACCTCAATATATATGCCGAAGATGGCATCCCTGTTTTGTGCCGAGATTGCGCTTAATTGATTGACGCTGGCCGTCATACATTTAACCTGGAAGGGGACCAGTGGTCGGTGGTGGAGCAGAGTTTCTGCTGAGAACAGTACCAGAGACAACAGCATCAATTCAAGAACTATTACTCCAGGATAAGAGAACTTATTTTTATTTATTTGTTTAAGTGACAGCTATTTTCAGTTGAGCTCTATGAGGTTTGAAAATTAGTCACGTGGCTTAAAGATACTTAAAGTGGAAGTCTGGTCAAAACCGTGTAAACCTGATCCAACCCCCATTCTAAGCCCTATACTAACTACCCTGTGTGACAGGATTGATTTTGGGTCGGGGGTTTGTGGAACTCCGCTTGCCCTGGAGAGTTCTGGAGGCTCCTTGTCCAGCTTCCCCGATCCCTCTTAGGTGTAAATCACTGTGTGTCTCTAATAGGGGCACAGGGTGAATGAGAACCCCACTATGATCTGTACTAATCGGACTCTTTGCTGTGATGGTTTAGGGTGTGACTGTATTCTATTGTATATTGTGGCTGTCTGCCTCAACTATTATAGGATGTCTTAAGCCTCGTACACACGATCAGTCCATCCGATGAGAACGGTCTGAAGGACCGTTGTCATAGGTTAAGCGATGAAGCTGACTGATGGTCCGTCGCGCCTACACACCATCGGTTAAAAAAAAACGATCGTGTCAGAACGTGGTGACGTAAAACACAATGACGTGCTGAAAAAAACGAAGTTCAATGCTTCCAAGCATGCGTCGACTTGATTCTGAGAATGTGTGGATTTTTAACCGATGGTTGTGCCTACTAACGATCGGTTTTGACCTATCGGTTAGGAATCCATCGGTTAAATTTAAAGCAAGTTGGCTTTTTTTTAACCTATGGGGCCCACACACGATCGGTTTTGACTGATGAAAACAGTCCTTCAGACCGTTGTCCTCTGGTTAACCGGAATGGCTGCATAGCCTGGGGTATGTAGGCAGGTAGAGGGTAGGGTAGGCCCCCTTTAAAGGTTCCTCCTCCGTCAAGGAGGATGTTTAGAGACCCTAAATAAGCTAGGGAGGAGGGGAGGCTCAGGAGTTCTGTGAAAAGGAGAGCAAGGACACGAGACAGGCTTCTGCATTCCTGCTCCTCCCTCCACCTTGGAGGAGAGCAGGGCTTCTTGGAGGTTTCCAGTCCTGGATCCTTGGGGAGTCATGGTATAGCCCCATTCCATCAGAGCTGGGGAAGAGACCATAGGCTCGCGCTGCTGTCAATCACATCCAATGACGCGGCGCGCCGGGGGCGGGGCCGAGTGATACAGTGAGCGGCAATAGCCGCTGGCTGTATCACGGGAGCGTGCCCGCAGGAACTCAACACCATGCTCGCGTTAAGGTGTTGAATCCTTGCGGGGGGGAGCCGAGACAGCCGCCGAGGAACCCCAGAAGACCAGGTTCGGGACAACTCTGTGCAAAACGAGCTGCACAGTGAAGGTAAGTATAACATGTTTGTTATTTAAAATAAATAATAATAATAACAACTTTACAACCCCTTTAAAGAGGTGAGGCATATGGAAAATCTTAATGGCTAAATTGTGATACACGTTGGCAAAATGTATTGCTATATGGAACATCTGGGATACTTCCTTGACGCTGAATAATTAAGTATCTTGGCTTAGAAACAGAAGAAGAAAGAGGGCGCCAGCATCTAAGTGTAGATTTATTAATATTGTATATGTTATGGAATTATTTCTGATTGGAACTCGAAATACAGAAGTTAATACTGCAGCTGCAGGAACAGATACACAGGACGCAATCACTGTGTGTAAAATGTCTGTTCAGTGCCAAAATGTATTATTACGTGTTATTTTATACATACATACAAGAATGGGGTGTTGTGAGATGTTATTAAAAACGAACAAATAGAAATATGTTATTAAAAGCTAACAAATAGGAATATATTATTAAAAGGGGGAGTAGAGAGAGAGCTTCTAGCAACAGATGTGTCTGTGTGTTAGGTGAAGGTTACAGAACACATTTCAACAGCGTAAACAAAATGGAGTCTCTTGTGCTTAAAGTGGAGTTCCACCCAAAATTGGAACTTCCGCTTTAAGCACTCCTCACTCCTTACATGCCACATGTAATTTTTTTTTGGGGGGGGGGGGGGCTTCGGTAGGAGTGGGATTTCCTGTCCAACTTCCTCCTTCCACCCAGGGACCTCCTTGTGACTCCTCCTCTCGCCTTAGGTAGCCCCTCCCTCTAGGCGTTCTCCTGGGACATGTGACAGATCCCAGGAGATCGCCTGTCCACTCAGGGAGCACAGCGCCGCTTGCGCATGTGAACTGCGTGCCTGGCCGTGAAGCCAAAAACTGCCACGGCCGAGTGCCCATGAGTGAATGGAGGCACCGGCGGAGAGGGGGGAAAGGAGCGACGCTCCGGGCGGCCGCATCGCTGAACCGTGGAGCAGGTAAGTGTCTGTTTATTAAAAGTCAGCAGCTACACATTTTGTAGCTGCTGACTTTTAATAAACCTAAAAAAAGGCTGGAACTCCCCTTTAAATGAACGACACAGTGAATGTCCATGTTATTTCCCTCTGTAACGGAACCCCAAATGGGACAAGGGTTAAGGCCGTTTAGGATATTCCATTACCGAAACCAAGACAGCTATCGACACTCCACAGTCAGGCAAACGAACCCCAATAACGAGACACACAGCTCTGTTTGAGGTTCCACACGAATAGACCCTTTATTGAGAAAATCGGGCTCTTATATACAGTTATGATACTGCAGTCCAAATGAACAATGACCCAACTCCACCCACAACATCATACAATGGTTCCTAACGAGCCCCCTCAATACACATCTTTTAGTCAGACATTCTGACTCCGGCTCTGACATAATTTACATGAGCTAATTAACTTCAGCTGATGTCTCAGACACATGACCTTTAGACAGTCTGCTAACTCACAATACACATTTATCATCAATAGACCTTCACACAATACAGGGTCAATTAGCACAACACAATGAAAGATCCTTAGACCATCCTAGATTCATTTACATCACAGTAGCAGACTTAATTACCACAGCAAGCTTTATAGTACACTACAGCCAACACACACAATATATATATATATATATATATATATATATATATATATATATATATATATATATATATATATATATATATATATATATATATATATATATACAATTAAATCTGACTAGCCCAGACCATAGTGGGGTTCTCATTCACCCTGTGCCCCTATTAGAGACACAGGGTGATCTACACATAAGAGGCATCGGGGAGCTTCTGGGTCCCACGGGCCCTTCCGTTACACCCTCCTTTTATTTATTTGACACCATTCTTTTCTCTGTGTTACATTCAGCCAATTGCTGGTAACTCCTGTTACATTGGCGCAGAGAGACGGCATCCTGTTCAGCTCTCTTCTAGTTTTCTCAGAATAATGGGATCACCAGGGCTGGTGGACCATTTGTTGGTACAGTGGGTACTCACACAGAGGCATAGCCTGATGAGCAAGTAAATAACAAATAAAATAAATATGAACATCACAATGTAAGCGCCTAGTTTCTGTAACCATGTTGCTATGCCATATAAAAAGTCACCAAAACCTCCTAAACCCTTAAGGGGGTTTGATCCATCGTTAGCAATATCTCTGGCCTCATTCTGTAGTTCTCTTATCTTAGCAAGATGCCTAATAATGTCCTCATTATCAGAAATGTATATACAACAGTCAGTGTGAAATACCTTACCTCCCACGCACATATTATTACACTCACTGTGACAAATAAAAACAAGGCACATCGTATTATGCATCCAGTTAGTTCTTCCCTGGGATCTGCTTCATATGTGTGGAGACTGATCTGCCGAGTTCTGCAGGAATGCAGCCAGGCTGATCAGAGTAGAGCAAGGAAAAGGAAACTGTCAAGAGGTTTGACAAAGGGGCATGACAACGTGTTTCGGGGCACTCACACCTCTTTGTCAAGCCTCTTGGCCAAGTTTCCTTTTCCCTGCTCTACTCTGATCAGCCCCTCACCTACATCATGTGGGATGTCGTTGGATCACATGGAGCTCCAGCCGCTTACCTGCATAAGTTTGCATTTTCTAGCCTGCTCCACTCTGCTCAGCCTAATGCTAATCTCACTTTGTCCCCTGGTGGACAGAATAACAATTTTGGGATGGTGAGACTTTTTTTTAAACAAAAAGAGAATGAATATCCAATTTGAAGAAGTTTACTCAATATGTTCTAGTAGGCTTGCAGCGTATGGTATTGCTTCTCCCTCTGTGCTAAATGCTACCTCCATGCATTCTGTCTTATTGAAGAGTTTGGGCTCTTTCACACGGGCGGCCCGTTCAGGTCCGCCTGCCAGTTTTTTAGGCGAACCTGAACGGGCGCTCTGTGCTCCTCTATGTAGCCACGGATGTCTGCGGTGACATGCCCACTGACATCCGACCCGCCAAAGTGTGACAGAGTTCATCCAAACCCCCCATAGGGGAGAGCGGAGAGAAGACAGGGCGGTCCCTGCACAGTGTGCGGGGACCGCCCTGTCATCCGCTGGCTCAGCGGGGATCAACGGAGCGATCCCCGCTGAGCAAGTGGAGGTTCACGGGGCGGATCATTACTGATCTGTCCCATGTGAAAGGGGCCTTAAGCTTCCTGTGGATGGTACCAAGTTGGCAAGTGATCATACTGTCTGGACAGACTGGGTCTAAGGAGGTACATCATTGCATAAAGTGGCATTTTTTTATCGTACATCACGGGACACAGAGAAGCATAGTAATTACTATGTGGGTTATAGAGAGTACCTTCAGGTGTGGACACTGGCACGCCCTTAAGGCAAGAAGTTCCCTCCCCTATATAACCCCTCCCATACCGGGAGTGCCTCAGTTTTTTTGCCAGTGTCTAAGGTGTTGGTCACGAGTGAACATGTGCTCCAAGGAGCTCCACTGGAGGGATCCATATTGGATGTAAAAAGCCTCCATGAAATCCGGATCCGTCCAAAGTGCTTCTGAGCCAAAGTGGACGGTACCCGGGCCCCGGTTAAGAAGAACGGGGTTTGGCCTGTAATGCTTCTCTTTGAGAGCTGGATCCTGGTTATTCAGTACTTTGGTCAATTTCCTAATACCAAAAGTTTACTGACAGGGTGCGATATGGGTCCAGGGGTGTGGTGTTCCTGTCCATGGACCCCGGTCCCTGAAGGTCTATAGACGCTGCTCTCCGTGATGGGTGAAGATTGGACTGTCTGTTATGCAGAGTCCTGCAGCGTTGGATCAGGTAAGTGAAGGTGCTTCAGGACTTGGTCCTAGGAGTAACCTTCCTTTATTTGAGCCATTATGTTTGCCTAAAGCTAACTGTCTGTGCTTCTCCTATATGGTCCTGTGTGTTGTGGGGAGGAGGGGTATCTCTAGTCAGGTAGTTAGCCCCTCCTGTGCAGGTTAAAAGCAGAAAAAAGTTGTCCAAAATGTTTGGCTTCACTTGGCTTACCTGGTTCTCACATGGAGCTGTGGTGTTCCATCCTCATGCATGAGCGCGTAGCGTCATGCGCGCGCGACATTGATGTGTCTTAGGCGCACGCGCGCGCACAAATGAATTTTTTGTACGCTGCTTCGATGCGCACGAATGTGCGCGGCGTGCTCCGTGAGATGCGTGTGACGACATGTGCGCGCGTGCGGCTACGTGTGCGTGCGTAGCCTCGTGGTGCACGCCTAACAGCGGCGCGCGCGTGTGCGCAGGGGGTCTATCTCAGCTGTTCTCTATGACACTTGAGATTACAGGACTGAGCAGGTCAGGTGATACACCTAGTCCTTATATGCTCCAGTCCACCTAACTGGTTCTGGCTGACGGTGGACACAGAGATCTTGTGCACATACTTCAGTATTTAGTACTGGTGGTGGACAGTGACATTTGCTTAAGGCGCATAGTGGGCTCTGCACCTTGCCAACCATCAAATAGCAGCGTCAGTGCTGGTCTATAGGTTCGCAAGTAGTTGCAACTATTGTGAGTACCTCAGCTTTATCATGGCTAAAGGCTCAGGGACTAGAAGCAAAAAAGCAAAGGGATCGCCATCTGGCTCAGAGGATCTCGGGCATGCTCCTGCGGCTGCTTCCTCTCCTGAAAAATTGAAGGAGGCCCAGGGTGAACCATCAGGGCTGTCAGATGCCTGTTCTGCCCTTGTCCCACTTGCTCCAGTTTTTGTGACACAGGAGGCTCTGGCCTCAGCTATGGGGGGTCTGGAGCAGAGATTAGCGACCTTGATTGCATCCTCTCTCTCAAGGGAAAAACGCACAAGGTCCCCCTCTCCCTCTGAGGAGTCCCTCGATTTGGGGCATGCATCCTCAGAAGAGGTTGATTTACCCTCTGGAGATCTGGCAGAAGGTCAGCTGGAAGTAGTGGACTCTGAGGATTCCACTTTGGGAGAACCCTTTTCGGCGTCGCAATCCGAAAAATTGTTGGTCCAGTCCCTCACTGAGATGGTCCGTTCGGCCTTCAAGTTGCCACTTTCAGAGCCAGCTTCAAGTGCAGTCTCATCTTTAGGCTCCTTAAAAGCTCCTCAAGCTAATTATTCCTTCCCGGTTCACCCCCTGCTGGAAGGGCTTATCTACAAGGATTGGGATCATCCAGATAGATATTTTCTTCCTCCTAAGAAGTTTTCGGTTTTATACCCCATGGAGGAACAATTCACTAAAAAATGGGGCATCCCCAAGGTTGACGCAGCTGTGTCCTGCGTAAACAAATCTTTGACCTGTCCAGTAGACAATGTTCTGGTATTCAAAGATCCGACAGACAAGAGATTAGAGACTTTATTAAAAACCTCTTTTGCTTCGGCGAGAGGAATAACCCAGCCTGCAATTGCGGCTATTGGGATTTGCCAGGCCTTGAAGGACCAGTTTAAAGGGGTCTTAAAGGAATTGCCGGCACAACAGGCCCAGAATTTGGCTGAGTTTCCCAGAGCATTATGTTTTGCCATAGATGCTATTAAGGACTCCATTCAGCAGTCCTCACGTCTCACTCTCTCGCTAGTTCATATGCGCAGGTTACTCTGGCTGAAGAACTGGTCTGCTGAAGCCCCGTGTAAAAAATTACTGGCGGGGTTTCCCTTTCATGGAGAGCGTTTGTTTGGGGAAGATCTGGATGCTTACATTCAGAAAATTTCCAGTGGCAAAAGTACACTGTTGCCAGTAAAGAAAAGGTTTAGGGGTCCCCCCTCCTTTAAGAGATCCTCCTCTCCTATCCCTAGTACTTCCGGTACCAGGCAGTTCCGACGGCCTCCTGGACGATTCAATGCAGGTGGGAAGCCACAGGGCCAGCCTCAGGCTTCCAAAAAGCCTTGGAACCGTAAGCCACAGGCCAAGCCAGCAACTAAGTCAGCATTATGAAGGTTCTCCCCCACTCAGCCGGGTGGGGGGAAGGCTTCAGCTGTTTGCGGAGGCTTGGCTAGACAGGATCCAAGACAAGTGTGTCCTCTCTACGGTCTCCGGGGGCTACAAGCTGGAGTTGAGCGAATTTCCTCCGCCGCGCTTCTTAACCTCGAACGTCCCAAAGGACCTCGGCAAAAGAAGGTCCTTAGCATTGGCCTTAGATCATCTGTTATCCCAAGGGGTATTTAGAGAGCTGCCAGTGGAAGAACAAGGTTTGGGGTTTTATTCCAATCTCTTCACCGTCCCCAAACCAAACGGGGATGTAAGACCCATCCTGGACCTCAAGGCCTTAAACAAGTTCCTAAGGGTCCAATCATTCCGGATGGAATCGATCAGGTCAGTGGTGGCCTCCCTGCAAGGAGGGGAACTACTAGCGTCCATCGATATAAAGGACGCATACTTGCACGTTCCTATCTTTCTCGACCATCAGAAGCTGCTTCGCTTCGCGGTAAATCAGCGCCACTTCCAGTTCGTGGCCTTACCTTTTGGTCTGGCCACCGCTCCTCGTGTTTTCACGAAAGTATTGGCTCCACTGTTAGCCTATCTAAGGTCTCAAGGCATATCCATAGTAGCCTATCTAGACGACCTATTGGTAGTAGACCGGTCAGTGGCCGATCTAAACTCAGCGATACACAGAACCGTAAAATTTCTGGAATCCATGGGTTGGGTTCTCAACCTGGACAAGTCAGCCTTAATGCCTGTGCAAAGGCTCGAATATTTGGGTCTACTCATAGACACAAAGCTAAAAAGGGTCTTCCTGCCCCAAAGGAAGTTTGAGGCTTTAAGAGAACTAGTTCAACTAGTCAAAGCAAAGCGTCAGCCTCCCATTCGCCTCTGTATGAGGTTACTGGGAAAGATGGTAGCCTCGTTCGAGGCCGTCCCATTTGCGCAGTTCCACTCAAGGGAGCTTCAACATGCCATTCTGTCCGCTTGGAACAAAAAGGTTCAAGCCTTGGATCTCCCTATGTCTCTCTCCCGGTCAGTCCGGCAGAGCCTTTGTTGGTGGCTGGTTCCCCGGAACCTGCTAAAGGGGAAGTCCTTTGTTCCCGTGACATGGCAGGTTGTGACCACGGACGCCAGTCTGCTAGGCTGGGGTGCAGTCCTGGGAGGTTTGTCTCTCCAGGGGAAATGGTCAGCCTCCGAGAGGTCTCTACCCATAAATCTGCTGGAAATTCGAGCAGTCTATCTAGCCCTGTCAGCTTGGTCAGACAGGTTGAAGGGTCTTCCGGTCAGGATTCAATCAGACAATGTCACTGCCGTGGCATACATAAATCACCAGGGGGGCACAAGAAGTCGTGCAGCCCAAAGAGAGGTGAATCGAATCCTGACCTGGGCAGAGAAATATGTCCCATGCATTTCTGCAGTGTTCATTCCGGGAATAGACAATTGGCGAGCAGACTACCTAAGCCGCCAACAGGTGCTTCCAGGGGAATGGACTCTTCACCCCGACATCTTCCAGAGCATTTGTCAGAGGTGGGGAACACCAGATGTCGATCTCTTTGCATCAAGGTTCAATGCAAGGGTGGGCAACTTTCTGTCCCGGACAAGGGATCCACTTGCTTACGGCACGGATGCACTGGTGTTCCCATGGGACCAGTTCTCCCTAATGTATGCGGTTCCTCCGCTGCAATTATTACCCCGTCTTCTTCGCAGGGTAAAGTCGGAAGGAAGACCAGTGATTCTGGTGGCTCCAGCGTGGCCCAGAAGGGCCTGGTTCGCGGACATTGTAAGGATGTCCGTGGGGCAACCGTGGTCCCTTCCGCTTCGGCCAGACCTATTGTCCCAGGGGCCAATATTCCATCCTTCCTTACCGTCTCTCAATTTGACGGTTTGGCTATTGAGTCCCATATCTTAAAGAAAAGGGGTCTCTCTAATGCGGTGGCATCTACTTTGATTAATGCCAGAAAACCGGCATCCAGACTTATCTATTACCGAGTTTGGAAATCTTATGTGGCCTGGTGCGAGACCAGGGGTTGGCATCCCCGGAGGTATCTCATTGGCAGAATTCTGGAGTTTCTGCAGTTAGGGGCAGACATGAAGTTGGCCCTAAGCACCATTAAGGGCCAGATCTCGGCCTTATCGATTTTTTTCCAAAGGCCACTAGCTACACATTCCCTGATCAAAACCTTTTTGCAAGGTGTGATCCGGCTTAGTCCACCAGTCAAGATTCCCTTGTGTCCATGGGATCTGAATCTGGTCCTTTCTGTCTTACAGAAACAACCATTTGAGCCCTTGGCTCATATTCCTTTGGTCCTTCTGACCAGGAAGGTGATATTTTTGGTAGCCATAACCTCCGCCAGGAGGGTTTCGGAGTTGGCGGCCTTGTCTTGTAAGGAACCGTACCTTATATTCCATAAGGATAGACTGGTCCTACGGCCCCACCCGGCTTTCCTACCTAAAGTTGTTTCAAAATTTCATTTGAATCAGGATCTTGTTCTCCCGTCTTTTTTCTCAGAACCTAGTTCTGCAAGGGAGAAGTCTTTACATACGCTAGACGTATTAAGAGCAGTTAAGATCTATCTTAAGGCTACTGCTCAGGTCCGGAAAACTGATACATTGTTTATCCTGCCAGAAGGTCCCAGATGTGGGCAGGCAGCGTCCACTATCTCCAAATGGATTCGGCAGGTCATTACTCAAGCCTATGGCTTGAGGGGAAAGGTTCCCCCGTTTAAGGTTAAAGCACATTCCACTAGAGCGGTGGGTACTTCCTGGGCAGTGCATCATCAAGCCTCCATGGCTCAAGTCTGCAAGGCCGCGACATGGTCGTCTGTCCATACTTTCACTAAGTTTTATCAATTGGACATAAGAAAGAATGAGGAGAGCGCCTTTGGGCGCAGTGTGCTGCAGGCTGCAGTTTGATTCCTCATGTCTGATGGCGCCCGGCTTATTTCTTGGGGTCTCCCTCCCCTCATAGCATTGCTTTAGGACGTCCCACATAGTAATTACTATGCTTCTCTGTGTCCCGTGATGTACGATAAAGAAAATAGGATTTTTATAACAGCTTACCTGTAAAATCCTTTTCTTGAAGTACATCACGGGACACAGAGCACCCGCCCCTCTTTTGGGGTATTTGGGACACTTATTGCTTGCTACAAAACTGAGGCACTCCCGGTATGGGAGGGGTTATATAGGGGAGGGAACTTCTTGCCTTAAGGGCGTGCCAGTGTCCACACCTGAAGGTACTCTCTATAACCCACATAGTAATTACTATGCTTCTCTGTGTCCCGTGATGTACTTCAAGAAAAGGATTTTACAGGTAAGCTGTTATAAAAATCCTATTTTTTGTATCAGAACAGGCAGCTTGCGGGAATCGTGGCATGTGAATGATGCTCTGCCTGAGCTCAACAATAGGAATGCTCACAAATCGGGCTCCAGCCAGGGGATGAGCTAATAACAATCAGGAATCAAAACAGTACGGAAGGGACTTTCTACACAATGCTTAGCTTAAGCATTTTTATCAAGAAGCAAGGCAATTTTACATGAACGCATAGACATTAATTAAAAAATTTCAATATTTATGAGTAGCAACTTTTTACACTGTTGACTTTTATAAGGTTACAGCAGATCTCCACTTTTTTTTTCTTTTTAATGCCATTAATATCAAAACAAAACAAAAAAAAATGAGCTTTTGCCTGCCAACTAATTTTCCCCCTGTCAAAGTATAATACATATAAATATACAGAGACACGGAGAGTAAAGTCTGCCAAGACCTAGAGGAGAGACGGTGGCTATTTTTACCAGCCGCTGGATCAATATCTTGCTGCACATCTTATCTTTCAACTGGTGAAAGGCTGGAAGTAGAGACAGGTCACAGATTACTATATACTGACAGCATTCTGTCAGGGCCATGTTCCCATTACGTTTACAGCGAGGATATTTAATGATGGGCCCTACCGCTCACTGATAACCTTCAGGAAACTCCATTTATTTCCGAAGAACGGACCATGTTCCAGTGATGGGGAACTGTCTGATCGTGTTAGTGCAGATATGTCCTCTCTGGGGGTTCTGTGTCGGCAGGTTGATTTGAGGCTGTCCATCACCATTTAATTAAAACCAAAACAATTGCCTAAAATTATTGGATGTTAACCACTTACCCCCCGGACCATATTGCTGCCCAAAGACCAGAGTACTTTTTGCGATTCGGGACTGCGTCGCTTTAACAGACAATTGCGCGGTCGTGCGACGTGGCTCCCAAACAAAATTGGCGTCCTCTTTTTCCCACAAATAGAGCTTTCTTTTGGTGGTATTTGATCACCTCTGCTTTTTTTTTTTTTGCGCTATAAACAAAAATAGAGCGGCAATTTAAAAAAAAAATGAATATTTTTTACTTTTTGCTGTAATAAATATCCCCCAAAAATATATAAAAAAAAATTTTTTTCCTCAGTTTAGGCCGATACGTATTCTTCTACATATTTTTCGTTAAAAAAATCGCAATAAGCGTTTATTGATTGGTTTGCGCAAAAGTTATAGCGTTTACAAAATAGGGGGTATTTTTATGTCATTTTTATTAATATATATTTTTTACTAGTAATGGTGGCGATCAGCGATTTTTTTTCGGTATTGCGACATTATGGCAGACACTTCGGACACTTTTGACACATTTTTGGGACCATTGGCATTTTTATAGCGATCAGTGCTATAAAAATGCATTGGATTACTATAAAAATGCCACTGGCAGTGAAGGGGTTAACACTAGGGGGCGGGGAAGGGGTTAAGTATGCCTGGGTGTGTTCTTACTGTGGGGGGGGGGGGTGGCCTCACTAGGGGAAACACTGATCTTCTGTTCATACATTGTATGAACCGAAGATCAGCATTTCCCCTGCTGACAGGACCGGGAGCTGTATGTTTACACACACAGCTCCCGGTCCCCGCTCTGTACCGAGCGATCGCGTGTGCCCGGCGGCGATCGCGCCCGCCGGGCACACGCACGGGAGTCGGGGGCCCCTAGTGGCGGCTGAGAGAGAGGACGTTATACTACGTGCTCTCGCCCAGCCGAGCCGACCTGCCGACGTAGAACGGCAGTGCGCGGTCGGCAAGTGGTTAAAGGCACTAAATTAAAATTCCCAGCTCTCTATATATAAATGTATATAAATACAGTGCCTTGAAAAAGTATTCATACCCATTGAGATTTTCAACATTTTGTCATGTAACAACCGTAAATGTATTTTATTGACCTTTTATGTGATAGACCAACACAAAGTGGCACATAATTGTGAAGTGGAAGGAAAATTATAAATTACTTATAAATCTTTTTACAAATATCTGAAAAGTGTGGGGGGGGGGGTACATTTGTATTCAGCCCCCTTTACTCTGATACCCCATAACTAAAATCTAGTGGAACCAATAGCCTTCAGAAGTCACCTAATTAGTAAATGGAGTCCACCTGTGTGTGTAATTTAATCTCTGTATAAATACAGCTGTTCTGCGAAGCCCTCGGATGTTTGTTAGAGAACCTTTGTGAACAAACAGCATCATGAAGGCCAGGGAACACAACAGACAGGTCAGGGATAAAGTTGTGGAGAAGTATAAAGCAGGGTTAGGTTATAACAAAATACCCCCAGCTTTGAACATCTCACAGAGCTCTGTTCAATCCATCATCCGAAAATGGAAAGAGTATGGCACAACTGCAAACCTACCAAGACATGGCCGTCCACCTAAACTGACCAGGCCGGGCAAGGAGAGCATTCATCAGAGAAGCAGCCAAGAGGCCCATGGTAACTCTGGAGGAGCTGCAGAGATCCACAGCTCAGGTGGGAGAATCTGTCCACAGGACAACTATTAGTGGTCTCTCCACAAATCTGCCCTTTATGGAAGAGTGACAAGAAGAAAGACATTGGGGAAAGAAAGACATAAGAAGTCCTGTTTTCAGTTTGTAAAAAGCCATGTGGGGGAGGGGACACAGCAAACATGTGGAAGAAGGTGCTCTTAATCCTCCTCCAAAATTGAACTTGTTGGCCTGAAAGCAAAACGCTATGTGTGGTGGAAAACTAACACTGCACATCACCCTGAACACACCATCCCCACTGTGAAGCATGGTGGTGGCAGCATCATGTTGTGGAGATGCTTTTCTTCAGCAGGGACAGGGAAGCTGGTCAGAGTTGGTGGGAAGATGGATGGAGACAAATACAGGGCAATCTTAGAAAACCGAAAGAAATTCCGCTCTACGAGAGTGACTGACTTACATGTTGTGAACTGGAACCCAGGGTGCTGCACAGCTCGTCTGTGAGATTCAATGACATGCAAAATCCGGATTATTGCTGCACTCCTTGGTATCTTTATTGAAGCATTAAAATTACATCACATGTATGACAGGAACGTAAAAGGTAACGCGTTTCGCGCTAAAGTCAGCGCCTGAGTAAGTGCTGACTTCAGCGCCAAACACGTTACCTTTTATGTTCCTGTCATACCTGTGATGTGATTTTCAATAAAGATACCAAGGAGTGCAGCAATTTTCTAAATTTTGCATGTTTAGAAGAAAACCTGTTCGGCCTCGTACAGACGACCGAACATGTCTGCTGAAACTGGTCCGCGGACAGGTTTCCAGCGGACATTTGTCCAGCCGACCGTTTTGCGGCGGACAAATGTTTCTTAGCATGCTAAGAAACATGTCCGCTGGAATCCTGTCCGTCGGACATGTTCGGTCGTCTGTACAGACTCACCGTACATGTCCGAGCGGCCGCCATCCCTCACATGCGTCAAATCACTTTGACGCATGCGTGGAAGCATTGAACTTCCAGGGCCGCGCACGTCGCCGCGTCATCGGCGCGGCCACGTCCCCGCGTACCGTGTACGCGGGGATTTCTGTCTGATGGTGTGTACAACCATCAGACAGAAATCTTCGGCCGGACATGTCCGCTGAAAACGGTCCGGCGGACCGATTTCAGCGAACAGTCCGGTCGTCTGTACGAGGCCTTAGAGAAAAAGACTTGAGACTGGGGAGGAGGTTCACCTTCCAGCAGGACAACGACCCTAAACATACAGCCAGAGCTACAATGGAATGTTGTAGATCAATGTTTTTCAACTCCAGTCCTCAAGTGCCCCAAACGGTCATGTTTTCAGGATTTCCCTCAGATGAAACGACTGTGGTTATTACTAAGGCAGTGAAACTGATCAAATTACCTGTGCAAAAATAATGGAAAGCCTGAAAACATGACCTGTTAGGGGTACTTAAGGACTGGAGTTGAGAAACATTGGTTTAGATTAAAGCATATTCATGAGTTAGAATGGCCCAGTGTGTGTGTTTCTCAGCCATTTTTCAGCACCCTTTAAAAGTATGCAAACTCTCGAGCCAGGCAAAATAAAAAATAAAAAATGTAAATGTTAACTATTAATGGGTAACCTGAGCCTGGAACAATGCACACAACTGCCTTGATTAAATTAACTTAAAATTGGAAGCCCCCTTCACATCTGAGGTTCACCTATCACATCAAACTCCCCCTTTTACATCAAAGTAACCTTTTCACATCAGGGGCCCCCATTACATCAAAGGTTTTCCATCATGTCACAGAAATTCATAATTTTATTTATTTCACATTTTTCATATATTTATTTTTTATTATATATGTGTAGATTATTTATTGGGTATTTATTACCTGACTGGTTCATTTTTTCGGCAGATTATCTAATTATAATTACACATACACTATTTGCCAGTTCATGCTGGTAATATTTACTTAATTCGAGTTTTTTCATTTTTTTTTTCTATACTTACCTATTGCACCACAAAGATAGTGGACATATGTTCTTTGTCCTCGTTTTAGTTTTTAGCCTAATCTTTTTATTTGCTATTCCTTCTAATGGTTATGAGGTCGCTATAAATGAGCGAGGTCTATATTTTCTAGGGCTGTGGAAATTAACTATTAATTCATTGATTAATCTTTAATTATTTTGATCGATCAAAATTATTTTGATTGGCACTCACCTCTCCGCCGGCTTCCGGGCCTTCAGGGAGTTCCGTCGGACTTGCCGTGTCCGTCTGAAGGGCTCCTTTGTTGTGCCTTCATATCTGCATGCCGGCGTGACCTTACTATCTGCCACACGCAAGGGCTGTTACACTTCCCTCTATCAACCTGGGATTCTACAGCCATCCACTGGGAGTTGTGATCGTTCCCTTCATGGGACATCTACATGCCGACGGACTGATGTTAGCCTCTCCTCATCTGGATTCAGCAGTGGCATCGTTGTACACATTTTTATACCAGTATCATACTTGGCTACATGTTTTTTTTTACTGCTTTTGCTACCGTTTGGTATTACTCGCACCATTTTTACAGTTTATGTAGCTACATCGATTTTATCTCCAGTGCAATATTTATTTGTTTACCTACTTGAAGACTATAAAAGTTTTAATGCTATTCCCATTGAGCGCTGCCTTTGTGTGTTTTTTGTATCCTGCTATCCATTTTTCCAGTGGTTGGTAGCTGCACTGGGAATCAGCCTGCAAGGAGGAGATCAGCTAAAAGTAGTTGGATCTGTATGTGCATTATAATTAATCAAAATTAGTCGATTAATCGATTAAAAAAAAAAAAAAAAACGATTAATCGAACACAAAAATTTTGATCAGTAACAGCCCTAATATTTTCCATTAGTTTTTTGCCAATAGTTTAAATGGCGGATGAAATATCATGTCCGGGACTCAGACCGAGGCTATATTTCTTTGTTTGTCTATCCTTGCTGTTTAGATTATGTTTGGGCATTTCCATTTCGCGTTCTGTCTGTAACATTGGGTTTGCCATTATCAAAGATGGCGTGTCTCCATTCATGTCCTGGTATCCATAATGAGGCATGGTATTTTTTATTGTGGTGAGTCAGCACGCTACCCTTCCCTTATTGAAAATGTCTTTGATGACGAAACACGTCTGAGGGGGTACGTGCTGACGTCACCGTGTTTGCCGGACATGAGTTCTTGTATTGCTGCCGGCCAGCTTCATTTTTTACACGCTATCTTATCGTGTTTTTAAGTAAGTGTATCCCTTTCCTTTTTAATAAATTATCGATGGTACTACACTATTAGTCCTCTATCTTTTTTGGGGTATTTATCGTCTCTACGAGCCGTACGGAGGTGGAGTTGGTGTATCTGTGTCCCCTACACTTTATGTTATTGATCGTACACAAGGGTCATTAGTTCTGGCAGGATCACGCTATTTTTTTTTTTCTTCTTTTTCGTAATTTTTTTATGCAATTTGTGGAGTCAATTCCCCATCTGCTAAGGATCCATCTATATTGGAGGAGTTGGTACTGGTGTATTAACAAAAGACCTGGGCTGGGTTTAAGCCAACTGCTCGATTGGCTTGATTTTTGGTAAGCATTCAATTTATCTGGTACTTAGGACCCAGGAAGCCATTTCCAATTATCCTTCCTTGGACTCTACCATTTAGCACTTCTTTGGACCTTTAGCGCAATTTTTTTCCTTTTTATGTCAGAGGACCCACCTTTACATCAAAGCCCTCCAGCACATCAGAGGTTTTCCATCAATTCAGAGCCCCCTCTTCAAATCAGAGTCAACCCTTCATGTCAGAGGCTCCCCTATACACCAGAGGCCCCCTATACATCAGTCCCCTCTTCAAATCAGAGCCCAACCTTTTGCATTTAACAGATTTGTTTTTTTCCCCAAGTAGAGTAGAGAAGGG
The DNA here is from genome assembly GCF_905171775.1 of Rana temporaria. Lineage (NCBI taxonomy): Eukaryota > Metazoa > Chordata > Amphibia > Anura > Ranidae > Rana > Rana temporaria. The sequence continues at coordinate 14,338,825 of NC_053497.1, forward strand.
TTGAAACCTCTATCAAGTATTTATTGCAAGGGGAGGTAGAAGTGGTGCTCTGGATGCAGATCTTTACCTCACAGTCACAGGGGGGGAATCATTGGTTGACCCTCATGGCATAGGTTTAGCAGTTCTCCACAAAGCAAGGAACCCCTAAGCACCAGGGGACACCCAACTTAAGAAATCCAAGTACAAACCAAAAAAGCACTAGTTGCCTTAGAGTCCAAAGCCCTTTAATAATGACATGGATATCATTAGAAGAACAAAGGGTATCCTATAAGTTTCAGGGGCCCAAGATCCTCTTTTATTGGGGCTGGAACAATGTGGCAAAAAGGTTTCTGTTTGGACTCAAACCAAAGTGCATACATAGAAATTACTGTATTCTCACCATACTGTATTGTTAGTTGGCTGTCTGACACCCAATGAACCGTACAGAGCAACAGTGAAAAGCCTGCAAACAAACGAGATGGATGGATGCATATATACTAGAAAATGTTCTGTGGCTACATTTACACTTATGTTTGAGGAGAAGACCGGAGCCAAAGGCTATGGCTATTGTACAAGAAGAAGGGTTGCACTCGGTTAAATAACAAATACAAAATGCTAAGTCTGCTAGCACATGTATGCTGGAATAACAACATAAAAGAAAATAATGTAATGCAGGTGCAGCGCTTGGAGCCAAAAATCTGATTGTAAAGTCCAATTTACATAATCATGATCAGTCCATGTAAAAGCCTTCCCAATCCTGCTTTAAATGAAAATTGGAAAGTAGTGATTAATATGGGTAAAAAGACCATGGGTGTTCAGTAGGGTTGAGGTCAGGTGCTGATGTTGGATGAGAAGACCTGATCCCAAAGGTATTCAGTAGGGTTGAGGTCAGGTACTGATGTTGGATGAGAAGACCTGATCCCAAAGGTGATCAGTGGGATTGAGGTCAGATAATGATTGATGAGAAGACCTAAACCCAAAGGCCATGGGTATTCAGTAGGGTTAAGGTCAGGTACTGATGTTGGATAAAAAGACCTGGTCCCAAAGGTATATAGTAGTGTTGAGGTCAGGTACTTACATAAGCGTGCGCACATAGGGTGTAAGGTGTGCCTGGGCACACCCTAATCATCCTGTACTATGCAGATTCCCCCTGCTGTCTGGCTTTAGAGAAAGGGAATGGGGAATCTCTGTCCTCAGTCCCTTTCTCTGTCTCAAAAGTTAGACATCAGGGGTCTGTTTAGACCACTGATATTTCACCAAAGCTCCCAAACAGGGCTCCTAAAAAAAAAAAATAATATTAAAAAAAATAATAATAAAAATAAAATTGTAAAAAAATAATAATAATACACGTAAAGATAAACTTCTGACATCGATCTCTGCCTTGCTGACAAAGCCCTACTGACCTGCCCACTGCCATATATGGTATATTACACACACATGTGTGTTTGAGCTTTGGTGTGCACACCCTAATGCAATTGGCTGCGCACACCTATGGGTACTTATATTGGATAAGAAGACCTGATCCAAAGGTGATCAGTGGGATTGAGGTCAGATAATGTTTGATTAGAAGACCTGATCCAAAGTTGTTCAGTAGGGATGAGCTTCATATGAGTTCGACTCGAACATCGTATGTTCGATCGTTCATCGAAATATGAACAAAGCGGGTCGTTCGTGCCAAATTCGAGTTACGTTTCACAGACCATAATTCACTGCGGCATCGCTGGCTGATGATTGGCCAAGCATGCATTATGACCCGCATGCTTGGCCAATCACAGCTTGCAAAAAACGGAGAGCCATAATTGGCCAAAGCCAGGGTGGCTTTGGCCAATTATGGCTCAGGGGGTTTAGTACACGCCCCACACTATAAAACTCCGCCTGCAGGTCAGCCTTGTGTAGTATGTTGCGGTGGTTAAGAGAGGACAGAGAGAGTGTCATTTTTTGGAGTTAGATAGAGCAGGCAGGCTAGTCAGTTAATGTTACAGTGTGTAGAGGATATATATACATCCCAGGTGTTGTACATATATTTATACACTGTATAGTTTAGCTAGATCAGCTCTTCCTAATTTACTGGCAGGCAGGTGATTGTGCTAGCTGCAGTATTCTCACGTGGTGTATTGCCTGTGTGCTCTGTAGTTTGCACCTAAAGCTACTTGGTGTGTACTGGCCGTGTGCTCTGTAGTTTGCACCTAAAGATTCAGGAGCAGTGATTTTAATGATGCTTAAAAAAAATAAAAATAAAAAAAAAATTCCTTTAAATATCGTACCTGCTGGGTGTCTATAGTATGCCTGTGAAAATGTCTTTGAGAACCCGGGTCTTGCCCGAGGGAAAATGTATCAATGGAAAAAAAGTTTTAAAAACTGTATTAAACGACCGTTTTTAAAAAAAAAATTCCCATTGATACATTTTCCCTCGGGCAAGACCCGGGTTCTCAAAAACATTTTACAACAATAACTTGCATATTAGGCTTTAAAATGAGCACTTTTGAATTTGAACGTTCGAGTCCCATAGACGTCAATGGGGTTCTAAATGTTCGCGCGAACGTTCGGTCCGTTCGAAGGTTCGGCTCATCCCTATTGTTCAGTACTGTTAAGGTCAGTTACTGATGTTTGATGAGAAGACCTGGTCCAAAGGCCATGGTTGTTCACCAGGGTTAAGGTCAGGTACTGATGTGGGATTAAAAGTCCTGGTCCCAAAGGTATATAGGAGGGTTGAGGTCAGGTACCGATATTGGATGGGAAGATCTAGTCCCAAAGGCATTCAGTAGGATTGAGGTGAGGTACTGATGTTGGATAAGAAGACCTGATCCCAAAGGTTTTCAGTAGGATTGAGGTCAGGTACTGATGTTGGATAAGAAGACCTGATCCCAAAGGTTTTCAGTAGGATTGAGGTCAGGTACTGATGTTGGATAAGAAGACCTGATCCCAAAGGTTTTCAGTAGGATTGAGGTCAGGTACTGATGTTGAATGAGAAGACCTGACCCCAAAAGATATGTGGCTTTTTTACACAGGGGCAGTCATGCTGGAACAGAAAAGGTTCTCCCTCAAATGTTATCACAATGTTGGAAGGGTACAAATTTCTAAAATGTCTTTGTATGCATTATTATTAACAGTACCCTCCACTGGAAACATCTGATTCAGTCGGTTGGGCCACCAACTTTGATAATATAGTGTTGTACTTAACATAAAACATAATTCAGCCTTTTTATGAACAAGACCCAACATCATTCACCTTTTACATGCTCAGTAATGTGCCATTATAACACTTCTAGGTATTTATTACATATCACAGGGCTCCCCCTGACAAAGGCTTCATCTGCTTTTCCCTGCCGAAGGGTGGTGTCATTATGTTCAGGCTTCATCATGAGTCCCCATCTACTTCCTGGACTGAGAAGCTGACACAATCATATCAATTCTGGTGACTGTGCAGTTCTTGCATGTGTTTACAAATGGCTGACAATGATCAGCCCCTTCTGCAGCCTCTCGCCTCACCACAACCCAATGCCCCTAGGCAGCTACTTAAACACACAAGGGCTTCTTTTTAAACACACGGGGGCTTCCAAAGGGTGCCATGGAGGGGAGGCTAGGAGGTGTGTAATGTAAATGTCTGAAATAACAAGCCAACATGTTTCAGAGTCTGTTACCCCTTAATCAAGTCTCAATGTGTCGAATGGAAGTTGATGGACTCCGTGTGCTGAATGGAAGGTCAGTGGACCACTAGTATGAAAATCTTGGTGCTAAAGTGTCCTTCAGCAGGTGGTTGTAGCATCCAGATTCCATCAACCTACTCCGATCATGATTTGAGCCCTGATGAAGGGGGGGAACCTTATAGCCCCCAAGACATGTTGGCTTGCTATCCTAGTCATTTGAGATACAATACAATGGCCCAGATTCTCGTAGATGGGCGTAAATTTGGGCGGGCGTAACGTATCTCATTTACGTTACGCCGTCGCAAGTTTTTCAGACAAGTGCTTTATTCACAAAGCACTTGCGTGTAAAGTTGCGGCGGCGTAACGTAAATCACCTGGCGGAATTCAAATTCGGCGAGTAGGGGGCGTGTATCATTTAAATGAAGCGCGTCCCCGCGCCAAACGAACTGCGCATGCGCCGTCCCTAAAAAATCCCAGCGTGCATTGCTCTAAATGACGTCGCAAGGACGTCATTGGTTTTGACGTGGACGTAAATTTTGTCCAGCACCATTCACGGACGACTTACGCAAACAACGTAAATTTATAAATTTTCGACGCGGGAACGACGGCCATACTTAAGATTGGCTGCGCCTCATAGACCCAGGGGCAACTTTACGCCGGGAAAAGCCTAACGTAAACGTTGTAACTTTACTGCGTCGGCCGCGCTAACGTTCGGGAATTCGCGTATCTAGCTAATTTGCATACTCGACGGGGAAATCGACGGAAGTGCCACCTAGCGGCAAAAAAAAAATTGCAGTTAAGATCCGACGGGCGTAAGGGACTTACGCCTGTCGGATCTAAGGGATATCTATGCTTAACTGATTCTAAGAATCAGTCGCATAGATACGACGGCGCTAGGCAGAGATCTGACGGCATATCTGGAGATGCGCCGTCGTATCTCTTTTGAGAATCTGGGCCAATATCTTTTGAATTTTTTTTAGTAAGATGCACCTGCTTCTGTTATATAGAAAGCCAAGGGCTGATGCAGGCCACCAGGCTCACTTCTAAATGAAAAAAAAAAAAGCATTTTGGGTGGACTGGCCCTTTTTATAAAATAGAAAACAAAGGATATATGTGATGAATGCAGTTGCCTCATGCGGTGTAGGATTAAACACTTTGAGAAACGCATTTTATCCATGCCGATAACATCATTTAATTAGGCTGACTGCATCCACATATACATTAGAAGGAACAGAGAGAATACATACATCTATTGGACGAGCCTTCTTTTGTTCTAGGGTCTGGCTTTTCATTTCCTATGAAAGATACAAAAACATCCAGATTATTATTTTTTTTAATTATTTTACTAAAACATTCAATAGAGTATTAAGCGGGGATGAGATTGTGGTGAAGACTGTTCATAGGAGAGATATGGGGGCTGCCACCAACGCCTAATGGTGGTTATAATGATCCTTTGGCTTCAAAACCTTACGGGAGTATTGATAAAACATTTGCATAGTTGTTCAGCCATTGAAACTGCATGTAAATTCATTTTCTGGGGCAAAATCGAATGTTCTTAGGCTATAATCTCTGCTATAGAAGTACATCCCCCAACGATCCCGGATCCACAATGTTGAAGTAATACAGTACATCCCCCAACTGTCCCAGATCCAAACAATGTTGAAGTAATACAGTATATCCCCCAACTGTCCCAGATCCAAACAATGTTGAAGTAATACAGTACATCCCCCAACTGTCCCAGATCCAAACAATGTTGAAGTGGTACAGTATATCCCCCAACTGTCCCGGATCCAAACAATGTTGAAGTAATACAGTACATCCCCCAACTGTCCCGGATCCATACAATGTTGAAGTAATACAGTACATCCCCCAACTGTCCCAGATCCAAACAATGTTGAAGTGGTACAGTATATCCCCCAACTGTCCCGGATCCATACAATGTTGAAGTAATACAGTATATCCCCCAACTGTCCCAGATCCAAACAATGTTGAAGTAATACAGTACATCCCCCAACTGTCCCGGATCCATACAATGTGGAAGTAATACAGTACTTCCCCCAACTGTCCCGGATCCATACAATGTTGAAGTAATACAGTATATCCCCCAACTGTCCCGGATCCATACAATGTGGAAGTAATACAGTACATCCCCCAACTGTCCCGGATCCATACAATGTTGAAGTAATACAGTACATCCCCCAACTGTCCCGGATCCATACAATGTTGAAGTAATACAGTATATCCCCCAACTGTCCCGGATCCAAACAATGTTGAAGTAATACAGTATATCCCCCAACTGTCCCGGATCCATACAATGTTGAAGTAATACAGTATATCCCCCAACTGTCCCGGATCCATACAATGTTGAAGTAATACAGTATATCCCCCAACTGTCCCGGATCCATACAATGTTGAATTAATACAGTACATCCCCCAACTGTCCCGGATCCATACAATGCTATAGAAGTATATCCACCAACTGTCCCAAATATATACAATGCTATAGAAGTATATCCCCCAACTGTCCCGGATCCATACAATGTTGAAGTAGTACAGTATATCCCCCAACTGTCCCGGATCCATACAATGTTGAAGTAGTACAGTACATCCCCCAACTGTCCCGGATCCATACAATGTTGAAGTAATACAGTATATCCCCCAACTGTCCCGGATCCATACAATGTTGAAGTAATACAGTATATCCCCCAACTGTCCCAGATCCATACAATGTTGAAGCAGTACAGTATATCCCCCAACTGTCCCAGATCCATACAATGTTGAAGCAGTACAGTATATCCCCCAACTGTCCCAGATCCATACAATGTTGAAGCAGTACAGTATATCCCCCAACTGTCCCGGATCCATACAATGTTGAAGTAATACAGTATATCCCCCAACTGTCCCGGATCTCGGATCCATACAATGTTGAAGTAATACAGTATATCCCCCAACTGTCCCGGATCCATACAATGTTGAAGTAGTACAGTATATCCCCCAACGATCCCGGATCCATACAATGTTGAAGCAGTACAGTATATCCCCCAACTGTCCCGAATCTATACAATGTTGAAGTAATACAGTATATCCCCCAACTGTCCCGGATCCAAACAATGTTGAAGTAGTACAGTATATCCCCCAACTGTCCCAGATCCAAACAATGTTGAAGTAATACAATATATCCCCCAACTGTCCCGGATCCAAACAATGTTGAAGTAGTACAGTATATCCCCCAACTGTTCCGGATCCATACAATGTTGAAGTAATGAAGTATATCCCCCAACTGTCCCGGATCCATACAATGTTGCAGAAGTACAGTATATCCCCCCAACTGTCCCGGATCCATACAATGTTGCAGAAGTACAGTATATCCCCCCAACTGTCCCGGATCCATACAATGTTGAAGTAATGAAGTATATCCCCCAACTGTCCCGGATCCATACAATGTTGAAGTAATGAAGTATATCCCCCAACTGTCCCGGATCCATACAATGTTGCAGAAGTACAGTATATCCCCCAACTGTCCCGGATCCATACAATGTTGAAGTAATACAGTATATTCCCCAACTGTCCCGGATCCATACAATGGGCAAATGTGATTGGAACCCTGGGGGATCTCTGATGTGATGGGAACCCTGAGGGGTCTCTGATGTGACGGGGTGAACCTCTGATGTGATGGGGTGAACCTCTGATGTGACGGGTGAACCTCTGATGTGATGGGGTGAACCTCTGATGTGATGGGGTGAACCTCTGATGTGATGGGGTGAACCTCTGATGTGATGGGGTGAACCTCTGATGTGATGGGGTGAACCTCTGATGTGATGGGTGAACCTCTGATGTGATGGGGTGAACCTCTGATGTGACGGATGAACCTCTGATGTGACGGATGAACCTCTGATGTGATGGGGTGAACCTCTGATGTGATGGGGTGAACCTCTGATGTGACGGGTGAATCTCTGATGTGACGGGGGAACCTTTGATATGATGGGGGAATTTTTGATGTGACGGGGAGACCTCTGATGTGATGGGGGGTCTCTGATAGGATAGGGGAACCTCTGATGTGATGGGGGAACTGAGGGAACCTCTGATATGATAGGGGACCTCTGGGATTTCTGATGTGATGGGAGGGGATCACTTATGTGATGGAGGAACGTCTGATGTGATGGGGGGACCTCTAACGTGATTGGAGGATCTCTGATGTAATGGAGGAACCTCTGATGTGATGGGGGAACCTTTGATGTGATGGGTGAACCTCTGATGTATAAGAAACAAAATGGTTGCACACTGGAAATCCAAAATTGCTTGATTGTAATCTTTATTGTCAAAAATTGCCAGACAGATACAGGGATGACGTTGACTTGTTTCACAAGCGTGTAGCTTGCTTGTTCACAAAATCATTTGGATGGGGAATCTCTGATGTGATGGAAGGGTCTCTGATGTGATGTGGAATCTCTGATGTGCTGGGGGACCTTGGGGATCTCTGATGTGATGGGAACCCAGGGGGATCTCTGATGTGATGGGATCCCAGGGGAATCTCTGATGTGATGGGATCCCAGGGGCATCTCTGATGTGATAGGGGAACCTTTGATGTGATAGGGGAACCTTTGATGTGATGGGGGGACCTCTGAGGTGATGGGGGAACCTCTGATGTGATGGGGGAACCTCTGATGTGATGGGGGAACCTCTGATGTGATGGGGGAACCTCTGATGTGATGGGGGAACCTCTGATGTGATGGGGGAACCTCTGAGGTGATGGGGGACCTCTGATGTGATGAAGGGACCTCTGGTGTGATGGCGAGACTTCTGATGTGATGGGGATCTCTGATATGCTGGGGGACCCAGGGGGATCTCTGATGTGATGGGAACCCTGGGGGATCTCTGATGTGATGGGAACCCAGGGGGATCTCTGATGTGATGGGAACCCAGGGGGATCTCTGATGTGATGGGGGAACCTTTGATGTGATGGGGGAACCTCTGATGTGATGGGGGAACCTCTGATGGGGGAAATCTGGATCCCAGAGCCCAGACCTCCGCAGAGAGACATTACAGGCAAACCTTGTTTCTTCTTACATGAGGCCCAGGTACCACCCCTCTTATGCCTTTGATATCAGCCCGAGGAATGGATTCAGTTATAGCTCCTAGGTCTCCACAGCCAGACCATCAAAAGAGCATTTTTCTTCTTAGCACATGTTGAACGTGACCAACCACCTCAACACTGGCGAAAAAACTGAGGTACTCTCCATTTGTTAGGGGTTATATAGAGAAGGAACTCCAATTTTAATTGGGTTTTCCAGTGTCCAATCACCTGTGGTGACTACATAACCCATTAAGTAATTAACCACTTCCCGACCGTCGCATGTACATATACGTCGGCAGAATGGCACGTACAGGCACATTGGCATACGTGTACGTCCCTGCCTAGACGTGGGTCGGGGGTCCGATCGGGACCCCCCCGCTACATGCGGAGGTCAGGTTCCCGCGGGGAGCGATCCGGGACGAGGGCGCGGCTCTTCGTTTCTAGCCGCCCCGTCGCGATCGCTCCCCGGAGCTGAAGAACGGGGAGAGCCGTATGTAAACACGGCTTCCCCGTGCTTCACTGTGGCGGCTGCATCGATCGAGTGATCCCTTTTATAGGGAGACTCGATCGATGACGTCAGACCTACAGCCACACCCCCCTACAGTTGTAAACACACACTAGGTGAACCCTAACTCCTACAGCGCCCCCTGTGGTTAACTCCCAAACTGCAACTGTCATTTTCACAATAAACAATGCATTTTAAATGCATTTTTTGCTGTGAAAATGACAATGGCCCCAAAAATGTGTCAAAATTGTCCGAAGTGTCTGCCATAATGTCGCAGTCACGAAAAAAATAACTGATCGCCGCCATTAGTAGTAAAAAAAAAAAAATTAATAAAAATGCAATAAAACTATCCCCTATTTTGTAAACGCTATAAATTTTGCGCAAACCAACCGATAAACGCTTATTGCGATTTTTTTTACCAAAAATAGGTAGAAGAATACGTATCGGCCTAAACTGAGGGAAAAAAACATTTTTATATATGTTTTTGGGGGATATTTATTATAGCAAAAAGTAAAAAATATTGCATTTTTTTCAAAATTGTCGCTCTATTTAAAAATAAAAACCGCAGAGGTGATCAAATACCACCAAAAGAAAGCTCTATTTGTGGGGAAAAAAGGACGCCAATTTTGTTTGGGAGCCACGTCGCACGACCGCGCAATTGTCTGTTAAAGCGACGCAGTACCGAATTGTAAAAACAGCAGCATATTGGTCCGGTCCTTAAGTGGTTAAGGCTCTGTGTCCCGTGATGTATGATCAATAAATATTTTCGTTGACTAAATTAACACTATTTTAGTCGAAAACAACTGAGATGACTAAAATACTGCAGTACCACATAAGAATATGTAGGGGGCATCTACTACTTTTTTCTAGATATTTTATGTTGGTAATATATTCAGGTAACATGTGCAATGGCATTACAGTGAATAGAGTTTACAGTTTTATTTCGTTTTTTTTTTTCTTTTATATTTTTACGTTGTAATTCTGCTTGTCAAAAAGCTATATTTTTGATTGCTTTTGAAACTTGGTTTTATTTATACAGACGTTGTATAGTACAACGGATAAATCTGTGGGTGTAGTGCATGTTCAAACCTTAAGACCATAAATAATATGTTATTACATTTTTACTCCAGACGTATAATGAGTTTGGCAAGTCTAAAGAAATGCTTAAAGGGTCACTAAAGGAAAAACTTTTTTTAGCTGAAATGACTGTTTACAGGGCATAGAGACATAATAGTTAACTGATTCCTTTTAAAAATGATTAAAAATAGATAAAAAAACAATCATATAATGTGCCTGCAGTGTAGTTTCGTTTTTGCTGTTGTTTGCTGGTTCTCTGATGTACAGAGAGCCACTAGAGGGCAGTCAGCCAATAGAGAGCAGTGATACTTTGTCTAAAACTCCTCAGCACCAATCCAGTTTCGTTTTACACACAGTAATCACACCTCCTTGATTAGTGACCACCGTGGGAAATCTCCCAGTACTGTGGTTATCAGGAAACAGGCAACCAGGAAGTGTCCAAAACAGAGAGGATTTACAGCAACATCAAAGCAAAAACGAACAATGAGGACATGAAACCAGGACTGCAGCAAGGTAAAGGAAGCTATTTAGCTAAAAAAAAAAATTCCTTTAGTGACTCTTTAAATATTGCATTTAAATTAAAACTAAAACCATTCGATTGTAGTAGACCAAAAGGTACGGGAGATTTTTAGTCCACTAAAATACGACTAAAACTAAAACAATTCAGATGACTAAAATACGACTAAAACTAAAATGACATTTTAGTTAAAAGAACCCAATACGACTAAAACTAAAATGGTGAAATGAAAGTCTGGATGGCTGCACACCACACTGAGATCTATGGGCCAGATTCACGTAGAATTGCAGCGGCGTAACGTATCGTAGATACGTTACACCGCCGCAAGTTTTCATCGCAAGTGCCTGATTCACAGAGCACTTGCAATGAAAACCTACGCCGGCGACCTCCGGCGTAAGCCCGCGTAATTTAAATGGGCGTGTGCCATTTAAATTAGGCGCGCTCCCGCGCCGGACCTACTGCGCATGCTCCATTTCGAAATTCCCGTCGTGCTTTGCGCGCAGTGACGTCATTTTTTCGAACGGCGACGCGCGTAGCGTAATTCCGTATTCGCGGACGGCTTACGCAAACGACGTTCATTTTTAAATTTCGACGCGGGAACGACGGCCATACTTTATACAGCAATACATTTGCTGTGTAAAGTTAAGGCAGGTCAAATAACGACTAAAATTGCGACGGGAAACTTGACTACCGACGACGTAGCGAACGCAAAAATCCGTTGTGGATCCGCCGTAACTGCTAATTTGTATACCCGACGCTGGAATACGACGCAAACTCCCCCCAGCGGCGGCCGCGGCACTTCATCCTAAGATCCGACAGTGTAAAACAATTACACCTGTCGAATCTTAGGGATATCTATGCGTAACCTGATTCTATGAACCAGCCGCATAGATAGAAACAGAGATACGACGTCGTATCTCTTTTGTGAATCCGGCCCTAAATGTCTTTATTCACATAAAACCATGAAGAACACGAGGAGCACTACATGTACAAGCAAGGGAGGAACGACTTGCATGTTTCACACATGAAATGTCCTTTATCAATGACATTTTAGTCAACTGATTCAAAATTTGACGTGAAAATAAACACTGCAGGACACAGAGCAGTGTGTAGTGGCAGGGGAGTAGGTAATATGTAGCGAAAGGTCAGGGCAGTATGAAGTGGCAAGGTAGAAGAGTGAGCAGTATGTAGTTGGTAGGGCAGTGAGCAGTATGTAAGGGCAGGGCAGCAAGCAGTATATAGTTGAAGGGCAGTGAGTAGTATGTAGTGGTAGAGCAGTGAGCACTGTGTAGTGGAAGGGCAGTGAGCAGTATGTAGTGGTAGAGTAATGAGCACTATGTAGTGGTAGAGATGTATGTAGTGGTAGAACAGTGAGCACTATGTAGTGGTAGAACAGTGAGCACTATGTAGTGGTAAAACAGTGAGCACTATGTAGTGGTAGAGCAGTGAGCACTATGTAGTGGTAAAGCAGTGAGCACTATGTAGTGGTAGAGCAGTGAGCAGTATGTATTCGTAGGACAGTGAGCAGTATGCAGTGGTAGAGCAGTGAGCAGTATGTAGTCATAGGACAGTGATCAGTATGCAGTGGTAGAGCAGTGAGCACTATGTAGTGGTAGAGCAGTGAGAACTATGTATTGTTAGAGATGGATGTAGTGGTAGAACAGTGAGCACTATGTAGTGGTAGAACAGTGAGCACTATGTAGTGGTAGAACAGTGAGCACTATGTAGTGGTAGAGCAGTGAGCATTATGTAATCGTAGGACAGTGAGCAGTATGCATTGGTAGAGCAGTGAGCACTGCTGTATGTAGTCGTAGGGCAGTGATCAGTATGCAGTGGTAGAGCAGTGAGCACTGTATAGTGGTAGGGCAGTGAGCACTATGTAGTGGTAGAGCAGTGAGCACTATGAAGTTGTACAGCAGTGAGCACTGCTGTGTGTAGCTGTAGGACAGTAAGCAGTATGCAGTGGTAGAGAAATGAGCACTGTGTAGTGGTAGAGCAGTGAGCAGTATGCAGTGGAAGGCCAGTAATCAGTATGCAGTGGTAGGGCAGTGAGCACTATGTAGTGGTAGAGCAGTAGACAGTGGTAGGGCAGTGAGCAGTATGTAGTGGTAGAGCAGTGAGCACTGCTGTGTGTAGCTGTAGGACAGTGAGCAGTATGTAGTGGTAGAGCAATGAGCACTATGTAGTGGTAGAGCAGTGAGCAGTATGAAGTGGAAGGCCAGTAATCAGTATGCAGTGGTAGGGCAGTGAGCACTGTGTAGTGGTAGAGCAGTGAGCAGTATGCAGTGGAAGGCCAGTAATCAGTATGCAGTGGTAGGGCAGTGAGCACTATGTAGTGGTAGAGCAGTAGGCAGTGGTAGGGCAGTGAGCAGTATGTAGTGGTAGAGCAGTGAGCACTGCTGTGTGTAGCTGTAGGACAGCGAGCAGTATGCAGTGGTAGAGCAATGAGCACTATGTAGTGGTAGAGCAGTGAGCAGTATGCAGTGGAAGGCCAGTAATCAGTATGCAGTGGTAGGGCAGTGAGCACTATGTAGTGGTAGAGCAGTATGCAGCGGTAGAGCAATGAGCACTATGTAGTGGTAGAGCAGTGAGCAGTATGCAGTGGAAGGCCAGTAATCAGTATGCAGTGGTAGGGCAGTGAGCAGCACTATGAAGTGGTAGAGCAGTAGGCAGTGGTAGGGCAGTGAGCACTGTGTAGTGGTAGAGCAGTGAGCAGGTTGGGGCTATAATGCTCAGCTGTAGCCAGGACAGTGAAAACTTGCACCACTGGATGTGAGCAAACCACGGGACCGTGGCAGTCTGTTCAAGGTAAGTATATATCTGTGTGGGGGGGGGGTAGGTTGGGTCAGAGGAAGGGGAAAAAAGATAATTGCACTTTGTTTATTATGATCTATCCCCTAACTCTCCTGTCCAGAATCTGTTCCGTAAGTGTATGTAGAATATTTCACCTGTACAATAAATAATGATCTATATTCATATTATATAAACTATTCAATGAATCCAGCTTATAAACAGAATAATAAAAGATATCCTAGACAATGGCCGACAAGCACACCGATATCTAATAATCGGACGATTCTTCTCTTCTGGAGAGCCGCCAGTCTTTGTTGTGTGTTCTGCTTCCATTCGTTTTTTGTTTTCTATTTTCTTTCTTCTGAACACGGCTTGTAAAGGAGAGTTCTTCATGATTTTTTTTTTTTACAGCCAGCCACTGACCACCAATGCTGGGGGAGATTATTGTTACAGCCAGCCACTGACCACCAATGCTGGGGGGAGATTATTGTTACAGCCAGCCACTGACCACCAATGCTGGGGGAGATTATTGTTACAGCCAGCCACTGACCACTAATGCCGGGGGGAGATTATTGTTACAGCCAGCCACTGACCACCAATGCTGGGGGAGATTATTGTTACAGCCAGCCACTGACCACCAATGCTGGGGGAGATTATTGTTACAGCCAGCCACTGACCACCAATGCTGGGGGAGATTATTGTTACAGCCAGCCACTGACCACCAATGCTGGGGGAGATTATTGTTACAGCCAGCCGCTGGCTACCAATGCTGGGGAGGAGTATTGTTACAGCCAGCCACTGACCACCAATGCTGGGGGGAGATTATTGTTACAGCCAGCCGCTGGCTACCAATGCTGGGGAGGAGTATTGTTACAGCCAGCCACTGACCACCAATGCTGGGGGGAGATTATTGTTACAGCCAGCCACTGACCACTAATGCTGGGGTTGAATTGACCGCCATTTTATTCCCTAGGGTGTCTGCTAAAAAAAATATAGTGGCCCAGATTCACGTAGATCGGCGCATCTTTGAGCGGGCGTTAACGTATCCTATTTTCATTACGCCTCCGCAACTTAGACGGGCAAGTGCAGTATTCTCAAAGCACTTGCTCCGTAAATTGCGGTGGCGTAGCGTAAATAGGCCGGCGTAAGCCCGCCTAATTCAAATGTGGAAGATGTGGGCGTGTGTTATGTAAATGTTATGTGACCCCACGTAAATGACGCTTTTTACGAACGGCGCATGTGCCGTCCGTGGGCATATCCCAGTGTGCATTGCTCCAAAGTACGCCGCAAGGACGTATTGGTTTCGACGTGAACGTAAATGACGTCCAGCCCCATTCACTGACGACTTACGCAAACGACGTAAAATTTTCAAAATTCAACGCGGGAACGACGTCCATACTTAACATTGGTACGCCGCATGTACGCCTCATATAGCAGGGGTAACTTTATGCCGGGAAAAGCCTAACGTAAACGGCGTATCTGTACTGCGTCGGCTGGGCGTACGTTCGTGAATTTGCGTATCTAGCTGATTTCCATATTTCTAGGCGTAAATCGGCGTACACGCCCCTAGCGGCCAGCGTAAATATGCAGTTAAGATCCGACGGCGTAAGAGACTTAAATAGACTCTAAAAGAATCAGGCGCATAGATACGACGCCGCACACTCAGAGATACGACGGCGTATCTCCTTTGAGAATCTGGCCCATAATGTTTGGGGGTTCTGATTGATTTTCTAGCAAAAAAAATTAGATTTTTACATGAAGGAGAGAAGTGCCAACATTGGCCCGGTGGTAAAGTGGTTAATGGAAGCTGTATTAAAAAAAAAAAATGTTTTTCTTTTTTTATGATACCATTATTGCCCGGATTCAGAGAGCAATTGCGCCTGCGTAACCATAGTTACGCAGCGCAATTGCTTGCTTGCGCCGGCGTTACGAATGCTCCTGATTCAGGAACATCGTAACGCCGACTGCAGCCTAAAATCTGCGTGGCATAAGGCTCTTATGCCACGCAGATTTTAGGCTGCATTCTTGCGATGGCCGCTAGGGGGCGCTCCCATTGTGCTCAGTGTATAGTATGCAAATTGCATACTAACACCGATTCACAATGTTGCGCGAGCCCTGCGTACGCAAGTTACGTCGTTTCCGTACGGCGTGTTTTAGCGTAAGGCTGCCCCTTCTAA